>NC_141095.1:45305463-45936713 GCF_041138505.1 Cibotium barometz | reverse complement strand
AGAAAACTGTGAACATAAAAGCCAGCCCTGTGAACCAACACTCTCAACATTAGTCCCTCGGCCCTTTGAAAGATAAAATATGTTAACCTCAAGGACTTCTGGATGGAGGTCTAGATCCCTTACCTGTTAGAAGCACAGTTGAAAAAGGATAATTACCTAGAATCTTCATCACATAAGCAGACACCATGACCTGAGACAACGCCAGTATTTATTTAGCATGCCTTCTGAAACCTTCCAAGAACAAAGCCACTTGAATACAAGATATATTCATAACCTTGGCAAAAGAAACAATGTTTTGTTTGGCCACTGCATTCTCAACAATGTCCCAGATAGAGTTCCAGAAACTTCTTGATGACTGAACAGCCGTCTTCATTGTGTCTCCAGATAATTCAAAGGAAAAAGTAGAAATTTTTTGCATTTGCATACCAAACCTAATGGAATTTTGAACATTTATTTCAGATTAATGAAAAGGTCCAAAAAAAGAGGATACAGGTATAGAAACCAGCAAGCAGGTGGGTATTTTATAACTTACACTGAAGGGGGCAGAAAGCTTTGAAAAAATACTGCTATAGTGAGCACCAGACACAACTTTGACACAGCAGACAATACGGCAAGACTAGAGATTAAGAGGAAGTATATCAAGGTAAAAATTGCCAGTGCAACGAAAAATGTATGCTTCTCATTTTTCCACAACAGTATATCTGCAACTGAAACAACAGAAAGCAAGTTCAACAACTTAGCATGCCATAGCTTCACCTCAAAAATACCCATGACTGTAAGATACCTTTGCTACCACCAAGGAGTCTATGCACTTTTGAAAATCCATCCATTTCTCGAGATTTCAGGCCCCTTGGTTCAGCACGGAGATGAGAAAATGATTCCACAGTTCGCCTTATTCCTTCCTGAGCAAGTTACAGACTTGCAAGACATCATTAATAAGGAAAGCCCATGTGAAAATTTGAATTAAATTTCATAAGACAACCTCAAGGGAGGTAATTGGCCTGTATCCAAGGAGTTTGGCCGCCCTGTCACAGTTGAAAGTGCGCCAAGAAGTCACTAGTCTTAATCGTGACGGAGTAAACTGTGGTGGGGTGGCTCCGAAAATGGGCAGATGCTGGTAGGCCCACTCCACCAAGTAAGCCAAAGGCATCAGCAATCCAATAGGAAGATGAATTCTGGGTCTGAAAAACAAGTCCAATAGAAAGTCAGTGATATTTCCTCCTTACATGCAAGAGCCTGACACTACATGCACATCCCAAAGCTCCGAGATTGCCAGAATAATTGCTTCACCTGTCATATCCAAGTCCTTCTAGGATTTCTGAAACAAAAGACCAAAATCGTTTTGGCTCCTTGTTTGTGATAAAATAAGCCTAAGATAAGAACAAAGACAATGACATTTTTCAGATAAAAACCCAGCCATAAATTCTGTGTATTTGAAAACGTTTTGAAGCATGGTAGATCTGAGTCTTACTTTGCCAGCAGCAACATTGTCACCATAGCATTTGGCTGCATCCAGGGCTTGCTCGGCACAGACGTGCGCATGAGCCACATTCTCCACATAAGTGAAATCATACATGTTGTTGCCATCCCCCAGTATAAACTACAAGGATCATGCACCACAATTATTATTATTTTAGAAGGAAAAAAGTAATAACGAAGCTGCATTCGTAAGAGTGAACAAAAACTGTCTACCTAATGGAAGAAGTGAGAGCACAATGCCATACTGAACAGAGTTTCAAGCGGCCTTCTCTAACTCAATGTTCTTGCAAAATTTCTGAAGGCATAGAAGGCACAAAATGGTGTTCACAATCCCAATATGTCATAAAAGCGGGGGTTTTGGTATTTCTTTTCTTTCTGCTCCACGCAGGGCAGGACACAGGATGCGGACGCAGACACAGAATTTTTTGACACGAGCTATGGCGTATGAATATCTTCAATGGTTCTTGGATCTTATACATATACATATATACACATATACACATGTATGTATGTAGTATGCATATATACATATACATGTACATGTGTGTGTGTGTGTGTGTGTGTGTGTGTGTGTGTGGTATACACACACACATTGTCATGTGCACGGCCGTGGACATGGCTAACCTCAGATCTAGTCCCTGATTTAGGTAGCAATCATAGAAATTTAGAATATATTTAGGGCACTAGCAAGCTCAGAACCAGGTCCACAAACATCATACAGGCACAGCCTCTAACCAGCCACACAACCAGGAGTGTTTGGCCATCGCTTTTGCTATTCTAGAGCAAACATCAGTCAGGCTCAGCCTCTAGGCTCAGAAGCAAGTCCACAAACATCACTCAGGCTCAGCCTAACCAGCCACACAAACAGGAGTGTTTGGCCATCAATTTGCTACTCTAGAGCAAAGGGAAGCTGGCCAACAGCATACCTTGAGAAGTGGGCATCATCAGGGCTGGCCGACCAGCACATTCAGATTTTATTAGCATTTGTTGTGAGTCATGGACAAAAGGGCAACTGGACGACAGAAGTAAGCTGGCCGACTGGTGCATATTGAGTCCAATAAATAGCAAGGCCAAAATCAGTCATAGGCATATGATCCCCACCTCAGGGGCAGATCACTAGTCAGTCCATAGATAATCTAGAAAGTCCTAATTCAGTTCTCTTTTGGAAGGCCGAAGGCCATGGAAGTTGTACAGCATTACACATCTTTTTGTACCATATCAATATACTGAAAATACAGTTCATCTCTCTCTTCCCTCTACGGTCTATTCATTGTTATTGCATTAGTGTTCCTAATTCAGTCCTCTTTTGGAAGGCCAAAGGCCATGGAAGTTGTCCAGCAGTACACATCTTTTTTTACCATATCAATATATTGAAAATACAAATCATCTCTCTTCTCTACAGTCTATTCATTGTTATTGCATTAGACTTATAAGGTAATGAGGATAACGAGTCGGAGATGTGGTTTATAAGTTACACTTACCACAAGACTGTCATGTCCACCCAGTATTTCATGTGAGTCGATTGAAGCGTTATCTTCATGACAGTGATAATTTAGTTGATGGTATGATTGCTTTACAGGAACCAAATCAAGAAGATCATGGCCCAAAACATTGGTCAAGCAAGCATGCAAATTCAATTGCAAGCAAGCACATAAGGATGCCATGCGATGCAGCATTGGTATGGACAATCCATGTTCATGAGACTATACCAAAATAGACGTGCTCCATGCAAGTACAGGAGGTACCAGACCCAATGGAACACCAATCTCCCAAGCATTTTCGGACATGCACACAAAGGCACAGGTCCAAGCGGAAAGCCAAGTCCAAAGTATCACATGAGTGGCATCAATCCTCGGCATGTACAACTGTCATGGATGCCAGTCCATGTACATGCATAATGAGAAAGCAT
The DNA here is from genome assembly GCF_041138505.1 of Cibotium barometz. Lineage (NCBI taxonomy): Eukaryota > Viridiplantae > Streptophyta > Polypodiopsida > Cyatheales > Cibotiaceae > Cibotium > Cibotium barometz. Next base: position 45,933,325 of record NC_141095.1, on the reverse strand, counting down.
GGGTGGACCAATTGGGTTGCCAAATGGTGACATTGGCCTACAACCGTCACCCTCGTACATTACCCCTTCACACTTATTATTATAAGCGATGATGTGCAATAGTATGCCGCCATTGGTTTTCCCATGCAACAACCACATGTCCCACGCATTACTGGTGTGTAAATCACGTAACAATGTACGTGTCCCGCATTTTACGTGTTGCCACCTGTAATGGTCGGAACATTCTTTCCCTCTTTTAGGAATCATTGTCCTCGATGACAAACTGAGGATAACACTTTCGAAATTGAAATTCTATTTCTCGAGTTGCATCTGTCAAGGGATGTCCTTTCCATTTTACAAGAAACTCGCGAAGAGTAGGATTTTGCAATCCTATCGTTCTCTTCATTCCAGGATCAGTGCTGGTCCATGATTTCTTGATCAAGTTCTGCCACCATTTGGTCCCTTTCAGTCTTGACTAGTGTTTCATACACCGGTCGGAGCCAAGGTGTGAACGGGGATTTTCCACAGAAGCAACGAAGTCACATGATGGAAGGCGCCTGTGTAAAGCCAAGCCTTGTCGCAGAACTTGTGTGAAGGCTTATCTGGCATGTCTTTATCTGAAGGCGGATTACATAACATGAGTTTACAAGATTTTACTCACTTATATGGTTTATTTATAAGGATTTTTGTTCACACTTATTTATAAGTGGATGGACATATGGGGATTTGAACAAGGAGCACATACATGAGGTGGACCTGAATTTTTAAGCCATGTGTGAACACTTCAAGTGGGCACCTACCTTTGCATGGATCTTGCAAAATTTTATATATATATAGATGGTGGCTATTTGCAACTCCCAAAAACAAGGGGCTTTTTGGATATTTTGGGAGAAACTACCACTTTTGGCACAAAAAGGAAAAAAAAGCACATCTATTTTTGGGTGGATCCACTCTATAATAGGAGGAGGGTGGCGGGCAGCAAATAGGGAACTATTCTCTCTCTTTCTTCTCCCCCGGAGTACTGTCCGTACAGCAATGGCTGTATCTTTCGATGTTCATACAGCAAGGTGGGTAGCAGGTCTTTCTTTTCTGGGCGACAACAGACGGGCAGTCCTTCCCTTCTCTTGTGCTGGTGATCGTACTGAGGACAGCAGACTGGGCAAATCATCTCCTCTCTCTTGCGTTGGTGCAAACCATACAGCACCATACAGCAGGTATGGCAGCTGAGCAATCATGCTATGAAGACTGCCTTGTACTCAGCCTCGCAAGAAGTAGATGTGGCAACAGTGGATGGCTTTTTGCTCAACCAAGATATGCATGAACTGCCAAGAAAAAAACAATTCCCACTGGTGGATTGCCTAGTATCATAATCACAAGCCCAATCTAAATCACTGTATGCATAAAGCTGCAAGCTACCCCCCCGGGATAGAACAAACCAAGATCTAGGGTACCCTAAAGATAACAAAAAATGCGTTTGACTACTTGCCAATGCTTTGTGCCTGGGCTTTGCATGAATTTGCTCAACAAAGACACCCCAAAAGATATGTCAAGCCTCGTGTTACACAAGTAAATGAGGCATCTCATTGCCTGGCTATAAATGCTAGCCTCAAAAGGCTCTCCAATATCATGCATAGTAAGCCGTACACCTGCTTCTACTGGAGTAGAAATTGGCTTCCATTCTTCCATGTGAAACCTTTTTAGCAAACTTTTTATGTACTTAGTTTGTTGCATAACAATGCCATCATCTCTATGCATAAACTGTATGCCGAGATAGTAGTATAAAGGCCCCAAATCTAACATATCAAATTCAGCTTTCAAATCAGCCTTGATGATAGAATACATGCTCATCTAACCAGTCAAGGTTATGTGAATAGTCCAGCTGAAAGCACATTGTATGTGAAGAAAACTGGTGCCGATATTCTCATAGTCATCTTGTATGTAGATGACATGCTCATAACAGGGACTAGCAAAGAACAAATTTCAGATTTCAACAAGCTCTTGCAGCTTGCTTTAACCCATACAATGCTTTGTGTAACCTGCATACTTTATGTTCCTCACTAGGGACTACAAAACCAATGGGCAGATTTACATATACTTCCTCCTGTAAATCCCCATGTAAGAATGCAGTTTTGATATCCAACTTATGCACTTTCAATGCTTTATGTGCAGCCAAGGCAATCACTGATCGGATTGTAGTCATTCTCAAAGTAGGAGCAAAAGTCTCCTCATAATCGATTCCCTTTTTCTGAGAATAGCCTTTAGCCACAAGCAGGCTTAGTTCCGTACGTCGTACAGATCAGACCGTACGTACGATTCATACCGTAAGGTACCATGCGTATCCGTACAATCAGGTATGATTTTTCTCAGTTTCTGCCCGTTGGAAGTAGCCGTTTTTCTGCCCGTTTTTTTGGCTGTTTTCCTTTCATCTCTCCTGAGTCCTTCTATAAAAGATTCAAGGACCAAGCCTCTCCTCCATCTACTCCAAGCCTCTCCTCCACCACCCTCCATCTACTCCAAGCCTCTACTCCAAGCGGCAAGCCTCTCCTCCACGCTCCTCCACCCTCCTCCAAGCTCCTTCCATCCCACTTGAGCCTCTACTCCAAGTTCTCTTCCTCCAAGCTCTTCCCATAGTTCATCTTCTCTACGCTCTCTCCTCTACTCCACGCTTTAGCCCTTCTCTTATCCATCATGCCTCAGGAGAAGCATGAGGCTTTTGATTTGCATTGCCTCAATGTGGAGAAGGACACCAAGAAGTCCAACTCCCATCATTGGACATGCCGATATTGCGGCAAGTCATACACCAGTGGTGCAACAAGGCTTCTCCAGCACCTTTCAAAGATTGGGAGACAAGTTGCCCCATGCAAGGAGATTCCGCAAAGCATTGCCGATGACATTTCGTGGAAGACGAGCGGCGGCTCAAATTCAAGTAGAGGAGCATCATCAACACACACACCGACACCACCACTAGCACCACCATCGGCACATGATGAAGCGGCCACCGGCTCTTTCATTGGTGTATCCTCCACTGCCACTTCCACGGATTCACGGTCCGCCTCTGCACCGGGCAAAAGGCAAAGGGTGGTGGAGCGTGAAGGGGTGCAACCCTCTCTCCACCAAGTCACGGGTAGTGTGAGAGGTTTGGTTGCATTCCTTAAGGAGCGGCAACGCCTCGCGGAGATAGAGATTGCTCGCACCATTATTGAATGCAATCTTGCCTTGAATGTACTCCAAAAGGAGCAATGGAAGAAGATGGTGACGGCGATTGCGAATGTGGGCCCATGTGAGGGGTGGACGGGGATCTCTTACACGGCTATGCGCACGAGGAAGATTGATGAACAGAAGGAGAGAATTGATCGAGCCCTTGACCCGATTCGAGCCGCATGGACGAAGTATGGATGTTCTATTCTCACAGATGGATGGAGTGATCAAAGGAAGCGTGGCATTATCAACATCCTTGTGCCTTGCCCGCTTGGCACATACTTCTTGCGTGCGGTTGACACCGGGAGAAGGGGGAGAAAGACTACCGGGAGTTTCATCTACCGCCATATTAGGCAAGCGATCATAGAGGTAAGCATTATTTTACTTCACCGACAATGCATCAAATTGTCGACGCATGGGCCACTTGCTTGAGGCGGAATTCCCCACCATTGTGTGGACTCCATGTGCGAGTCATTGCATTGACTTACTCATGGAGGATGTGGCGAAGCTTGGGTGGGTGAAGAGGATTATGCAACAAGCTACATCTATTGTCAACTTCTTCATGCTAAAGGTGAAGGTGCTTGCTATGTTTCGTGAGCATAGCAAGCTTGACTTGAAGAAGCCATCCGCCACCCGCTTTGCCTACATGTGGCTGGTTTTGGAGCGTCTATACGATGTGAGGCCCGCCCTTCGCCAGACAGTTGTTTCCACCATGTGGAACGAATGGGATGAGCACGTCACTGAAGAGGCCAAAGCCATGCAACGCTTTTGCCTAGAGGAGAGATTTTGGACTAGAGTCCGAGCAATTGTTATTGCTATGACTCCATTCTATAGGCTCTTGCGGATGACAGATTGCGAGGGGTCCACCATGGGCCTTCTTGTCCACTTCTTTAGAGCTGCCCTTGTGGAGTTGGAGGCTTGCACAGACATTACATTTGACGAGCGAGCACAAATCAGGGAGATTGCACAGAAGAGATGGAGGTGGATGCACAAACCAAAGCAACATTGGTACATCCAGCCTACAAGTCTCCAGTAGTTTGCACCGATAGGGAGCTTCGACAAGATCGGGATGCATATATGCTTCGAGCTGTGCCAGTTGATGAGCACAATGCCTTTCTTGAGGAGTTGGGCTGCTATGTTGATCAGAGAGGTCAAATCTCCTTTTCGTCTCCCACTTGCTGGAGGAGGGAGTCACTTGTGAAGCCCCTTTTTTGGTGGGACAATTTTGGGTATGGACTAGAGCATCTCCAACCCATAGCCTTAAGGGTCCTAGCCCAGGATTGTTCTACGGGTGCATGTGAGAGGAACTGGAGTTCCTATTCTCTCATACACACGAGGATACGCAATCGACTGAGCACACGACAGTTGGAGCAGTTGGTCTACTGCTGCACTAACTTGCGCATGATGCAGGGCATTCTTAGTATGGGTAGTCCCAAGCAGGTAAGTGACAAGTCTAGACTTTAACTTGTCATGACTCATAACTTTTAAGTTTTGTGTACAGACTCTAACTTTTGTGCCTTAATGTGTAGGTCAATGTTGACACTTTCACGTTGACGAGTGAAAACTTTGCAAGTGTCAATCAACAACCTAATGAGAAGGAGGAGACAATCTTCATGGAGCTCTATAGTGAGCTTGTGGCAGCAGATACACCTGGAGTCAGCATGGACGGGACCGAGCAGTTGGAGTTCATAGGCCTCCGCCTTCGACATCGACAGAGGGTGGCCTTCGCACATATGTGAGGCGGGGATCCTCGAGCTCCAATCCCCGCCTTCATGATGATATTCCATTGCCCCCTCATGATGATACCCCACTACCTAGAGAGCCCTTGTTTGATGATGACGGCAACCTACTTAGCGAGAATGATCCCCAGAGTGTCTCGTCCACCTTCGAAGAGTCCTCTTCAGAGAACTCTCTTGATGGACACTCTAGTAGTGATCATGTTGATGATCATGCAGATGTTGGTGATGATGTAGACTTTTGATATGTTATAGCTCTCTAGGCATTGGGCATCTATCTCCTGATGATGTATTGTAGTATGCAGTATCATGTATGTACGCATGTTGGCGGTCGCCCATGCCATGAGTTTTTGGCCTTTCCTTTGGAAGCAATTTTGTACTCTAATGACATGATGACATTATGTTCATGGTTCTACTATTTTGTAACTTCTTGTCTACAATTTAATGTGTCATCCTCATGGACCGCGTACCTAGCCTCAATATCCATTACCTATGGACCGTGTACCTAGCTTATAATGTGTCGTCCTCATGGACCGCGTACCTAGCCTCAATATCCATTACCTATGGGACTGCATCACTAAAGCAAGTTCCGAATCTCAAGGTGGCAGGTGGAGGGATAGAAAAAGAGATCAAGAAACAACACACATGTGAGGGCAAAAGGACGAAAGGGCCAATTGTAAGAGGGATCAGAGCAAATGAACTCAGCATGAAATGAGTGAGAGGACCAAATGTACGAGAGATCAAAGCAAATCAACACAACACGAAAGGACCAAACGTACGAGAGATCAAAGCAAATCAACACAGCATGAAATGAGTGAGTGTATATATGATGAAATCCAGTACAAGAGCTCAGTGTGAGACTCTGAGGTAGCAGAGAGGGCTGTTGTCCCATGCTGATGCTGAAGGCGAAGAAAGCCACAATCCAAAGCAGATGGTAGGCTGCTGTCCTGAAGTAATCAGCAGAGAGGGCTGCCATCCCGATGTCAAGGTAAAGGAGCAGAGAGGGCTGCTGTCCCGGTGATGGTGGATGAGGGCGGAGAGGGCCGCGATCCCGAGGTAGTAGGAGCTGAGGTAAAAACGCTGAAGAGTTCTACTATAGCAGAGAGGGCTGCTGTCCCAATGATGTGTAGCAGAGAGGGATGCTGTCCCAATGATATGATGTAGATATATAACGCTGATGTACTGTAGACGTAGGCTGCTGCAGAGGTGTAGTACAGCTCCTGAGAATAAGAAGCACAAGTGCTGCTGATCCTGAGAGGGAGGCCGACAGTAGCTGCAGATATGGAGTGAAGCACAGCCTGTAGAAGACGAAGCACCGGCAACAGCAGAAGGTATTAAGTGATGCGTAGCCTGTAGATGAAGAAGCACCGGCTGCAGCAGATAAGGCTCAATGATGTTCTTGTGTTGTTTGCTGAATAAGGGGGTGAAGAGGAACATGAAGAGGAATTTGGCTTTGGGTAAGGGGGTTGTCGAGGGTGTAGATCATGTGCTCTTCGACTTGTGTAGAGGCTTTTGAGTTTGGGCGGTACTGGATCAATGCGACAATGCAAGAGGTTTTCACATGCATGAATGCCCATTTTTGGGTTTTCATTCACACATGCGCCCCAAACACAAAAAACAGAATGCTCTCCAAAGGGTATGCAAGATGGTAAATGCTATGCAGTGGGTTTTCACATGAGCCGTGCCCTAATGCTGTTTTCACTAACTCATGCCCCCGTTACAACAATGATAAATAATCTGGAAGGAGAGGATGGTCCCCCTCTCAATATACGGAGGGTGAAGGTGGAGAACCGACGCCAATCCATTCGCGAAGACGCTTGAGGATGGGCCGGTTGATGGACTTTGTAAGGATGTCGGCATGGTTGTCCCCCGTAGGAATGTACTGAAGCTTGATGGTACCAAGCTCAACCTGTTTCCTGGTAAAATGAAAATGGACATCCACATGCTTGGTACGGTTAGAAAAAATAGGATTGCCAGCAAGGGCAATCGCACTTTGACTGTCGACAAAGATGATAGAAGCGGTGTCAATGGTAACGGCATCTCCGCAAGAAGCTGACGAAGATACATAGCCTCACTGTCATAGAGGGCCCGATACTCGGCCTCAGCGGAAGAACTTGCAATGGTATCCTGCTTCTTGCTAGACCAAGAGAAAGGGCTAGATCCAAGGGAGTACAAATAACTACCATGAGAACGCCAGGAATCGATATCACCGGCCCAGTCGGAGTCTGTGTAACCACGCAGGGTGATCCCACGACTATAGTGAAGTCCAAACATATAGATACCCACTAGATAGCGAACAACCCTCATCGCTGAACTCCAATGTGGCCCCTTAGGAGCATTGAGATGTTGACTTAAAATAGATGTGCAATAGGTGTGAGCCATATGAGTTTCCCAAGCACTTGGTAGTAGGCTCGCTCTTCATGTGGGGGTGAGTCCTCTTCCTTTGATAGTTTGATGGGTGCATCCAATGGGATAGCCACAAGAATAGCACCATTAGGAAAGTAGGAAGTAATGAGTTGAAGATAGTACTTTTGTTGTGACACAAAAATACCATCAGGATGTTGGACCACCTCCATGCCAAGGAAATATGAGAGAAGACCGAGATCAGTCATCTCAAAAATTTGTCTTAGCTGTGCCATGATATCAGGCCACTATGGCTTGATGTGAGCCAGAGATGATTAGATCATCAACATATAGCACTAGGTAGCAAACCATTCCCTGATCATTGTGGATATAGATACTGGGGTCACGGTGAGATGGTGAAAAACCTTCGCTGCGTAGAAATTTGTCGATGCAATGATACCACGCTTGGGGGGCTTGCTTAGGCAGCGATAAGATGGGGAGGAAGGCGGCTAGTGAAGGAAGTGGCTGCACAGAAAAGGGGAAGACAGGGGCGGGTGCGTGAAGGTCAGGCTGAGGGCAGAGAGGCGCAGGGTGGAGGCGGGGCGGCACCAGCCGCCGGGCCGCCGGGGGGGGGGGGGGGGGTTTGGCGGTCATTGTGGTGGTTGTTCCCATGAACTGGGTTTTTTTCGTATTTAGTCCTACAAACGTTTTGAGGAAGTAGAGTCCCAGACATAGGCAACCAGAACTAGTTCAAGAATAGTTAGCCCCGTGCAGTTCAGTAGTAGCAAATAATGCTAGATCATATTGCCATAGGCAATGAAGCTTATGCTACTTGGTTATATGTATAGGTCTTTGATAACACAATAATCTAAAATTCAAACCCATTAGTGACAAAAATTCTGAGGGTTTCAGCTTCAGAATATACATCATACCGCCAATATCTAATACAGGAAACAGTAGATATCATAAACACATGACAGTAAGCATGACAGACGCAGTTGGAAAAAAACTTGTGTGCCGGCCCAAACCTTCATTTTCCCTGATCTTGCACCAGCAACAAGCGATGGGACTAGCAACCTGTCCCCAGGGCCAAAGATACTGCTTGGACGAAGAGCACAAGTGACTAAACCTGACTTTCCATTAGCCCCAAGAACAAGTGCCTCTGCCTGTGCTTTTGTCTCAGAGTAGGAATCATTATGCTGCAGCTTAAAGTTAAAAACGTTAGCCTTTGCTGATGGTGAAAGATTGTTTATAATCTGATTTCAAATTGATGACACTGGAAACACACCCGATCAGGGTATGGCAGGGTTTCATCTCCATTCATGATGCCATGCACACCATCAAAAACAGTACTAGGTGAGCTAGTATAAATGAGCTTGTGCACGTTGTTATGAAGGCAAGCATTTATTATATTGCGCGTTCCTGCACATACCACTTATAAATAGTGAAACTGTGTGACACTTGATATTCAGAGTCTAAAGAAAAAAAAGATTATGATTGGATTGTAAGCAAGACTGCAAATAATGTCACTGCAACCTTCAACAGTGACATTGTAGTGTAGATTGAAATTGTTGATTGATGAATCTGGAGCTGCCATGTGGAAAACTGCTACTGCTCCCTTGCATGCTGCAATCCCAACAAGCACATGTTAGCAACATGAAAAAACAAAGAAATAAAACACGATTTAGGAGCAGAGCAGGATCACCTAGAAGTCAGTAATTAAAACTTTATTGCATCATAGCTTCTATGAGAATCAAGCAAATTAATCTCATCCCATGCCTAGATATCAAAATGAAGAAAAATACTTTATTGCATCATAGCTTCTATAAGAATCAAGCAAATTAATCTCATCCCATGTCTAAATACCATACTTATAGGTCCGTGCTACTGCCTGTGCACACAAAAGACCAGACAGTTCTATGAGACCATAGTAATACATTAGATTTGATCATGGAAAAAAAAAACTAATACAGAAGACCAAAAGGGTCTATGAGAACATGGTAATGCATTAGAAAAAAAAAACGGTAGCTTTCACTGAAATCGGGGGACCAAGAGAAATAGACCAACACTACAAAAAAATTGCCCACGGTATCACCGTCATAGTCACATCAAACGGGAACAGACAGATGGAATGGGGGTCGGTTTTGGAATGGGAACGACACGTCATCACCATATGGCTACCATTTGCAAGCTAAGGAGATGCAAGGCCAAGCTAAGGAGATGCAAGGGCATACACCACTCTCATATGATATGATATGATCATAGAAAAATACAAAAATTCCCATTTACTCAAAAATTAGACCCAAAATGCCTTTAGCCAAGTATGCATATTTGCGGAACGGGAACAGGAACGACACAGGTTATGGATAGCGTTCCAGAGGCTATGGAACAGCATTCCATGTTACTATGATCACCATCTATGCATGGGCTACTTGAGAAACACCTCTGCACCCAAAAGAACACACTTTCATCGGGAAGATCCATGCTGTCCAGCCCTGAATCTCTGTTTTCAGCCCTATAGACGACTCTCAGAAGGTTGACTATGCCTTTAGCACACACCCCGAGGTTGCCAGACCATGCGTCCTCGATAGGTACTACTGTACAGCCTGCTTGTACGCTGTCAAACAGAGAAAACAGAACACAAAAGAGGCCCCAATCCACACCAGAGGGAGTAGGCACCAGAGAAAGAAGAGCCTCTGCCCTATTCGTCATAGTTATTAGGTACAAAAAAATGGTACCAATACGAGACTTTTAAATTTTGAAAAATAAGTTTGATTGAGGTACGGTCCACTTTAAAAAACACTTGAAAAATAGATATTTGTACACTTTTGGCCATACTTTCAGACTTGGCACCATACCTTCCTTTACTTTTTCAGTACCTGAAACAAATCATGTCACCATACCTTCCTTTACTTTTCATACTTTCAGACTTGGCACCACACCCTCCTTTACTTTTCATACTTTCAAACTAGGGACCTCATCCTTTTCCTTTCCTGTGGAGTCCAGACCTCATTGCCAACAAGAGAGAGGGAGGGAGAGCCTAGGTAGTAGGCCCTAGAGAGCTTGAGAAAGAGATGGGACCCAAGCGACGAGAGAAAGAAAGATATATTAACGTCTACAAGAGGCCAGAGTGGCCTATGAGATAAAAGTACCAATACATCCAAAACCCAAGGAAACTAAATGTCCCGAGTAGAAAATGAAAAGCATAAACTGAAAAACAACTACCTATAACATGTGGCCAAAGAGGCATATCTAATAAAAGTGTTGAACTGGAAAAATGGTAGGCTATGGGAAGCAACTAAGAAAGACTAATCCCAGCTCTTGTACTCTGTAACCTCAAGCTAATAAAGCTCAGTTCTTGCTTGCAATCTTTCTCTCTCTCTCATGTTCATTGCTTCCGCTTGTGCACTCTTTCATGGTATCATTCGCCTAGGCTCTGGCTGCTGCACAATCTGTTCCTCTACGTTTCTACTTCCCTAGATTCTCCTAGCTGTAGATCCTTCAAACAGTGGCTGCGTTTCTTCTCTCTTAGCTGCGTTTTTGCTCTACAAGCTCTCCAACTGCTGTCGGCCAGCCCCCATCTCCCAGAGACCCTTGTGTGTGAACCAAACATTCATCTATAGCTTCCAGTGATCATAGTTTGTACCACTCAGCTTGTCCTCCTTGTTCGTGCAGGGGGGACCCATGTCTGCCTCAAAGAAGCTATGTCTCAAACAACCTCTGTAGCTAAGCAATCCACGTGCTCTCTCAAGCACCTTTCCACAGGATCCAACTAGGGACTAATAGCCCCCTCTGAAGATGCAGGCTAGACAACAGCAAAAGAAACCCAAAAACCACACCACCGGGAGCCTCCTACCGGAAGAGGGAGGGGATCTTGGAGGGAGAGGAGCTTTCAAAAGCTCTCTTATATTAAATCTGGAGCATGGGACCCGTGTGTCGGAGTTCCAAGTATAAAGGCAGGCCGGATGAGTTCCAGGATCAACCAAGTTTCCTTCATGGTTCGGATGAGTTCATGAACTATTGGTTAGCAGAGACTATGGACAGGATGTGTTCCATGTTCATTTGTTCGAGGTTATTGGATGTGATGTGTTCACAGTTCTACTTTGAGTTTGGAGCCAAGCAAATTTTCTTTTGCTCTCTATAGTGGCATTATGTTCTTTGAAGACAATACGTTGACATGTGCATTTTCCGAGGTGTACTCAGTCTTTGCCAGGTAGGCTCGCTTCTTCCTCCGCACGAGGCAGCGAAAGATCACGCACACCTAGCGATGTGTAGTGCTTCCTCTCGGATGAGTCAGGCACGGGTTTCCCGGCATTCATCATCGTACCAACCTTTCTGTGGGACATTCTCGATTGGAGGTGTGACGCGAATGGTCGTGAGGGAAGTACATGGTAGCTGACGTGTGGAGTGTCGAGGCGAACTGTCGTGAAGTCCTCCAGCGGTACATGTGGGTCCATGTCCTACAAAGCACTGTACAATTGTTGGCATAGCCGGATGCCGTCTCTTTGGTGAAGTGGCATCGGGGGGGGGGGGGTCTCTCGGGGCCGCTCGGTGGTGGCAGCATTGGAGATGTATTGTTGGCAGGTGACTTCAACGCGCGTATGAAACAACATCAGGTGCCCTTTTTTGAGGGTGATAAGCCCATGTCCAGAGATCTAGCACCAGAGGAGTTGGGACTTGATAGGACTTCCAAGGACATGGAGGATTCAGATTATGGACGTCATCTGCTGGAGCTAGGAAGAGCACACGGATTGGCCATACTCAATGGCCTATCCTTAGGGTTTTCCCCTTAGGCATGCATCAGTAACCCATGCATCTCCATTCTTGCATAGCATATAGGGTTGCACATGGCTTGCATCAGCATAGTAGTCATCCTAGCAGTCAGTCTAGCATCTCGCATCTACAAGGCATACATGTTTTACCCATGAGTTCTCTAGGGAAGAATGACATCCATTGTAACACACGGAAGCTCTGGGAGTCTTCTTTCAGCACTAAACACCACTGAGAACATGCTGATGCAAAACGCAAACATAGAGAGAGAGAGAGAGAGAGAGAGAGAGAGAGAGAGAGAGAGATGCTGGAAATTCAGTATATTTTATATGGTACAAAAAGGTACCCTTCTACAGCCCTAGGTTGCCTTCATACAAAAAGGTGAAACATCACCAAAACTGTCCTACTCTAAGGACCCTAAGGACCCACCCCTTACGGGAGTGAATACCTAAAACAATGAGCACCTTATGCCTTATATAGGCTCTTGACCCAAGGAAGAGCTGGCCGACTACTGTCGGACCACCTCTTTGGAGGATAATCCTCCCTTGGGACCATTGCCCGAGAACCTATCTTGCTAACAAGAATGCCATCCCCTCTGGCTTTGTGGAACACCACCAACAAACCTCCTGGGAGCTCTTCCCAATTCTGTGTTCCTTGCCTTGGGCTTCGTATCCGTGTCCTTTCTTGTACCTTGGACCTGTACACCATCATATGGGATTGAATCAGTGTTTAGCTTTGCTAAGCCTCATGCTTTGATACCAATGTAACACGCGGAAGCTCTGGGAGTCTTCTTTCAGCCCTAAACACCACTGAGAACATGGTGATGCAAAACGCAAACATAAAGGGAGAGTAGAGAGAGAGAGAAATGCTGCAGATTCAGTTTATTTCATATGGTACAAAAAGGTACCCTTCTACAGCCCTAGGCTGCCTTCATACAAAAAGATGAAACATCACTAAAACTGTCCTACTCTAAGGACCCTAAGGACCCACCCCTTATGGGAGTGAATACCTAAAACAATGAGCACCTTATGCCTTACATAGGCTCTTGACCCAAGGAAGAGCTGGCCGACTACTTTCAGACCAGCCAACTGGCTTTGAACCCCAATAAATCCCTGGTTGGGCTACGCCTTCTGGATATCTTGCTCTGTAATGATGCGCTTGCAGCCGACACTGTTCTGGTACAGCTGACAAACTCTCTTGCAGCCGACAGTACCCCCTTCAGTCCTCCAAGTCCAACCTACTGCTTTCATTTGTACCTTGTGCTCCAGGTTCTGGTTCTTATATTCTTTTTATGGCTGCCTCTTCTGGACCAGCATCTAAGAATTCCATGGCATGCTATGCACATGACATCCATCATCAAAGGAGTAAATGGAGTTTTGGGCTTCAACTGACAACAAGGAGTTCTCTTCCACATAAGAAGGCGGAAGTTTGCTCCAACATCGCCTCGCTAAGTTCAGAGGTTCAGGAACGACGGAGATGGTGTGTGAAAGGATTCCACAGACAGGTCAGTGGAAGGATTCCACAAACAGGTCAGTGGTGACTCAGGTATTTCCAGGCAGATTTAGCAGCATATGCCATTTAGTTCCTGCAGTGAAGAAGTCTTTGGCTCAAAGGATTCAACTCCTGCAGTCGACCTCAGTCCCGACAAAAGAAGTCAAAGTGGGGCAGTGGTTTCAGTGGAGGATGAGCAGAGAAGTCAAAAGGTTGCAACAGTTTAGTAGAGGGGAATGTCACGTGCACACCCTATGGGTTGCACAAGTGATATGGCATCCACAAGCATTTAGCAGCCATTAATCCATTTATCCAAGTATATATCACAACATGAGCTTGTGTTTGGGGCTTTTACAGCACCCACAGCAGGTAGATGAAAGAGTATGTCGAAGATTATGTTCTCAAGTGTCAAATTTGTCAGGCAAATAAAGCTGAACGCTTTAGACAGGCTGGGTTGTTGCATCCTTTGCAAATCCCAGGTAATAAATGGGAAAGTATTTCCATGGATTTTATTACCGGATTGCCAAGAACACATCAAGGCCACGATTCTATTTGGGTTGTGGTAGATCGCTTGAAAAAAATGGCTAGATTTTTACCAACCCGAAAGACTATTACAGCTACGCAATTAGCACGGCACTTTATCGAGCAATTGTTTAGACTGTACGGGTTACCGCAGGACATAGTCAGTCATAGGGACTCCAAGTTTACGAGTGATTTTTGGAAATTTATTTTTGAGAAGTTGGAACAACTTTGAATTTGAGTTCCTCAGATCATCCTCAATCTGATGGCCAAACTAAAAGAGTGAATCAGATTTTGGAGGATATGCTTCGAGCATATGTATCCAAAAGACAGAGTTCATGGGAGGATTATCTTCCTATGTTAGAATTTGCATATAACAGTACTACGCATACGAGTACAAGTTTTAGTCCTTTCATGCTTATGTATGGTTTTCAACCTAGATCACCTGTTACAGTAGGATTCTCAGGGCTTCAGCATGATGCAGCACGTAATTTTTTGCAAGATATGCAAGAAATGTTACAAGTTGTGAAGGAATCTATTAGAAGTGCTCAAGACCGAGACAGATTTTATTCTAATAGACATCGTTCACCTAGAGAGTTCTCTGAAGGAACGATGGTGTATTTGCGAGTTCCGAAAGATTCCGAGACTTTACGGACAAGTCGATCTCCAAAATTATCCCCTAGATACTGTGGACCATTTCGTATTACACAAAGGATTAGTTCAGTTGCATATGAATTGGATTTGCCTTCTCATGTGAAAGTTCATCCTGTATTTCATGTCTGTAGACTTAAGGAAGTACTGGGTGGAACAGATCAGTTAGTTACTCCTCAAGAAATTATAGATGTCGAGGACATGACATTTGTTCCGCACGAACCTGAAAAGATTCTTGGATTTCATGAAAGAAGATTGCATAATACGCTTATCACGGAATACAAGATCAAGTGGAAGGATCGTGTTGAGAAGGACGCTACATGGGAGACATTGACTACTCTTCACAGAGATTACCCTGGCTTTTTAGTGAGCTCAGGAGTGAGCTCTTAGAGGAAGGGAAGTATGTCATGTGCACAGTGTGTATCTACCGTGTGCTACACGCACACAAGACTAGCTTCGAGGTTTGGGGAAGCTTGGAGCTAGGCAGGCTGATTGGCGAGCTGAGTTAGGGATAGACTAACGGGCGGGCACTCAAGTATGGACGGGCGGGCGTCCAAGTGTGGACGCCCGATGACCGGCCAAGTGCCTATAAAAGAGTGGCCAAGGTTAGTCATTAGTCATATAGAGTCTCGCGAGGTTTGTGAAAGCTCTATGGTCTTGGAGCCTGGATCTAGTGCAGACGTGCACCTGCTTTACGCAGCCGAGGCCGGCAACAATCTTGAGGTCTGCGAGGGTAGCTTCGTGGCGGTATGGGACGTCGCAAGGAGAAGATTGGTCGGTACGTCAACCTAGTTAGCTCAGCTCGTGGCTCGGTGGGGACAGCCAAGACTGTGGGCTTGCCCACAGCTGTCATGGTTGGGAGGTGAGTCAAGCCTGCACCCCCTTGTTGTTTGTTTGTTTGCAGGATTCGAGTCTAGTACCAGGAGCGTTCCACGAGGAGATCTATGGAGATTTGACAACAGGACCGTAGAGACAAGACTACTCAAGTGGATTGCTCTTCTTCGAACGTCTACTTCGAGTCTCTTGTTTGGTAACTGTATTCATCTCAGTTGTACATGGACATCATCTGGTTCATTGAACCCATGGAGCATTGTATTTGTTAAATACTCCCAATAATATATCATATATTAAGGGGGGGGGGGGGGGGTCGGCCCGTTCCGGCCCCAGTGCTGGTGTCCATTGATCAACATTTCATTTCATTTCAGTTTTCAATTGTTATTAAATTGCCCATTCAATTTTAATATTTAAGTTGTGCTATTACGTGTGTGGGTGTCCAACGGAGTCTTTTTCCACTTGACGGGATCGGTTTCATTGGTATCTGTTGGGTGTTGGACTCACACACTCACACACACAAACCTGCACATTAGGGTTAGGTGCAAGGTAGAGAAGCTCACACACAGAAATGAGAGAGAGAGAGAGAGAGAGAGAGAGAGAGCCAAAAGTGTGGTATCCACAAAATGCAAGTCAACACTTGCATGTGTGCCACATCCATATAATATAGAAGTACAAAATATTATATGTTAGAGTGTCCTTTCACACTTGATGTCCAAGGGGAAAAACCACATGGGAAAAAGTGTCCTTGGTTAAGCCCTGTTCACACATAGCACTACCATAAGTGAGCATATGCCTACAAATCCCCCCTGTAGTGGAAGTGTGAACCTGTACAAGGGTAGCAGATCGGTCTCTGTATGGGAGTAAGCCCAAAGCTTTGCGGAAAGCTTCAAACTTTTCTCGAGGTAAAGCCTTTGTGAATAGATCTACAACATTATCCTGTGTAGGGCAATAAGATAAACTGATCTCCCCTGCATGTAGCCTCTCTCTGACATAGTGATAATGAATCTCTATGTGCTTGGTACGTGCATGAAATACTGGATTTCGTGCCACGGCCATAGCACTCTGGCTATCAGTGAGAATAGTGGTGGGTGTCTGCTGACACTCACGAAGATCAGCCAATAGTCTCCTCAACCATACACAATCTACTATAGCTGTAAAGACTGCCCTGTACTCAGCCTCACAAGTAGATGTAGCAACAGTGGGTTGCTTTTTACTCAACCAAGATATGCATGAACTGCCAAGAAAAAAACAATTCCCACTGGTGGATTGTCTAGTATCATAATCACCAGCCCAATCTGAATCACTGTATGCATAAAGCTGCAAGCTGCCCCTCCTAGGATAGAACAAACCAAGATCCAGGGTACCCTTAAGATAACGAAAAATGCGTTTGACTGCTTGCCAATGCTTTGTGCCTGTGCATGAATTTGCTCAACAAAGATACCCCAAAAGATATGTCTGGCCTCGTGTTACACAAGTAAATGAGGCATCCCACTGCCTGGCTGTAAATGCCGGCCTCAAAAGGCCCTCCAATATCATGCATAGTAAACCGTACACCTGGTTCTACCGGAGTAGAAATGGGCTTACATTCATCCATGTGAAACCTTTTTAGCAAACTTTTTATGTACTTAGTTTGCTGCATAACAATTGAAGGTGCTGCAGTATTAGGGTTAGGGTTTACAGGAGCTTCAAGCAAGCATGGAAAACCAACAGTGAGAGAGAACACGACTTCAGTGTATGCTTGATTGATCAAAAGTGAAGTACAATGGCCACATAATAGTGACCCCTAAAGATAAGTGTTCACATGTCCGGCCATAAAATGTGCCGGGTGGACCAAAACACTTATAAACTGCATATAAGTGAAACTGAACTAAACTGGGGGAAAAAACCTCCACTAACTGAAGTAAAAAGTGCCCCAGTAATCTACTGATGATCACTAGCACTCCTCTGGGTGCATACACAGCATAAAACCCAACAAACCCCCCTGGAGTGATATGTGATCACTATACATCATCCACCAAAAGGAAACAAATTCAAAGCATTGCGGAATGCTTCAAATTTCGGACGTGGTAATGCCTTGGTGAAGATGTCTGCCACATTCTGATCTGTAGGACAGTAGATCAAACTGATATCTCCTGCCTGGAGTCTCTCCCGAACAAAATGATAGTGAATCTCAATGTGTTTCGTGCGAGCATGAAACACAGGATTCCTGGCCACAGCAATGGCACTCTGACTATCAGTATAGATAGATGTAGGCTCCTCCACTGAAATATCCATATCAGTCATGAGACGACGCAGCCAAACACTCAACAGTAGTAGTGTAGGCTGCTCGGTACTCTGCCTCACAAGACGAAGTGGCCACTGTGGTCTGTTTCTTGCTTAGCCAAGAAATGCATGAAGAGCCAAGAAAGAAACAATTTCCACTAGTGGAATGTCTAGTATCAAAATCACCAGCCCAATCTGAATCACTGTAAGCATATAACTGCATGTCACCCCCCTCAGGATAAAGCAATCCAAGAGACAAGGTACCCTGCAAATAACGGAATACACGCTTCACAGCTTGCCAATGTGACAACCGCGGGCTGTGCATGAATCTGCTCAACTGAGAGACTGCATACTGAATATCTGGCCTTGTATTACACAAGTAAATGAGGCACCCAACAGCCTGAGCATATGTAGTGGCATCAAAGGAAACACTGTCATCTTGTAGTGACAGTTTCATCCCAGGCTCCATAGGAGTACTAATAGGCTTGCAATCCTGAAATTTAAACTTCTCCAGAAGTTTAGCAACATAGCGTGATTGCAACAACCCAATGCCTCTGTTATCCTGCACAAACTGTATGCCCAAATAGTAATGTACAAGCCCCAAGTCAGACATGTCAAATGTCTGTTTTGCAGTATCTCTTTAAAAGCTGCAATTTTGTCATCATTTGATCCCATGAGCAAGAGATCATCCACATAAAGACTGATGACCAGCAGATCTGTCTCTTCTTTCTTTACATACAGAGTGGCCTCTGATGGACTGTTCACAAATCCCTGAGTGAGTAGAAAAGCATCTATTTTTGCATACCAAGCTCGTGGAGCTTGTTTCAAACCATACAAGGCTTTTTTCAGCCTGCAAACTTTCCCCTCATGACCATGTTCTGCAAAACCCATGGGCTGAAATACATAAACTTCCTCCTCGAGGTCCCCATGTAGAAATGCAGTCTTTATGTCCAACTGGTGAACAACCCAACCACGATGTGCAGCCAATGCAATGACACACCTAAGTGTTGACATACGGGATGTAGGAGCAAATGTCTCCTCATAATCAATGCCCTTCTTCTGTGCATAGCCCTTTGCAACTAGACGGGCTTTGTACCTGTCAATGGATCCATCTGCATGTCTTTTCAACTTATAGACCCATTTAGTACCAATTGCTTTCTTGCCTTTGGGCAGATCAACCAAATCCCATGTTTGATTCTTTTTAATAGAATCAAGCTCATCCTGCATGGCTTTGTTCCAATGCACATTATCTCGTGCATCCACAAATGAATCAGGCTCATCATCATCCTGTAAACTGGCTGCCATAACCAGATTCAAATCCATGATGTGTGCATGCTCATTGGTCCTTGTTTCCCTACGAGTATGACCAGCAAGAGGACCCTCTAAATGGCTGTCCTGTAATGTCCTCAAATACCATCTAGGTATATGTCTGACCTGTGGTGCCTGCTGCCCCATATTTGGTTCAGCTTCTGGCTCATTTGGCTGCTGAATTTCTGCACCACCTACATCATTTGCTGGCTGTCCTGTACCCTCATTAGTTGGATCACCAACTGTGGAATGAAACTCCATGGGTAGTAGACCTTCAAACACATCATTTTCAGCCTGATTTGCCTCATAACCAGCCATGGATATTTCTGATTTTTCATCAAAAATCACATCCCGACTAGTGAATATCTTCCTGGATAGTGGGTCATATAACCTGTAGCCCTTGCTCTCACGGCTATACCCAACAAAAATGCATTTTGTGGCTTTATCATCTAGCTTCCTCCTCAATTCTTTGGGTATGTGTGCATATGCAAGACACCCAAAGATACGAAAATGCGATACAGAAGGCTTGCGGCCATGCCAAGCCTCAAAAGGAGTAATAGAAACCAATGCCTTTGTGGGACATCGATTCAAAATATGACAAGCACACATGACTGCTTCCACCCAAAAGATATGTGGTAGCCTTTTTGCCTTTAACATACATCTGGCCATCTCCATGAGTGACCGATTCTTCCTTTCTGCAACCCCATTCTGCTGTGGAGTGTAAGGAGTAGTATACTGATGTTTTATACCTCTACTCCCAAGAAAGGAATTCAGCATATGTGACATATATTCCCTCCCTCGAAGAGTCTTCACCTTGCATCCTGACTCTGTCTCAGCAAGTGCTACAAAGGCCAAAAATGCATCATATACCTGTGATTTCTGTGTCAAAGGATAGACCCAGCATATACGAGAGAAGTCATCAATAAATGTTGCAAAACAGAAGCAACCACCTAATGACTTCGTCTGCATGGGACCACAAAGATCACTGTGTATAAGTTGCAACTTTGCAGTTGCTCTTAGAGCTTGATCACGTGGGAAGGAAAACCTGTGCATTTTTCCCAAAATACATCCTTCACAAATGTGATCTGGAGGCTTCTCCATGAGAGGTAGATCTATAAACATGTTATGTCGCTGCATAAGCATAAGACTACCAAAATTTACATGCCCCATGCGAGCATGCCATAACTCCGCATCAACCATAGCTGGAGTAAGAGTGAATGCATGATAAGCAGACTGATCCACTGGCTGAAATGCATCCAACTGATAAAGTCCATGACATAATGTACCAGTAAGCATCAAGATCAAGGCATTAGCTTTGTCTCTGACCATGCATTTGTCATCATCAAAGTGGACCTGCATACCACAATGTGCTAAAGAAGAAATGGACAACAAATTCTTCTTTATCCCTGGTACATATAAGGCATCTGTAAGGCAGAGAATGGAGCCATCAATGGCTGTGAGCTGAATCTCCCCAATGCCACGAACTGGATATGAAGCATTGTTGGCACACTGAACAGTTTTGCCAACAGGGGCAGGGCCAACATGACTAAACAAATCCCTGCGACATGTGAGATGCTTGGAGGCACCACTATCAAAATACCAAGTACATGCATGCTCTGTCAAACTGAGTGCCTGTGAAGACCAAGAGGCATCATAGCTGCATGTATAAAAACAGTAATCCCTGTCCTCAACAAAAGAAGCAGTCTCTGGATAGCTGTCCAGCTTATACAAGCCTTTGTATCGTGTTCCAGAAGTGACTATTTCATAACCCTTTAATGGGTCTTTTACCAAACACTTCCCATCTTCAAATTCAACCTTTAAACCTTGGTCGTTTATGGCTGAGACGGAGAGCAGATTTTTCTTTATTCCTGGAACATACAATACATTTTTCATACATATATTGGCACCATTGGCTGCAATAAGTATGACATTACCAATTCCCTTTACTGGATATGTGGTATGATCTGCACATGATACAGTGCGGCCATTTGAAGCATAAACCAAGTACTGAAATACATCTTTGCATGAAGTGATGTGGCACTATCAAAATACCATGATGCATTGTGTCTGTCAGATGCAATGCAAGACATATCAGTGTCTGAAGCACCTGGTGTGTCACTAGTGCATGTGACCAAAAAAGCGTACTCTTCCTGGATTACATTAGCTGATTGCTGTGCTTTGTCATCCGAACAGTCTGCTACTACATTGCCTGCTTCTTTCTTTTTCTCTTTTGCAATCCGCTTCCTACATTCACTGATATAGTGCCCAGTCTTATGGCAGTAGTGACATTTGCCCTTCTTTTTGGGCTTGTTTGCATCCCCTTTGTCAGACTTTTCACCACTAGAAGAGGACTGTCCATGTTGCTTGCTAGACTGTTGTCCCCCATGCTTAAAGCTCTTTGCTTTACCCTTATCCTTGGCTGTAAATGCCTTTTCTCCACCACGGTTGCTCGATAAGTTTGCTCTTGTTTGCTCTTCCTCCAAGAGTAAACCCACTAGCTCTTCAAAAGTGACAAGATCACCACCTCCTCTCATTGAGAGGTTGAGAGAGGTGTGAAAGCCCAAGTAGGAAGGCGGTAAAGAATGAAGAGTGTTGGTGACCATCTGTCTGTCTGGGATAACCTCATCAATGTTTAGCAATTGTTCCTGCAAATCTTTCACTTTGGTGAGATGATCTGCCATGGAGTCACCCTCATCCATAGAAAGAAGATCCAATTGCCTCTTCAAGTAGACAACTCTTGCCTCGTTGCGTACCTGATACATTGCTTCCAATGTGTCCCATGCAAGCTTCGATGTCTTGCATGAACGAATGTGCAAAATAATAGTCCTTTTCACTGAAAGGGCTATCAATGACATGGCCTGTGCATCTCTAGAGTCCCATCTCTTCTGCTCTTGTGTGGGAGCAGGATCTACATCAAGAGCTCTTTGAGCACCTCCTCTTTGAGGCGTGGCTGGCTGTATGGTAAGTGGGCGTGTGTCATCACCACACACGATGCCCCAAAGCCCTTTGGCTACCAGCAAATTACAGATCATGAAACTCCAGAGGGAGTAGTTAGATCCATCCAGCTTGTCCTCCTGGGTGAGCACACCAAATACATCTGTAGCATTCTGTGCCATGTCAACAAAATATATCTGCAAGCAAACCAAGCACCAATGTGCACTGCCAGGCAACCAAATGTCCTGTGCAAATGTATGCCTGCAAACCAAAGCAAGTGTAAACCTGCACCAAATTGTCCAATTACACACAATGTGTATACATGCGCGACAAATCGCAGCTGTAATGCCCAATTACATGCTCCAATCAGAAAATCCCCAATTTTTATGTACTCCAATCGCTTCAATGTGCATCTAATTGGCCAATTTTCAAAAAAGCCCCAAATTTCTGCAAATGTAAGAGGTTCTATTTGCCAATTTTGACCTCAATTTTGAAAACCCCCAAATTTCTGCAAATGAGAGAGATTCAATTTGCCAATTTTGACCTCAATTTTGAAAACCCCCAAATTGCAGGCAAAGCAAAATGCCCAATTTTTTTTCAATTTGTCCTGAAATTGAGAAATCCCCCAAATTGCACCTGTAATTTTCCTCTGAATTTGACTTGCACAGAAGTGTCTGCTAAATCTGCATATGACCTGCACTGGAATGGCTGCAAAATATTGTATTTGTATTTGACCCAAAATGTGCACAGAGAAATACCTTCCTGCAAGGGCAGCAGGTTTGGAGCAGACAGTCGAAAAGAGGGAGCCAGCAGGCTGGCCAAGTCGTTGCAGGTGGAGACGTTGGAGGGAGACGTTGCAGGTGGAGTAGGTTGGCTGTGGGCAGCCGACGGGGAGCTGGGGCTGAAGCTCACGGAGCTGATGGCACAGGCGTAGGCTAGCTGCACCAGGGCCAGGCGACAGCGAAAAACAGAAAAGGCGGCGGCCAGCGAGTAGGTGTCGGGCGAGTCGTCAATCGGGCAGGCGAAGTCGGGCGCTCAGAGCAAGGCGAGCACGGCGCTGTTGAGTAGTCGGGAAGGCTGCGCCGACGGCCTCGAACCAGTGCAGGCGCCTGGAGTCGACGGTGGAGGTCGAGACGGAGCAGAAACGGCCGGCGGGCCTTGGACCAGCGCGGGTGCCTGGAGTTGAGACGGCGAGTCGTTGGTCGGTCGGAACGACGAGCGCTGGAAGACGGTGACGGCGGGTCGAGACGGACTGAATGGAGACGCCGGAACGGCGGGAGGCGTCCAGCGGCAGCTGCTGTGACGGAGCGCGGGCGGGAGCGGGGCAGCACAACCGGGTGCCGGCTAGACACGAAGAGCCGCCCGCGAGCTGGGCGGTGGTGGTGGGCTCCCCACTAGTGCCGCCCGATTCTAGTGGCTAGACGGAGAAGCGCCGACGGAACCAAACAATCCGGCGACGGAAAAACACAACGTCGACGGAAAAACGCAGGCGACGGACGGAACGCCTGTTTTCGACGAAATTTCACAGGAATTTTTTCAGCAGCAGAATATCAGGGCCAGCTCCCAGCTCCGATACCAAATGTTGGGTGTTGGACTCACACACTCACACACACAAACCTGCACATTAGGGTTAGGTGCAGGGTAGAGAAGCTCACACACAGAAATGAGAGAGAGAGAGAGAGAGAGAGAGAGAGAGAGAGGGAGAGAGAGAGAGCCAAAAGTGTGGTATCCACAAAGTGCAAGTCAACACTTGCATGTGTGCCACATCCATATAATATAGAAGTACAAAATATTATATGTTAGAGTGTCCTTTCACACTTGATGTCCAAGGGGAAAAACCACATGGGAAAAAGTGCCCTTGGTTAAGCCCTGTTCACACATAGCACTACCATAAGTGAGCATATGCCTGCAGTATCAGAGCACGGTTATTTCCCTCTTCTTAGTAGAGAAACGAACCTGTGTATTGGACACCCCGCTTCTATCACACTTAACACAATGGACAGCCAAGGCAACCCTTTGGAAGTGCCTAATTCGAGGGCCCATCAAGTGCCTCGCGTGGTTCTGATGCTTTACAAGGAAGGCACAAGCTCCTTGAGAGGTAAAATGATAGTGATTCAAAGGGACAACTGTCTCGAGGAAAGACAGTCATGCAAGAAGAAGAGCTTGATGCAATGAGGGCTGAATTGAAGCATATGAGAAAGCTTTTGCAGGCACAAGAGCAAGAGCTGAAATTTTTGCATGAAGATCCCCATGTGCAAAGTGCCATTGAAGCAAGGAAAGCAGATGCAATGGTAGACGTGACTTTTGAGTCCATGGCACGGGAAGTGGGCAAGAAGCCAAGGGAGTTGGCACTTTCCTACCTCCTCCGCAAAGGTGACATCAAAGAGGGGAAAGATGGAGAGCTGAAATTCAGAAATCCACCTCGCTTGAAGCATTGAGATCCCGCATCTCAAAGGTTGAGGTCATTTATGCAAAGGGAAGAGGAGACAGTCACCTCAGTCATGCATCTTCTCCACAAGGCACAAAGCCTGACAACTATATGTATGCTAGTGCTCATGGAGGGCATGATGGTCACATGTATTCAAGACATGTATCCCATGGAAGGGGTGACAGGTCTGCCACTAGAAGAGCCTTGCCTATTGAACTGTCTCATGGAGAGACATTGCCTTATGCAGAAAGTCACATGCATCAGATTCTCGAGTTCGTGGAGCACATGCCACCGTGCTTCATGAAACTTCCATGATGGCCCATGGAGCCCTTGCACATAGGGCTACCCCGTTGGATAAGGGGAAAAGAAAAAGAGAGGATTATGAGCCTCATGCCAGAAAGCTCAAGGAATTTAAAGCAAGTGACAAGTCCGTTAAGTTTGATGTTTTTCATGGAGAGCATGATGCTTCCAAAGTGTTAGCATTTGTGGCACAGTTTGACATTGCTTTTAGCGATGAGGACTTCACTGAGAAGTCTAAAGTACGCCATGTTAGCATGTTCTTGAAGGGGACCGCTGCTCATTGGTGGATCACTGAAAAGATCACCAAAGATCCCATTTGCACCTGGAAAGAGTTTAAGGACAGATTTTATGCTCAGTTCTTGCCACCAAATGCGGAGCAAACTCTAACCAAAAAGTGGGATAGACTTGAGCAAAGAGATAATGAAAGTGTGCAACAGTATGTCAACAAGTTTTGGAAAGTGTTGCTCGAGGTAACTCCTTTTATGCAAATCACTGAGGATGAAAGAAAGAGGAAGTTTCACTCCGGATTGCAACCAGCTTATCGTTCGGGCATTGAATTGCACCCGAAACATACTTTGCAACAGCTTCCAGCCTCTGCTCTTGCTACGGAGCAATTGGTGCTCAAAATTAAGCAAGATCAAGGCGGTTCAAAGGGCAAAGACAAGGCTGTCCCAAATCTGCAAAAAGGTGGACAGCCACCTAAAAAGAACTTCCGACAGATCCAGAAGGTGAAGGCCTATTCACTGTTAGGGTTAGAGTTTAGAGATGCTGCAAACAGGCGTGGAGAGCAACAGAGAGAGAACACGACTTTTGTGTATTCAGATGATAAAAATGTGTAGTACAATAGCCACATAATAAGTGATCTAAAGAGATGTGTTCACATGTCCGGCCATAAAATGTGCCGGGTGGACCAAAACACCTATAAACTGCTTATAAGTGAAACTAAGCTAAACTGGGGGAAAAAACCTCCACTAACTAAGGTAAAAAGTGCCCCAGTAATCTACTGATGATCACTAGCACTCCTCTGGGTGCATACACAGCATAAAACCCAACAAACCCCCCTGGAGTGATATGTGATCACTGTACATCATCCACCAAAAGGAAACAAATTCAAAGCAGTGCGGAATGCTTCGAATTTCGGACGTGGTAATGCCTTGGTGAAGATGTCTGCCACATTCTGATATGTAGGACAGTAGATCAGACTGATATCTCCTGCCTGGAGTCTCTCCCGAACAAAATGATAGTGAATCTCAATGTGTTTCGTGCGAGCATGAAACACAGGATTCCTAGCCACAGCAATGGCACTCTGACTATCAGCATAGATAGGTGTAGGCTCCTCCACTGAAATATCCATATCCGTCATGAGACGATGCAGCCAAACACACTCAACAGTAGTAGTGTAGGCTGCTCTATACTCTGCCTCACAAGACGAAGTGGCCACTGTGGTCTGTTTCTTGCTTAGCCAAGAAATGCACGAAGAGCCAATAAAGAAACAGTTTAGTGGAATGTCTGGTATCAAAATCACCAGCCCAATCTGAATCACTGTAAGCATATAATTGCATGTCACCCCCCTCAGGATAAAGCAATCCAAGAGACAAGGTACCCTACAAATACCGGAATACACGCTTTACAGCTTGCCAATGTGACAACCGTGGGCTGTGCATGAATCTGCTCAACTGAGAAACTGCATACTAAATATCTGGCCGTGTAGTACACAAGTAAATGAGGCACCCAACAGCCTGAGCATATGTAGTGGCATCAAAGGAAATACTGTCATCTTGTAGTGACAGTTTCATCCCAGGCTCCATAGGAGTACTAATAGGCTTGCAATGCTGAAATTTAAACTTCTCCAGAGGTTTAGCAACATACCGTGATTGCAACAACCCAATGCCTCTGTTATCCTGCACAAACTGTATGCCCAAATAGTAGTGTACAAGCCCCAAGTCAGACATGTCAAATGTCTGTTGCAGTATCTCTTTAAAAGCTGCAATTTTGTCATCATTTGATCCCATGAGCAAGAGATCATCCACATAAAGACTGATGACCAGCAGATCTGTCTCTTCTTTCTTTACATACAGAGTGGCTTCTGATGGACTGTTCACAAATCCCTGAGTGAGTAGGAAAAGCATCTATTTTTGCATACCAAGCTCAACTTGTTTCAAACCATACAATGCCTTTTTCAGCCTGCATACTTTCCCCTCATGACCATGTTCTGCAAAACCCATGGGCTGATATACATAAACTTCCTCCTCGAGGTCCCCATGTAGAAATGCAGTCTTTATGTCCAACTGGTGAACAACCCAACCACGATGTGCAGCCAATGCAATGACACACCTAAGTGTCGACATACGGGATGTAGGAGCAAATGTCTCCTCATAATCAATGCCCTTCTTCTCTGCATAGCCCTTTGCAACGAGACGGGCTTTGTACCTGTCAATGGATCCATCTGCATGTCTTTTCAACTTATAGACCCACTTAGTACCAATTGCTTTCTTGCCTTTGGGCAGATCAACCAAATCCCATGTTTGATTCCTTTTAATAGAATCAAGTTCATCCTGCATGGCTTTATTCCAATGCACATTATCTCGTGCATCCACAAATGAATCAAGCTCATCATCATCCTGTAAATTGGCTGCCATAACCAAATTCAAATCCATGATGTGTGCATGCTCATTGGATCGTGTCTCCCTACGAGTACGACCAGCAAGAGGACCCTCTAAATGGCTGTCCTGTATTTATCTAGGTATGTGTCTGACCTGTGGTGCCTGCTGCCCCATATTTGGTTCAGCTTCTGGCTCAATTTGCTGCTGAATTTCTGCACCACCTTCATCATTTGTTGGCTGTCTTGTACCCTCATGAGTTGGATCACCAACTGTGGAATGAAACTCCATAGGTAGTAGACCTTCAAACACATCATTTTCAATCTGATTTGCATCATAACCAGCCATGGATATTTCTGATTTTTCATCAAAAATCACAATCCGACTAGTGAATATCTTCCTGGATAGTGGGTCATATAACCGGTAGCCCTTGCTCTCACGGCTATACCCAACAAAAATGCATTTTGTGGCTTTATCATCCAACTTCCTCCTCAACTCTTTGGGTATGTGTGCATATGCAAGACACCCAAAGATACGAAACTGTGATACCGAAGGCTTGCGGCCATGCCAAGCCTCAAAAGGAGTAATGGAAACCAATGCCTTTGTGGGACATCGATTCAAAATATGACAAGCACACATGACAGCTTCCACCCAAAAGATATGTGGTAGCCTCTTTGCCTTTAGCATACATCTGGCCATCTCCATGAGTGACCGATTCTTCCTTTCTGCAACCCCATTCTGCTGTGGAGTATAAGGAGTAGTATACTGATGTTTTATACCTCTACTCCCAAGAAAGGAATTCAACATGTGTGACATATATTCCCCCCCTCGGTCAGAACGAAGAGTCTTAACCTTGCATCCTGACTCTGTCTCAGCAAGTGCTACAAAGGCCAAAAATGCATCATATACCTGTGATTTCTGTGTCAAAGGATAGACCCAGCATATACGAGAGAAGTCATCAATAAATGTTGCAAAATAGAAGCAACCACCTAATGACTTCGTCTGCATGGGACCACAAAGATCACTGTGTATAAGCTGCAACTTTGCAATTGCTCTTAGAGCCTGATCACGTGGGAAGGAAAACCTATGCATTTTTCCCAAAATACATCCTTCACAAATGTGATCTGGAGGCTTCTCCATGAGAGGTAGATCTGTAAACATGTTATGTCGCTGCATAAGCATAAGACTACAAAATTTACATGCCCCATGCGCGCATGCCATAACTCCGCATCAACCATAGCAGGAGTAAGAGTGAATGCATTATAAGCAGACTGATCCACTGGCTGAAATGCATCCAACTGATAAAGTCCATGACATAATGTACCAGTAAGCATCAAGGTCAAAGCATTAGCTTTGTCTCTGACCATGCATTTATCATCATCAAAGTGGACTTGCATACCACAATGTGCTAAAGAAGAAATGGACAACAAATTCTTCTTTATCCCTAGGCATCTATAAGGCGGAGAATGGAGCCATCAATGGCTATGAGCTGAATCTCCCCAATGCCACGAACAAGATATGAAGCATTGTTGGCACACTGAACAGTTTTGCCAACAGGGGCAGGGCCAACATGACAAAACAAATCCCTGCGAGATGTGATATGCTTTGAGGCACCACTATCAAAATACCAAGTACATGCATGCTCTGTCATACTGAGTGCCTGTGAAGACCAAGAGGCATCATAGCTGCATGTATAAAAACAGTAATCCCTGTCCTCAGCAGTCTCTGGAGGAGCTTTAGAAGCATCATTAACAGACATCCCAGCTTCCTTTGCCTTCTCTTTGGCAATCCTCTTTCTACATTCAATGATGTAGTGACCTGGCTTCTTACAGTAATGACATTTGCCCTTCTTCTTGGGCTGTCCATCACCTTTCTTGGTATCCTGAGATGAACCACCATCACCTGAATTCTGATTTGAACTCTTTGGCTGAGTTTTTCCTTTCCCCTTTTGACCTGTAGTAAATGCTTGTTCAGCACTTGTGTTCATATTCATATTCTTCCTCATTTGCTCTTCTTGTAGCAAGAGAGCAACAAGTTCCTGATACTTAAGGGGTTCAACAGCATTCCTCATGCTGAGGTTCAAAGAGGTCTGAAAAGCCAAGTAAGATCTTGGCAAAGAGTGCAAGATGGTGGACACAAGCAGTGTCTGAGGGATAATCTCATCCACATTGATGAGTTGCTCTCTCAAATCCTGCAGCTTGTTTAAGTGGCTAGACATATCATCTCCTTCATTCATTTTCGGATTTTCCAGCTCTCTTTTCAAAAATGAGATCCGAGCCTCATTACGAGCAGCATACATCTGCTCCAAAGTCACCCATGCATTCTGTGAAGAGCCAGCTGAACAAATATGAGGTATAATAGACCTCTGTACTGACAATGCAATGAGTGACAAAGCTTGTGCATCCCTGGCATCCCATGTCTTTTGAGCATTTGTTCTTTGAACAGGCAATGGCTGCCCTAGAGCATGTACCTGTTGTCCTCGTCTACGAGCACCCCCTTGGGGAGGAGTCTCTGGAGCCAATGGACCTAGACGTGGTTCATCACCACTAACAAAATCCCAAAGACCTTTTGCCACAAGCACATTTTTCAGCATAAAACTCCACAAGGAGTAGTTTGTGCCGTCCAATTTGTCTTCCTTAGACAAATACGTGAATACATCACTCTGCTGTTGATTTGCCATTATGCCTATGCACAATGTTGTACCTATGTATCAAAAAACCCAATAGCAAGAACCCTGAAAACAACTGTACTCCACTGAATACAGTTCACCCAAATATGCCTGCACTCTCAATCCTCTGAATGTGCAGCTCAATGCACCAATGACTGAGTAGAGCAACAAAAATGGCGTACACAATGCCAAAATGCCCCAAAAATGCCCAAAATTACTGCACCCAAAACTGTGCAAAAAGCCTGTAGACTTCTTTGCTAGAAAGTCTGCCTGTAGTGCCTGTAGATTTTCACAAAGAAAATAGAATTGCCCAAAAAACAAAATTTGTAATGCTTACCACAAGTTGACTGAGTAGGTTGTGGTACCAAATGAACATATGCAGGTACAGTCCACCAAAAGAACAAGTACAATTGACTGTACTATGCAGGTACAGTCGACTTGTACTATACAGAACAGAAGGCGACTGCAGGCAGATATTCGTGGTGGCAGGTACTGTGCAGGTACGTTTACTGTACTGAGCACAGTACGGAATAGGGCGACCAGGTACAGTTGTACTCTTCGTATGTTGGAGCAGCCGACTGTATTCAGGCAGGCAAGTACAGTACGAAGTGCACTGACAGGTGCAGTCGGCGCTGACAGGTACAGTCGGCGCTGACAGTGTACGGGCTGGTACAATACGATACCAGATGAAGGCGGCGCTGACAAGTACGAAAGCTGCAGTACGACGACGCTGTCAGGTACGGAAGCTGCAGTACAGCAGCGCTGACAGGTACGCAAGCTGCAGTACGGCACTCATGGCTACTGTCGACGAACTGGTACGGACAAGTACTGATGTACGGGCTGGACAGAAACTGAAGGCGACTGTGTACTGGCTGGGCAAAGGCAGGCCTACTTGGCTCTGATACCAAATGAAGGCCTATTCACTGTTAGGGTTAGGGTTTAGAGATGCTGCAAACAGGCGTGGAGAGCAACATAGAGAGAACACGACTTCTGTGCATTCAAATGATAAAAATGTGTAGTACAATAGCCACATAATAAGTGACCTAAAGAGATGTGTTCACATGTCCGGCCATAAAATGTGCCGGGTGGACCAAAACACCTATAAACTGCTTATAAGTGAAACTAAGCTAAACTGGGGGAAAAAACCTCCACTAACTGAAGTAAAAAGTGTCCCAGTAATCTACTGATGATCACTAGCACTCCTCTGGGTGCATACACAGCATAAAACCCAACAGAAGGGAGGTAAAGCTGAAAATACCTCATCTAAAGATCAAGGGCCAAAGAAGAACAAATTTGGCTTGACCCTCGAGCAAAGAGAGCAATATGCCAAGGAGAGAAAATGTTTTTCTTGTGGCAGCAAAGAGCACATGTTTCGACAATGCCCTGACCGCAAACCAAAGCATGAGGACAAGCAAACCAAGGCTAATGTGCATGCAATTCCCAATGTGCAGGGAAACACAAAACATGATGCAAAAGAGCGGATGGTATGCAAAGCATGGGGTCAAATCAAGGATCAGCCCGCCTTATTCATGTTTGATGATTGTGCAACCAATAACTTCGTCTCTATACAAACGGCAGCTGCCTTGGGTACTGAGGTTGAGAACATGGGACCTCAGATTGAAGCAGAAGCTGCCTTTGTTGGTAAAGAGGTGGAGGTTACCCCACTCATAGGGAAGTTGCGCATACATATCCAGGGCAACCTTGATTATGAGCATTTCTTAGTTGCACCACTAAATGGATGTGATGTATTGCTGGGCAAGCCATGGCATCATAGGCTTGAGCCCCGCCAAGAGTACAAGACCAACATGATTTCTTTTATGCATAGAGGCCGCATGCATTTCATTGATGCCGGCAAAGAAGGGGATTCCATCCCACTTGTATCTCACATCCAGATTAATAAAGCAATGAAAAAGAGTCTTTCTGCGTACTTGGTTTTTGTTCGTGATAGCATTGTACCAAGTAATCAAAATGTGGATGCCATGACTTACGATAGGCTGAATTTTATTCATACATTCAATGATTGTTTTGCTGATGCATTGCCAGGTGAATTACCTCCCCAAAGGCCCGAGGATCATCGCATAAATCTTGTGCTAGGTAGTTCTCCACCTAACAAACCCGCATACCGTGTGAGTGCCGCACAACAAGAAGAGATCATGAAGCAGGTAAATGAGCTTTTAGAGAAAGGTTTGGTTCAGCCTAGTTCCTCGCCTTATTGCTCTCCCGTGCTTCTTGTTCAAAAGAAAGACGGATCATTCCGCATGTGTGTGGACTATAGAGCTTTAAATAAGCTTACCATCAAGAATAGATTCCCAATCCCGCGTATTGATGACATTTTGGATAAGCTTGATGATTCGGCTTGTTTCAGCCGTCTTGATTTGAAGAGTGGTTATCACCAAATACGAGTGGTGCCACAAGATGTCCATAAAACTGCATTTAGGACAGCTTTTGGATTATATGAATTTTTGGTGATGCCTTTCGGTCTAACCAATGCTCCTGCCACGTTTAATCATATGATGGATAGGATATTCCGACCCCATCGCAAATTCACAGGTGTATTCTTTGATGACATCTTGGTTTTCTCCAAGAATGAGCAGGAACATAGAACTCATTTGGTCACAGTGTTCAAAGAGTTGCGGAAGCATAAACTTTTCATTAATGCCAAGAAAAGTGAGTTCTTCCTTTCAGAGATACATTATTTGGGTCACATTGTATCCAAGGATGGAGTAACAATGGATCCTGCAAAGATAGAAACCATTCGGAATTGGTCAGAATTGCAAAACGTACATCAAGTACATAGTTTTTTGGGATTATGTTCATATTATAGGCGTTTCATAAGGCATTTTGCTATGATAGCCACCCCTCTACATGATCTCACCTGGGCAACAAGGTCTAGAATGGCTGTCAGCCAAGTGTGGGACAGCCCACACAGACTGCCCAGCAGTACAGTACCCTTGCGCAGGGCTGTCCAGCAGTCAGGGGTACTCTTCTTGGTTCATGCGCATGGTGCCCAGCAGCCAGGATGCTGCCCCAGAAGGCTGCGCAGGCTGGACAGCAGTGTGAATACATGCGCAGGCTGGACAGAAGGTATTTATAGTGTGAAAACACTTTATTAATAAAACTCAGTCGTGGAGCTCCCTGAAGCCAGCCAACTGGATGCTATGAAGAGTATAAATACCCCAGCCCATAATCCATGATCTCATCTCATAATTCACCAAGAGCTCCAAGCAAACAAGGGCCAGGACAGCCAAGAACATTGCTAAAGCAAAGGGGTGAAGGACTGAAGGTCAAGGGCAGGTTTTCCAGCCAAGAAAAGGTCAAGTACTTTGTATTTGTTTTCAGATTTACATCATTCTAATAAAGCAAATACACCATCCGTGGTGGGGGCCCTACAGAGGGTAATTGGGACCCAATACTGTGTCCTTCTCCATCTCCCCCTTCTCTCTCTATTTTCTGCACATCGTCTTTCAGTTTGTGCGTTAATTCCGTCACGAAAAGAGTGTTGTTTTCTGAGTTTTGAAGTACCGATCCTTCTCCGAAGCTTCCGCATATTACAGTGGTATCAGAGCTCACTTCAAGGACAAAGATTCAGCAAAGAAAACCAGAAAAAAAATTTTCGCTCGTGTGGTTGGTTTTTTAGACGCCGGTGGACTACCCCTTTCGGAGTGACTCCTGTCCCTCGAAGGACGGTTGGTTTTTAGCTATGGCGAGCTTTGGCGACGAGAGAGAACCAGAACCATGGGACCAGAGTGCACCAGGCAGCCCAGCGAGGGCACCCGGCTTGAGTGTAACAGATATGTTTCAACAGATGATGCGAGCAATCGCAGACCAGACAACCAAGTTGGATGAGCAAAATGCGCAGATTTTGGCTCTGGAGGAGCGTTCTCGCTCTCCAGCGTCGCGTTTTCCATCTCCTCCTCCCTCTCCTTCCGTATCCCAGATACCAGATCCTCGTCACAGGGACCCTCTCGCAGGGTCACAGCCGCAGCCAAGCTCCTTGCTTGAGATGCAGATGCGCGCATTGGAGATTCGACAACGCGAAGACGACGCCATGCAACGAGTGGAACACGAGCGTTACCTCAAAGCTTTGGACGCCAGATTGACACCGGCGGCGCCCTCGAATCATTTTCCCGAGAAAATGAATTTCAGTAAGTATAATGGTAAACTCGATCCCACTACTCTGTATTCATGGTTACATCAATTTGAAGCTTACTTTGCCGCAGTTAGGAAATCAAATATTGACAAAGTGATCTTAGCCAGTTGGTACTTGGAAGGTGAGGCCATTCCTTGGTGGACTCAGTGGGCTCATGCCCACACCAGATCAGGTATGGCAACGAGTTCGTCCGTGACCTTAAGCAACGGTTTCTACCGCCCCACTACCTTGAGCGACTCAAAGACGAGTTCAGGGGAGCGCGTCAGCACGTGCAACCAGTCCTTCAGTTTGCCAATAGAATTTCGACCTTGTGTCTGCAATTAGGCTTATCTGATACGGACAAGAAAGGGCAGTTTTTGTATGGCCTGGACACGCAAATCCAATGGGAGGTGCGTATGTTTAGACCAGCCACCTTTGAGGACGCACTCTCGCTTGCGCAGAGTGCAGAAATGAAACACAATGGTGGCAAGCCCAAGACTTCCCAGCAGGCTAACGCCTCGGGGGGCAAAAGCCAGAACCAAACGGGGTCTTCCCCAGGACAGAGCCCGGGAGCCTCTGGCTCCAAGAACTCGAACAATGCGTCTAAGCTTACTCCAGACCAAAAAACGGAGGCAGGCAAGACAGGTGGCAAGTTGAGTGCTGAGGAGCTTGCTCAGTACAGGAAGGAGGGTAGATGTTACTTTTGTCACACAAAAGGACATACTTCTCGGGATTGTCCGAAGAAGCCTCCAAAGGCCGCCGCCGCCGCCTCCACAGCTTCCGTGGCGAGCACAGCTCCCACACAGACCCCAGTGGCTACCCCTAGTCCTTCAACCCCCGGTGCTTCAGTAGGAGCAATTATTAGCCGGGAGCTCGAAGATAAGCAGAAGGGCGCCCATGACCAGGAGTATGAGCGCAACGAATTGCTCAAGTCTTTTGGCTACATAGGTGGCCAGAGAGTCGTTGTCTTGTTTGACAGCGGCAGCACGGAGGATGTGATCACGGAAGAGGCCGCTAGGCGTGCCCGTTTCGAGCTAACTCCGGTGGACAAACAAGTTGAGGGTTTTAGCACAGGTATGACAACGAGCGTCAAGTATGAAGCTCTAGGTGCTAAATTAGTGATTCAGGGCATAGAGTTTGTGCGTGACTTTATGGTTGCCCCTCTTGTAGGAGCAGACATAATTTTGGGTATCCAGTGGTTTCACAAGTTTCTTCCTGATGTCAAGTGGGACAAGCACACGTTCCAGATTGATCGGAATGTGTCAAACACCCCGGTGACCATTAAATGTGAGCCAGGTATTCCAAACTTTCCGCTCATAAGCCACTTGCAGGCTAAGCGAGCAGTCAGGAAAGGCGCACAGTGTGCGATGATTTACATCCAGACAGCCCAGACGGTGGCCAGTGCTTCCGAGAAGTACTCGGTTCTCCATCAAAAGTTCCAGAAGATTTTTCTTCAGGACAGTCTCCCTCCCCAACTTCCCCCGTCCAAATCGGAGGATCACAAGATTGACCTCCTCCCAGGCTCGGAACCCCCGAGCAAGTTTCCGTATCGCCTGTCTAAGGCAATGGAATCGGAGTTGGACCGCCAACTCCAAGAATTGTTGCAAGCTGGCTTCATCCGCCCCAGCGTGTCGCCATTTGCAGCACCGATCTTATTTGTCAAGAAGAAAGATGGGTCTTCTCGGTTGCGTGTCGATTATCGTGCACTCAACAAGCTGACTATCAAGAGCCGATTCCCGATGCCTCGGATTGATTATATTCTCGAGAGGCTGAATGGAGCTAAGGTGTTCTCTAAATTGGATTTAAAGAGTGGGTACCACCAGGTACGGATTGTAGAGGGGGACATCCCCAAGACAGCTTTCCGTACAGAACGGGCCCACTATGAATTTGTGGTCATGCCATTTGGTTTGACGAACGCCCCAGCTACATTTAACCGCATGATGATGCGTATTTTCCGGGAATTGATTGGAGTGTGTGTGTTCATATTTCTGGACGACATACTCATATTTTCAGCTACAGTTGAGCAGCATGACATTGATGTGGAGAAAGTCCTTAAGTTGCTGGAAAGCAACGAGCTCTATGTCAATGAAAAGAAGTCAGAATTTTATCTGTTCCAGGTACATTACTTGGGATATATAATCAGTGCCGAAGGCATTCGACTTGATCCGGCTAAAGTGGCCGAGATTGTTAACTGGGAAGTGCCTCAGACCGCTTATGACATTAGATCTTTTGTGGGTATATGCCAGGCATATTCCACCCACATTGACAAGTTTTCTGATCTCTCGGCAGACCTCACCGATCTGCTAAAGGGAGTGAAAACAAGGAGGCAAAAGATTCGAATGACTCCACGAGCGTTGGAGGCATTCCAGAACCTCAAGGTGGCTTTGTCAGAAGCGCCTTGTTTAGCCCTTGCCTCGTGGGACGAACCATTTCAAGTGATCACCGATGCGAGTAACATCGCAATTGGCGGTGTATTACAACAGAATGGTCATCCAGTAGCTTACATGTCTCGTAAGTTACTGCCCGCCGAAAAGAACTACTCAGTCTACGATCGTGAACTCCTAGCAGTTATACAGGCCTTGAAACATTGGAAACATTTCCTGTATGGCCGTGACTTTGAGGTTCGCACTGACCATCAGGCATTGCGCTGGATCAGACGATGCCAAGTGCACAGTGGAGTGATCGACAACACCGCTGGAGTCAGATATTCCAGCAGTTTGGTGGCATGATTGAGTACCTTCCAGGAAAGGCCAATCCAGTGGCCGATGCTTTGAGCAGGAAGGGACAAGTATCTGCGATTCAGACCACTAGACTTGACCTTGTTGGTACTGGACTAGAAAACATGAAGCACACGTACGCGGATTCCGAGGAATTCGGTACTCAGTGGGAACAGGCATTGGATGCCACAGGACCATGCCATTTTCTGATACGCGATGGTTGGCTTTACTACAAAGGCCGACTGTGTGTCATGAAATCATTCCGGGCAGCTCTTCTCCATGATGCCCATGACGCCATTACAGGTGGTCATAGGGGCATGAATTCGACTCTGGAGAAATTAGAACGGCAATACTTTTGGCCAAAGATGAGGCGTGATGTGTTTACATATGTACAACGCTGTGACATTTGTCAAAAGGTGAAAGCTCCTCGTGGAAAGAAGATAGGGTTGTTACAGCCTTTGCCAATTCCTGAGGGTCCTTTCCAAGACATTTCAATGGACTTTGTCACAAATCTGCCTCCCAGTCCGAGTAAGCGTAATACACAGTGTTTAACTATTGTTGACAGGTTCAGCAAATTTGTTATGCTTATTCCTTGCAGGGCCAATGTGACCGCCGAGGATGTTGCCCAGCTATTCATTCGGCATTGGTACCCGATTGGTGGGATTCCTAGGACCATAGTGTCAGACCGAGATGCCAAGTTTACCAGTCATTTTTGGAGGGCATTGTTTGATAATTTTGGTACTAAGTTGAATTTTTCCAGTGCATTCCACCCACAGACAGATGGCCAGACAGAGATATACAACCAGTTGGCCTTTGATGTGTTGAAGTGTTATGTCCACGATCAGCAAGGTAAGTGGGAATCGTTTTTGCCTTTAGTTCAAGCTGTTTTGAATGACTCTTTTTCTTCAGCTATTGGCAGGACTCCATATGAGGCAGCATTTGGAAGGCCTTTCCAGTCGTTGTTAACCAGGACTTCGTCTTCAGTACCGGAGGCGAACAGAGTGACGGAGTCTTACCAGGAGATCCTAGAGTCCGTTAAAGACAGATTGGCTAAAGCGCAAGAGGCCTACACTCGACAGGCCAATAAAGACCGAAGGGACATGAAGTTTTCGGAAGGAGATTGGGTGTATCTTCGGATTATGAAGCAAAGATTGAAGCAGGTGGGCAAGCGATGCCCAAAGTTGTCTTTCAGGAGCTTCGGACCATTTCCCATCCGGAAAAAGATTAATGAGGTGTCTCTGCAATTAAAGCTACCTCCGAGTTGGACTATGCACGATGTATTTCATGTCAGTTGGTTAAAGCCATATGCAGGTCCACCCCCTTCAGAGGTCAAAGACGAAGCGGAACCAAACATCATTGATGAAGCAGAAGTAATGGTTCCAGAACAGATCCTTCTGCACCGTTTCAAGCATGGCTCAGGCCGAAGACTACGACAGTTTCTCACGAAGTTTCAAGACCGAGGAACTCATGAAGCGGTATGGCTCGACAAAGAATTTTTCGAAGACTATCCGGCATTATTGACGGATTATTTGGAGACTATGCAGCTTCCGTCAAGTTAAGCAGAAGGGGATGTCACGTGCATCCCGCACTTGGATGCCACGTAGACATTTCTGTACAGAAGGTGCAGGACCTGGGATGGTGAACTGGTCCCATGTGAGCCCAGTCCGGGACGAGTCAGCCAGGGATCCATCTCAGTCGTCCGAGGTCAGGTGTGCATTGTCCTGCACATGAGTCCAAGGTCAGGTGTGCACTGTCCTGCACATGAAGCAGTGCCAGTCCGCGCTGTGAGTCTCCCTCTGGAATGATGTCAGATGTTCTGTGTATCTGGTTTGCAACTGGATGCCAGGCCTCTGTAGGCATGTAGGTTTGCATGTAGAGATGGGGCCAGCCCATAGGGCTACCCCAAGTTAGAAGATCTTGCACTTGCACTTGTAGTGTGGGCATGGGGGAGGTGTAGAACCACCCCCAAGGGGCCAGGAGGGCCCACATTGTGCCCACCAGCCATGGCTTGGGCTGGAAGGGCTGTCGGCCAGCCTTAGGGCCATGGGACAGCCAGCCGGCTGGGCAACAAGGTCTAGAATGGCTGTCAGCCAAGTGTGGGACAGCCCACACAGACTGCCCAGCAGTACAGTACCCTTGCGCAGGGCTGTCCAGCAGTCAGGGGTACTCTTCTTGGTTCATGCGCATGGTGCCCAGCAGCCAGGATGCTGCCCCAGAAGGCTGCGCAGGCTGGACAGCAGTGTGAATACATGCGCAGGCTGGACAGAAGGTATTTATAGTGTGAAAACACTTTATTAATAAAACTCAGTCGTGGAGCTCCCTGAAGCCAGCCAACTGGATGCTATGAAGAGTATAAATACCCCAGCCCATAATCCATGATCTCATCTCATAATTCACCAAGAGCTCCAAGCAAACAAGGGCCAGGACAGCCAAGAACATTGCTAAAGCAAAGGGGTGAAGGACTGAAGGTCAAGGGCAGGTTTTCCAGCCAAGAAAAGGTCAAGTACTTTGTATTTGTTTTCAGATTTACATCATTCTAATAAAGCAAATACACCATCCGTGGTGGGGGCCCTACAGAGGGTAATTGGGACCCAATACTGTGTCCTTCTCCATCTCCCCTTCTCTCTCTATTTTCTGCACATCGTCTTTCAGTTTGTGCGTTAATTCCGTCGCGAAAAGAGTGCTGTTTTCTGAGTTTTGAAGTACCGATCCTTCTCCGAAGCTTCCGCATATTACAACACGCCTCCTATCTCTCTGTGTCTCTTGTGCTGTCTATTTTCTGCACTCTACTTGCTCTTGTAAACCCAAGTTTGGTTATCATTTCCGCTGCATATTTTGACATTCTTGCCCGTCAAGAAAACTATTAGAGTTGATCGTATGGTCAAGCTTTTTCTTGCTAATATTTTCAAACATCATGGTATGCCTAAATCCATTGTTGGGGATAGAGATCCCAGGACTACGAGCCTCTTTTGGAGAGCTTTATTTGATAACATGGGTACTAAACTTGAGTTTTCATCAGCTTATCATCCCCAAACGGATGGCCAAAGTGAAGCTGCAAATTCAGCCGTGTTGGATTTGTTGAAGTGTTATGTGGCAGATCAAAAGACTGCATGGGAGAAGTATCTTCCAATTGTTGAGTTTGCCTACAACAATACGATCCATGCCTCCACGGGAAAGGCCCCATTTGAGATTATTTATGGCAGAGTGGTATTGCCACCCATCCTTCATACAAAGGATGAGATTTTTGCAGCTGATGAATATGTTCGTGACTTGGATGTAGCCTTTGCTCAGGTACGGACAGCCATTGCAAGGTCACAAGATAAGCATAAAATGGCTGCTGACAAGCATAGAAGGGACATGCAAGTCAAAGAAGGTGATTGGGTTTTGCTGAAATTTGAGAAGGCTAGGCTTCGGAAGAGGCCAGGACGAGAAGGATCATATCCTAAGCTTTCTCCTCGCTATTATGGACGCTTCAAGGTGATTCAAAAGATCAATGAAGTGTCATACAGGCTTGCTTTACCTAGTCATTGGAAGATTCACAATGCATTTCATGTGAGTCTTTTCCGGAAATATGTGGGGCCAAATCCTGACGAGCCTGTCACAGAAGATCCGCCAGAGATTGATGAGCTTGAGAAGATCCTCCAGCCATAACAGATTGTCTTCACAAGGAGCGAAAGCTACCTGCAGGGAAGCTTTCCAGGAGATACCTTGTGAAGTTCAAAAATTATTTGCCCATTGATGCAAAGTGGGTAACTGAGGATTATTTTATTGACTACCCAAAGTTGTTGCACGCATATCTTGAGGCTTTTCCGTTGAGGACAACTCTTTAGAAGCCCGGGGGTTATGTCACCAATTGGCCGACCATTTGGTCCATCTCCAGATTTGTGTCTCGTTCACTTGAGGCCAGACCAATGTCTCATGTGAAGGGGCCAGTATTTTTGCATAACATGGATGGGAGCCAGACTGGTGCCACCCGTGTTAGCAGGATGGTGTCGTATGGACGGGAGCCAGACTGGTGCCACCCGTGTATGACCTGGACTGTGTTCTATCCATGGGATTGTCACGCCATGGAAGAGCCAGTATTTGTGCCGTGTCTTGCCTATGGGACTGTCACTCCATAGAGGCTCGTGCCTGGATCTGTGTCTTACCTATGGGACTGTCACTCCATAGGAAGACCGGGATTTATGTTTCTGTCATGCCATCATTGTGCCCGACAGATGTTTTGTACTTGTTCCATGAACGGGAGATATGTCCATGATACTATTTACACATGCATTCATGTTTTGCATGTTTGGAACTGTTTTCGCATGACTTGTATTCTTGTGTTTGCCTGTTTGACGTGCCACTTACTGGTCGGGGACGCCTGCCAGTGAGTCGTGAAGTTTGCTCTGTCTTCTAACGAGTTTTGTTGCGTGTGAACAGGTGGTAAGTGTATTGCACTTGTTTGTTTAATAGCTTTCTTTCTAACCTTTATTTTTATAAGGTTGTAAGTTCACATTCATTTAAGAGTGGGCACCCACGTATGGGCCAAGGTGGGGAGAGAAACCCCACTCTTAACCCTTTATGTGTGGGGGTGGGCGCATGGCCACCTACCCACACCCCACCTTGAAACTGGCCGCCCCCATGCAAGCTAGGGGAGCCGGCCAGCTGTGGTCGTGTGCTCTCTCTCCAACTCCTACAAAAGAGTGACCACCCCACCCGCTTGGAGAACACAGCCGGCGATCATCTCCTCTCCGTTTGCTCTCAGGTGGCTCCACCTCCACTCTGCAGGGTGCTGCGCCTCTCCTCTCCAGACGGATGCTCCCTCTACCCCTCAGGCAGTTGCGCACGCCTCCCACAGGCTGCTACTGGTGGCTGTGCTCTGCACAGCAGGCGGCTGTGCTCTCCCAGCAGGCTGCGCTCCTCTCCATAGGCGGCTGCGCCTCCTCCTCCTCCCTTGCAGGCAGCTGCACCTTCTCCACAACAGGCGACTGCGCCTCCCCCAAGCAGCTGCGCCTTCTTCTATAGGCAGCTGCGTGGGGCTGCGCTCCCCTCTACAGGCAGCAGCGTGGGGTTGCGCCTCCCTTTCATAGGCGGCTACAGGCGGCTCTGCGCCTCCCCTCTTCAGGCGGCTACGCTTTCTACACACGCGACTGCTCCTCCTCCTCCTCGACAGGCTGCTGCACCCTGGTGTCCATCTCTAGTAGCTGCACATAGACGCCTCGGGTATTTGTCTTCCACTAGCGAGCTACAAGTAAGTGGATTCAGATTTAAGTAAAGGATTTTGTTGTAAATCTGATAAAAGGATTCTCTCTACCGCTAACACCCGTTCGGTCGAGCAACTTCAGTGAGTGTAGACACATATGCTTATAAACCTTATAAATCCATATAAATAAATAAAATCCATAGATGTTCCATGGTCCATCTTTGAACCTGAAAAATTTGTATAAGCCTTCCAAACATATTCTGTGCCAAAGTCTAGCCTAACACAGGTGTCTGCCACCCTGTGTTCCTTAACAAATGAGTAGCAAAATCGTCATATACATCTGCATTCCTCTCAACGATCAGAGCCTACAGAGCGTATCTCTACAATACAGGCTGATCCAGGAGATCTTAGGCAATGTATGGGCTGTGATTTGACGTCTTCATTCTCAGCCACATCTTGTACTTGAATTTCAATTGTAACACTTTTTTCTTGTACATAATACAGATCAATAGTTTAGCACTCTTGTGTGAGTTGCATGTGTGATTCCGCCGCACTTTTTCTCTGTGAAAAACCTAGCACATAGACAAGAGTGTTCTACAGAGCTTCTGTGTGAAAACAGCATTTTTCCCAACCCTAAAAAGGGAATTTACTGGGCTTTATTGGTTTTATTTAGGATTTTTGTGTCTTTGCTGCTGGCCGACAGCCTTTAGGCTAGCCGACCGGCAGTCCCTCACCATATATATAGGTTAGCCTCATCATTCATCACATTGTACCACTTCTTGACCATATCTAGTACCATTTGCTGTTGCTGCTGCTGCTGCTGCTGCCGGCGCACACCACATTGCTTTATCATCATCGCCTGACAGTACAGCACCTCAGCGTTTACAGGCCACACCTTGGGACAGCAGCCCTCTCTGCTACATTCAGTACATCAGTGTTACATATCTGTTCATGGGACAGCAGCCCTCTCTGCCACATAGATCACATCAGCGTCACATACCTATTAATGGGACAGCAGCCCTCTCTACTACATAGAGCACTTCAACGGTTTTCTTCATCTCACACCATCGGGATAGCGGCCCACTCTCTGCTACATCACACCATCAAGACAACAGCCCACTGTCTGCTTATCTTCACCATCCACACCACTCAAGACGGCAACCCTCTCTACT
Source organism: Cibotium barometz (assembly GCF_041138505.1). Classification (NCBI taxonomy): domain Eukaryota; kingdom Viridiplantae; phylum Streptophyta; class Polypodiopsida; order Cyatheales; family Cibotiaceae; genus Cibotium; species Cibotium barometz. Next base: position 45,890,101 of record NC_141095.1, on the reverse strand, counting down.
CTTCACTACCCCTCAGGTACGCAGCACCCTTGTCACCAGAGCTTGCACCCCTCAGGTACACAACACCCTTGTCACCAAAGCTTGCACCCTTCAGGTCTTGCAACACCGTTGTCACCAGAGCTTGCTCCACTACCCCACTCGAGACGGCAGCCCTCTCTGCTCTTCATCTACCACCTCAAGTACCGCATCACACCCGTCACTAGAGCCTGCATCACTTCACCTTCCGCTGCCCACTACCACCTCAGAGTGCCTCTGCATCCACTGATGCGAACCTTCGACACCAACCACCTCTCGGAGTGCTTTGCCTCACATCGACGCAAGCCTTCGTCATCGACCATGCTTCAGCTCTGACATCATCTCTTCTTCTGCACTGGTCTTTCTACTCAGAGTCACCTCACATCAAAGGGCTCTTGTACATATTTTCACTTGCCATTATATATAGACTCACTCACCTATTTCATGTTGTGTTGTTTTGCTCTGATCTCTCTTACATCTGGTCCTTTCGTCCTTTTCACCTTCCGCTGCCCACTACCACCTTGGAGTGCCTCTGCATCGACCGACGCGAGCCTTCGACACCAACCACCTCTCGAAGTGCTTTGCCTCACATCGACGGGGCCTTCGTCATCGACCATGCTTCAACTCCGACATCATCTCTGCTTTTGCACTGGTCTCTCCTCAGAGTCACCTCACATCAGAGGGCTCTTGTACATATTTTCACTCACCATTATATATAGACTCACTCACCTATTTCATGTTGTGTTGTTTCGCTCTAATCTCTCGTACATTTGGTCCTTTCGTCCTTTTGCCCTCACAGCTTCTCGGGCTGTTTGAGTGGTTCCATCATTCGAACGCTTTGGAGAACCTATGTATGCCAGGAAGGATTCCTCTTATGTACGGATATGCAAAACTAAGTTACTCCTAGCAAAGGTCCCTTATGTTTACCAAATCAATATTGTTGTTTTGAATTTGCTTTATCATTCAGTTTGTATTGAAAATCTGATGGTTCCTTCACCAACCTCAAGCTTGTTTCACAAATACTCCTTGGTGATTAAAGATACTAGGGAGACGTCAGCCCATCTTCGAGCCCCCACTGTGGTGTTGTTGGTTTTGTGGCCATTTCAAATTCTGTATGTAATTAACAATTAATCGCTCTGAGATCCGTACTCCCCCATTACAGTATGTATAATATACATATCCATGTGGGCTCACGCATAGGAATATGGCATTTCGATAGGACTTTTGAATGCATTGCATATGCGCATATTTGCTACAATCTCTCACTCCCAATATGATGTTCCCTTCTTTTGTGTTGTCCCGTCTTAACCACAGGCGTCTCCAGAAAATAGTTGAAAAGGTGAGGAAAGCCCAGATCTCCCGGAAGTCTCCCCAGTCCATTCCCCCACCCATCCTATTTTCAGGTCCAGGATTCACGGCACGCTCTTACCCTGGATTACCTGATGTTGCATTTCAATTGATTGTTTGGTTTGTCCATTCCAGTCTATAAAAGCAGAGCTAGTCAAAAGATATTGTCTGAATATAAACACCGGGTTAACTACTTGTTTGCTCTCGTAGTGGGGCAAAAGAGTTACCTTCGAGAACCTGGCACTTGTCTCGAAGGTCGGCACAAAGGTAGTGTGCTTTGCCAGAAGCCAGGGAGTCGGCGAGAAGGCCCGATTCCTCGTGAGCGTCCAGCGAGATCTGCGGGGCAAGATCCATGATCCGCACGATCCATCGCCCACTTTTCAGCAGCTGCAGCACCAGATGACGAGCCGCGAAGCCGCGACCGCCGGTAACCACACACACGGCCGGACCACTGCCGTCTTCCATGTACGTGTACTTGTGCCCTTCTCTCTCTCTCTCTCTCTCTCTCTCTCTCTCTCTCTCTCACACACACACACACACACTCACTCTCAGCACGTACAGGATCTACAGGATCTATTCATAGCCAGTACTTGATTGGCGGGGAAAAGAACCAAGACCAAAACCACTTTTTTTCATATGAGCTTTCTCTATGTACTACAAAGTTGGCTATGTCTAGGATGGAAACAAAAGCATGAATCTGGCCATTCATGTAGTTATGCTTGTTTTGATGGTGCTATGCATTTGAGTAGATGCTCTAGTCACTTGCAAGTGGTGTGTGAATATTGATTGCCCTTACTACTCTTGGTTGCACCATCAGAATGAAACATAGTGGAAAGGTAGATTGAAACAGAGTTGTCTTGTTGGATCGTTGGTCTATAAGATGTGCTATACATCTTGGTAATCATAATCACCCTTATGAGGAGAGGCTATGTAGGTCCATTGAACAAAAAATTGAGAAAAATTTGATGTCTTGTGCCACAATGAACCCTTCTACTACTACAAAGCAATTGGAGACAACTCTAGCTCAAGATGTCATTTTGGGCAGGCTTATGGGGGATAAGAAACCTAACATTTTGAAGATTGGTGAAGATGAATTTGTAAAGTTGCTTGAGTATGTCACTCCACTTTCAAATAAAAGGAGGATTGAAAGATGTTTGGAGTATGCAAAAAGAGCCAAAGGCATTACATCAAAGGGTCTTGAAGCACATGTGAAGGGTTTCAAAAATGAGAGAGCAAACGCCTAGCATACATGCCATGCAAGCACTTATACTTTGTGTGCTTGCGGGTTCTAGACTTGGATTCATTGGCTCATGAGTTCATGCATCAAGCAACACTCACTAAGTTTGAGTTATTTCAAGCAGCACTCACCAAGGTGGAGTTATTTCAAGCCCTAACTAGTAGACAATGCAATGTGCCTGCATGAGGGGCTAATTTTTTTGATATTGCTATTTGAAATATAGCCCCTTCACATATGGTTGAACTTTTGTGTCTAAAATGTAGTACCTTGAAATATAGTGGAACTTTTTGTTTAAAATATAGCACCTTGAAGTTTCTTGTGGTGAGCTCAATATTAGAGCATGCTTGTACCCTTCGAATATAAAAATTTAGCTTAGATAAGTGCCCAAACTTAATTTTCTATGATTGTGTTTTAATGGCATGCAAGAAAAACCAATGTTTTAATGTTTTTTTTGGTAATGGTTGGTGTCATTTCTTCAATTCCATGCTCTAATTTGTGTGTTAACTATAGTGTTATGCTTGTGTGTGCATGTTTAGAAACTGTACCTATTGTCCATTCTTATTAATCCTAGAATTGATCCAGTTTAATTGGTGCTCCTTTTAAACTTAGAGGTGGCTCATTTGCCCCGATATGTTAGAGTAATTAAGTTAACCCAAGCCCTGAATTGAAGTAGAATTGGATACATGGGAAAATGTAAGATGTTACTTTCATTTCTTAATTTGAAATCCCCATTGAACATCCCAAAGACTAGAGTGGGGACTACATACTTGGGTAAGTAAGACAGCATATGGAACAGATTCTCCATAGATTTTGGAACTCCAACTCCAACTGCAGATTGACCATGGAATGTTTAAGTAGCACTTCAACATCTTATAAGTTTCATATAGATTTATGGGAGCTACAAGTGCAAACAATAGTAGATATCCATTAGTTAGACCAATGTCACACACACTATATGGTCTTTCAGCCCTAAGCTCTAGAGATTTATCCTTTTGACCAAAGTTATTTTGATACCACTGCTTTGAAATTATCCCAAAAGCTTTTGCATTCTCTGAAACTTTCTTCTACTATTTTAGGTGCTGGGTGTAATTTGAGCTAAGGGTTTTGATTTCCTTTTCCACCTTTGTGAGTTTTTCTATGCATTCTTGTATAAGATTTATAGCTTTGAGTCTGATTGGCTCTACTTGTTCTAATTGAATTTCTTCCATGGTGACAATCCCTTTAGCCAACTCACAAACTATCCACTAAACATCGTAAGTCCACCCACTTAACTTCTGTGCAAAATCCTATGTATAAGGTTCATGGAAGTTTGTAGCATTAATCTATTCCACTGTTCCTTAATTCCTTGACTTTTTTGATGTATCCTCAACTTCCACAAGCCAACCCTTCATCTAGCTAAACAAGAGTATAAGGGTAAGTCAATTCATTGAACCTCTTCATTTTGTCCTCATCTACTTTAGGATCTTGTGGGTTGTTAGTGAACCTATATAAGAGATTATTATCTCGAATATCTACTTCCTCATCCTCAAGGGTGGGGTAATTTGTGTGCTCACTCTGTTCCAGTTTTTCTAGGTGGTCATACTACAGGTATAGTTTTCCAAATGTCTAAGGGATGATAAATTGGACTCTCTTTCACCTTTAAGTAACGAGTACAATCCATGGTCTCCAAATGTTCATAGGTTTTTATCCTTGTGGACACATGCTCATTAAGACCTAGGTTATCCCTCTGACAGATCTTATATAATTGATTGTGTATCTTCTAAAAATTTACTGAGACCGCAGTGAATAATAATAAATAGACCCATGCTCTAAAATTTAGGATAATAGGGAGAGAATGTAAATAGCTATTCATGACTTTCTATGGCCAAGTCACCATAAAAAACTGCCATTATAAAAGTAGGGGCATTTTGTCTAAACAACTTTCTAGAGATCCATTCCACATCATCATGATTACTTGCCTCTTGAAAATCTATACCCTTTTTTGTAAGGGATAGTATTAGTGTAGAGGTGAAGATCTATTAAGTTTGCTCAGGTATCCTAGGCATAATTGCCAATGTTGCCAATTCTGATGCATGATTAGAGAGAGTTTCCATGAGAGCACCTGCATCTTCTTGTTCTTGTGAGACTAGGCTAAACATAGCTTTGTTTGATTGCTTTTGCATTGTAGTTTCCAATTCAATGGCCCTATCTTTCAAGCCTTGACACTTCTTCTGAGGTTTCTCAATTGATCAAATTCTTCTTGCACTGTGGCTCCATTTTTCTTATGCTATTCTTGGTAATCCTAAAGTCATTTTCAAATTTATGTTTAGCATCGCGAAGTTGGTTTCTAGCTTTGTTGCAGTAGGCTTTGAGAATGCTTACCTACTTAATTATGTCTTTCAGTTCTTATTTTGCATTTTTGTAATCTACCTCTAGTTGGGCCTGCTTCTCCTTCAAGTCATCTAGTGTTTTAGCATATTCCTCTACTTTTAACCTGGTTTTCTCTAGACCTACCATCTGGTTGCCCATTTTTCTCCCAATGTTCTTTTTTCTTCTACCTTAGAGAAAAGTGCAGTGATAAGTTCTTCTTATTACTCGTGTTCTTTTACCTTGGCTTCAACCTAGTGTTGAAGAACTTTCTCCTTTTATCAGTATCCTTTTGTTTATAAAAAACTCCTACTTGGTGTACCAAGTATTCAGAGAGCTAAATAAGCATGTCACCTTGGTCACGTCAGATTGTTCAAGTTCCTTTGCCTTAAAGACTAATATGACATGTTTCTTAGCTTGATTCATTTCTCGATATTATTTTCCTCAATCCTTTGCTTCTTCTTGGTTGGCCTGCTAGATGGTTCCACATCTGTGTGCTTATGCTTGTCTTGGGTTCCCATGCCCTCTTTCAGTGGAACATTGTCAATATTATTTATCGAGTCTAGTCATGTGCAGCTATTGCAGTTACTTCCCTGCATTTACCTATGTGTGGCCTTAAGCTCTTGGTACGTCTAGGGGAGTGTTACCTCTGAGGTTAGAGGCAAGAGATGACATAGTAGCACTCCTTGCATCATCCTTTAGTGCCTCTTACTTTTTAAGGTTTTGAATTTTAGGATCAATTATAGGATTGGGACTCACCTCTTTTCCAGACAAGTGATGCATTAAATAAGGGTTACTATCCTTTTTACTTTCCTAGAGTAAGCTATGAGATCTTTGTGCAAGGTATAAGCCCAATCCTCTTTCACTCCATGAACAAACAAGTAGAAGTGCATAGGTGAAATCTTGATATATCTATTTAAGTATTTCACCTGAGTGAGCAAGCCATCATCCAAAATGTCTTCAAGCAGAATCTCTACATTATTCACTTTCTTGCTTTTGACATGGTTGTGTTGTTCCCTCCACCATGTACTTGGCATGCTTCAAGTCAATTGGTAGTCCAAACGCTTCTGCCACTAGCTTGTTGGAGAGTTCTAATTTTACTATAACACCACCAAGTTCTACCATTCCTATCTTCAAGTCTGGGTTGAGGATTCTAAGCAAGTAGTAATAATAAAAGCTCATTGGGCTTGCCATTTCTCATAATCCAATACCTTGTAAGAATAACAACCTGGCATGTGGTAAACAAAGACCCATGATTCCTCTTTTGGCCCATATGTCATCCTTTGTACCTTGATCCTTTCTCCATGTTCTCTTGTATCTCCAAGCTAGGATTTTGAGTAATTGTGCATGATTGCCCATCAACATCTATATTCAGCTTGTCCAAGACTTCTAGCCATTGTTTTTTAGCTTTTCCTTTTGATCCAGTCATGCTCACATCGCCTTAGCTTTCATCGACATTTTATCTGCATTCTGAGGTTACATTTAGACCATGTCAATTCATATAGTATTGTGAAAAGATAAGGCAAGTGTGTTTGTGCATTCTATAACTTTCTCTACTTGTACTTAAGATTTGGTCAAGGTTCCAATAAAAAATATGATCCCACTTTCGTGGTGAGTTTCAATGGCCCTTTACCTTCACTTCTTAAAGTGATCCCACTTTCTTGGTGAGTCCCGATGGCCCTTTACCTCTTAGTGAGAAGAGTAAAGAACTAGGAAAGCATAGGTATAGCAATGTAGATGACATCCCGAACTGGTAAGAAACAAGAATCTTTTAGGCCTAACAAGTTTGGTGTAGAAATAAGCTCATAATAGCATTTTTTAAGGGTAAAATTTTCCACAAAAGTTGAGATATGCTAATTTTAACAATATGATAATTGGAGTTTAAGTACACCAGCTTGAAGAGCTCATCAAACTAAGAAAATTTCATATCTAGACCAGAGTCCGATTCTCAAGCTAACTTAGTCAAAATCTATAAATTTGGTGTTTGGAGGTTTTGGAGTCGAAAATTTAGACTGTTTGAGGAGGACCGGCTCTTAAGGGGAGTTTTATGTTATGCGCATTCAATGTCTAAGTCCTCTCGCAGGTGTAATAGGATAATGGAAATGGTCATATAAATGCATTTACCTTGGCCAAATACCTTGCAAAAGTAGTGTTATGCGTGGAATCTGCCCAAAACGGTCACTTAAGATAAGTGCAAAAAGATGTTTTTTGAAATATCTTGACCTATGTCATGTTGAATAGGCCGAGTTTTTGTGAGTATATTCGGCAAGTCAAGGGGAACTAATGGACCAAGTTTGGGCTCCTTAGGTCTCATGCAAAAGCAAGTCCGGTGAAAAGTAAGCAGTTTGGGACTTTGCTTCTTTTGTTTTTAATAATGAAAATATTCGTCCGCACGGACATCAGGTTAGGACTAGTTTTGGCATGATTATCCATAGTGGACAATTGAACCATCATTTAAAATCCTATTGAATGTAAATTTTTCGGTAAGGAGTTTTTTAAATTAAGCATATTTATGAGGATGAGAAATTTCAAAGAAAATTTTGACAAAGTCTCTAGCATTTCTAATAAATTTTCAATTAAAATAACATAAATAGATTAAAAAGATGTTAATCCTAACATACAACCTTGCACACAATAGAGAGAAAGAAGAAGAGAAACAACCACGCAAGGGTAAAGTTGGAGATGTGCACTTAGCCAACCCTAATGAGGGTTAACTTCCCTTTGTAAGGCTGCTAGGGGCTCACTCCACCACCACTTGTGTCACCCAAGTGGAGATTTAAGAGCTAGGTGAAGAGCAAGAAGGAGGGAGCTATGGAAAGCTCAACCTTCACTCCATGCCACATGCATGCAAGAGAGACCTTGGTAGAGGGACAAGAGAGGGGAGAGGAGAGGAGAGGCTAGATCTTCACCATCCTAACCTGCATACACAACCACAATCACGCATGCAAGCATCAACAATATAAGCATGCATCCACAATCTCAAGAGAGTGAGAGAGAGAGAGGTCAAACTCAAATGAGACTAATGGGATTGTCCCTTTTCATATTTCATAAAATGTCTTATATACAAGAGTTCTCATTTTACAATGGCCGACCGTCCATTTACAATTTGGGGGCCCAAAACTAGCTTCCTAGCTCCATGTACATCTCTTTCCTATGACCGGCATTATACAAGCCATAAGCTCGGTCATCCCTTGTCTCCTTTATCATTAAGCACTTTGCGCGATTACAAAAAGATAAGTTACAAGAAGCATAGCCACGCTTGAAAAATAATGTTAACCAAAGTGGTTAACATACCCCCCTCCCTAATTCAGGTTTGTCCTCAGAGTTGGCCAGATCTAGCGGTAGTAGATCGAATCGCAGCACAAGGCAGGAGTCGGCGGGGGTGCTCGATGTGGAAGACTCGATAACTAGTCCACAAGGTAGTCTCCATCATGTCTTCAAAATTTTGGAGGCGTGAGGCTGGCATCCACATAACACACTCATAGTAGCCAAATATTTGTTTTTGTGTTAGCCCCTTGTTGATATCGAAGGCCAATCCCTGCGTACCTTCAATGATAGTGGTTCCAGTTAAGGAATGCCTTCAGCAACATGATGATGAGGTTGAAAAATGTCAATGTGGGATGTGGGGGGGTGGTGAGGGAGGTGGAGTGGGAAAGTGGATGGCTATAGATGATTGGGAGGGGAAGGGGGGAGTGTTGTGGTGCTAGGGGGTGGCTATGTGTGCTAGTGCTTAGGTGAGAGGGGCTGGGGGGGTGGAGATTGATGGGGGGGGAGAGAGAGAGAGAGAGAGAGAGAGGAGGGTGGTGGTGGTGGTGGTGGTGGAAGGGGTTGTGCTCCTAGGGCGCCATCTCCTCCATCGTGGTCGTTGTGGTCTCGCTGCCATCGTCATCGTCGGAGGAGGATTTGAGGCCATGCGATTTGAAGAAGGCCTTTGCCTCCGCAGCTTCCTCGGGGGTAAACTCCATTGGGAACGCCACGTGCGAGTCATCAAACTACATGATTCCCGTGGCTTCCATCACGTCCATTGGATATGGCATCTTCTATAAAGGATTAGTAGGCTAGCTGGGGAAGTAAGGTGGTAGGTCGTCTCTACGAAGGGAGTGGTAGGCTGCATTCACTATCGCCCAACCCTTGCGGTGGAGGTAGCGAAGGGCTTCTGCTGTCCTTTGGGAGGGGTATGGGTATGGATACAAGCCATTTGGGACCAAGAGATCTATGATGTCATTCGGGTCTTGGGGCATCTCGAAGCAGAGTAGGCATGACCAACTCATGAGGTTATCCTGGAGGGGGTGGGTAGGATGGTTGAAGAAGATGTGGGGATCGGTGAAGGAGATGACGCCTTGGAAAAAGAATTGGGGGAGGAGGGAGATGTTGTGGAGGGGGAGTTTGGTAAGGATGCATGCGTAGATTGTTAAAATTCGTGGTGCGTATGCTAGATCAAGATGAGTGGAGGAGAGAGACCCATAAAACACAAGAACAAATCTTGTTTATTAAGTTGCTTATGCATACAACTTGGCTTTTGCACACTACCTAATGCCTTCTAGCTTCACCTTTAAATAGGTGAGCTAGTGGACCATAAGTCCATTCACACACACACCCTACCCTTTTACATGACCTTAGTCTTTTAATACCCTCCCTCAATACCAACTATGAAAGAATTGGAATAGGTGGTATTGGACATAGGTTGTCTTTATAACATTAGGCGTACAAGGTTAGGAATATAGGTGTTGTTACATTGAGATTTAAAACAAGTGCTCAAAGGAGTTAGAGGTTGATACAAAGTTAGTCTCTGACTCTTTGTTAGGACATTTAGAAGTGATATGTCCCATTTATTTATACATTTCATATTGATGGGATATTTGATCCAACAATTATTTGCAAAATGACCTACCTTTTTGCAATGGGTACACCTTACTTTGCTCACTTGATGTGACAAAGCTTGTTCGATATTCAATGGAGTCGATGCACTGAAAGATTCAGCTCCTCCCTTTGGCCTCTTTTCTTCATCAAGACAAGATTGAATGACTCCTTCAAGGGTGGGATTAGGTATGTTCTTTAGGGTGGTGATGAGACTAAGGTGGGATACACCTTCTTGACTGCTTTTAACAAAACAACCATTGTATCATCTTCATCCATTCTCGCATTCACTGATGCAAGTTGAGCCGTAAGGCCGAGAGATAAAGGCTCCAATGCCGTCTCCCTCTTTGAGCTCCAAGCTGAAAAATTCAATTTTAAGTGAGATCTTGGAATTCTTACCACCATGAGCTCCATAGAGCTTGTCAAGCTCATCCCATTTCTCCTTTGCAGTTGGAAGCTGGTCCACATGGTGAATAAGAGCCTCATCAAGATGGAGCATGATGATGGCTTGTGCCCTCTCATCAACTTCAATATCTTCAGCCTTAGTTCGATCAATAACCTTAGTGCCAGAGATGAATGGCCAAAACCTTTGGACATCATCTTATACTTGACAAGAACTTGCCAAGTGTGGAAGCCCTCTCCTGAGAACTTCTTAATTTGTTTGTTTTCCTTTGACATTGGGTATTGAAGGGAGATTACAAGAGTGTTAATGGGTTGATTTATGAAGAAGAAAACCAAAAAATTGTGATGTTTTGGCTTAAGTAGAAAGAGAATGGCTTATGAGAGTGCAACAACCCTTAATCAAGCCAAGGATGTTGAATGAAAGAGATTAAGTTGATGAAGCTTATGGTTTAGCACTTTCCTAGTTGAAATCATGCCAAGATATGGCCTCCACAAGCATTTGGAAGGCCTCCACTGGCTGGGGGTAGATGAGATGCACTCAAAGAACACTTTGTTGACCTAGTCTACACCTTGCAAGTTGCCTAGCTCTAGATACCATGTTAAAATTTGTGGTGCTTATGCTAGATCAAGATGAGTGGAGGAGAGAGACCCACAAATTACAAGAACAAATCTTGTTTATTAAGTTGCTTATACATATAACTTGGCCTTTGCACACTACCTAATGCCTTCTAGCTTCACCTTTAAATAGGTGAGCTAGTGGACCATAAGTCCATTCACACACACACCCTTCTCCTACCCTTTTACATGACCTTAGTCTTTTAATATAGATGGTATGGGGAGATTGGCTCTTCGAGGAAGATGTTATGTTGCTGCATGTTGAGGGCGGACCATCCTGTAGTGGAGCTCAAGGAGCTGGAATGGGTTTTGGGGAGGGATGGCGAGGTCGGGGAGCTCCGCAGTGTCCATCAAGGCATCTACTTTTCTGTCTGTGTGGCACTGGAGGAGGGGATAGAGGGTGTTGGCGGGGGCTGCGCTACTCTTGCCTCTATTGGTTCCAATTGGGCCTCTTTTTGATGGAATGTCTCCTCAATTACCTCTCAGTAGTGTTGAAATTTGAGCTGTGTCTTGCTGAGGGCTTCTTTCGTGGCAGTAGCTCGCTGTTGCTGGGAGTCTTTGGTGATGGCTTCGGTTAGAGAGACGTCGTTGTGGGCCCTTTGGGTGGGTTCTTGTGCTGCTTGGAGCTGGTTCTAGAGCGTTGAAATGGTCGAGAGAGCATTAATTAAATGCTGCTCCTTCTCATCATCAATGATCGTTTAGAGATGGAGGTTGTTCGGGTTAGAGGTGTACAAATCATCGGCAGTTTGCTGCTCCCTGAGCTTTCGTGAGTAACATTTGTCGTTGTGCCATTGCTGCTGCAACCTCCTATTGGCAGTAAATGCAATCGGTCATTTGGGTGATGACCTCGGGGGCCATGTGAGAGAAGCCCTGAGCAAAGTTTGGGACTTCCCCATGTGTAGAATGGACACTTTTTGCATATGCTTCACTGGAAGCTACCAATCCTAGCCCAACGGAGAGTCTCTAGAGTGTTAAAATGGGAGGAGTGAGGAGAGGATGGTGCCACATCTGACTAGTGAGGGGGGAAATCTTTTGATCCTTTCGGGGGCGGGGTTTCAAAAAGATTCTTCTCAAAAAGCATGTTTATGTGCCTCCTCCTCAATTGCCTTTTGTTTTGCTTCTTCAGCTTCCTACTCTTCTGGGGTAGGGTCTTGTCTGTTCTGTGGGGGAACGGGCTCTTTGCCTTTGGGTTTGAGGTGATGGTGCTTTGCTGATGGTGATTGGGGAGAGGATTGGGGTGGAGGCAAAGAGATGGGGAATGCGTTAGGCCCACTGAGTTGTACGACCCTGGGAAGCTCCTTCCACCCTACAGCATGGTAGAGGAATTTTGTGGACGAGGGTTGCGGCCACAAGCTTTCCCTGAGGGTTTGAGCAAACATCATGCAACTCTTTGTGTAAATACTTCGCCCAATTCACAGGCGTCCCCTAGTAAACTCTGGCCAATGTAACACGCTTCAGGCAGCTAAATCTGTTAGTCCACCTGGTAGTCAATAAAAATGAAAGGGCCCGTGCTGGTATCACCAACTCCTCCTGGGTGATGTTACTCCATTCGACTCCATCTTTGGTGGTTGTGCCCCTGTCAGTGCCTTTCGTCAACCGTGGGGCATTGGTGAGCCTCACAAATGGTTGATCGAGTCAAGGGAGATGGAGAGCATCTTTGATGAGTTCCATGCTGAGATGAACTGTTTTCTGCTGCCCCTCATTGTCCAGCACCTCTCCTGTTTGCTAGTTGGCATCATAAGTCTCTCTAAAATATAAACAATTGTAGAGGTTTAGTCCCCACGGCTCCATGGTAGACAGGCCTCCAAGCCCCAGCTGCTCTAGGTGGGTTGTGATGGCAGGATTCACTACAATGGCCTTGTAGCATCATGGCCCAGTGAAGTACAACAACTTATGCTCCACTTTATGATTGTTCTTTATGAGTGAGTGGACCGTATGTCCATTGACCTGCTTCATCAGATGCTCTCCCAAGTGTGATAATTGAGTCGGGTAGCGCTTCTTCCTGAGGGTGGAGTGGTGGAGGACCTCCAGGGAGGAGTCGAATGTGTCGGCCATGGGTGAGGGAGGATGGTACAAAGGGAAAGCTTGAGAAAAAAATCAGCAAGAGTTCGGGTAGGCTGAAAACTAAAAGTGAGGAAATGAGGGGGTGGGCCCATATATATAGTTTTCCATAAGGACATGGCTGTGGCAACCTGAATGGTACGGGCATGACATTCCCAAGAAACGGTCGTGGCTTCGTGTGGTACAGGCATACCAGGTGGGTCTTTGTTTGGTATGGGTGTGGCATCTGTTTGGAATGGGTGTGCCAACTGGTGTTGAGGGTGAAACGGGCGTGGAAGTTGGAGTTGATGATGGAATGGCCGTGGCAACTCTGAAGGGAATGGTACAGCCATGGCACTTCATGTGGAATGCTGAATGGTACGGCTGTGGCAAATTTGGTATAGTCGGCAATGCTAAAGTTCTGAATGGTCTCGCGCACAGGTGGAGGTGAAGGGTACGGCTGTGGCAAATTTGGTATAGTCGGCAATGCTAAAGTTCTGAATGGTCTCGCGCACAGGTGGAGGTGAAGGGTACGGCTGTGGCAAATTTGGTATAGTCGGCAATGCTAAAGTTCTGAATGGTCTCGCGCACAGGTGGAGGTGAAGGGTACGATTGTGGCAAATTTAGTGCAGCTGTGGAAAATAGATTTTTTTTTTTAGGGCACCTTGAAAATAGGTTTTGTACCCTTGGGCTATGCTACCAGTACCCCATTGCGGGTTTTGTATTGATAGCGTGCCCAATTTGCCAAATGGAGGATTCGGTTCTAATTGTGATGGCGAAGCTGGGACTTCCTTGGGGAGTTCAGAGGCTGGTGTGACAAGGGAGTACCTAAGGTTGGAGAGGTTAAGGGTTGATTGGGAGTACTCCGATGATGTAGCCTGACCATAACAGGTGGAGGAGCAGCCAACGTCGAGGTATATCTTTAGTATGGACTGTTGGCTACAGTTGGGGGGTCACAGTGTCGTCATGAAGCTTTTGCTTCCCTTTCTCCTACACAGTCTTTGTGTGGCGAAGGCCACTTTGGGTTTCCATTGAAGGGTGGGTGATTGTAGAGAGTGACACGAGTTGGGAGTTGGTGCCGTGGTGATTTGGGGATCCAAATGTGGCGATTGACCTCATAGAAATGTTGGGCTTGTAGTAGAGGTTTTAAGATCCACTTGAAGGTTGTTGTTGGGCAAGGCTGAGGTTTTGATTGAGGATAGTTGGGCTTTGGAGAGCATTTGGGCCGGCGTTTGTGTCCTGTACCCTATGGGCTTGTGGTTGTCGAATTGGTTTGCCTACGAGGGGGACAAGGAGCCCGAGGTGCCGATGTATGAGGATGAAAGTTGGATTGTCGGGGAATCCACAAAGTAGAAGTGCCCTCATAAGAGCCCTATGCAATTAGGAGCCTTTTAGGTACCCATTCTTGAGAAAGGCGTGCCGTGTGTGCATTTGTTTTAGTGACGTCAAAAGTGTTAGTGTGGTTAGTTTTTTGTGGTGGGTCAACAGCTTGGGTGGCTTTGGAGATGTGGGAGTGGGCTGCTGTTGAGTGGGATAGTAGGGAGGGTGTGAGAGGCAGTGTGGGGTGTTCGGGGGGTGATGAGCAGTCTCTTTTTGAGTGGGATGGATTTGTGGGGGTTTAAGGAGGATGGAATGATGGTGGTGAGTTGAGGAGTGACTTCTTGGCATGGGGGAGTAGTGGGTACTGGCTCTTCATCCATCATCAGGACAGTAACTTGGTCGGAGGCCAGCTGTAGGGTAATCGTCCTTGCATCCCAATTGATGTTGCACTTGTTGTGTCCCATCCAAACCCTTCCGAGAGTATCTCTTCGCGCATTGTTTCTGCAGGCATCACATAAAACTTCCCTTCCAAGGGGTTATTTCCAATGTGGAAGAAAAGTGTGACTGCGCCTAAGCATTGAACTTCTTGAGATGCCACTGTTGTGACTGTGTAGGAGTGTCTTTCAGTGGGGGTTCCCCGAGGGAATGCCATGTTTCGTGAGACATCAAATTATAATTAGCCACTGTATCTATGAGAGCTAATTTTTGGGCGAAGCTCATCGGGGTGCTCATTCCTAACCATAACCAAGCAGGCTTCACCTCCCAGTCTTCTTCTTTGAGGTCGACCACTTGGGCCATGTTGGCCATGATATTTTTCTGTCGAAGCTTGGCTTGCCTCGCTTTAGCCTCTTGTTGGGCGGCTTGTTTTATTTCTTCATGGTCATTTTTTCTTTGTTTTTTGTTGTGAATGGCCCTTAGGGTAGTTTCAATTAGTGGGCCATAGTAGCATTTTAACTTGCTACCATTGAAATATCCCGCCATTTCAACATCGTCTAGTGTCTCTATGGGCACAGCGCCTTGCGGGGTTATCTTAGTGACTAGGAAGGGTCCTAAGACTTTGAGATTGAGTTTCTTTTTGTGTGTTTTTGTGCTGAATAGGAGGACTATGTTGCCCTCGTTCATTTTCTTTTCTTTTAGTTGGTCGTCTCTCGAACCATTGTTTACACCTTAGCTTCTTGACACCGCTAGGAGGCATGTTTCATCAAGCTTTTCAAGCTCAAAAAGGCAATAGCCTGACACTCCCTGTGAGTTTCTCTTGTACAACAATGCGTAAGCTAGGGACCAAGAACCCCACCATTGGCATAACCACTTCAGTACCATAGGTCAAACTGAAGGGTGTAGCATTGGTAGTAGCTGCCTTCTTGTAGGAAGTTCTATAGGCCTAGAGTGTTGCCGACAACTTTTTTCCCAATTGTTGCATAGCTGGCCTCAACAATTTTGGTGAGAATGGCACACAAAACCTTGTTAGTGCTTTCAACTTGTGAGTAAGATGGGGAGGACTTTTTATTAGTGATGAGGAATTCTTGTAAGAGGAATTGGATTACCTCATTAATGAAATGCATTCCATTGTCACTCACAAGCTCTAAGGGGCAACCAAAACATGTGATGACTGACTCATATAGGAATTTTGCAGTCGATTGTGCATTAGCCTTACAGGTAGCCCAAGCTTCGATCCATTTGGTGCAATAGTCCATGGGGCAGCAATTATATATCGAGCTTGCGTGTATCTGGCTATGGGACTAATGGGCCCAATGAAATCAATGCCCCACTTTTTGAATGGTTGCAAGGACACAATAGGGTTTAGGGGCATGTTGTCCTTAAAGCAAGGGATTGCCTCTCATTGGCTTCTCATCGCACCGCTTGACGCATTCTGCTGCATCAGCCATTAAGGTGGGCCACCATAACCTGATTGTGAGGACTTTGGGTGTAGTAATATCTGCTGCAAAGTGCCCCCCAGCACAGGCAGAGTGAGTCTATTCTAGAAGGAAGACATATTTGTCTTCATGGACACAACGTCTGAGAATCTTGTCTTTCCCCTACCTGTAGAGTTGTCCTACAATGAGTTGGTAAGGGAATTCCTGTTTAATGAGGCGGGCACTGTCCTTATTTAGGAGGGGTCCATTGGGAAGTCATTGGATAGAAAGTGTGCTACGTCCTCTCCCCACTTAGGAATTAGACATAATTGGAATAGGGCGGCATTTAGTAAATCATCATCAACTCTCACGGGGGCAGCTCGCCGTTAGGATTCTCAACATGTGGTTTGCCAAGACATGCTATGAGCCTTTCTTCACTGTGACAATGAAGTCAAAATCGAGCAAGGTTAGTAGCCACCTGGTGATTCTTCATGTTGTATAGGGCTTGTTTACCAGGTATAGAAGAGCTTGATGGTCTAAGAGGATAAATTTGGTTGCTAGAAGATAATGGCAAAACTTCTTAACGGTGTAGACCATGGCCAACCCTTCTCTTTCAGTCGTAGTATAATTTCTCTCGACCTCGTTTAGTTGGTGGCTAGTAAAGCTGATCGAAAAATCCATCTCGTGTTCACCAAGTTGGGCTAGCACACATCCAACAGTAAAGGCGGAGGCATCGATGTGGACATGAAAGATAATGTCCCAGTTGGGGGACCTGAGAATAGGAGCACTTGCCAAGGCTTTCTTGAGAGTGGTATAAGCCCGTTGGCATTCCTCTATCCACTCGAAAAGGATCAAAAGTCCGTAAAGAGGTGGAGCTATATTAAAATACATAAAAATGAATTGCCGATAGTAGCCAACATGTCCCATGAAACACTGGACTCCTTTAAAATTGGTGGGTGGGGGCAGCTCAAGGATGAGCCACACCTTGCTATCTTCTGTGGAGATTTTGTGTCTAGAGACAATGTGTCCCAAAACTGGCATTTGAGTGGGTTCAATGAAATGTGATACAGCCTGCATCTTTCTAACACCTTACGTAAATAGGCAAGGTGTGCCTTCCACGAGGAGTTGACACAAAGTTCATCTATAAAGACCTCAAGGAATTTCTGAAGATACTTCTTATAGGCCATGCACATTAGTTGCTGGAAGGAGCCAGGGGCATTGAGACAGCCTGAAAGGCATGACAGGGTAAGCATAAGTTTCCCATTTTATGGCAAAGGCTGTTTGTGCTGATCCTTGGGGTTGATCAACACCTGGTTGTAGCCGGAGAATCCATCAAGGAAGCTACAAGCTTCCTTTTTTGCGACTCGTTCTAGCACATGTTCAATGAAGGGTAAGGGATAATGATCCCTTATGGTGGTGGCATTGATCTTTTTGAGGTCCACACACACTCTTACCTTCTCATTCTTTGGGCACTATCACAATGGGTGATACCCACTCTATGTGCTCTATTTTGTAGATGAATTCGGCATCAATGAGTCTATCGATTTCTTACCGGAACATCTTGGAATATTTTGGGTTCATAGGATAAGCCCTTTGTTTGATCGGTATTACTCCATCGACCATCGAAATGGTGTGCTTGACTACTTCGAGAGGTACACCTTTCATATCCGTGTACTTCTAGGCAAAGCAATCCTGGAATTCTGTGAGTAGAGCAATGAGCTTGGTCTCTTCCTCTGTAGAGAGGTCATCTCCAATGTATACTAGCCTTGGGTCTTTGCCCGAGCTAGCAAGGTGAATTTCTTTTACCTTGCCTGGACCATCATATGAGGTCCCTAGTTGTCCATTGTGGGACCTTTGGGCCGAGACATATTGCGCAAATCTGTCGGCGGCCATCTAGAAGGTGTTGAAGTGTTTGAGCACTTGTTTGGTTTCTTCTACCCTAGTGCTTTCTTCTTCTATTAGTTTTTTAGCTTCTTTTTCCACCAGCGCTAACTTCTTATTGTGTGCTTTGTGCGTAGAGCGATAAAGCTTTTCGGGTTTGGGTTTGGGATCAATGGGTTCCATTGGCTTTGGGGTGGTCGTGTGGACCAGAAGGGAGCTATTTATGAACTCCTTTTGCCATATTTGGTTGAAGTGGTCATGTGCTTCAATTGCCCTTACATATTTTAGCGAGTGGATGTCTGACTCATGAGGGAAAACATAGTGTTCTGGCCGAGGGAATCCATTAGGCTTGCGAGTTCTGTGTGAGCGTGTTTCCCTTGACGGTTTCTCTTTATTGGCCTATTCAAGTTCCTAAGTGGCGACATTAGGCAGGTATGCAGTGCTGAGCATGTATATAGATGTGATCTCTTGCCCATTTACCATAGCAAACTTTGTGGCTTCGGAAGAGGTGCACATTCCTCACTATCCTTTTCATCATCTAGTGTTTTGTGGCACATTTGACATAGATGGATTGCAGTGGATCTAGTTGTCCTCTATGAAGGGTCTGCCACTCATGGATGTACGTTCCATGTTTGTAGGTTGATCTTCACAATTTGATCTTCCCTTCAAATGTAGATATGGTCGGTATCCCAATAGTAGATCATTTTGGTTTCCCTCATGAAAGGTCGCCCAAGGATGCAGTCATATGAAAGGGGCTGACGTCCAAAGTTCATCACCACACAAAGGTGTGGCGGAAGGTAGTTCCAAGGATCTTTATTTTCAAATCCTTCAATAGACCAATGGGTCTAGTGGTGGCTCTGTTAGCAAGTTTTACTAGTAATGTTGTGTCATCCATGGTAGGTGCTCCCCTTTCCCCCAGCATTGTTTTTGTAACAATGCTTACACCTGCTCCCCCATCCAGGATTGCTATGACCTCGAGGCCATTGAAGGTTATCGACAATGCCACATTGAGTTCATTGCCTTCAACGTATTGTCCGAACTTATTTACTCGAACTCTGGGGTTACCAGTGATCTCGTGGGGTTTAACAAGCTCATTAGAGCTGTCTAGCCTCTATGGATTCTTGCATGCATGCCCCGAGGCATCCCTCCATACTATCTTTTAGATCTTTCCATAAGCTTGGGCTACCTTGAAGCAAGGTACTAATAGGGATCTGGATCTGAGAAGAGAGGAAGGAAGAGAGACCAACAATGTCTCTAAGAGTGGAGGTTGTTCCATGAGGAAGGTCACCTTGGCTTATTCTTAAGCTCTTATGTGTATACGGTATTTGTATGGGGATTTCTGTTTTTGTTCTTTTAAGATGGTCATCCCCCAGGTTTCTGAGATATTCGGCTACCCAATTTCCCTGGTGGAGGGTAGCTGTTGTAGCGGGTGCTACTGCTTGTGTTGGCCAATGTGGGGGTGACAAGTCTGGGATCTCTCTAGTATATACTTGAGCTTTTTTAGTTGGTCTCGGCTTGGAGACCGAAGGACATAGCTCAAGGTAAGCAGTTAGAGGCTCATCTTCTATCTATGCTTGGCAATTTCTGACCAATTCTTGGGTTGCCAAGAGTCTTTCTTTCTCCTCTATGGGGCTAGGATATTCGACAAGATTTTTAGGGAGCTGGTTAGCGGCGTCAATCGGTTCCTTGGCTCGAGCGGCTAACTGTAGCAGATCTTCCTCTTCTCATGAAGAGGTTGATGCATGTATGGTCATGCAATATTTTGAACTTCTCTTGATAACTACCCGGCTATCAGCTTTGTCAAATTTTCGTGGTTTTCTTTCTTGAGCGTCTAGTTGCTCATGCTTGTTCAGGGAGATTCTTTGAAGATAAGAGCTTTGCTTGTCCCTAGTCTCGCAAGGTCCATGCCTCTGCTTCAGCATGAGCTACGGCCCTCTGTCTGTTTTGCAATCTAGTTATGGCATTGAGAGGGACCGTGTGGATGAAGCCATCTCTTACACTCAACAGGTTAATGTTGGTGCTGGGATTAGCGTCATGAGCCTTCCCTGATATTCTAGGTCTTAGCAGATAATCCTTATACATATGGTTTATCCCACACCCAACACATAAAGGGGTTAACACGGAAGCGCCTATAGAGATACTTGCCATCCCTTTCTTGATTGGATGCTTAGCCACTCGATGAGTTCCTGCACAATGATAGCATTGCATGGGTGGTCATTTCGCCATTGTATTCATGTCCCAGCCTTGTGGCATTGGGGCTGCTAAGTACACTGGGTACATTTGGTCACCCTCCATCATGTAGTGGCTTAGAATTTAGAGGGTGGACTGGTCGGTTCTAGAGGTTCATAGTAGGACCTTTGGGAATTTCCCCCTCGTTCCCTTCTTCAAAAATTTCGTCAGGGCGAACATGTGTGACTCATGGTAATTGGGGTTGAGGTGGGAGAACTGGGGGTGATAAGGACATTTCAGGTACCCTAAGAATTCCTCTTTGGGCCACTTCTTGGCCTGGTTGAAGTACATTATGAAGAGCAAGTGCTGGCAAAGCCAACGGCTGCCTTGGGTTTTCAAGTATAAGGCTTGAGGTAGAGCGCGGGCTTGAGTAGCCCTTTGTTGACAAGTTTGTAACTTCGTGATTGCCCCATCTTTGGTAATATGTGCAATAGAGGGTGGTATGTGGTCACAAATATGGACACTCTGTGCTGGTATGGTTAGCTCGACAGATCAGGCACCATACTAGCTCCCTCTTTGGATAGAGATGGGGTTGGCCAACACAATCCCGTGGCCTTGGCCGGTTCTCCAATGTTGGGTCATCTGCTACATTAATGGAGCGGGGGCTAACTACTCAACTTGTTGTCTAGAAGTGGACTTCTTGCTCTTTCCATCAGATTTTGTGCTGGTGGTCTTGAGTGAGGCTTCTGATGTACCCTCATGGAGTTCTTGGGAGCGTGTTCCCTTGAAGTTATCCTCAAAGTCCATAGCACTCCTACAGCATTACTCGAAGGAGGTATGGGCCAAGGCATCCAAGGAATTGTGTAGAGGTACGTCATCCGAACCTTCTAGAAATCTCCTTATTAACCTTTCATTAGAGAACTTATCTTTGGCATTATAGACGGGAGTGGAGATATCTGACTCTATTGATATAATCTCGGATGGTTTCACCATCCTTTTGTCTAACATTGTGTAGTTGCTCACAACAGGACTCCATCTAGTCCCTTGACGAGAATATCCTACCTTGAAGACCTCTTTCAATGCTTCGAAGGTGGCCTTGTCCTTCCTCAGTTTTTAAGGACCTAAACCATTGGCTAGCTTTACCATCTAGGGTGAGGCCAAAGGCACTCACCTTAACTTGATCTTCCACATGGCCAAAGGCTTCACATATCTGGTTGTTCTCTAAGTGTGGGATGGGGTCTCTAGTCCCATCGAACTTAGTGATTAGCTTTGAGATGTTTGCAGGTTTGCTTCACTGTAATCTAGGTCCTGGTGCTTGTTGATGGGGGTGTGATGCCCATAGCCACCCCCTCCCTATTTCCATGGCTAATCTTAACATTTCTAGTGTTAGCCCTGCCATGGCTAGAGCAGTTGCTAGTTGGGGAACGATTGGTGGGGGAGCGGGGCCAGACGGACAATAGACCATTGGAGGCCCTTGTCTCATGGGTGGGTTGGGCTGTGTCCCGTGTGGCCTCATGCGGTGTCCTAGGTATGCTCCATGTGGTGGGTACTATCGATACACAGGTGGATTGGGTTGATGAGATGGGGGTGCATAGGCCCTTTCTCTTTGGTATGATGTTTCAAGCCCTTGGGAAGATGGATCTAGACCTGGGTTTAGTATGGGTCTTTGGGCCCTGTACAAATCAGCCACCCCTGAGACAGGCATGGCTCTCCAGATTGGTGGTTAAGTTTGGGTTTGATGGCTCTTGCTCTGCCCTATTTCCTCTCTAGGATCTAGAGACGGAGTGGGATCACTTTCTTGTTGATGTTCCATACCTCTCGCCTTGGAATGTGGCTCTTCCAACTGTGCGTTTTCTAAGATAAAGTTGCGAAGCCCCGAAGCAAGGATTCTCTGTGAATGTGTGGGAGAGGTAGGGTATTTCTCCTGGAGGACAGGTGGTCTGTCCATACACTGAGCTTCAGGTTCTTCTGTTTCGAGGTCAAGAGTTTCTCATTCCATGCTGGGATGTTCTTCGCTCTCATTGGTGCTGTCAAAGATGAGCACCGTTTGGCTCCAAGCGGTATTGACCGTGGGTTTGACCTTATGAGCAAGGGAGCTTCGGGAGAGTTTATATCATTAAAGAGGGGGTTGTTCCACACTAATTTACCCAAACATAGGTGCATGAATGTGTGAAACTACTGTGCAGAACCCCCTTGTGAACAGTCTTTTTTTTGGAATGGTACGGTAGTACGCTTTGAGATGGTACGGGCATATGCTTCTCAGGAAGAAGATGGCACGGACATATGCTTCCTGAAAGACACAGACGTGGCTTGAGGAAGGAATGGGCGTGCGCTCTTGGATGAAGAAAGTATGGGCATGGCAAGGTTGCCCATGGGCGTACGCTTTAGAAGGGACAATTGGTACGGGCGTACGCTTGCTGGAGCCACGACAAAAGAGAATGACACGAGCGTGGAAAAATTGACACGGGAGTGGAAAGTGACAAGAACACGTTGGAATAGGCGTACGCTTCAGAAGGGACGGTCGTGGCACTTCTAGATTTCAGAGACTTTTTAGAGAATTTAAGGTTGTAGGTCTGACTGCTACGTACAATATTCTCTAATAGCACAGCTGTACCCCTTGGTTAAATGTAATTTATGCCTACTGAATGCAAATATTCTCTTTTTAATGCTAACTACCAAATTAAAGGCTGAACATTTTCCAAGATTTGCCCAAAAGGAATGGTATGGGCATGTCACATTTGCCCCACGGCCGTGTCCTGTGAATAGAACAAAAATTTGCTTGTAACAAAGTGTCCTAGTGGTGCACATACACATGGGGATGGGCCTAGGCACATGGGGTTAAGATCCATTTACACATGTGGGGCACATGGACCCTAGGGGTATAAATAGGAGATTACTATCATGTACTAGGATCTTTTACTCATTTTATGACATTTGGACATCTATTCTGCTTGGAACATGTGTTCGCATGGATATGGTATGAGTGTGCTAGGTAATAGCTCCCTATGATGAGCTTCCTCTAGGTGAGAGGCTAACACACCACACTTCCATAGTTACTTGCAGCGGTATCATAGCCTTGTCTTTGATTCATGATTTTTGAAAATTTCAAAAAATTCTTCATTTTCTTGATTTTCTTGATCAAGAAATGGGCTATGGTGTTTTGTTTGAATTGACTTGATCCTTTTAATGCACATTTTCATGAGATTTTGGGGGGCTAATGATTATGGTGGATCAAATTTGGGGATGGATTCATCAAATTGGAATTCCTGACCAAAATTGGGAGGGAAAATTGTTAATCCATGATTAACTCTTAATCCAAAACGTTTTTGTTTTCTTTCCCTTTTTCCTTGCTTGATCTTGGAGAGAATAGGGCTTCATTTCAAACTCTCCAATGGTAGTTCTTCTGGAAATTTTCATGGATATCTTGCTGCTGTAAATCGACCACCAGTCCTCATCAAGAAGCAGATGATTTGATGTTTGTTCAAGCTCGAGAGTAGCATGGCGACTGTGGAAAATTTGCAGGATTCTTTAAAAAATGAGCACTCTAAGTGCGTACCTCTGCGAACCAGGTTTTCAAGGTACGCACTTAGAACATGAAGAATAATGAATGGATTTGCCGACAACGGGAATTCTTTTTGGAAGGAGTCTCTGTAATTATAACAAAGGCACTTTTGCCATTGGAAGGTTGATGAGGAAGGTTGAGAATTTTATGGTGGTAGTGTAGTAAGAAAGGCCAGGCGGTGCCGCACATAGGGTTCCGCTTGCTGTTATATCTACACACAGGGCTCCGCTTGTTGTTGTGGCATCACAAGCGGTGATTCACGAGCAGCAGCAGCAGCAGCATCAGCAAACGTCATTACTGAGATTGACGAAACGTCATCAACGGGCAGAAATTTTCATCATTTCTGTGACGTCAGTCAGTAATTAACGCATTACTGTGAGCTTGGCTAGAGCTGCGATCTTGTTTGGGGAAAACACTGCAGCCAACCTAGCAGTCCAATGTCCGTAGGCTTCGTTTCACCTTTCTTGGGCGACTGTAAGTCTGCGTGTTCTTCTTATATAATTGCAGCATTTTTTTTTCATTTTTTTTTTTTGGTCTTGATGAGAACAATATCACCACGGAATAGCCACAGTTTTTCCATGTCTCCATGTTAAGCGACACAACGGAGTCTCAAGCGAATGGAGCCTTCTTGCACTCTAAGATAGCAATGCTAAAATCCCTCTGGTTTACTTTAGAATCAGAGGAGGCTACCATCACCTCCTTCCATGATCCTATCAATATGAAAATTCTTGTTAAGTCCCTTTATTTATAATTCAAATCCAACTTTAGATCCAACTGATTATTCTGGAGTTCTTTAGATTGGTCAGTCCCTCCCCACAAAATCATGGGATAAAGATCCTTTCTAACAAAAGAACATACAGAACTCATTACTAGAGAATAATTCATTCAGAATATATCATTCATATCCTTAACACCATAATGGTCCATTAGACCGAAAATTCCATCTAAACATTCCTCCATGGGAATTTCAGTTATGCAGGTTTTTAATTTGTCATCCCTTAACTTGATCCACTCGGTCAAATGTTAACAGCAGTAATCTGTGAGCACAATCCACTAATCTCATAGTGATTTGCTGAAGTCATTATTGCCATTCAGTTATTAACATCATTACTGGGATTCGTCCCATTCATCCTCATTATGGTTTTATTCAACTTATCTTCTTTCAACTAGAATTCAGGAACTATCATCTTTCAATCAGAATCCAAATCAACTCATCAATTCTCAACCATAATTTTAAAATCATATCAACCAGCATTCGAATTTATCATCTGGATATCATTTTTGCTTATAATTTCAAGGTCTTAGATTTACTCGTATATACTGTCAGTAAAGAGCTGCAGTTATATCCTCGGTATATACGGGTAGTCACTGTCCTTAGAATTATAAGGTAAATACCATCATGTCTAGGCCTCAAGCAAGTCAAGGATTCCATACAATTGCGGTACTTCTATCTGAAGACCCAATTACCTATTTATGAATCTTCATTATGAATATCAATTTGTATAAATTTCATCACACAGTTACAACTTTTTACTGTTACTTCATAAATTTTTGACATTTTTGGTTTCTCGGTTGATCCACTTAAGCCAACTCGCTCCGATACCAACTGAAAGATCCCTGCCCCCTCTGCGCAACGAATTCGGAGTTGCTAGTAGCGAAAGTAGCACTTCTTACGTAGGGTAGAGCCTCTCACTCGGGGCCTCGTCCACCACGGATATCCGAACTAGAGACTAATCCCTTGGTTCTTCCAAAACCGAACCCAGAAAAACTTCGCTCGCCCAGAAAGCACGGGCGATTCCTCCAAGATATTTTTATTCTAACGTAGTCAAGGTCATCACTAACCAAACTGATCCAACCGAACCCGTAAGTCACATGGTCAGATCAAGGAAAAGACTTGCACTTGGATCATAGAGACATCTCATCCATTCATATCTACCCCGATCCACATCACATCACATCCATTTCACATCACATCTATCCTGATTCACATCACATCACATTACATCCATTTCACATTACATCTCATCCATTCACATCTATCCCAATTCACATCACATCACATCACATCCATTTCACATCACATCTCATTCATTCACATCTCATTCATTCACATCTATCCCGATTCACATCACATCCATTTACATTCATCACATTCATTTCTATCACATCCATTCACATCCATCACATCACATCCATTCATATCCATCATATTCATTCTTATCACTATCCCATCACATACATTCTATCTACATTACATCACATCCACATCTATCCACATCATATCTCATTTATACACATCCTTTCTCATTCATCCACATCCATCTAGTCATTCACATGCACGACTATTCACATCCATCCATTCATTCACATTCACACCTATCACTTCACACCTCATCACATTCACATCCACATTTCTTTACATCACATCACACCCATATCCCTTTACATCACATCACATCCATTCACATCCACATCTCCTTTACATCACATCACATCTAATTCCACATCCACATTCACATCCATTTACATTACATCATATCTTATCGTATCTACATCCACATCCATTTACATCACATCACATCCTATCACATCCGCATCCACATCCATTTACGACACATCACATCCTATCATATCCACATCCACACCATTTACATAACATCACATCCTTTCACATAACCTCACATCTCATTCTCATCTCATCATTCACATTCACATTCACATTCATTTACATACACATCCACATTCATTTACATCACATTCTTTCACATACACATCCATATCCATTTACATCACATTCTTTCACATACACATCCACATCCATTTACTTTACATCTCATCCTTTCACATAACCTCACATCTCATTCTCAGCTCATCATTCACATCCACATCCATTTACTTCACATCTCATCCACATTCATTTACATCACACCACATCCTATCACATCTTATTCATATCTTATCACATCCATTCACATCTTATCACATCCATTCACATCTCATTCCCATTTAGTACCTTTTTTTACTTCGATACCGACAATGGGACTTTTTCTAAATTTCTGTCAATTGCTTAGCCTAAGTAAAGGTTTTTTTTCTCGAGACGGCTATTTTCATATTCTTTCTTAAATTCCTCAAGTGAAATATGTTTAATATTCTTCTTTTGAATAAAAGAATTCATGGGATTTACAAAAATTAATTCTACCCATATTTCCCAATAATGCTCAAAATTCCACTTTTGATAAATATTCATAAGTTGAATTATACTAAAAACTTCTCTTTTTCCCATTTAATTTCTTGGATCTCAAATATCATGGGAATTCCTCTTTTTACATTTAATTGATTGAATTCTAAATGTCATGGGAATTTCTCTTTTATCATCAAATAAATTTATCTAAAATTTCTCTTTTCTTTAATAAAAATATCCATTTGATTAAATATGCCAAGAATTTTACTTTTACTATTTAAATGATTGAATTTTAAATGTCATGGAAATTTCTCTTTTATTATTTAAATATTTTTCATGTAGAAAATAAATTTATCTAAAATTTCTCTTTGAATTTTAATAAAAATATCCTTCCCATTTAAATGATTGAATTCCAAATGTCATGGGAATTCTTTTTTTATCATTTAAATAAAATTACCATAATTTTCTCTTTTCTTAATTATTTAATTATGCATAAATCTTAAAAATTAGTTTTCCATTGAATGTGATGAAAATCTTCCTTTTAGCATAGGATGACCAATCCTAGATTATGGTAGGAAGTCCTCTTTTCACGTTATGCATAAGAATGAATTATGTATCAATTTCTTAAAAATTTTGCCATAGCTCCGCTGCTATTACTGATAATTTTTAATATTTAAAAAAAATAAACTTAGTAATATAATTATGATAGTATAACTATCTTCTAAACTTAAATCTAATTTATGGATTTAAATCATAAGATTATCATAATTTTAGAAGCATACAAGTATAAAAAGCCACTTTCTTAACCTCTAGCTTCACAGGCCTAGAGTTTGATTTGTGAATTGAGAATTTAGCAAGGAGAAGCATTATTTGAATAGAGAATTCGTCATAGGAATGACCATTCTTTTGGGGAGAGAGAGATAAACATAAAAAAGCATCCTAATTAGGCATAAATATAAACTTTTCTTAATTATTCATTACAACTCTTTTAAGAAAAGCTTGATTTGCATCATACAGAACTCATTATCAGAGTAATTCATTCAGAATATATCATTCATATCCTTATCACAATAATGGTCCATTAGACCGAAAATTCCATCTGAACATTCCTTCATGGGAATTTCAGTTATGCAGGTTTTTAGTTTGTCATCCCTTAACTTGATCCACTGGGTCGTGTTAACAGCAGCAATCTGTGAGCACAATCCACTAATCTCATAGTGATTTATTGAAGTCATTATTGCCATTCCAGTTATTAACATCATTATTGGGATTCGTCCCATTCATCCTCATTGTGGTTTTGTTCAACTTATCTTCTTTCAACTAGAATTCAGGAATCATCATCTTTCAATCATCATCTTTCAATCAGAATCCAAATCAACTCATTAATTCTCAACCAGAATTGTGGTTTTGTTCAACTTATCTTCTTTCAACTAGAATTCATGAATCATTATCTTTCAATCAAAATCCAAATCAACTCATCAATTCTCAACCAGAATTGTGGTTTTGTTCAACTTATCTTCTTTCAACTAGAATTCAGGAATCATCATCTTTCAATCAGAATCCAAATCAACTCATCAATTCTCAACCAGAATTTTAAAATCATATCAACCGGCATTCGAATTCATTATCTTAATAGCATTTTTGCTTATAATTTCAAGGTCTTAGATTTACACGTATATACTACCAATAAAGAGATGCAGTTATACTCTCGGTATATACGGGTAGTCACGGTCTTTGAAATTATAAGAGAAATACCATCATATCTAGGCCTCAAGCAAGTCAGGGATTCCATATAATTGCGGTACTTCCATCTGAAGACCCAATTACCTATTTATGAATCTTCATTTATGAATATTAATTTGTATAAATTTCATCACAATTACAACCTTTTACTGCTACTTCATAAATTTTTGACATTTCTGGCTTCTCCGGTTGATCCACTTTAGCCAATTCACTTTGATACGAGCTAAAAGATCCCTGCCTTCTCCGCGCAATGAATTCGGGGTTGCTAGCAGTGGAAGTAGCACTTCTTGCGCAGGGTAGAGCTTCTCACTCGGGGCCTCGCCCCCACGGATATCCCGACAAGAGACTAATCTCTCGGTTCTTCCAAAACTGAACTCGGAAAAACTTCCCTCGTCTAGAACGCATGAGCGATTCCTCCATGATATTTTTATTGTAACGTAGTCAAGGTCATCACTAACCAAATTGATCCAACCGAACCCAGAAGTCACATGGTCAGATCAAGGAAAAGACTTGCACTTGGATTATCGAGACCAACGCTTTTTCCTTATCGAGAGGCACAGCCGTTGTTTCTTTTCCATAGAACAAGGACTGTCCGGGACTTACTTCATATATCGTACCATAACAGAATTGAGTCTCATTTTAGGGATCCATTAGTCCAGCCTAACCCCATCCAGTCCCATGGGTTAGCCAACCACCCAACCACTGTAGTGATGGGATCCAATTAGGAATTTGGATAGGTTTTGTCCTGGGTACTAGGAAAAAGAGCTCCCAGGCTCCCTAGCCGGCGCTTCATGCAAACTTCAAGATAGTCACACCACTTACACACCCAATATGAAATTATCTATTTCACAGATTCAGCTGTGAAACCATAGTATCACTGATCATAATCCTCCAAAATATTCAGTTGAATTTTAATTTCCAATCATTCCCTCATCGGTGTACCTATGGCATCATTGGCAACCAGAACGCTCACTACCTATCCACTCAGGGGTCTTTCGATAGTTCCTAGCTCATAGTACCGGGAAATATATTCACTTATAAAAATCCAGATGGACTCTCCGTTGAAGATCAGCAATATCAACCAACTGATCCAGATAAAAGAGCCATGGACTCATCCGTTGAGGACCAGCAAGGTCAATCAACCAGATCCATGCTCGGTTTCAGAAAACAACTCTAACTCCTTGTTCCATTTTCTTCCTCGATGCACGCGTAGGTATCTTCGGTGACCCAGGGCCCGAGCACCATATGGTCAGCACCCTCTAGGATCCTTCATAGGTCACCTAGCGCTTCACTCATAGGCCGCTTTCTTAGTCCCTCATCCTTTGTACCGAAAGCTCACCATTTAAATCGAACCGAGGCTGGTCAAGACCTCGGGAGACCTTGCTACGCGAGACGTCCTCCATTGACTCTCTATCAGCCCAGCTGTTGTAACTTTATCACTTAGGTCTCCACGACCTCATTCACAAGACGGTCAAAATGCTTTCCCAACATTCTTGACATAAAACAGTCATTTAAAAATAGGTCATAAATACAGTTTCTGTAACGAACTCTCGTCTTTCCACATTGTTTCACATCAATCTACATTTCTTAGTCCACGTCCAATCATATGTATTCCCATCGTCCTTCATCCATTCTCATCCAATCACATCATATTCTATTTCGTCACATCTATCCACATTTCTCCTTATCACATCTCATCCATTTGCATCTACCCATGTCCACATCTATCCACATTTCTCCTTATCACATCTCATCCATTTGCATCTACCCATGTCCACATCTCATCACATTACATTCATTCACATCTCATCCATTCATATCTACCCCGATCCACATCACATCACATCTCATCCATTCACATCTATCCCGGTACACATCACATCACATTACATCACATCACATCACATCTCATCCATTCACATCTATCCTGATTCACATCACATCCATTCACATTCATCACATTCATTTATATCACATCCATTCATATCCATCATATTCATTCTCATCACCATCCCATCACATACATTCTATCCACATTACATCACATTCATATCTATCCACATCATATCTCATTTATACACATCCCATCTCATTCATACACATCCCATCTCATTCATTCACATGCAGTCATTCACATCCATCCATTCATTCACATTCACACCTATCACTTCACATCTCATCACATTCACATCCACATCCCTTTACATCACATCACATCCATTCACATCCACATCCCCTTTATATCACATCATATCTCATTTCACATCCGCATTCACATCCATTTACATTACATCACATCTTATCCCATCCACATCCACATCCACATCCACATCCACATCCACATCCATTTACATCACATCACATCTTATCACATCCACATCCACATCCATTTACATCACATCACATCCTATCACATCCACATCTACATCCATTTACATCACATCACATCCACATCCACATCCACATCCACACATCCTTTCACATAACCTCACATCTCATTCTCATCTCATCATTCACATCCACATTCATTTACATCACATTCTTTCACATATACATCCACATCCATTTACTTTACATCTCATCCTTTCACATAACCTCACATCTCATTCTCATCTCATCATTCACATCCACATCCATTTACTTCACATCTCATCCACATTCTACACCACATCCTATCACATCCCATTCACATCTTATCACATCCATTCACATCTCATTCCCATTTAGTAGCTTTTTCTACTTCGATACCGACGATGGAACTTTTTCTAAATTTTTGCCAATTGCTTGGCTTAAGTAAAGGTTCTTTTTCTCGAGATGGTAATTTTTATATTTTTTTCTCAAATTCCTCAAGTGAAATATGTTCAATATTCTTCTTTTGAATAAAAGAGTTCATGGGA
This sequence comes from Cibotium barometz, assembly GCF_041138505.1. NCBI lineage: Eukaryota > Viridiplantae > Streptophyta > Polypodiopsida > Cyatheales > Cibotiaceae > Cibotium > Cibotium barometz. Next base: position 45,858,636 of record NC_141095.1, on the reverse strand, counting down.
TTTACAAAAATCAATTCTACCCATATTTTTCAATAATGCTCAAAATTTCACTTTTGATAAATATTCATATATTGAATTATACTAATTTTTTTTTCCATTTAATTTCTTGGATCTCAAATATAATTAGAATTCCTCTTTTTACATTTAATTGATTGAATTCTAAATGTCATGGGAGTTCCTCTTTTATCGTCAAATAATTTTATCTAAAATTTCTCTTTTCTTTAATAAAAATATCCATTTAATTCAATATGCCAAGAATTCCACTTTTACTATTTAAATGATTGAATTCCAAATGTCATGGGAATTTCTCTTTTTATCATTTAAATATTTCTCATACAGAAAATAAATTTATCTAAAATTTCTCTTTGAATTTTAATAAAAATATCCATTAATTTCATATGCTAAGAATTCCATTTTTCCATTTAAATAATTGAATTTCAAATATCATGGAAATTATTTTTTTATCATTTATATAAAATTATCATAATTTTCTCTTTTCTTAATTATTTAATTATGCATAAATCTTAAAAATTAGTTTTCCATTGAATGTGATAAAAATCATTCTTTTAGCATAGGACGACCAATCCTAGAATATGGTAGGAAGTCCTCTTTTCACGTTATGCATAAGAATGAATTATGTATCAATTTCTTAAAAAATTTACCATAGCTTCGCTGCTATTACTGATAATTTTTAAAAAGAATAAACTTAGTAATACAATTATGATAGTATAACTATCTTCTAAACTTAAATCTAATTTATGGATTTAAGTCATAAGATTATCATAATTTTACAAGCATAAAAGTATAAAAAGCTACTTTCTTAACCTCTAGCTTCACAAGCCTAGAGTCTGATTTGTGAATTGAGAATTTATCAATGAGAAGCATTATTTGAATAGAGAATTCGTCATAGGAATGACCATTCTTTTGGGGAGAGAGAGATAAACATAAAAAAGCATCCTAATTAAGCATAAATGTAAACTTTTCTTAATTATTCATTACAACTCTTTTAAGAAAAGCTTGATTTGCATTATAAACACTTAATTTAGAAACTTCTCAAGCTTGAGAGGGGTTGAGAAGTGAAAACATTGACAATAGTAGAGAAAAACCATAAAATTACACTTTACCTCTTGTTTTTGCTTGTTTCTCTATCTTAAAAGAAGCCCCCAACCAATCAATTGGTTAGTGTGTTGAGAGGAAAGCTCCAAGGAAGGTTGAAGAGAGAGAGAAGCTCCAATCTCTCCAAGATGTAGAGGACTTTTAAAGGATAATAGAAAATATAATTATTTTAATGTAATACTGGCATGGTATAGTTCACAGATGAGAATACAAAAGAATGAGGGTCTATTCATAGGTGAGGGAGACCACTAACTGAGTCCAACTAAGTTCTAGAATTTTTCAGCTTCAGTTTGACTGAATTTGGACAAGATTTGGATCAGTTTGGCTCCCTTTTTGATTTGGTTTGATCCAAGAGAGAGGAGAAATAAAAATATCACAATTTTTATAAATTTAAAACTCATCCACATGTGTGAAATAGGTGCCTCCTTAAAATCTCCCCCCTCCTTACCAAGGTGTCAAAAATGTATCATTATATCAAAATATCTCATTTTTTAAAGTAATATCTCATAGTTTTTAACTAATAAACCTTGTACTCAGTCAACTCTTCATCTTATATGAGCATTTACTCATTTTTGGGTATTTTCTTTTATTCTTTTGGATTTATCTCATCCCCACACTTGGATTAATCCAATTGGACCATAATCTTCATCTTATACGAGCGTTTACTCATTTTTGGGTATTTTCTTTTATTCTTTTGGATTTATCTCATCCCCACACTTGGATTAATCCAATTGGTCCATAGGAACCTTAATTGGACCATAATCCACCAGAAATTTCTGAAAATTTTGACCCTTAGGCTAAGGTCCTTTATACACATTTAATATTAATTCCAAATGTACACTGGAAAGTTCTTTTTGAAATTCTTTTTCAGGGAAAACCAGTTTCATCACTAAGAGAATTTTTATATCCAAAAATATCTCAATTTTAGATTATCTCTCTAGACATTTTCTCTCTCTAGGCCAAAACACGGTAAAACAAGATCTTTCTTTTATTTCAGAGAGGGAAATATGTATAAGAATAGAAGGGGAGGTTCTTACACCATCACACCTCAAAAGCTGGAGGGAGGAATCTTACATCATACCCCACTTAAAAAACGTGAGATGTTCTCATCTCGCAAGTGGAGTATGATCTTTACTGCCTTAGAAGTGGACGGTCGATTTGGGAAAGTCTCTTTTTGACTTTCCCTATTCTGAGGCGGAGGTCTTGCATTACTTTGGATCGAAACTGAGGGTTGGTTTAGAGGGTCTACCTCTTGGATTTTCCTAATTTTGGTGGAAAGGAACCTGATTACTCCAGAAGGAAGGAGCTAGAGTCTGGAATCTTGGTCCTTGATTTCCCTGCTCCGAAAACCTTGAGCCAAAAGGAGTTGGGTAATCCATACTGCGATGTCCAAATCCTTGACAGTTATAGCATTTCACTTCCTTGTTCAACTGTGGAATTTCTGAAGTTGAATTCCAGGGGATTGAGTTCCGGGAAAAGGACCTTCCTTCCATTTTGGAACTTTCCATATCATGAGCTTGACCTTGTTGTTTCTTAGGCTGTGGAAGGTTGGAATCACCTTCTGGAGTTAGAAATCTTTTGAAGGATGATGATGCTGGCTTCGGCGGGACCTTGACATCAAAGGCCTTGGCGAAATCCTTCGCCATCCGCACAACTTCGGCCATGGAAACTGGCTTGGCATTCATCACTAGGATATTCAAAGGTTCGTTTAGTCCTCGAATGAACCTGGCCATCAGCTGTTCTTCATCGAGCGGTGGCCAGTACTTGAGGAGAAAAGTGAATGCTTGGTGATATACTTCAATAGTTGTGCTCCCCTGGGTTAACTCTAAGAACTCGTTCATCTTGGTTTCCAAAAAGCCGGGAGGACAGAATCTCTTCCTTAGGTAAATTTTGAGATCATTCCATGTCTGAGTGTTCTAATCTAGACGGTTTGTCTCGCAGTGGTTTCTCCATGCCACTATGGCTGTTTCTACTATCTTCAGCCTTGCAAAGAGCCATTTTGCTCTTCTCATTGTACCCGGTAAATCGAGGTACTCTTCCATTGCTTCAATCCACTTCTCCACAGCCTTGCCCAAGTTTTTCCCTTCACCCTTGACAGGTCCAGGCTGCGATCTATGAAGAGTTTTTTGAACATCCAAGTCGATCTCTTCCTCATCATCGAGTTGGGGGCTATCATTCCTACCACGAGACGACCTCGTTCCATGATCCTATCAATACGAAAATTCTTGTTGTCCCTTTATTTATAATTCAAATCCCACTTTAGATCCAAGTGATTCTGGGGTTGTTTAGATTGGTCAGCCCCCCCACAAAATCATGGGATAAAGATCCCTTCTAATAGAAGAACATCTAGAACTCATTATTAGAGAATAATTCATTCAGAATATATCATTCATATCCTTAACACAATAATGGTCCATTAGATCGAAAATTCCATCTGAACATTCCTCCATGGAAATTTCACTTATGCAAGTTTTTAATTTGCCATCCCTTAATTTGATCCACTGGGTCAAGTGTTAACAACAGCAATCTGTCAGCACAATCCACTAATCTTATAGTGATTTTCTGAAGTCATTATTGCCATTTCTATTATTAACATCATTACTGGGATTCATCCTATTCATCCTCGTTGTGGTTTTGTTCAACTTATCTTCTTTCAACTAGAATTCAGGAATCATCATCTTTCAATCAGAATCCAAATCAACTCATCAATTCTCAACCAGAGTTTTAAAGTCATATCAACCAGCACTCGAATTCATCATTTGAATAGCATTTTTGCTTATAATTTCAAGGTCTTAGATTTACTCGTATATACTGCCAGTAAAGAGCTGTAATTATACCCTCGGTATATACAGGTAGCACGATCCTTGGAATTATAAGGTAAATACCATCATGTCTAGGCCTCAAGCAAGTCAGGGATTCCATACAATGCGGTACTTCCATCTGAAGACCCAATTACCTATTTATGATTTCTAATTATGAATATCAATTTGTATGAATTTCATCACACAATTACAACCTTTTACTGCTACTTCATAAATTTTTGACATTTTTGGCTTCTCGATTGATCCACTTTAGCTAATTCGCTCTGATACCAGCTGAAAGATCCCTGCCCCCTCTGCGCAACAACGAATTCAGGGTTACTAGCAGCGGAAATAGCACTTCTTGTGTAGGGCAAAGCCTCTCACTCGGGGCCTCGCCCACAGATATCCGGACAAGAGACTAATCCCTCGGTTATTCCAAAACCAAACCCAGAAAAACTTTCCTCGCCCAGAAAGCACGGGCGATTCCTCCAGGATATTTATTCTAACGTAGTCAAAGTCGTCACTAACCAAACTGATCCGACCAAACCCGTAAGTCACATGGTCAGATCAAGGAAAAGACTTGCACTTGGATCATCGAGACCAATGCTTTTTTCCTCATTGAGACCAATGCTTTTTTCCTCATCGAGAGGCACAACTGTTGATTCTTTTCCATAGAACAAGGACTGTCCAAGATTTACTTCATCTATCGTACCATAACAGAATTGAGTCTCATTTTAGGGATCCATTCGTTCAGCCTAACCCCATCCAGTCCCACGAGTTAGCCAACCGCCCAACCACTCTAGTGATGGGATCCAATTAGGAATTTGGTTAGGTTTTGTCCCGGGTACTAGAAAAGAGTTCCCAGGTCCCCTAGTCGGCGCTTCATGCAAACTTCAAGATAGTCACACCACTTACACACCCAATATGAAATTACCTGTTTCACAGATTCAGCTCTCTTTAAAACAATCTTTTAATGAAACCATAGTATCACTGATCATAATCCTCCAAAATATCTGGTTGAAATCTAATTTCCAACAATCATTCCTTCATCGGTGTACCTATGGCATCATTGGCAACCAGAACGCTCACCACCTCTCCACTCAGGGGCCTTTTCGATAATCCTAACTCATAGTACCCAAAAATATATTCACTTATAAAAATCTAGATGGACTCTCCATTGAAGATCAGCAAGATCAACCAACAGATCCATATAAAAGAGCCATGGACTCATCCATTAAGGACCAGCAAGGTAAATCAACCAGATTCATGCCCGGTTTCAGAAAACAACTCTAACTCCTTGTTCCATTTTCTTCCTCGACGTACGCATGGGTATCTTCGGCGACCCAAGGTACGAGCACAATATGGTTAACACCCTCTAGGATCCTTCGTAGGTCACCTAGCGCTTCACTCAGAGGCCGCTTCCTTTTTCCCTCGTCCACCGTACCGGAAGCTCACCATTTAAATCGAACCGAGGCTGGTCAAGACCTCAGCGGACCTTGCTACGCGAGACGTCCTCCATTGACTCTCCGTCAGCTATTGCAACTTTATCACTTAGGTCTCCACGACCTTATTCACAAGATGGTCAAAATGCTTCCCCAACATTCTTGACATAAAACAGTCATTTAAAAACAGGCCTTAAATACAGTTTCTATAACGAACTCTCGTCTTTCCACATTGTTTCACATCAATCTACATTTCTTAATCCACGTCCAATCATATGTATTCCCATAGTCCTTCATCCATTCTCATCCAATCACATGGTATTCCATCTCGTCACATCTATCCACATTTATCCTTACACATCTATCCACATTTATCCTTATCACATCTCATCCATTGGCATCTACCCATGTCCATATCTCATCACATTACATTCATTCACATCTCATCCATTCATATCTACCCCGATCCACATCACATCACATCCATTCATATCTATCCCGATTCACATCGCATCCATTTCACATCACATCTCATTCATTTACATCTATCCCGATTCACATCACATCACATCGCATCCATTTCACATCACATCTCATTCATTCACATCTATCCCGATTCACATCACATCACATCACATCCAGCGTATCACATCCATTCACATTTATCACATTCATTTATATCACATCCATTCATATTCATCATATTCATTCTTATCACCATCCCATCACATACATTCTATCCACATTACATCACATCCACATCTATCCACATCATATCTCATTCATACACATCCCATCTCATTCATCCACATCCATCCAGTCATTCACATCCACAACTATTCACATCCATCCATTCATTCACACTCACGTCTATCACATTCACATCTCATCACATTCACATCCACCTCCCTTTACATCACATCACACCCACATCCCTTTACATCACATCACACCCACATCACATCCATTCACATCCACATCCCCTTTTCATCACATCACATCTCATTCCACATCCGCATTCACATCCATTTACATTACATCACATCTTACCGCATTCAGATCCATTTACATTACATCACATCTTATCGCATCCGCATCCACATCCACATCCCCTTTTCATCACATCACATCTCATTCCACATCCGCATTCACATCCATTTACATTACATCACATCTGCATCCACATCCACATCCATTTACATCACATCACATCTTATCACATCCACATCCACATCCATTTACATCACATCACATCTTATCACATCTTATCACATCCACATCCACATCCATTTAAATCACATCACATCCACATCCACATCCACATCCATTAAAATCACATCACATCCTATCACATCCACATCCACATCCATTTACATCACATCACATCCTATCACATCCACATCCACATCCATTTACATCACATCACATCCACATCCATATCCATTTACATCACATCACATCCTTTCACATAACCTCACATCTCATTCTCATCTCATCATTCACATCCACATTCATTTACATCACATTCTTTCGCATACACATCCAAATCCATTTACTTTACATCTCATCCTTTCACATAACCTCACATCTCATTCTCATCTCATCATTCACATCCACATCCATTTACTTCACATCTCATCCACATTCATTTATATCACACCACATCCTCTCACATCCCATTCACATCTTATCACATCCATTCACATCTCATTCTCATTTAGTAGCTTTTTCTACTTCGATACCGACGATGGGACTTTTTCTAAATTTCTACCAATTGCTTGGCCTAGGTAAAGGTTCTTTTTCTTCTCGAGATGGCTATTTTCATATTCTTTCTCAAATTCCTCAAGTGAAATATGTTCAATATTGTTCTTTTGAATAAAAGAGTTCATGGGATTTACAAAAATCAATTCTATCCTTATTTCCCAATAATCCTCAAAATTTCACTTTTGATAAATATTCATAAATTGAATTATACTAAAAATTTGGCGCCGCTCTGTTGGGGAGCCATCCCTTGGCTTTTTCCATCATTTTGTCTCTAACCAATGCATAATTCATTACCCATTATCTTGATTAGTGGTTTCCCATGAAAAAGATGTGGATTTGTGTGAGATTTGGTGTAGAATAGCTCTCTTTTTTGTTTTTGAAAAGAATGCTTTTTGCTTAATTTTTAGATTAATTTATTATTTTTGTTGTTGTTTTTGTGGGTTTTCATGTTCTTAGGGCTTGCACAGAGTTGTATTAGGTGTAGTTTGCATCCATTGCATCAAACAATGCAAGAGAATGCAATTCTTAGTGAATGTTAGCTCTCTTTAGTTTAATTAATTTGAGTTTAATAATTGTGTGTTTTTTATTGAAATTATTTGGATTAGAGTGTTCAAGCATTAGGAGTAGCTTAATCTTTCAAAAAAAATCTTAAAAAAACCATAAAAAAACCCTTGAATTTGACTAATTTCTCTTAATGGACTGGTTTTTCTCATTAAGGGTGATTAATCTTGTTCAAGAGGCCAAAAGTTTAGAAAATGTGTTAATTGGGGTCTAAATGGATCGTATGAGTAGTCGAAATTGGATTTTTTGAGTATTTTGAGAGCATCTAGATACATCAAAACATCTAATCACCTCAATTTTTTGATCAATTGGAGAAATTTGACTCTCTTTGCTTAAATTTGCCTTAAAAGAGGAGACTCTAATTTGCCTTAAAAGAGAAGACTATAATTAAGACTCTAATTAATCTCCTAATTTAGATTAATTTACACAATTGTTGATGCACAAAGATTATCATTCCCTTGCTCTATCCAATGATGTGCTCAATTGTGTGAATTAATTAGGGAGGTTAATTAGAGTCCTTGATTAGTGTAAAAGAGGAAAAGATTAGTGAAAGGATTAATCCTTAATCACTCTTTTTTTTTCGACAAAAAGATCCTTCCATTAGTTATCAATAGAACTGCCCAGTGGGCTGCAAACTCCCGATCAGGCGGGATCACAGTATAGACAAAGGGAGGCTCTCCCACTCACACACCCAGACTCTCTGAAGCAATCTCAAGTATGAGGTGGTGGGGAGAATAGCCACATAGGTGGCCTATAGCTCCAGCGCACGATGCCCTGCTGCTCACTAAAGAATGGGCCGCTCTTCCATAGTCGAAGGAAGGCAAGCCTGCGAAGGATCATGGAATCTGAAGTCCCCTGAAGTCTGTCAAACTGACCTCAAACTTCGAAGTGTGTGGATTACCTCCAGCCAAAAGTCCCGAACAGTCTCAGCTGGTGGAATGACTCTCTACTCAAAGATGCGTCTGCAGCGTACCCGCCATACAAACCAAAGTGCTAGGCTGCTATAATGAGCTCCCAGCGAGGATCGCCCTCTCCCGACCATAAAGCAGTGCTTGTTGAAGTCTGGAACCTGAAGTGGAAGAAGGTGACCTCGCTGAGCCTGAAGAGCAAGACTATCTGCTATCGTCTCATATCCAAGTGCGTGTCCTGAAAGAGTGCTCCAAGCCACGGCACCCCATGTAAAGATCCGGTCACTCCCAAGGTGGCTGTAAAATTATAAAATCCATCGTCAGATCTGCTGTGCAAGAGTGCAATCCCAGAGGCAGTGCCTTTGTGTCTCCTGTGGCTGTCCATAGCCAGAGCAATTTGGTGGCCTGCCACTGAGCCAAGTGCCCACAGTAATGGCTCTATGAGTAACCAGCCCCCACTGAAAGGTAACCGTACGCCTGGGCTGTCTACTACTCCAAATGCGCTGCCAGAATACATTCAGGAACTCTGCTGAAATGCCCTCACGCTGCCAATGCTCTACAGCAGCTAGATTGGCTTGTCGCCCACGCCGCTGAGCTAGTAAAATATATCTGCCAAGCCATGTCCCACTGTAAACGGGCCAGTGGCCGGGCCTCCCATGCCCAAAGAGCAATTCATTGAGTAGATTCTCATTAAGTAGATGCTCATGAGTTGTCAATTTGTCCATTTTGGGGGTCATTTTATGAAGGGTGAAAGGGGTGTCATTAAAAGGTTGACTTTTTTTTATTCCCACTTACCTTTTTGGGAAAATGCCCATAGCCCTTTCATTTTAAATTCAAAAAATATTCCCCCCCCAAAAAGGAAAATTCGTACTAGACTCCAAAAAAAATATTTAAACTTTTTTATAAAAAATAAATTTTAAAAAAATTTCGACCATAAAAGACATTTTTGGTAAAAAATTTTGGCCATAAAAAAGACAAATCCGGTAAAAAATTCCAATGTGAAAGGAAATTCCAGTCGTGAAAGACAAATCTGACGAAAAAATTTGATCGTTAAAGGCAAATCCGACGAAAAATTCTCGCCCGGACAATTCTGGCAAAAATTTTTGACCATGATGAAAGGTAATTTTGGTGAAAATTTTCGGCCGTGAAAGGCAAATTCGGCCGAAAATTTCTAGCCGTGAAAGACAAATCAGTCGAAAAATTTCCGGCCATGAGAGGCAATTCCGGTGAAAATGTCCAGTCGATGAAAGGCAAGTCCGGCCGTGAAAGACAAATCCGACGAAAATTTCCGGCCATGTGAAGGACAATTTCGGCAAAAATTTTCGGCTGTAAAAGAGACTTCCGGCAAAAAATTCTGGCCGTGAAGGGTGATTCCGATGAAAATTTCCAGCCATGAAAGACAATTCTAGCAAAAAAAATCGGCCAAAAAAAAATTCAGAGAGACCTTGCTATGCGAGACGTCCTCCATTGACTCTCCCTCAGCTATTACAACTTTATCAAATCAGGCCACGACCTAATTCACAAGACGGTCAAAATGCTTCCCTAGCATTCTTGACATAAAATAGTCATTTAAAAACAGGACATAAATATAGTTTCTATAACGAACTCTCGTCTTTCACATTGTTCCCTAGCATTCTTGACATAAAACAGGACATAAATACAGTTTCTATAACGAACTCTCGTCTTTCCACATTGTTCCACATCAATCCACATTATTTAAATCACATCCATCTCATATGTATTCCCATTCTCATGCAATCACATCATTTTCATCTCATCTCATCTTTCCTCATTTATCCTCATCAGATCTCATCCACTCGCATCTACCCATCTCCACATCTCATCACATCACATTCATTCACATCTCATCCATTCATAACTACCCCGATCCACATCACATCCATTTCACCTCACATCTCATTCATTCACATCTATCCCGATTCACATGACATCACATCTCATTCATTCACATCTATCCCGATTCACATGACATCACATCTCATTTATTCACATCCTGATTCACAACACATTCACTCATATCCATCACATTCATTCTCATCACCATCCCATCACATACATAACATCACATCACATCTATCCACATCATATCTTATTCATACACATCTCATCTCATTCATCCACATCCATCCAATCCTTCACTTGTATGACTTCTCACATCTATTCATACATTCATATCTATCACTTCACATCCACATATATTCATGTCACATCACATCTCTTTACATCACATCACATTCTTTCACATACACGTCTATATCCATTCTTTCTCATACACATCCACATCCATTCTTTCACATACATATTCACATCCCTTCTTTCACATACATCCACATCCATTCTTTCACATATATCCATATCCATTCTTCACATATATAACCACATCCATTCTTTCACATACACATTCACATCCATTCTTCATATATACATTCACATCCATTTTTCACATATATGGTCATATCCATTCTTCACTTATACATTCATGTCCATTTTCATCACATATCATCCACTCATATCCCATATCATTCATTTACATCCTGATTCACATGACATGACATCTCATCACATCTATTCACCTCACATCTCATCACCTCTATTCACATCACATCCATCCATCCATTCTTCCCTACCTATTTGATTCTCATCACATCTCATCACATCTCGTCATCACCTCTATTCACATCACATCCATCCATCCATCCATTCACACCTATCTGATTCTCATCACATCTCACCACGTCTATTCACCTCATATCTCATCACCTCTATTCACATCTCATCCATCCATCCATTCATTCACACCTATCTGATTCTCATCACATCTCATTACATCTATTCACCTCACATCTCATCACCTCTATTCACATCTCATCCATCCATCCATTCATTCACACCTATCTGATTCTCATCACATCTCATTACATCTATTCACCTCACATCTCATCACCTCTATTCACATCACATCCATCCATCAATTCATTCACACCTATCTGATTCTCATCACATCTCATTACCTCTATTCACCTCACATCTCATTACCTCTATTCACATCTCATCCATTCATTCACACCTATCTGATTCTCATCACATCTCATTACATCTATTCACCTCACATCTCATCACCTCTATTCACATCCCATCCATCCATTCATTCACACCTATTTAATTCAAGCAACTGTAAAACAAGAGAATCAAGAAAACCATAGATTTAAAATTAAAAAAGTAAGAAAATTTGGCTTACATGGAGTTGTAAGCTTTCCTTTGGCTTGAGGGATTCAGGGTTCTACTCTTGTTTGAAGCAAGAGTGACCACCAATTTCTTTGGAGAGGATTAGGCCAAAAATAATTGAATTATTAAAAAAATTCAATGTAATTGGCTCAGGACGACAGGAGCAGAGTAACAGTGCATAAACACCATTAAGCTTTTACAAAGGAGGAGGCTTCTATTTATAGGAAAAAGTGAGCCTCTAACCAATAAAATTGATTCTAGAATTTTCCAGATCAGTTTAGTCAACTCACGTCCACAACAGGTGTTTCATGATGTGAAACAAACTTCACAGAAAGAATTTTAAAAAAAAATCTTAGCCAACGGACCCCTTTTACGATATGAAACAACAAGTGTTTCACGACATGAAACGGACTTCACGAAAAAAATTTATTTTTTTCTTTTTTACTGACGGACCCCTTCTATGACGTGAAACAGTAGGTGTTTCACGACATGAAACAGCAAGTGTTTCACAACGTGAAACAGACTTCATGAAGAAAAACAATTGCTAACGGATCCCTTTCACGATGTCAAACAAATTTCATGAAAAAAATAAATTTTATTTATTTTTTATTTTTTATTACCAATAATGAACTCCTTTCAACACGTGAAACTGACTTCACAAGAAAAATTAAATTTATTTATTTTTATTCTTTTTTTAAAACCAACGGACCCCTTCCACGATATGAAACAGCAAGTGTTTTACGATGTGGAACGAACTTCATGGAAAACATTAAATTTATTTATTTATTTATGCCAATAGACCTCTCTCATGACGTGAAATAGGTGTTTCATGACGTGAAACAGACTTCATGGAAAAAATTACATTTTTTTCTTTTTTTTTTTCAATGGACCCCTTTAACGACGTGAAATAGCAGGTGTTTCACGACATGAAACAAACTTCACAAAAAAAATAAATTTATTTTTCTATTTTTTTAAATGGACCCCTTTCACAACATCAAACAGTACGTATTTCAAGACGTGAAATGGACTTCACGGAAAAAACTTTATTTTTTTTGGTCAACGGACCCCTTTCACGTTGTGAAAGGGGTCTGACGTGAAAGGGGTCGATGGACCCTTTTCATGACGTGAAACGGACTTCACAGAAAAAATTATACTCTTTTTTTTGGAGACGGACCCCTTTCACGACGTGAAACAACAAGTGTTTCACGACATGAAATAGACTTCACGGAAAAAACTTAGTTAATTTATTTTTACTTTTTTTTATCGACATATCTCTTTCACAAAGTTAAACAAAAGGTGTTTCACAATGTGAAACGATCTTCATAGCAAAAATTAAATTATTATTATTTTATTTGCGGACCCTTTCACGATGTCAAATAGTAGGTGTTTCATGACATGAAAAGGACTTCACAGAAAAAAAAATTTAAGTTTATTTATTTATTTTTATAAATTTTTAAATGTGAAATAGCAGGTGTTTCACGATGTGAAATGGACTTCACGAAAAAAAAATCGATGCACCTCTTTCGAGACGTGAAACAGCAAGTGTTTCACGACGTGAAATGGACTTCATAGAATAAATTTTAAAAAAATTTGGCCAAGAGATCCTTTTCACGGCGTGAAACCATAGGCGTTTCACAGTATGAAACGAACTTCACAGAAAAAAATAAATTTATTTATTTATTTATTTTCTGTGATTGAACCTTTTCACAACGTGAAACAAACTTCACGTAAAAAATTAAATTTATCTATTTTTATTTTATTTTTGCCAACAGACCCTTTTCATGACATGAAACAGTAGGTATTTCACGACGTTAAATCAACTTCATGGGAAAAATTAAAAAAACTTTACCAACAGATGGCAACGTGAAATAGTCTTCACGAAAATTTTTTTTACCGATGGACCCCCTTCACGATGTGAAACAACAGGTGCTTCACGACGTAAAATGGACTTCACAAAAAAATTATTATTATTATTATTATTTGCTGACAGACCTCTTTCATGACATGAAACATGTGTTTTACAACGTGAAACACACTTCATGGAAAAAATTAAATTTATTTGAATTTTTTTAATGACAGACCCCTTTCATGATGTGAAAACGTAGGTGTTTGAGAACAAGAAATAGACTTCATGAAAAAAATTAAATTTATTTATTTATTTTTACATGCGGACCTCTTTCACAACATGAAACAGACTTCACGAAAAAAGTTTACTTTTATTTTATTATTTTTTCTTGTGAACGGACCCCTTTAACGACATGAAACAGCAAGTGTTTCAAGACATGATACGGACTTCACAAATTTTGGCCGACGGACTCCTTTTTCGAGGTGAAACAACGACGTGAAACAAACTTCACGGGAAAAAAATTATTTATTTATTTTTTACCGATGTGAAACAGCAAGTGTTTCATGACATGAAATAGCAGGTGTTTCACGACGTGAAATAGACTTCACGAAAAATTATTATTTTCTTGCCAACGGACCCCTTTCACGACTTGAAACAGATTTCACCAAAAAAAATATTTATTTTTATTTTTTCACAAATGAACCCCTTTCACTATGTGCAAGAGACTTTACAAGAAAAATTAAATTTATTTTTTTATATTCTAAATTTTTTTACCGATAGACCCCTTCCATGACGTGAAATAGCAGGTGTTTCACGATGTGGAACGGACTTCATGGAAAACATTGAATTTATTTATTTATTTATTTATGCCCACATACCCCTCTCATGATGTGAAACAGCAAGTGTTTGACTTCATGGAAAAAATTAAAAATTTTCTTTTCTTTGTCGACAGACCCCTTTTACGACGTGACAGCAGGTGTTTCACGACGTGAAATGAACTTCATGGAAAAAATAAATTTTTTTCCTTTTTTTGCAGACCCCTTTCACAACATGAAACAGAAGGTATTTCAAGACGTGAAATGGACTTCATGGAAAAAATAAATTTATTTACTTATTTATTTGGCCGATGGACCCCTTTCAGACATGAAATGGACTTCACGAAAAAAATTATATTCTCTTTTATTGGTAGACGGACCCCTTTCACAACATGAAACAGCAAGTGTTTCACGACATGAAATGGACTTCACAAAAAAAATTTGTTAATTTATTTTTTAAATTTTTTAACTGACAAATCTCTTTCACAAAGCTAGACAAAAGGTGTTGCATGACGTGAAATGGACTTCACATCAAAAATTAAATTATTATTTTTTCATTGATGGAACCTTTCACGATGTGAAATAGTAAGTATTTCGTGACATGAAATGGACTTTACGAGAAAATAAAATAAAATTTACAACGGACTCCTTTCACGACATGAAATAGCATGTGTTTCATGACATGAAAGAGACTTCATGAAAAAAATTGAATTTAATTATTTGTTTCTTTACCCGACGGACCCCTTTTACAAAGTGAAAGAGGAGATATATCATGATGTGAAATGGACTTCACGAAAAAACTTAAATTTATTTTATGTTTTCTATTTTTATTTTTAACCTACGGACACCCCTTTCGCAACATGAAACAATAAGTGTTTCACGACGTGAAACGCACTTCACATAAGAAATTTTAAATTTATTTTTTGAATAATTTTTTTACTACACAGACTTCACGAAAAAAAATTAAATTTTTTTTTGATGTGAAATAGACTTCACGGGAAATTGTTTTTCCGATAGACCCCTTTCAAGACATGAAACAGCAGGTGTTTCACGATGTGAAATGGACTTCATGGAATAAATTAAAAAAAAATAGCTGACTTTTCACGATGTGAAACCGCACGTGTTTCACGACATGAAACGAACTTCACAAAAAATTTTATTTTATTTTACGATTGACCCTTTTCACGACGTGAAATGAACTTCACAAAAAATTAAATTTATTATTTTATTTTTTTTGTCAACGGACCCTTTAAATGACGTGAAATAGCATGTGTTTCATGACGTTCAACGAACTTCACGGAAGAAAATAATTTTACTGACAAACCCCTCTCACGACATGAAACAATACATGTTTCACGACCTGAAATGGACTTTACAAAAAAAATTAAATTTACTTAATTTATTTCTTAAAATTCACAAACCCCTTTCATGATGTGAAAATGTAGGTGTTTCAGAACGTGAAATGGACTTCAAAAAAATTTTTATTTATTTATTTATTTTTACAAATGAACCCCTTTCATAATATGAAACAATAGGTGTTTCACGACATGAAATGAACTTCATGAAAAAAAATTAATTATTTTATATGATTATTTTGTTGTTGTGACAGACTCCTTTAAAAACGACGTGAAACAGCAAGTGTGTCACAACGTGAAACGAACTTCACAGAAAAAAATAAATTTATTTATTTTTTGGCGTGAACCACTAAGCCGTGAAACACTAACTCGTGAAACATTGTTTTTTTTGGCATGGACTGTTTCTCGCTACCCGTGAAACCTTAACCCATGAAACGTCGGATTTGTTTTTTGGCTACAGGACCTGTTTCACGTCGTGAAACCTTAACCCATGAAACGTTGATTTTTTTTGTGCGGGGGTCTGTATAATGCCGTGAAATAGGTACATTTCATGATTTTTTTGGGTCTAGTGGAAAATTCAAGTTTTTTGGTGTGGAGATAATATTTTTTTTAATTTTAAATTGGGGATATATGAAAATTTTTCCAAAAAGACTAGTGGGAATCAAAAAAAGTCAACTCTTTTATGACACCTTATTATACCCTTCATATGACCCCCAAAATGGACAACTTGACAACTCATTGGCATCTTTTCATTCAATTCTCATTAGCCTTAATGAGTTATGGAAAAAAGTACTTAGGACTTAATCAAAGATTAATCCTTTCACAAATCTTTCTCCTTTTTGGACAAAGGGCTCTAATAAATCACTAATCACTAATTAACTCACACCATTAAGATCATTGGATAGAGCACAAAATTGCTAAGCTATGTGTATTATCTAATGTGTAAATTAATCCATAATTAGAGATTAATTAAACTCTTCATTTTAGTTTCTTCTCTTTATGCAAAATTAAGCAAAAGAGAGGGAAATTCTTCTAATTGATGAAGAAATTGATGTAATTAAGCAAAAGAGAGGGAAATTATTCTAATTGATGAAGAAATTGATGTAATTAGGTGTTTTGATGCATCTAGATGCTCTCAAAACACTCAAAAACACTAATTTCAACCTCTTACATGATCAATTTTGATCCCAAAATACACATTTTCTAATCTTTTTGTCTCTTGAACTAGATTAATTACCCACCCTTAATGACAAAAACCAGTCAATTAAGGAAGATTAGTCAATTTCAAGAGTTTTTAATGGTTTTTTTTAAAAATGATTAAGCTACACCTACTGCTTGCTAACACTCTAATGCATACAAATCAAACAAAAAACACACAAATCAAACAAAAAATAATGATTCTAGCTCTATGTTTAATTCTAAAGAGAGCTAAAAATCACTAAAAATTACATTCTATTACATTTTTTGATGCAATGGAATCAAACAAAGCCTAATATACTGTATGTTCAAACCCTAGAAACATTAAAAACTAAATTAGCAACAATAAAAACAATGATTTAAGCTAAAAATTAAGCAAAAATGCATTCTTTATAAAATAAAAAAGAGAGCTCTTTCTCACCAAATCACACATTAATCTCCATTAAAACCACATCTTTTTCATGGGAACCCACTAACCAAGATAATGGGCAATGGTTAATGTGTAGATTAGAGAAAAACGATGAAAAAAGCAAAGGGATGATTCCTCAATAGCGACGCCAAAAATGTTATGGCTCACCTAAACCCCCCTTGCAACACATCCAACAAAAAGATTACTTGGTAACCGTAAAATATCGTGAGGATCTTTCCAATGGCCTAAATCATAACCCTTGAGGTCTCCAAGCTCTACAACTCCTTGAGAAGCAATTCCATCGCGTCTCCCACGAGTGTTATCACACTGCCGCGTTACACTACATGTACTCGCCCCTCCTCTTATATCACTTTACTCACACACACTCACTAGCATGGATTAGAGAGAGA
Source organism: Cibotium barometz (assembly GCF_041138505.1). NCBI lineage: Eukaryota > Viridiplantae > Streptophyta > Polypodiopsida > Cyatheales > Cibotiaceae > Cibotium > Cibotium barometz. The sequence goes on along the minus strand of NC_141095.1, from coordinate 45,840,766 downwards.
TTAGCAAGAGGATTAGCAAGAGTAAGACTCTATTGCACAATGGGAGAGTTCCTTGTATTATGAGAGATATTCACTTATACACATGGCCATAAGTGTTCACACTCACTTAAACTATGGCCGGTTGGGAACTTTAGGCTCATAAGAGGCCTAATGCTATTACAATGACTACTCTCATAATATATCTATGAAGTACATAAATTGGGACTTCATCCTAACTTACTACCATACGCTCTTGAAGCGAGAGTTGCCATAAGTGTTCTATCGGACCATTATGGGTGCCCATCCAAGTTGTAGATTTGGACACCATTACTTCATATCTTCAATGTATGACCTTTTGGTGTATCTACCTTGACTCGTTGATATAAGATAATGGTGGTAGCTCTTGTTAACCCTAGGAATGGGTTAACAGCTTTTGCAGATATTTGTGCAATTTCTTTAGCTAGCTCTTGCTATTACTATAAGCTTTCAATGACATCATCTCTTTTTGTAAGCTCAGCTACATATAAGAGCGTTTATTGGCATCTTAGATCATTGTAGCCACTTGATATTGTTCTAAATAGGCAAAGGCAAAAGCTACTATCAAAGCTGATGCATGAAGTATAGCCAAATTTCTTTATAATTTTATTATCTCACAATATGGATGCCTACTTAAACTTGTGAGTGATAGAGAAACCCATTTCATCAATAATGATGTGATCAAGTTCTTACTAGTTGAATTCATGGTGATCCATAGAAAGTCTTCACCATATTACCCTCAAGTAATGTTTAAGCTGAAAGCATCAACAAAATCTTGTGCTTAATTTTGACAAAAATAGTCAATCAAAAATAAAATGATTGGGAGAAAAGTTACCTGGCACCCTCTAGGCTTGTAGAATATCTTACACGACTGGGAATGACCCCATTCCATCTAGTTTACAGACTAGAAGTTATCATGCCTATGGAATGTATAGTGCCATCTCTTCAAGCTACAACAATAGATACATGACTTTTGGGACTTGACCTTTCAAAGAGATTGATGCAGCTCGAGAAATTAGACGAAACAAGGTTATGAGCAGCCCTATAGACTTTACGTGGAGAAACTCTCCAGAAAGAAAATGGTTTGATTGATACTTAAGCAAATGGGAATTTAATGAGGGAGACCTAGTACTTATGTATGCGGTCAAGAAAAACATAAAAGAAGAAGAAATTGTTGAATTTAGGACCCTTTTGAATTTTCAAGTTCACAAACTCTAGCTCAGCAAGGCTTGAAACATTGGATGACATTCGTACATGCTGCTACATCATTTCCAAACATAGCATTAACTACAGGTTGCATAACAAATAACCTCTCATTATTTCTGCTAGAGGAGGATGCATAGTTATTTTGTTGCACTATTCCATTTCGTATGTCATTTTGCTTCTTCTAGTAATCTGCCTACACATGTCCAGGCTTACCACACAAGAAAAGCACCTCATGTATCATTATTGATGCCTTTGCCAATTACCACGACCTCTTTGACTCCCCCTACCTCTAAACTGGCCTCTTCCACCTGTGTGTTGTTGTTATGAGTCCTGGGACTGTTGCTATTGCTAACCATAATTCTCATTACCTATCCAGCCAACACCTTCGCTATGGCCTCATCCTCTACCTCGTCCTCTACTTGCACTTGTGTAGAAGGCTTGTTGCTCCGAACTGCCTTTGTTTTGTGAAGATTGGTCTTCACCCAAACTCTTTTCTTCAATGATCAGCATTAACACCAAATTTATAAAGTTGGGAATATTCTCTCGAGTTTGAATAGACATCTTGAATGCCGTATTATGGCCCTAGACCATGTAGACATACTTCTACCTTATCATCCCTCAACAATAGAAACACTAATAAATACAAAGGATTCCACAATGCCATTGATCTTCAAGGCATAATCATTCACATGCATATTTTCTTCTCCACAGTATGAGACTCATTCTTCAACTTCATACCTTGGTGTTAGTTTTATACAGCTTCACCAAGGTGTCCCATGCCTCCTTGGGTTACTTAACATCCTATATATACCCAATCATAGTGTCATGTATGCTAATAGAAAGCCAATACATGACTTTCCTTGCTCCTTAATTCCAATCCTTGTATTCTTTTACATTTGCAGCAATTTTATTAATCTCCAATATCTCTGGTGCCTCCTCATGTTCACATTCAATGTAGTCCCAATAGCCTTTTCCCATCATGAATGTAAGATTCCTCCCTCCAGCTTTTGAGGTATGTAGGTGTAAGAACCTCCCCTTCTGATCTTATAATTATTCCGCTCTCAAAAATAAAAGAAAGATCTTGTTTTACCCTGTTTTGGCCTGGAGAGAGAAAATGTCTAGAGGGAGTTAATTCAAAATTGAGATATTTTTGGATATAAAATTCCTCCTAGTCTCCAAAATGGTTTCCCCTGAAACGAAAATTCAAAAAGAACTTTCCAATGTGCAATTGGAATTAATTGAAAATAGGTAAAAAGGACCTTAGTCTAAGGGTCCAAATTTTGATTATGATGATCCAATTAAGGTTCCTATGGACCAATAAGATTAATCCAAATGTAGGGAGGAGATAAATTGAAGAATAAAAGAAAAACCCCCAAAAATGAGTAAATACTCACATAAGATGAAGAGTTGACTAAGTACAAGGTTTATTAGTTAAAAATTAAGAGATATTTAAAGAAAATGATGCATTTTTGACACCTCAGTGTGGGGATCTCCCCTCATGAAGGAGGCGCATATTTCACATGTGTGAAGGAGTTTTAAACTAAAAAATAATGAGATATTTTTATCTCTCCTCTCTCCTGTTTCAACTAGATCCAAAAAGTAAGCTAAACTGACCCAAAAATGGTCAAAAATTGACCAAACTGATGTGAAAAATTCTAGAATCAGTTTGCTTGGTTAGAGGCTCACTTTTTCCTATAAATAGAAGCCTCCTCCTTTTGTAAAAATCTTAATGGTGTTTATGCACTGTTACTTTGCTCCTGTCCTGTGAGGAGCTATTTACATTGAATTTTTTTGATAATTCAATTGTTTTGGCCTAATCCTCTCCAAAGAGAATTGGTGGCCACTCTTGCTTCAAACAAGAGTAGAACCCTCAATCCCTCAAGCCAAAGGAAAGCTTACAACTCCATGTAAGAAGCTAATTTTTCTAACTTGTTTAATTTTTAAATCTATGGTTTTCTTAATTTTCATGTTTTCCTGTTGATTGAATTAAATTCTAATGTTATGCCTTTGAGGAAAAGGCCACCACCTTCTTTTCTTTATAATTCAGCCTTTCTTAATCCTAGAAAGATTAGTTAAATGATTAATTAAACTTTTCTTATCGCTTGCTCTCTTGAATTCTGAAAATTGAGTAGATTAGAGTCTTATACATCTAGATTGGGTTAATTTAAGTTGAAAATATAATGATAAAAATGAGAAATGGTCAACCATACAAAGGAGGTTATGGCAAAGTTTTCTAGAATTTTGTGAAAAAGAAAGTTTATTTTTATGTTATTCCAAAAGAGTAATTTCCACCGTTTGTGCATTCTAAAAGAAATTCTCTAATTACTCCATGTACATATTCACTTATGAATATGCATGGATATCACTGATATTAATTATTAAAATTGATTTCTATGCATAGAAAGATGCATAATGGAAAGTATTTTATTATAAAAGTGTTATTTTCATTAAATTTAATTTCTATGCATAGAAATATGCATAATGGAAATTGTTTTATTATAAAAGTGTTATTTTCATTAAATTTAATTTCTATGCATAGAAAGATGCATAATGAAAATTATTTTTATTATAAAAGTGTTATTTTTATTAAATTTAATTTCTATGCATAGAAAGATGCATAATGGAAATTTTTTTATTTCGAAAGTGTTATTCTCATTAAAATTGATTTTATGCATAGAAAGATGCATAAAGGATTTATTTTTATTTCAAAAGTGTTATTCTCATTAAAATTGATTTTATGCATAGAAAGATGCATAAGGATTTATTTTTATTTCAAAAGTATTATTCTCATTAAAATTGATTTTATGCATAGAAAGATGCATAAAGGATTTATTTTTATTTCAAAAGTGTTATTCTCATTAAAATTGATTGATTTTATGCATAGAAAGATGCATAAAGGATTTATTTTTAATTCAAATAGTGTTATTCTCATTAAAATTGATTTTTATGCATAGAAAGATACATAAAGGATTTATTTTTATTTCAAAAGTGTTATTCTCATTAAAATTGATTTTTATGTATAAATAGATGCATAAAAGGATTTTTATAAAAGTGTTATTCCCACTGAAGTTGATTTTTATGCATAAATAGATGCATAAAGAATCTTTATATCAAAATTAAAATTCTCTTAAATTCTATGTTTAAATTCTGTAAATAGATGTAATGTGATGTGATGAGAATCGGATAGGTGTGAATGTGATGGATATGAATGAATGTGATGTGATGGATGTAAATAGATGTGATGTAAATGAATGTGATGAATGTGAATAGATGTGATGTGAATCAGATAGATATGAATGAATGGATGGATGGATGTGATGTGAATAGAGGTGATGAGATGTGAGGTGAATAGAGGTGATGAGATGTGATGTGAATCAGATAGATGTGAATGAATGGATGGATAGATGTGATGTGAATAGAGGTGATGAGATGTCAGGTGAATAGAGGTGATGAGATGTGATGTGAATCAGATAGATGTGAATAGAGGTGATGAGATGTCAGGTGAATAGAGGTGATGAGATGTGATGTGAATTAGATAGATGTGAATGAATGGATGGATGGATGTGATATGAATAGAGGTGATGAGATGTGATGTGAATCAGATAGATGTGAATGAATGGATGGATGTGATATGAATAGAGGTGATGAGATGTGAGGTGAATAGAGGTGAAGAGATGTGATGTGAATCAGATAGATGTGAATGAATGGATGGATAGATGTGATGTGAATAGAGGTGATGAGATGTGAGGTGAATAGAGGTGATGAGATGTGATGTGAATCAGATAGATGTGAATGAATGGATGGATGTGATGTGAATAGAGGTGATGAGATGTGAGGTGAATAGAGGTGAAGAGATGTGATGTGAATCAGATAGATGTGAATGAATGGATGGATAGATGTGATGTGAATAGAGGTGATGAGATGTGAGGTGAATAGAGGTGAAGAGATGTGATGTGACTCAGATAGATGTGAATGAATGGATGGATAGATGTGATGTGAATAGAGGTGATGAGATGTGAGGTGAATAGATGTGATGAGATGTGATGTGAATCAAATAGATGTGAATGAATGGATGGATAGATGTGATGTGAATAGAGGTGATGAGATGTGAGGTGAATAGATGTGATGAGATGTGATGTGAATCAGATAGATGTGAATGAATGGATGGATGAATGTGAATGAATGAATGAATGGATGGATGTGAATAGAGGTGATGAGATGTGAGGAGAATAGATGTGATAAGATAAGATGTGAATAGAGGTGATGAGATGTGAGGAGAATAGATGTCATTAGATAAGATGTGAATAGAGGTGATGAGATGTGAGGAGAATAGATGTGAGGAGAATAGATGTGATAAGATAAGATGTGAATCAGATGGATGTGAATGAATGGATGGATGGATGTGATGTGAATAGAGGTGATGAGATGTGAGGTGAATAGATGTGATGTGAACCAGATAGATGTGAATGAATGGATGAGATGTGATGTCATGTGAATCAGGATGTAAATGGGTGAAAGCATGTATAGGTGGTACCAAAAAGGAGTGTCTTGGACACTCCTTTTAGCCACCCCTTTGGGAGGAGAAAGAGGCTTGAATTTGAAATAGAGGCGGGCTTGAAAATGCAACTGAGCATTCATTAAGGGAATGTCATGCCCATTAAACGCTTCTGAATATTCTCTCTCCTCCACCTGTCTGCACTCGTCCTGCAATCACTCTCTCTCTCACTCTCTCTCACTCTCCGCCTCTCTCTCTCTCTGCCATAGCATAGCCTCTACTTCCCGCCTACACAAAAGGGCCGCAACGCAAGCTGTATTCAACTGTACTATCTCCCTCTCTCCCTCCCTCTCTCTCTCCATGAAGATTATAGTTGTGCTTTAATGGTCTTCTTTGCAATAACCTCAGCCTCCTAGCTCCCTCATAACTAATTTAATGGTCTTTTTTGCAATAACCTCAGTCTCCTAGCTCCCTCATAACTGGCTCCACATGGAGTCTCATAGTATATAGAATGGCAATACAGGCTCTGTATATCTTTCCCCATTGTCTATCACACAACACATCCCGAGAGAACTTCTGCCAGGTCTTCGAAACTACTGGGTTGCAAAGAAGAGGGAACAAAGAAGCATTGAGAAGAGGATGGCACGTACGCGCGAGGATGGTGACATTGATTAGCGAGAGGCAAAGAAAATCTGCAGAGCAGTTTCTCAGTGCTGGCACAAACAAACAAACGGGATTTCCGAGGGCCTTCAAACAAAGATTTTACAACAGCTCCTCCGTCATCCAACGTTCTCAGTGTTGCAGCACACGTCAGAGACAGTTGAGAGACTCATTTTCTCTAACATTTGTCATACATTATCTGAGGTGAAGACACCCCATTCAAATAACGAGTTGTTTTTAAAGTGGGCTACTGTTGTGGCATGCCTCAATGGTCTGGTGTTGACAGTCAAATGAGTGGTAGAGAAGTTGCCAAGGCTTTCGGAGTTCATCGAAGGAATGTCATTACGGCCAATTTTTGGCTGCAACATGAAGCGGAGGAAGGGTCACTTCCCTTGGATTCTTGTCATCGTCAATTGCATAGGGCAAGCACCATCACCAGTGAAATCAGGGAAATCGTGTTTCAGTTTTGGTCAGTGGAAACTCGCATCTCCCCAAACAAGAAAGATGTTGTTCGAAAGAGGATAGGCAAGAGTGCGCATACACTGCACAGTGCATCTACTCGATTTGCCTCAGGTATATCACTGTGTTGAGAGTGTGTTGTAAGAGCTACACAGTTGCTCGCATATGATTGATAGTGTATCTGGATATGCTCTTCTATACGATACTGATTTCTAAATGTCAGTGGTTTAGAGTGCTTGGCAATACTTAAATTTTGTATGATAGGGCATTAGAGTGCTTTACCATGCTTCTAAATGTTTGCAAGTGCCTCACAGTGCATTACAATGCTTAACCATGCACTATAGTGCTTTACAAATCTTTACAATTGATTTCAGATGCTTCTGAGTGCTTCATGGTGATTCCAAGAAATTCCAAGTCATGAGTGCATCTTAGTGCTTCTGAGAATTTTCAGACCACTTCTGAGTGCCCGACAGTGCACTATATTACTTAACCATGCTTTATAGTGCTTGACATACTTCTTCAAGTGATCACAAGTGCTTCTAAGTGGTTCATAGTGGTTCCAAGCAATTTTATGTCATTCCAAGTGCATCTAAATGTTTATGTGTGCTTCTAAGTGCCTTTTGTTGCTTCTGAGTGCTTAATAGTGCTTCAAAAAGCTGCCAAGTGCCTGAGAGTTCTTCTAAATGCTTCCAAGTGCTTATGCTCATAATGGCTGAACATAGCTTCAGAAGTGATAACAAGAGCTTCTAACTGCTTGTAAGTGCTTGTAAGTGCTTCCAAGTGCATCTAAATGTTTCTGTGTGCTTCTAAGTGCCTTTTGTTGCTTCTGAGTGCTTAATAGTGCTTCAAAAAGTTACCAAGTGCCTGAGAGTTCTTCCAAATGCTTCCAAGTGCTTAAGCTCGTAATGGCTTAACAGAGCTTAAGAAGTGATAACAGGAGCTTCTAACTACTTCCAAGTGCTTGTAAGTGCTTCCAAGTGCATCTAAATGTTTTTGTGTGCTTCTAAGTGCCTTTTGTTGCTTCTGAGTGCTTAATAGTGCTTCAAAAAGCTACCAAGTGCCAGAGAGTTCTTCCAAATGCTTCCAAGTGCTTATACTCGTAATGGCTTAGCAGCGCTTTCAAAAGTGATAACAGGAGCTTCTAACTGCTTGTAAGTGCTTGTAAGTGCTTGCTAGGGCTTCTAAATGCTTGCTAAGTGCTTGCAAGTGCTTCCAAGTGCTTCTAGTGCTTGCTAGTGCTTCTAATGCTTCTAGTGCTTGCTAGTGCTTCCATGTGCTTCTAAGTGCTTCCAAGTGCTTCTAAGTGCTTGCTAGTGGTTTCAAGTGTTTGCTAGTGGTTCTAAGTGCTTCCAAGTGCTTGCTAGTGATTCCATGTGCTTCCAAGTGCTTCCAAGTGCTAGTGCTTCCATGTGCTTCCAAGTGCTTTACTTGCTTCTAAGTGTTTGCTAGTGTTTCCAATTGCTTCTAAGTGTTTCCTAGTGCTTCCAAGAAATTCCATGTTATTCCAAGTTCATCTAAATGGATCCTCAAGTTTTCTAAGTGCTTGCAGGTGCCTGAGAGTGCTTTATAGTGCTTTACAACCATTTACTAGTGTTGCCAGGTGTAGAAAGTGCTACTAAGTGCGTCTAAGAGCTTTACCCAATGAGTGTCATAGCTTTACACTGATTGAAAGTGCGTCATAATGCTTACCAATGCTATAGGTTGCTTCAGAATGATTTATAATGCTTGATAGTGTGTCTAAATTTGTCTTCTTTGTCACAGAGGGACTTTTATATGCGGTTCCAAGTGGCTCATCCTAACATAAGGATCTCCCTAAGATGTTTTGAGGGTCTAAAGCCATACTTCGTACGCAAGTTGATGAAGGACCGCAACACTTGTTGTTGTGAATACCATGTGCAGCTTGTCTACTTCAAGGAAGCTCTTAATCAGATGCGCCAGGGAAGATATGGGCTACATGGCCAACCATGCAGTTGCAGGTGCCTTGTTTGCAGTTCTCATGAGATGGAACAACACGGTGCACGGCCTCCAACGTCACATTTCCAAGCTTAATAGACATGTGGGAGTCTATATTGTGCCCAAAACCCATTGACTGTGCTTATCACCGTAGACAATGTCTTTTGGGTACATGCAAACATTGTGGCATTAAACAGATCTCCTTGTGTCCACATGAAAAAAGCGATGACATCTCTATGATGACTGTCAAGCTTTTTGATGACATTCCTACACAGGAAGTGGATGAGAACAGTCAAGCAAAAACTCAGAAAGATCTTGTTGTTCGCCAAGTCAGCCCGAGGACTTTCACTTTCTTGCTTCAAAGCAAATTGGGAAACTTCATCAAACACAATTATAAGTACAGATGGCAAGCTGAACAATTCAAAGAGTGTTTGGATAAATTTCTAGATGATGTAGTGGTGTCAGTAGTGGATTTTGCAGAGAATTACTCCTTCAAGGTGCAAAATGAAATTCAGTCAAATGCATTGGTATTCAACTCAGGTGACAATCTTGGTCCACATTTCGTACCTGCGTGATGTGCTTGGTACCATTCGGAAGACAACCCACTTCTACATCTCTGATGACAAAATCCATGACACTTTGTTTGTGCAGCACTGCTTTATTTTGCACAATGAGTGGCTGAAAGCTCAAGGATGCAGTGTCAAGCGACACTGGGTGTGGTTTGATGGCGCTGCTTCACAATTCAAAGCAAGGCACCCTTTCTATTTTGTAGCCCGATACTTCAATATGACAGGTATTGAGATGATGCACACTTTCTTTGCATCCGACCATGGGAAGGGCGAGCACGATGGGGCTGGTGCGATGCTCAAAAGAGCTCTCACATAGGAGCAGCTGATGGATGGGTGTTACATAACGCTTCAAGTGTGGTGGCATTCCTCAACGCAACCCTCAGGAAAGAATGTCCATTGAGATAGGGAAGAAAGTCGAGCGTAGATTCTGGGAGGTCAAGCTCGGTGATGTAGATAGAGATAGAGAGTGGGATTGCATGCGGATCAAAGGGTCTCGATCCTTCCACTGTGTCAACGGCTAAGGACCACGTTGAGAGGTGGCAGTACTTGCGAATACAACCGATTGTCAATGTTCAAAATGATGGAGAAGCATCCAGCGATGATGAGTTACCAGGAGCCCCCATGTATGCTAGCCACCATGACGACCTAAGTGATGCCTTGATGGTTGGCTAGAACTTCGCAGTGAATGCAGAAGACTTCTACATCTTGAAGTGCACTAAAACCAAGCACTTTTGACCTTCAAATCTAAAAGGGATGAATGGCATAACCGTATTTAAAAGAACTCATTTGTCATTGAGGGACTCTTCTACGACGACAAGGTAAATGGCCAAGATGACACCTACGTTCTTTTGGATGACAAGCCCCCTGCTTTTATCTACTCCCACCTACTGTGATGCATCAGGTTTCTGATGTGCTCGGTAGAAGGTGAGCCTAATGTATATGAATTGTCAAATGATGTATTTGAACAAATCTATAATAGCATGCCTCCAGAGGAGAACTTGTAAGTTCTAACTTTCAAGCTAGCACAATGCGTCCTCCTAAGAAGCACTATTTCGCACGTTCAACTCTTTGACAGCACTTTCAGTAGTAGACAAGCACTTTAAGACCACTTGACAAGCACTTCTAGTACCTACACACAAGCACTTCTAGGATCTACACAAGCACTTTCAGATTACTTGAAAAGCACTTTAAGTATCTAGACAAGCACTTTAAGTACCTAGAGAAGCACTTTAAGTACCTAGACAAGCACTTTAAGTAACTAGACAAGCACTTTCAGACCACTTGACTAGCACTTCCCAAACAATTGTTCCTACACAAGCACTTGACAAGCACTTGGAGGCCACATGGCAAGCACTTGTCAGGTACTTTTAGTACCTAGACAAGCATTCCAGACCACTTGACAAGCGCTTTAAGCACCTTGACAAACACTTTCAGATTACTTGAGTAGCACTTTCTAGTACCTAGACAAGCACATGTTTAGTACTTTCAGACCACTTGATAAATTCTTGTCAAGCACTTTAGTACCTGGACAAGCACTTTTAGTATCTAGACAAGCACTTTGAAACCACTTGACAAGCACTTCAATACCTAGACAAGCACTTTCAAACCACTTGACAAGCACTTTCAAACCACTTGACCAGCACTTTTAAACCACTTGTTGACAAGCACTTCACTACACCTAGACAAGCACTTTCAAACCATCACTTTCTTAAGAGTCCATAAAATGCAACCATAGTATAAACTAAAGAAAATGACACCAGATCGACACAAAATCGTCCCAAGGTCAAAACCATTTTTGTTTGTATATATGTCAAGGAGTGTTGGAAGTTAGCTACACAATAAAGGCACGGTGTCAGAGCACATTAAGCTACACAGTAAGGGCATGGTGTCATGGCAGTGAAGGGGCTATAGGCAGCCCTCTGTACAATGGAAAAAATGCCTGCAAAAGCACTTCTAATTTGTTGTTTTACTCTTTGGACGCTCATACTTTCTTTCTTTATAGGTTGGGGGCTTCAATTTCTTTCATTTCCTCAACATTGTTCCGCACGATTCTCCAATTCGACCGTTGCAAGGCATCATCCCTGACATCAAAAGGGCACTCTCTGACAGTTTTTGCTCTGTTAGCACTCTCTGCCTACTGCAACGCAAAGTCAGCCACATCCTGTTTCAGAAAATTTTCCCACTGTCCCTCAATCTGCTTCTCCACTTTAGGAAGGATCACATAGCAAGCAGGATCATTAGAGTACATTTTATACAATGAGTCATCTAGCACGAGTGCATTTGTCTTATTGAATTTTGGGAAAAGATGCCAGAAGGTATCCAGGTTTTTCAAGAACATTGGCCTAGGAGGAATATCAAAGCGCCAATTGCAAACATGGCAAGCGGTTTGCGACAACCATTGGCCTAGGAGGAATATCAAAGCGCCAAGTGCAAACATGGCAAGCAGTTTGCGACAACCATCCACTCATGCATTTCTTGACTTGAGGCTGCAGGCACTTATCCATGGATGTCTCCAATTCCCTGCCTCTGTGGGAGGTCCACACAAATACCTCTGCAACCTGACTCAATGCAAGTAAGAACACCTTTGCATCCTGCCGTACGTAATAGGTGATGTTCTCACCCTCACAGACTTTGGAAAAGTACAGCATTGAGACATTTGGGAGAATCTCTATCCTGCGCTTATCGTGCACACACAAAAGAACCTTGTTGAAGTCAACAATGACTGCTAGGTCTTGAGAGTCATTGAAGCGTCGAAACTGATAGCGTGGAGGACAGTGCTCAATGTGCTCTACCTCATCAGTGGGTGGTAGGGTTTTCGAGCCAACAACTTGAATTTTAACTACATGCACAACAATTAAGATGGTCAGGACATGCACAGATACTGAGACAAAGGACATATATTATATTGTCGCAAAATAATGCGGCTTGCATGAGCAAAAAGCTATAAAGTTGCAAGAAGCTAAAGCTTCTTGCATGCTCGGGCTTTGGGGAAAATTGGGTTCGTACTTTTCTTAGGGTCCTGAAGAGGCCCATCCTCCACCTACCTTTTCTTCTTCTTCCGCAGCTCTCCTGCAACAAATTGGAGGGTCTCTTCCATATCTGGGTCCAACTCCTCTTCAGTATGTACACCTTTGTCGACGCGGCTTGGCTCTCTAGTTGGAGCACTAACATGACTTAATGTCTTAATGACATCAGTACCTGGGATAGCAATAGGAAATCAAGTTAGGAGCACAAGTAGTTAATATGATCACAATGATCATGGATAATCATGTCTGAGGATAACATGTTACAGCAACCAAAATTACCTTGTGTGATCTCAGAACCAGGTGTCTCCCTCAGGATGCCTCCATCACCAAGCACATCAATTTTTTCAGCACAGTAGAAGACAGACTACAACCACCCACCATGTTTTTGTATTTCATCATCAAGGCTTCTAGGTCAAAGGGGGCATCCACATCATGCATGGACGAGGTGGAAGCGGCTGGGTCCACCCCCTCGCCAGCCTCTGGCTCACTTGAGACATAACAGACAATTATTGTACATATCAAAAGTAGCATGAATCCTGTCCTATGAAAGAGGCATGCCTTACCTATGGACTCCTCATATGCATTCCCAAGTGCCCAACATCTTGCTACAAGTGGTATCTCCCACGAACAGTCTGGAACAATGCACTTGGGCTCAGTCGCACAGACAATGGAAAAGCAAAAGGGGTGGTACTTGTGGTGGGCACATGGCAGATAATAAACGCCGGTCGCATGTTTGCTTGACAGCAGATGGCCACAGGCCACACAAGATCCACCAATGAGGACAGTGTCAGCACCTAGGACAGCTTGGCAGGCGGGGCAGGCACTAGAAGGGCTCTCTCCTCTCTCTTCAAGAAAGTGCATGCCTCCTTCACGAAGGAGGCCTGTCTCCTCAGCTCACATAACACATGCTCCATTTCCTCAACTGAAGCCTGCACATAATGAAAAACAACCAGCCATCAGAACTTTCAAGCATGTGTAAGTGGTTTGAGCACGTGGTCTGTGCAGTGCCCTAAAGTCTAAGCACCAGTGAGTGGTCTAAGCACTTGAAAGTGGTCTAAGCAGGTCATCGAGTTCATAGAACACTCATAAGTATTGAGACCACTTGCAAGTGCTGTGACCACTTACTTGCAAGTGTTATACCACTGTAAGTGCTTACATCACTAGCAAGTGTTATACCATTGTAAGTGCTTACATCACTAGCAAGTGCATAGATATCATGCAAGTTCTTAGAAGTTTAACAAGTGCTTAGATAACTTGAAGGTGCTAATACCACTTGCAAGTGGTCATACCTTTTGCAAGTGGTCATACCACTTGTAAGTGCTAAGGCCACTTGTAAGTGTTCATGCCTTTTGCAAGTTCTAAGACCACTTGTAAGTGTTCATACCACTTGCAAGTGCCTAGGCCACTAGCAAAGTTCAAGACCACTTGCAAGTGTTCATACCGCTTTCAAGTGCTCATACCACTTGCAAGTGCTTAGACCACTTGAAGGTGCTAAGACCACTTTTGCAAGTGGTCATACCACTTGCAAGTGCTAAGGCCACTTCTAAGTGTTCATGCCTTTTGCAAGTTCTAAGACCACTTGCAAAAGTGTTCATACCACTTGCAAGTGCCTAGCCACTAGCGAAGTTCAAGACCACTTGCAAGTGTTCATACCGCTTTCAAGTGCTCATACCACTTGCAAGTGGTTAGACCACTTGAAGGTGCTAAGACCACTTGTTGCAAGTGGTCATACCACTTGTTGCAAGTGCTAAGGCCACTTGTAAGTAGTCATGCCTTTTGCAAGTTCTAAGACCACTTGCAAGTGTTCATACCACTTGCAAGTGCCTAGACCACTAGCAAAGTTCAATACCACTTCATACCACTTTCAAGTGCTCATACCACTTGCAAGTGCTTAAAACACTAGCAAAAGCACAAAGCACATACAATTTCTAAGACCTTTAACAGGTGCTTAGAACACTTGGAAGAGCCACTTGCAAGTGGTTGCATCATTTGGAAACTTGCAAGTGAAACAAGCACTTGCAAGTGGTGTAAATGTATGAGCACTTTCAAGTGCTTAAATCACTTGCAAGTGCATATATCACTTGCAAGTGCTTGGACCACTACTTAAAGGATAGAAAAATGCTTGAGTTTTCAAAAGTACTTGCATAGTGGACACCTCCTTCTTCATCTCTGCAGAGAGCAGATGTCACAGCACCAGAAGCCACTCAGACCACCCTCTCCAGCACTCCTATCTCAGCTTCTTTCTTCAGAATGAGAGCTTCATTTTCTAGGGGAGATGCTTTTAATATCTCCATGTCTGCTCTAAGTCTCTCCATCTCTACTATTATCTGGGCATAGGCCGAATAAGTGCCTTCATTGCGTAGCCACAAATCCCTTTTCTCTGCTAAGACCAATTTAGCAGAACCAACCTTCGCTTCAGCAATATGGGCCTGCCCATCAAGATCTTTAGCAATTCTACCTAACCATTCTATATATAGGGACTGGGATGCAACCTCAGTTGGTTTTGCGGGATGATTAGACACTGTCAAGGCGTAAGAGTCAACAGCATGCTCTCTGTTTGTCCATATAAGATAGAAACACTGTAATCGGACATGAACTTTCTCACTTTGCGATTCAAACCTCCCCGTTGAGCCTTCACATTCTCCAAGACCATACCACAGCCCATGCAATCTTGTGACTTTCGGGTTGCACATGAGCTTTAGCAGCTGCACAATTCTCAAAGGCAAACCCCCTAGCAAACTTTGTCATTAGTTCCCCATTAGAGGGGGCAACCTGGTACACTTTCTGATACAAAAGACGGCAAGCGTCGTATAGGTGATCCTGCACCATATGCAGGAAGTCCTTTGTCTTCTTCTTTTCGGGGGAACTTTGAAGACAGTCAGCCACTCCTCAGGTGGCTGAATGGGCAGGAAGCTTGCTTGGTGAGAGGGAATGCAGGAATGGAGTAGAGGGAGAAGAGGAGTAGAGGGAGAAGGTGGGCGCGCGCGACAGGCCAAATCAATTATTGCTTAAAGGAGGGTGGCCCATTTCCTTTTCATGATGGCCCACTATTTTCCATATTAAGAGAAGGGGGGCGCCAAATCATTGCATGCTTTGAAAAGGGGGTCCCAATTAATATTATGATGGCCCACTATTTTTCATATACATAATTTTAAAAACACTAAACTTCCCTCCTTTTAGGGGCTATTGGTGGTACCACCAAAAGGTGAAAAAAGTGATACCACCTATACATGCTTTCACCCAAATGAATGATATGGGATGTGAATGTGTATATGAAGAGTGGATGTGAATAAGTATGTGAAAGAATGGATAAGAATGTATGTAATGAAAATGGATGTGAATGTATAGGTGAAGAATGGATGTGAATGAGTATGTGAAAGAATGGATAAGAATGTATGTAATGAAAATGGATGTGAATGTATATGTGAAGAATGGATGTGAATGAGTATGTGAAAGAATGGATGTAGATGTATATGAAAGAATGGATATAGATGTGTATGTGAAAGAATGTGATATGATATAATGTGGATAGAATGTATGTGATGGGATGGTTATGAGAATGTATGTGGTGGATATGAACTAATGAATGTGATATATATGAATGAATGTGATGTGATGTAAATGGAGATAGATGTGATGTGTGATGTGTGATGTGAACGAATATGATGTGATGAGATGTGGATATGGGTAGATGCGAGTGGATGAGATCTGATGCGGATAAATGAGAAAAGATGTGATGAGAATGGGAATATATATGAAATAAATGAGAATTAATGTGGAACAATATGGAAAGACGAGAGTTCGTTATAGAAACTCTATTTATGACCTCTTTTTAAATGACTGTTTTATGTCAACAATGCTGGGGAAGTATTTTGACCGTCTTGTGAATGAGGTCGTGGAGACCTATTTGATAAAGTTGCAATAGCTAACAGAGAGTCAATGGAGGACGTCTCGCGTGGCAAGGTCGCGGCCGAGGTCTTGACCAGCCTTGGTTCGATTTAAATGGTGAGCTTTCGGTACGGTGGATGAGGGACCAAGGAAGCGGCCTATGAGTGAAGCGCTAGGTGACTTGTGAAGGATCCTAGAGGGTGCTGACCATATGGTGCTCAGGCTCTAGGTCACCGAAGATACCCACACGTACGTCGTGGAAGATATTGGAACAAGGAGTAAGAGTTGTTTTCTGAATTCAAGCATGGATCTGATTGACCTTGCTGGTCAACGGATGAGTCCATGGCTCTTTTATATGGATCTATTAGGTTGATCTTGCTGATCTTCAACGGAGATTCCATTTTGAGTTTTATAAGTGAAAATATTACCGGTTACTATGAGCTAAGAACTATCAAAAAGGTCCCTGAGTAGATAGGTGGTGAGCGTTCTGGTTGCCAATGATGCCATAGGTACACCGATGAAGGAAAAATTAGAAATTAAGATTCAACCGGATATTTTGGAGGATTATGATCAGTGACACTATGGTTTCATTAAATGATTGCTTTAAAGACAGTTGATTCTGTGAAAAAGGCAATTTCATATTGGTTGTGTAAGTGGTGTGACTAGTTTTAAGTTTGCGGGCGTGAATATCCGACTAGGGGGCTTGGGAACTCTTTTCCTTGGTCGGGACAAAACCTAACCAATTCTTAATTGGATCCCATCACTACAGTGGTTGGGCGGTTGGCTAATCCACGGGGCTGGATGGGGTTAGGCTAGACTAAAGGATCCCAAAAATGAGACTCAATTCTGTTATGGTATGATAGATGAAGTAAATCCCGAATAAAAATTGTTCTATGGAAAAGAATCAACAGTTGTGCCTCTCAATGAGGAAAAAAGCGTTGGTCTCTATGATCCAAGTGCAATCTTTTCCTTGATCTGATTATGGGACTTACGGGTTTGGTCAGATCAGTTCAATTAGTTAAGGCTTTTGACTACTTAAGAGTAAAATTATCCTGGAGGAATTGCCCGTGCTTTTCAGGCGAGGGAAGTTTTTTCGGGTTCGGTTTTGGAAGAACCGATGGATTAGTCTCTTGTCCGGATATCCGTTGGTGGGCGAGGCCCCGAGTGAGGGACCCTGTCCCGCGCAAGAAGTGCTACTTTCGCTGCTGCTAGCACCCTAGAATTCATTGCGCGGTGGGGATAGGGATCTTTCAACAACAACAGTTAATCTAAACCTCCAAGCATGGAAGTTGTTCTTGTCAAGATTTTCTATAATCTCGTTAATTTCATCATTCAAAATCTTGCCTATAACACAAACTTACCAAAAACAACACTCTTATTTGACCTACACAAACTGTTATATTCTCTGTAGTGGTATTATAATCTCGTTAATTTCATCATTCAAAATCTTGCCTATAATACAAACTTACCAAAAACAACACTCTTATTTGACCTACACAAACTGTTATATTCTCTGTAGTGGTATTATACTACACCCAAACTATCACAACCAGTGACCTCAATTACATATACCCAATGGCAACTGTAAGACCTCTTTGCAGCGTACACAGTGTCTACACAACCAATTTCGCTTTTTATGGTTCCAAAAAAAGAAATCTATAGAGAATCGAAACTTATCCGCAGCACAATGCACACACGAACGCCTACGAACTGAAAAACTGAGGTCAAGACAAGCCTAAAGCGTGTTTTCTGTCCAAAAAATATTATCCAAAGGACAATCCTAAGCACAGAATAGTTGCCTTGCAACTCCACTCTCGTGAAGGGGAAAAGTAGATGAAGCTCTTACCCTCGTACCGCTTTTCTGTGCTTCTCTTGCTTTCCACTCAGCTCCTTAGCATGAACCAAGCTCTGATACCATGAAAAGATGTAGGGGGAGAAGAGAGGTTAAGCTCTTATAAAACACACACACACACACTCACACAAACCCTAGAAGAGAACACATAAGATGAGAGGTTGAAAATTGTTGTTCTTCTTCTTCAACAAAATAGATCTACAAAGGAGATAAAGTGACTAACACACATACTAGAGTATATACAAGCGGTCCATAATGTGAACACCCTAAAGTGGAGTGGGTAGATGTGAACTAGTCGGTGTAGTCCAGCTGTAGAATCTCTGGCAAGATATGATATGTCGGTGCCAGCTACCAAACCTGCTGTTGCGTGAGTGTGACGGGCTTATTTAGGGCTCTTGTAAAGAGTTCCAAGTTGTAGATGAGTGTGGGAGTGGGCTTGAAAATAATCCCACATGGGAACTTTTGGGAGTTTTAGAGTTTTTGTATAAAAAGTGGCTCATTTGAGAGCTTAGACACACATTGGGCTAAACTCATGTTTGAGCTCTCTTGAGACTAGCTCTCCCTCTTTTTCCATAGAGGTGCAAGCTCTTCTCTCTCCCCATCTACATTATTGTATGAGCAATGTTCTTTTTTAATTCAATGCAATGAGTTGATGTTTGTCTCTCTTCTCATGTCTATTCTCTAGTGTGCATGTTTCTTTGTTGATAGCTTCAAGGTTTGTGTGCATGCTAGGGAAGTAAGTGCTTGAGAATGAAGAATGCTTTGAGCTTGTATATGCATTAGCTTAGCTTTCTTCTTGTATTGGATGCATGAATAAGTGGGATGATGAGTGAGTGAGTTATGGCAAGATTGAGCTTGTGTGTGTGTTAAGTCTATGTCAATGGTAGTAGTATTCTTAGCATTCTCTCCATTTGTGGATAAGCTTTTGTGCACCGGTACGGGTTGAATCCCTAGCTCCGAAAGGGATGCAAATCCCATTGGATTGAGCTACACGTGGATCATGCTACTGTTGAGATATCGAGCTCATCTAGTGAGGCGGTGGACACTGACGCATAGTTGGTGAGATCTTGCGTGATATGCGGCCAGTGGGATGACAGGCTGTGTGACAGCCATTCTAGAGACTGGCATAGTTATAGCGCCAGCTCATTTAGTCAGGTTCACACTATAGAGAGCCCGTGTATGTATTGGTTGAGTACCTTTCATATTGTGTGTACTCTTATCTTGTATATGGTGTGTTGAGTGTTGAGTAGAGAAGAAGAAGATTTTCAGCCTCTCACCTTGTGTGTTCTCTATTAGGGTTTTGTGAGTATGTGTGTGTGCTTGCAAGAGCTCAAGCTCTCTTCCCCCCTGCATCTTTTCATGGTATCAGAGCCTGGTTCGTGCTAAGGGCTGAGCTGCAAGCAAGAGAACCATAGGAAGCGGTACGAGGGTAAGAGCTTCAACTACTTTTCCCTATTGTGTTGGTGACTACACCCTTGTCGGGAGCTCTACGGGAGGCACCGGCAAACGGTCTCTGATTGAGGAGCTTTTTTCGTGGGAGCAAAGTTATAGGGCAACTATACAGTCCTACAGGACTACTATTTTCGGGCCGAAAATGCGTTTCGGGCGCGTCTGGACCTCTGTTTTTCAGAAAGCAGGCAATTTCGAGCACTGCGGGTAAGTCATCGATTCTCTGCAGAACGCTGTTTTAAGAATTGCAGGAAGTCAGATTGACTGTGCAGACACTGTGGGTGCTGCGAAGAGGTCTACAGTTGCCATTGGGTATATGTATGCACATTGAAGTCACTGGTTGTGACATTTGAGAGTACTGCAGTACCGCTGAGCAGAAAATACTGCGCAGGTTGTGCAGAAAAACCAGAGTGTAGTTTCTGGTGAAATTGTGTGTTTGGCAAGATGTCTAATGATGGCATAACACAGATTGTGGCTGAGAAGCTGGATAAGAATAACTTTCATGCTTGGAGGTTCAGGTTGACGAATTTCCTGATGGGAAAAGGCTATTGGGACTACATAGAAGGTGAGCATGAAGAGGCACCGGAGATACCGGATCCAACTGCTCTGCAGATGTGAAAGAGTTTAAAGACTAGAACCAAGGAGCCAGGAAGGTTATGTATTGGCTCTCCATTAGTATACAGGACACCATGATTGGGCACATTCAGGATGCCAAGTCCCCCAAGGAGGCGTGGGACACCTCGGTAAAGCTCTATGAAACAAATACCAAGGCACCTAAGATACAGTTGAAGAATGAACTTCATACTGTGGAGAAAAAGAGCATGTCTGTGAATGACTATGCGTTGAAGATAAAGGGTATTGTGGAATCCCTTGCATCTATTGGTGTGTCAGTAGATGATGATGACAAGGTGGAAGTCTGTCTACGTGGTCTCGGGCCACAATACAAGGCGTTTAAGACGTCCATTCAGACTCGGGAAAACATTCCCAACTTTACAGATTTGGTGTCTATGCTGAAGATCAACAGTCTTCACAAAGCAAAAACAGTTCAGAGCAACAGGCCTTCTACACGAGTTCAGGAAGAGGACGAGGTAGAGGAGGCCGTGGACGCGGTCAAGGAGGTGGCCGAACAGGTAATCAGAATTATGGTCAGCAGTAGTAGCAACAACAACAGTCCCAGAATCAACAACAACAACAACAACACGCAGGTGGAAGAGGCAAATTCAGAGGCAGGGGGAGTCAAAGAGGCCGTGGAAATTGGCAAAGGCAATATAATGATGCACGTGAATGCTATTATTGTGGTAAGCCTGGACATGTGCAGGCAGAATGTTATAAGAAGCAAGCTCACATGCAAAATGGAAAAGTGTAGCAAAACAACTATGCATCCTCAAGCAGAAATAATGAGGATAATGAAAGGTTGTTTGTTATGCAGCATGTCGTGAATGCCATGTCTGAAAATGTTGATGCAGCATAAAAAGATAATGTATGGTATGTGGATTCAGGCGCTTCAAACCACATGACGAGTCATGGGGAGTGGTTCAAGGAGATGAAAAACCCGGAAAGACCAGGTTTTGTGGAAACAGGGGATGACACTGCTCATCCAATTGCCCACATTGGAGATGTGCCATTGTCTATGCAGGATGGCAAAGTGAAGTACCTTGCAGATGTACTTCATGTACCGAACATAACAAAGAATCTGGTTTCAGTTGGCCAGATGATTGAGCAGGGTTTGCAGGTTCGGTTTAACCCTGATGGATGTTATGTTGAAGATTTTAAAGACAAGTGCAGGTTGGTTGCAAAAGGCAACAGAGTGGGCAGAATGTTTACATTGAATGTAGACATGCCTGAAATGAGTGCTGCGATGTTTGTAAATGGTTCAGGAATTGTTGCAGACACAGACATTTGGCATAAAAGGATTGGATATGTAAATGTGCAGAGATTGAAATCTATGCAGACAAAAGGAATTGTGACAGGGCTGCCAAAATTTAAAGTGGAAGGTATGCAAAAAATATGTGAAGCATGCCAATTTGGAAAGCAAACAAAGCATGTGTTTCCACGTAACAGATATGTGAGCAGAAATGCACTAGATGTTGTGCATTCAGATGTATGGGGTCCTACGAAGACCATATCTATGGGAGGCTGCAGGTATTATGTGACTTTCATTGATGACCACACAAGGAAAGTGTGGGTATATTTCATGAAGGAGAAGAGTGAGGTGTTCACTCACTTTCAGAATTTCAGAGTTTTGGTTGAAAAGCAAACAGGGAAATATGTAAAGTGCCTAAGGTCAGATGGAGGGGGAGAGTACTTCTCCAATGAGTTCTCTGAATTTTTGAAGAAAAATGGTATTCGGAGACAGTTTACATGTAGATACACTCCGCAGCAAAATGGAGTTGCTGAGCAGAAAAACAGGCACATTGCTGAGATTGCGCGAGCATTGATGGAAGAGAAGAATATGCCGCATTGCTATTGGGTTGAGGCTGTTTCTACAGCAGTATACATCATGAACAGGACTCCAACTGCAGCCATACATGATGTAACTCCAGAGGAGAGGTTTACTGGCAAAAAACCAGATTTGTCTCATCTGAAAGTCTTTGGATGCATTGCATATGTGCATGTGCTAGATGAGCTGAGAACTAAGCTGGATCCGAAAGCTGAAAAATGTGTGTTTATTGGATACTCCCTTGAGAAAAAGGGATACAGGTGTTATAACCCTGCTACATGTGAGTTGAGGGTAAGTAGGGATGTTGTTTTTGATGAGATGAGCAGCTGGTATGTTGCTGAAAAAGAAGCTGTTGGGGCTGATGTGAGTGGAAGTGTGGTTGCACAGAATGCAGGTCAGCAATCATAGTCTTTGAGTGGACCAGGAGAGTCCTCATCTAGTGGGTCTGTTGATAGACCATGGAGTGGCAGGCTGCATCATAATAGCAGCCCTGCAAATGTGATTACTACATTACGTAAAGGAAAAGAGAAAGTGGTTGAGCCCCTTGGTATGCCTGACATTTTTGCAGGGCATTCTCATGTTGATGGAGAGTCCAGTGGCTCAGATATGACCCTTGATGAGGAGCTTGGGATCCCAGCTCTATGAGAACACCTGGTGTAAAGAAGGCTATGGAAGCCATGAATGAAAAGCTGCGAAGATCAGGGAGAGTGAAGAACCCTGTGCAGAGATTTACATATGATAGTTATGTGGCACATCACTATGCATATATGGCAAAGGTTGTGCAGGTTGTTGAGCCCACATGCATTGATGAGGCTGTTGGAAATGTGTGTTGGGAGAAAGCTATGGATGAGGAGATGGATGCACTATATGGAAATGAGACTTGGGATTTAGTGCAATTGCCTGAAGGCAAGAAAGCCATTGGATGCAAGTGGGTGTACAAAGTTAAACATAACAGTGATGGAAGCATAAACAGGTACAAGGCTAGACTGGTAGCCAAAGGATATGCGCAGACATATGGGATTGATTATGAGGAAACTTTCAGCCCGGTTGCCAAGATGGCAACGGTGAGAGTTGTGATAGCAGTGGCTACATCAAAGCAATGGTCTTTACATCAGATGGATGTAAAGAATGCATTCTTGCATGGGGATTTGCAAGAAGAGGTGTATATGTTGCAGCCACCTGGTTATGAGGATGAGGGTCACCCCGAACATGTTTGCAGGTTGAAGAAAGCCTTGTATGGCTTAAAGCAAGCACCAAGAGCATGGTCTGACAAGATTTCTGAATATCTTGTCACTATTGGCTTTCATGTAGCCAATGCAGATTTCTCGTTGTATGTGAGACATGGTGATAGAGGAGTTGTGCTTGTTGTCATCTATGTAGATGACTTGATCATTACGGGGGATCATGATGCAGAGATCTTTGATGTAAAGATCCTGCTTAGACAGAAGTTCGAGATGAAGGATCTGGGGGAGCTCAGATATTTCTTGGGCATTGAGGTGATTAGGTCACCACATGGTATTAGATTACTGCAGAGACAGTATGGCTTGGACATGTTGTCTAAGTATGGTATGACAGGCTGTAAGCCTATTTCTGTGCCATTGGATCAGAATGGCAAGTTGAGTGTAGATTTAGGGGAGATCTTGGAGGATCCTACTATGTACAGGAGCATAGTAGGAAGTTTGATCTACATGACGATCACCAGACCAGATTTGAGCTATGCTGTTGGGTTGGTGAGTCAGTTTATGCAGGTTCCACGGAAACCGCATTTGGATGCAGTGAGATGTATACTGAGGTATGTGAAGTCTACTTTGCATTGTGGACTATTCTATGAGACTGGGACAGAGATATGTGTACATGGGTACACAGATGCTGATTGGGCTGGTAGTATCTCAGACAGAAATCTACCAGTGGCTTTATGTTTTCTTTGGGGAGTGCTACTATGACTTGGAGCAGCAAGAAGCAGCCTACGGTTGCTCTATCGAGTATAGAGGCCGAGTACAGAGGAGCTGCTATGGCAGCATGTGAGGTAGCTTGGTTGAGGAAGCTACTTGCAGATTTGGGTCTATCATAGACAAGTTGTCATTTTTTGTGACAACATTAGCAGTATACAGTTGGCCAGGAACCCAGTCTTTCATGCTCGTACGAAGCACATAGAAGTCCACTACCATTTCGTCAGAGAGAAGGTCTTGGCAGGAGACCTTGACCTTGTTTATGTCAGCACAGAGGATCAGGTAGCTGACATCTTCACCAAAGCATTGGGTTCAGAGAAGCTCCGTAGATTCAGGGCTTCGCTTGGTGTACATGAGATGGAGTTGAGCTCGAGGGGGAGTGTTAAGATATCGAGCTCATCTAGTGAGGCGGTGGACACTGATGACCAGCCTGGGGGATAGGCCCCACGCTTACACCACTGGCATGGTTGGTGAGATCTTGGGTGATATGCGGCTAGTGGGATGACAGGCTGTGTGACAGCCATTCTAGAGACTGGCATAGTTATAGCGCCAGCTCATTTAGTCGGGTTCACACTATAGAGAGCCCGTGTATGTATTGGTTGAGTACCTTTCATATTGTGTGTACTCTTATCTTGTATATGGTGTGTTGAGTGTTGAGTAGAGAAGAAGAAGATTTTCAGCCTCTCACCTTGTGTGTTCTCTATTAGGGTTTTGTGAGTGTGTGTGTGTGCTTGCAAGAGCTCAAGCTCTCTTCCCCCCTGCATCTTTTCAGCTACTCTTGCTACAAGTGAGAGAGTTTTCCGTCTCTCCATTGGCGCCGTTGCCAGCAGGGAGAAGACTCAAATCCGGTTGAGAGTGTGTGGAAACCACCACTATTTCCTCTTTTGGTTGCAAAACCATTGAGTGATTAGGTTAAGTTCGGATGTGCGATCCCGGTGTGAGTGGATAAGGTTAGGATAAGAAAAGCCCATTGAGCGGTTGAGGTTTCTCCCGCATTGTTTTTTATGTTTTATTGCTTTTATGCTTTTTCAAGTACCATTCATTATGCTTACCTTCATTGTTTTTTGTCATTTCATGCTTTCATGCTTTTCGCTAACATGTAATTAGTAAAAAATAATAAAAGAAGTGAAGGAGGCCCAGGCGACCTGTGGGAGAGGTGTGGAAGGCTGGCTGCAAGTCAGGCGTGGAGGTAGTTGGCCGACGAGAGTAAGCAAAAGAAGCCAAGGTGGCTCCTGGCAAGGTGAAGAAGGGGACTGGCTGAAGGGCTGCGTAGAGGGAAGCGGTGGCTGTGAAGGTGGCCGAAAGAGAAGCAAAGCGAGGGCGGCGACTGCAGTGGAGGCGAGCTTCAGTTTGCTGGCCGGTGTGAAGTGGCCGCAAGAAGAGTGGTGACAGCAACAAGAAGGTGAGAAGGTGAGGCGGGTGGCGTCAGCTCACCCGGGGGCGGCGCCATTGCATTCCAAAACGCCGCCGCCGCAGTCCCCAATGTTGCAGGACACAAGGCCCGAGCTGGCGTCGAACGCACAACCAGTTCTGTCCCAGATTCGGCTTGACCATGCGGCGGGTGGGTTGAGGACCGTGGTCTGACTGGGCGCTAGGGCAAAGCCACCAGTGAAGGCTGCAGAAGCCGGCGGTGGTGAAGAGCTGCTGGCTGTGGAGGAAGCGACGAGTAGCAGCGAAGGCCGGGCAGCGAAGGCCAAAGCGGTGGTGGCCGGCTAAGTGAAGGTTGACGGCGGGCTGGTTGCAGAGCAGCAGCAGAGCAGACTAGGAGAAAGATAAGCGAGGTGTAGAAGGCAAAGTGGCCTTTGTGCGAGGAGGCGTAAAGAAGCGCAGAGGCCGTAGAGGCGAAGCGAGCGTAGGCCCAGGCGTTGCCGGTGTGCGAAGGGCCAGCACAGCAGTAGACGAAGGCGCCGAAAGAGGAGCCGACTGTCTGCAGAAATCCCAGAGGAGATAAGAAAGATAAGGTTAGTATCTTTTTATTTTTTTAATTTTTTTAATTTTTTAATTTCCTTGTTCTTTGCATTTTTTTAAAAAAATAATAAAAAATAAAAAGAAAATAAAACAATAAAACAATAAAAATAATTTTAAAAAAAAGAAAAAAAAGAAAAGAAGAGAAGAGAAGAAAAGAAATAATTTAAAAAAATAAAAAAGAAATAATTTTTTTTAATAAATTATGTGTTTTTTTAGGAGTCCATATTCTTTGCATATTCTGTAATTTTTTATTTTTTTAAATTTCTATAATTTTTTGCATAATTAGTGTAACTTGTATTTTTTTAAATTTTTTTTATGCATAATTAGTATTTTTGTGTAATTAGTAAAAAATAAAAAAAAAGGATATGTATTTACACACATATTCAGGATAGTTGCATTCAGTGGTTAGGTAGGGTTTAAAAATATATACATATATATATATATATACATAAATATATATATATATTTATAAACAAAAAACAAACAAACAAACAAACCTTAAAATTTGACCTTATGCACATGCGGTTGGGACGTTATATAGAGACTGCCATAGGGCCTAGGGCTCCTTCTAGAGTACCTACGTAGGAAAGTGGGACCCAATCAGTAGGAAATTTGGCAGATATTGCTGAAATCTTTTTCGAATCCCAATCTGATACCCTTTCTAGAACAACTAGCTCATTGTCCATGGATAATCTAGGGCCGTCAAATAGTCATCCCTTAGCCCCAAATAGGACACCCACAAGATCTTTTAATCCATTTGAAGCCGACACCATGGGGTTACCACTCAATGTGAGACTTCAATATGTCTACACGAATGCTCAAGGAGCTGAGATCTTTAGGGATCCACAACAACGGTATCTTGTTAAGATCGCAGACTTTTTCTCAGAACTTGATAGAGCACCTCTAGTCAATGACCAGGGTAACATGTACATGGGTGGAGATGGTGTTCGCTACGAAGTCACCTATCATCCAGAGAATGTAGACAAATTAGGGGAGCTCTCTAAAAGCGAGTTCTTGGACTTATCAAAGCTTTCCAGAGCAAGGGAGTCTAGAGATGATTGTCTCATTGAGCCGGACATGCTTGGACCATCCAATGCCCAGTCCTCAAAGCCATCCATAGATGATTTACTTCTTGTAGATCTAAATTTGGAAAGGGATAGGAAAGGCAAGAGCAAAATGGATCAGGGGGCTGAGAACCAATGGGAGTTTGTACGACAAATTCCAGTGACAAAGGTCTTACATGATGACCCACTTCAAGAGGTCTATAAGGACTCTTTAGAAGGATATTATGCCACAACTAGATTGCCAGAGCTAGATCTTCCTCTAGCACTTGTGGTGGTAGTTGAGAAGCTTGCAAGACATGAACCGAATCGTTGATAAATGGGCCAATGAATACCGAACCTTAGATTGGAAGGAGATTTGGGAGCTCACGTGGAAAGGACAACCATTATTCATGGAAGTGTTCTCAACAAATACAGCTAAACCAGGAGAGACAGTCTTTCATGGAGAAACTGCTGCTCCTTCCCTCTACGAGAGTTCACTAGAGAGGGACCCTTAATATCAAAGCGGACCACTGCAAGTAGCCCAACTCTAGCACCAAGACATTATCCTACACCAAAAGTGCGACCACAGATCACACCACAATGTTTCTCTCACTATGACAATCGGAGGGTAGGGGAGCCAACTCGGCCTCCCTTAAATGCACCTCCTGAAATGCGGGTAACAAGATCTTTGGAGGGGGTTGGTGAGGCAGGTAATAGGAGACCCACACCAATTTGGGATGCATGTGGACCATCTTACCAAAGAGAGGAACAATTCCCACACTGAGAGTGAGAGGCCGTATGCCCTATGATGAGTATTCAAGACAAGTAAGGCCATCAACTCTTCAGAAACTGGTAAAGAAGTACGAAGGGTCGGGAGATCCATATGACTATGTAGCAGCATTTAGGCAAGCAGTTCAAGCTGAGCAAGTGACTGACAAGCATACTCAAATTGAAGGATTTGGGCTCACTCTTGAGGGAAAGGCCCTTGCTTGGTTTCAGGCACTAGAGGCTTCAAACAAATCTTCTTTACGAGTTTTGGAAGAGAGATTCATTGCTACTTTTTCCTTGATGGGGATTCAGCATGACACGGTAGCAAACATCTACTCTTTCAAGCAAGGCGAGACTGAGAATGTTAGAGACTGTGTAAATAGGATGAAGCAGTACATTAATCGTTGCCCAGAAGATGAGAAGCCCACCCAGAGTCGATTAATTTCTCTCTTCTTAAAAGGACTAAAAAATTCAACACTGCATACACATCTCTATGCAAAGAAGCATACAAATTTCAATGAGTGTTGCCATGATGCTATGGATTTCACAGATAACTTCAAATTCCAAGATGGTACTGGCCCTGAGGTAAAACCTAGAGATCAGTGGGGTGATGACCAAAGTTCAGGGTCTAGTGCGCTAGTAAATCTAGACCAGATAGCTAACCTAGTACTAAGGAGATTGGGAGCCACAACAACAGTAGCAGCTAATGAGGAGTGTACTACTTACACAGGTCCTCATCTTTGTGGAGCATGTGGCGGTAATCATAAAACCGAAGAATGTAATACCTTTTCTCCTCTAGTCACAAACCAACCCACACAGAAGTGGTGCCAAGCCTGTGCTTGGAACTTTACCCACACCACACAGGAATGTACTCGCATTGCAAGAATGAGACAGGAGCGTGAGTAGCAAAGGGGTGGAGTGACTCTACAAATGCATCAACAGTATACTAATTTTGAACGTAAGCCACCGATGGCACAAGAACAAGCACGTCCTGTTCTTGGAGCTCAACCTCTTGCTCCTGGGACTGCTCTTGTGAGGGTTGTTGACTATGACAATTCAAATATGTGTAGAGACTTAGTAAACCCAGGCTATGTGGAGGAGGAATATGCATCATATTCATCCAAGGAAAATCTCTTTGAAAGTCCCGCATATCCAAGCCAAGCACTGGAGGGGAACAAAATTCTTTGATGTTGCTAGGCGGCTACCAACCTAGGACTCCAAGCCCCTCAGGTCAATTGCAGCAAAGGAAAGTAGAAGCCAAACTAATGGGCCCCTGTTATGAGTGCGCGGAGAACCCCATTGGGCTCGTGATTGTCCACATCGCTCAAGGCAAGCAGCTCGATCCAATACAACAGTACCACAGTTTCCACCAATTGAAAGATATTGTCTAGGGTGTTGTGTAGGACACTTCTTCCCAAAGGATTGTTTGCTGAAACCACATGAGGAAGGCACCTCTCAACCAAAGGTCTCACTCAACCTTGTAGGGGTAGTTCCATCGCCACCTTCATCAGAGAATGAGGATGTCGTGCCACTTAGAGTCATGACTAGATCACAGACACAAAATGCCGAAATACAGACTGATGAGACACCTCGAACTAGGGATGCAAAGGTAAATCTAGTGGACAAGACCCTACATTCCAATAGAAAAAGGACCACTAGGAGGAAAAAGAACCGCAACAAGAGAACTAAAAGTGCATCCACTAGTTCTCAAGAAGTCTCTAAACAAAACATAAGGGATCAAGCTTTTACATCCCAAGAAGTGCATGAGGTGCATCAACCTCAACCTGGGCCTAGTGCTAAACAAGATGAGGCTAGTACGACCGAGGATAGTTTTGGGGGTTCTGTTTTTGTGGATAAGGTGAATGAGACTCTAGATGCCATCATTGATGCTCATAGAAGTCGCATTGCAGCTTTATCTGAGCTACCCAAGAAGCTTCAAGAATACCCAAACCCTCGTTGAGGTGAGGAGAAGGTCAATCTCGCTGTACATCAGCAACTCATTAGCTCAATCAATACTTGAGGGACCACCTCCACCTATCCCTCGGGGCCCAACCTCTCTTAAGCCAACATTAGAAACCATACCAGAAGTGTCATCAAGTCGGGAAATAAAAAGTGAGCTCATCTCACAATCTCATAGCGAGAAGTCTGCAACAATTGCCACCCCATTGAAAGAAGGTATTCTACCACCACCTAGCCTTGTCTTCCCATGCAATGATGAAGTTATTGATGCTAACGAGGACATGGCAAATGAGATGTGGGCAACAGTTCATGAGAAAGTTAATGAGAATATGTCCTCTATTATTTCCCCTCCATTCTCTGAGGTGGATTTTACCAGGGGCACAGAAAACAACTCTAGACGCCCAAGCATCCAGGAGGAAGTTCAAATAATTGTTTCTCCTAGAAGTAAGCATACAATGAAAACCTTACCATCATATTTGGGAGAATATGAGAACTGTTCTCAAAACTTGAGAATACCCTCCATGCATAGAAGGTTGACAAAGGAGATGGATATGGGTATCGTGCAAGCTATTTTGTCAGCACCAGTGGCTTGTACCTTACCTTTGCTTGATTTGATAAAGCTTCGACCTGAGTTGTGGAATGATATTGCCACATGTTTGTCAGAGCAGGTATTGCTACAAAAGGGTCACCATCATTGTACTATACACCCTGAGACAAAGCATGTTATGCCAGTTCCTATCAACAAAGTAGGAAAATTTTGTGAGGACAATCAGGAAAATGCTACCCTCCCATTAGAAGTGCGAAAAGTAGCTTCAACTACAATACTTGATAGTGGTGCAGGAGTGGGCATTGTGACAAGGTCCATTTGGGAAAAGTGGGACAAACCAGCTATTAGGAGTACCAGGATGCACTTGCAGCTAGCAGATGGAAGCTTAGAACATCCCCTTGGGCTGCTTGAGAACATATTGGTCACCACATGTGGGATTGAATATGAGCACACCTTTGCAGTAGTGGATTTTGGAAAACATCCAAACTATGAAGTGATATTGGGTAGACCATTCATGCAACAATTTCAAATGATTCAAGATTGGGGATACAATTATTTGTACCTCCGACATGATTCTGTCATCACAAGGATCAACCTAAAGAATCACTCATATCGTGATGTAACAAGGTCTCCAATAGATGAGTTTGATTCTACTTCATCTGAGGACTCAAGAGTTACATTGTCAGATGGGCGAGAAGATCCGTGGATGTGTGGAGCCTCATGTAGGGTTTCAACACTGAGAGACTTAAGGGTAATCGAAGTGTATCAGATGAGGCATACATTCCACAACCCTTCCCTGAGCACTTAATTGATCCACTAGAATGGAGTCATGTCCTTGCAACATTATCGACATGTGCTTTACCTAATCCAATTCAATTTTGTGACTTAGATGGATATGACATTATTCCTATACGAATGGTACAACCACGTGACCTTCTAGATGTTTTGTACTATGGGGATGCATCCACAATAGCACTGCATGTAGAGGAAGTCTCAGTGGAGGATTTAACACTCGAATCTGCTAATGATGCTGATAAGGAAGATGGATGGGACTCTGATTTTGATAATGATGTGATAATCCTTGAGCTTCAACAAATGCATGCTGCACACACACGGAAAGAAGCACATGACCTACTTAAATATCAGGCTCAAGAAGAGGCTAAAGCTAGAGTTGCAAAAGCCAAGGAGCATCGCAAGGCTTCTATGTTGGCCTTATAGTTGGCTACTGATGAACAATATATCGATCCTTTCAATATTCAAGTGTGTCTTCATCTTCATGAGACTACCTACTTTGTCTCTGCCTTAATTGACTTTGGTGGTGCAGATTATAATGTTCTCTCGTTTGACACATGGATAGCCTTGGGACAACCAACACTTGTACACATTCCTATTGACTTACGAAGCTTCTCAGGTGAAGATAACCCTATAGAGGAAAAATGTGTCATTATGATATCCATTCAGGATCACCAGATGTCAGTTCCATTTTATGTGGCAAGTAAGTCCAAGGCAGTGGTAGAGGCTGTTCTCGGTCGATCATGGTTAAGTGCTACCAATTGTTCATTAGATTGGAAGAATAGACAATACAAATTGCAAATTGACTCTGATTGCATCTTGGGATCTGCTACTCCATGAGCTTTATCATGTCAAAAGGGTGGTGTTTCTACCTTACACAACCCACTTTCAAAATCTGCTCTCTTGAAGCTCCAACACAAATGATGTGGATAATCGATGAGTCCTCAAGTGAGGGCCATGGTTGGCATGTTCCAACTACTTTAGTCATTGCTCTCAAAGAAGGCCAGGCAAGAAGGAATTATCAATTTGGCTACCCAAAGATGCGTACAAACTTGTACCATCTAGCCTAGTTGCTAAGCCTCCTAGCACTTTGGCTTCCCAAATGCCATGGTTTGCTAGAGGTAAAAGAGTGTATCAATAAGATTCCAAAAGCCACCCTTAGTTTTCCATATCAGTGTGTGCAACGGAAGTCAACACAACCTCTTCAAGATAGGATAGGTGGTTGTGATAGCACCTACAAATCTCCTTGTGTTGACCTTTCCAAAACAAGTATTGAAACACTAATTGTCCCAATTTCTCCTTGTTACACAATTCCACCATCAACTTGTGTACTTAAGACAAATCCAACTTTACATGAGTCTCCTTTGAGCATAGATTCTAGCACTTCAATGCCTAAATCCTCTTATCTTGCTTAAATTCCTCGACAATTGCTAACCTTCCCACCTCTTAAGAAGGATACCCAAAACCAAAGATAAGGCATTAACACTACAATTGAAGCTCTTTGGTAGATCAATGTTTGAATAGTCTCACATTTACTAATGTGGTTCCTTATGCCTTTAGAGGATTGTGTTCTTTTTGAGATGATCTTATCTACAATGTTTTTGATAGGGATTGTAATGATGGATATGAGTGTATAAAGTTTGAAGTTTCTAAATTTCATTGTTCTACGCCCAGATACCTCCTGATGGATACTTGGTGAGATACATGTCCACCATGCATTGACCCTGATAGTACTCAACCGGAACATCACGGGGGTTATAGTGCTCCTCCTTTTCAAACTCATTCTAGGTACTTTTATGCTCCCTTAGGTAAAAATTACTGTGGGTATCACTTTGTCACTTTATTCTATCAACAGCGTCACCCATTTCCACATTGTCAAGAGTGTGTAGTACGACTCGTATTAGGAGAAAGCTTCACACATTTTTTGGATATGCCGCTCTTACTTTAGACGATATGGCACGGGCTTAATGAAACAAATTGTGGGAATTACACCCCAACGCCATAACCTTCTTAATGTGAGAATACCAGAGAGAGGACCAAATCAACGTAGATTACCTGAGGAGGTTCAAGCACAACAATGGAGGGATACATGCATAAATGACTTGCAACCACCTATCTTGCAAGCCCTCCTTTCCCAAGCCTCAACATGTCAATTTTGGATCACTATGAGTACCTACATTGAGCAGTTCCAAAATCAAAATTGTCTGCTTAACCTTCACATAGAACCAATGCCATATTTTAGTGAGGAAGCACTCCTTCCTCAGGCCGATTTTTGTACAGGGTTGTCATTGCATCTTGAAGTGATTGATACCATCTTTCCAGCAAAAGTGGACATGGATCCACCACCAGTGCAAGGGTAAGCTCATCGACAGGGCACTTTTCTCCCACTGGGTTTTTCCCCTCGGCTATATTCGGTGATTAGCACCAATAACAAATTTTATTCCTTTCTTTTCTTTCCTTGTTTGTCACATCAACACCACCAAAAGACAATTTGAAGCATGAACAACCATCATATCACATCATATGACATCAATTTCTCTAATCACATCAACACCACCAAAAGACAATTTGAAGCATGAACAACCATCATATCACATCATATGACATCCCCATTGGCATCTCATATGAAATATAGGCATCCCAACATCACATAACATGTAATCAAACATCCATAAGGCTCAATGGCATGTGAATGGCCTATGGAATCACTCAATGGCAAGTTTATAGCCTCAATGCTCACAAATCCCCAACCTAGTGCATTAGGGGTGGCATTTGGCTTATGTGGTAGCCATTGTAAGATTTCTCCCTCCAGCTTTTGAGGTGTAAAGGTGTAAGAACCTCCCCTTCTGTTCTTGTAAATATTCCCCTCTTTGAAATAAAAGAAAGATCTTGTTTTACCTTGTTTTGGCCTAGAGAGAGAAAATGTCTAGAGAGAAATAATCTAAAATAAAGATATTTTTTGATATAAAAATCCTCCTAGTGACTAAGATGGCTTCCCCTGAAACATAATTTCAAAAAGAACTTTCCAATGTGCATTTGGAATTAATATTAAAATTGTTTAAAGGACCTTAGCCTAAGGGTCAAGATTTTTAGAAATTTTTGGATTATGGTCCAATTAAGGTACCTATAGACCAATTGGATTAATCCAAGTGTGGGAATGAGATAAATACAAAAGAATAAAAGAAAATACCCAAAAATGAGTAAATGCTCACATAAGATGAAGAGTTGACTGAGTACAAGGTTTATTAGTTAAAAACTATGAGATATTACTAAAAAAATGAGATATAATGATACATTTTTGACACCTTGGGAAGGGGGGGGGAGACTTTAAGGAGGCACCTATTTCACACATGTGGATGAGTTTTAAATTCATAAAAATTGTGATATTTTTATCTCTTCTCTCTCCTGGATCAAACCAAATAAAAAAGGGAGCCAAACTCATCCAAATCTTGTCCAAATTCAACCAAACTGAAGCTGGAAAATTCTAGAACTTAGTTGAAATCAGTTAGTGGCCTCCCTCACCTATAAATAGACCCTCATTCTTTTGTATTCTCATCTGTGAACTATACCATGCCAGTATTACATTAAAATAATGATATTTTCTATCATCCTTTAAAAGTCCTCTACATTTTGGAGAGATTGGAGCTTCTCTCTCTCTCTCTTCAACCTTCCTTGGATCTTTCCTCTCAACACACTAACCAATTGATTGGTTGGGGGCTTCTTCTAAGATAGAGAAACAAGCAAAAACAAGAGGTAAAGTGTAATTTTATGGTTTTTCTCTACTATTCTCAATGTTTTCTCTTCTCAACCCCTCTCAAGCTTTAGAAGTTTTTAAATTAAGTGTTTAAAATGCAAATCAAGCTTTTCTTACTTGTTGTAATGAATAATTAAGAAAAGATTACATTTATGCTTAATTAGAATGCTTAATTACGATACTTTTTCATGTTTATCTCTCTCTCCCCAAAAGAATGGTCATTCCTATGACCAATTCTCTATTCAAATAATGCTTCTCATTGATAAATTCTCAATTCACAAATCAAACTCTAGGCTTGTGAAGCTAGAGGTTAAGAAAGTGGCTTTTTATACTTTTTATGCTTCTAAAATTATGATAATCTTATGATTTAAATCCATAAATTGGATTTAAGTTTAGAAAATAGTCATACTATCATAATTGTATTACTAAGTTTATTCTTTTTAAAAATATTAAAAAATTATCAGTAATAGCAGGGGAGCTATGGCAAATTTTTAAGAAATTGATACATAATTCATTCTTATGCATAACGTGAAAAGAGGACTTCCTACCATATTCTAGGATTGGTCATCCTATGCTAAAAGAACGATTTTCATCACATTCAATGGAAAACTAATTTTTAAGATTTATGCATAATTAAATAATTAAGAAAAGAGAAAATTATGGTAATTTTATAATGGAAAAAGTGGAATTCATAGCATATTGAATTAATGGATATTTTTATTAAAATTCAAAGAGAAATTTTAGATAAATTTATTTTATGCATGAGAAATATTTAAATGATAAAAGAGAAATTCCCATGACATTTGGAATTCAATCATTTAAATAGTACAAGTGGAATTCTTGGCATATTGAAATAAATGGATATTTTTATTAAAGAAAAGAGGAGTTTTAGATAAATTTATTTGATGATAAAAGAGGAATTCCCATGATAAATTTATTTGATGATAAAAGAGGAATTCCCATGACATTTAGAATTCAATCAATTAAATGTAAAAAGAGAAATTCCCATGATATTTGAGATCCAAGAACTAAATGGGAAAAAGAGAAATTTTTAATATAATTCAATTTATGAATATTTATCAAAAGTGGAATTTTGAGCATTATTGGGAAATATGGGTAGAATTGATTTTTGTAAATCCCATGAATTCTTTTATTCAAAAGAAGAATATTGAACACATTTCACTTGAGGAATTTTAGAAAGAATATGAAAATAGTCGTCTCGAGAAAAAGAACCTTTACCTAGGCCAAGCAATTGGCAGAAATTTAGAAAAAGTCCCATCGTCGGTATCCAAGTAGAAAAAGCTACTAAATCGGAATGAGATGTGAATGGATGTGATAAGATGTGAATGGGATGTGATAGGATGTGGTGTGATGTAAATGAATGTGGATGAGATGTGAAGTAAATGGATGTGGATGTGAATAATGAGATGAGAATAAGATGTGAGGTTATGTGAAAGGATGAGATGTAAAGTAAATGGATGTGGATGTGTATGTGAAAGAATGTGACGTAAATGAATGTGGATGTGAATGATGAGATGACAATGAGATGTGAGGCTATGTGAAAGGATGTGATGTGATGTAAATGGATGTGGATGTGGATGTGGATGTGATAGGATGTGATGTGATGTAAATGGATTAGAACATAAGTTATTGCATAAGGTAAAGGAGGAGGCACATATTATGGAGTTGAAAATTATTGCATGAGTCTTAGGTGGTTCTTTTTTTTACTTCTTTTGGAAAGAAAACATCATAATTTTGGTTAAAATAAGGCATGATAGTAGTGAGCCCTAAGGATTTAAGGCTACAAGTAGATATTGTTATATTGCCTTATCTTATCCAAATTGACACAACCATATCTCTTGCACTCATCAAGTTTCAATGTCAAACCATGCTCATAAATTACCCTTTAAATTTGCCTCTTATGGCTTTCTCCTTGTATTTTGACCCTAGCATGGCTTTATCCTTGTGTTTTGACCCTAGCATGGCTTGTGATCTTCTTTTCTCTCCTCTAGCCTCAAAACACTATTGTAGACAAAATAGGTAATATTCACAAGCGCAAAAAAGAGATTTGGATTATCAAATCCAAGTTCAGCACGGAAGAGCTCCAGGGATAAGAAGAAGAAAAAGTCGAACGGGAAGGAGAAGAAGAAGTCAAAAGATGATAGCAGTGATGAGGATTCAGAGGAGGAGTTAGACACAGATTCAGACAGTTCGGATTCGGAAGAGGATTCATATCAGATAGTGAGGATGATTCAGACACTAATTTAGGTTCAGATGAAGATGGGAACAGAAAGAAGAAACACAAAAAGAAATCTAGTAAGAAGTCTAAGAAGAAGGTGAAGGATAGTTCGATTGAAAAGATGGTAGAAAAGAAATTGAAGAAACTGGGAGTCAAGAAGACAGTAAGACAACTCGTTGTTGTGACATCTGTGAGGGATAAGGATGGCCATAAGACAAAAGACTATTGGAATAATCCAAATTTTAGGGGAGTAATCCCTGAAAGGATACAGCAGAAGATTCAGCAGAACATGGCACAAGCCAATGGAGTTTTTTTGGAAGCTTCAGGACAACAGAGATCATTTAACAACCAAGGATGGAAAAGGTAGCAGCAGCCATATTCAAACTGGAGACCACCATTCAACTCTAGAAGACCACCATTCAAAGGAAATTTCAATCAAGGA
Organism: Cibotium barometz; assembly: GCF_041138505.1. Lineage (NCBI taxonomy): Eukaryota > Viridiplantae > Streptophyta > Polypodiopsida > Cyatheales > Cibotiaceae > Cibotium > Cibotium barometz. The sequence continues at coordinate 45,803,293 of NC_141095.1, read as the reverse complement.
AGTCGACCAAGATTTGGTGGATGGCAAAATTTCAGACCATCATGGGGAGGAAATTGGGGTCAACAATAGAGTTGGCCACAACAACAGAGTTGGCCACAACAACAGAATTGGCAACAACCACCTAATTAGAATCAGCAGGGTTGGAATCCACAGGGTTGGAATCAGCAACAAGGGTGGAATCAGCAGAGCAGGGACCTAGTGTGAGCAGTTACCTCAGTTACCTCCACCACCTAGTGAGTAGTTACCTCAGTTACCTCCACCACCTGCGCAACAAGGAGAAAAGGATATAAGAACCAAAAAGTAATTTGATAGAAGTAGAGATTCCTCGGGAATTCTGGATGATGTAGCAGGACATGAGATGTATAGCTTTCTTGATGGGTTTTCAGGGTATAATCAGATCCGGGGATGGCTGAAGAGGATATAGCAAAGACTGCATTTATTACTGAATGGGGAGCATTTTCTTATACAGTTATGAGTTTTGGTCTCAAGAATGGACCACCTTCATTTTCAAAAGCAGCTTTCAAAACTTTTGAGCCATATGTGATAGAGTTTATGCGGATCTTTATGGATGACTTTTCAGTGTTCGGAAAGAAAGTTAAGCATTTGGATATCTTAGGAAGTGTTTTGAAAGATGCTGATTGTTTAGAATGGCCCTAAATCCATACAAGTGTGCTATTGCAATTCAAAGAGGGAAATTGTTGGGGCGTATCATTTCAAAAGAAGGTATGTCGATTGATGCTGATAAGATCAGTGCAATTCAGAAAGCAGTAGCACCTGATAACTTGAAGGCAGTTTCAAGGTTTATGGGTCAGATTAAATGGCATAATCGATATTTGAGGTATTTGGCAGATGTTAGTGCTCCATTAAGTCATTTGACAAAGAAAGATGTGGAGTTTGTGTGGGGTGAGGCTCAGGAAAAAGCATTCCAGATCATGAAGAAGATGTTGGTAGTATCTCCTATTCTCCAACTCCCAAATTGGGAGTTACCTTTTCATGTATTTGTAGATGCATCGAATATGGCTGTTGGAGTGGTTTTGATGCAGGAGAAGATCCGGGGATAGTTTCGACCAGTCTATTATGCCAGGAGGATGTTGAAGCCAGCAGAGAAGAACTACACCGTTACAGAACGAGAAGCTTTAGGGATGATTTTTGCATTACAAAAGTTTAGGCATTATCTGTTGGAGAACAAAGTAGTCTTTCATGTTGACCATCAGGCATTGACATTCTTGGTGAAGAAGCCAAAGTTGGAAGGAAGACTTGCCAGGTGGATGCTTTTGTTGCAGGAATTCAATTATACAGTGTTGCATACTCCCGAAAATAAGCATGCGATGGTGGATTATCTTAGTAGGCTGGAGAATTCACAAGAGACACCAGGAGTGTCAGATTAGTTGTTGCCACATGCGGAATTGTTTCGGGTGGAAGGTCAGTCCTTTGACAATTGGTATGACTAAATGTTGTAGTTTTTGACAGATGCAGTGTTACTTTCTAATATAACAACGGATTAGAAGAAGAAATTCGCCTTGAGGAGTAGGCCATTTCTGATTATTGCTGGATCATTATATAGAAGAGGAGCAGATTAGATTATTCGCTCGCAGATGTGTTCTAGATGAAGAACAGAAGGTGGTTTTGCAAGAGGCACATTGCGGAATGGCTAGAGGACATTTTTCAGGAGAAATTACAAGGCGGAAGATTATGCAAGCAGGTCTATGGTGGCCATTGTTGTTAAGAGATGCACACAAGTTTGCCAGAGAATGTGTGCAATGTCAGAAAATTGGTCAACCAACTCAGATGGATCAGTTGTAGGATCACCCAGTATTACCACTTGAACCATTTCAGAAATGGGGTGTGGATTTTGTTGGGCCAATAAAGCCAAAGGCCAGGAGGACAGGAGCAAGATATATTTTGGTTGCACATTGGCACTGGCAGATGCTCCTAAAAAATGGTAGTCGCTTGCCTCCATAACTCTTGAGTGTAATCAAACACCTCTTTCTTCAACAACAGATCCGCATCTGCTTCTGCAACCAGGACTCCAGTAACTGCCTGCTGCCCATCTAAGGCTACCTTTTCCATCTTTCTTCAATAACAGATCCGCTACTTCCGCAACCAGGACTCCACTGCCTGCTACCCATCTAAGGCTACCTTTTCCATCTCCACCAAGGGCATCAATTGATTCAGCAAAAAGTTATTGTTTGTGATCAACTGAGTGATCCTCTCCTCCATTTCCTGAAATTGAGACTCTGTGGGCTGCTTTTAGGCCATCTTCCCACACTCCGAAATCTTGCACAGCGCTTAAAATCTCTACATATTTGGCCTGCATTGCAACCCCTACACGCTCCACTTCCTCCTGCAAGCTTTTCTTCTCCTCCATCGCTTCTTCCAACTTGTCTTGCAGCTTCTGCACTTCTCTCTCCAACACATCAACTTGCTTAGTATCCAATTTCTAAGCTTCCAGTGTTAAGAGCATAGCCTCCTGGTTCTTGATGAACCGATTCAAATCGGATAGGCTTTGAATTGCAACCTGCACTGAAAACATCCCTGGCAAACTCGAACTCACACTTATGTGACAAATGGTGTTAACTTTTGCGATGCCGTTCACTAGGGTCTGCTCCTCCCTGACACTTCCCCAAACCTCTTAGGGAATACTGTAATTGTCCTTGTCTTTGCATTCGGCTTTGAAACACTTGGCAATTGGGGAAAGAAACTAAACTTACCCCCTTCTTTCTGCTTTTGTGGAGGACTTAACTTCAGGCCCTTCAAGTTAATCTGCACAATAGACTTTCCCTTGTCCGATACCGATGGCTCCCACTCTAGCTTTCTCTTTTTCACTTCCCCCATCGTCATTTGCTCCGTGCATGCTCCGTGCTTCTGCTAAACCCTGATGGGGACACCGGTGAAGCAGTGGGCACCTGCAACGCATATCCAAAGATTGCTGCCAAGTAGGGTGCTAACTTTCCCACTGAAGGTAACCTGCGTTTATCACGCGCTTCCCCTAACTGCATCTTGTCATAGATGAAAGTGGCCCAATCCATCTTCATCCCTCTCTCTGCATTGTAGAGGGGTGCAAATGCCTCCTTTGACATCTAGGCTATCTTAGCTAGAATGCACACCTTGTCTAAGTACCAAAATAGATGGGTGATCCTTAGCTTGTCTATATTCCTCACCATATAGTATGACCTTGTGCCCTCCGGGGGTCCAAACTTGGCCCGCATCAGAGCATCAAAAATTTTCTTTAACTTCTGTGTTTGGATGAACGGCACCCGAAAAACTTTTGCCGCCAAACAAGCTTCGGTGTCACCTCCTTGTCATCTGTGATGTATCTTGCGTTCTCCCTCAGATGATGCAGCTGCTTCTTCGCGAACTCGTTCTTTTCCCATGCAGCCCATGGTAAGCATGCAAACTCATACAAGCCAATTCGCTTGAGCCATACCTCGGTTTCTTTGTCCTGCACATCGAATCCCTCTTCGATATCGATCTCCTCTGGGTTATCTTCTCCTCCCAAATCTGCTTCCTCGCTCTCCTCAATGATTTGGACACTTTCCCTTCTCAATCGCAATAGCTCCTCCATGGCGGTCTTCATCGACCTTGTTTTTGAGTCATTGACCCACTTGTGTGCTCCTGTGTGAGCGCAAGCTGTTTCCAAGTCTTGGTTCGAAGCAGCATGTGAGGAAGTGCTGAGGAAAGAGAATCGAGAGCTGAGGAGTATTGTTGCGGAGTTGAAGAAGCAGCTGGAGGTAGAATGGAGTGCAGTAATGGACCAGATGGCAATATTACGGGATGAGACACCTGATAAACAAGATGATACTGCAAAAGGCAAGCAAGGTGAGTCTTTGGTGAAATGATGTGGAGCCGGATGCAACAAAAGGCAAGGAAGCGGAAGTCGGATTGGGTGCAGTGGGACAAAAGTGTTGGTGGTAAACCTGTGGACAAGGCAGAATGTTTGGCGGATCAAGGGATTGTGAGTCCGAAGTCAGCCTCTGGCTCAAGCCACCCCCCCAGGCTGTGCCAGGTGTTTAGGGGATGAACTTAGGAGGATTATTATTTTGTCATATGATATGTAACCTTAGGGAAATCAAATGTGACTTTTGGGATCTTAGGAGAAGTTGGAATGTCTTTTGGTGTTGGATATAAATCAGTAGTTATGTTTGTGCACAAGGAAAATGTAGACGGATGTAAGCAGGACTATGTTTTGGGCAATGAAGAAGTCAGCAAGTTTGTCAATTTGTCGGTTGATGTTTATGTTTTTGAAGCTTTGACAGTAATGTTTCAGTCTCATTAATGGAAGGAGTTCCTCTCTTTATAGTACTCTGTACAATGTTGTTCATCTTTGTTTATCTTAGAGAGGATGTGGAAGTTAGAGTTTTTTGTCAGATCAGAAGTCAAGTTATTTGTCATCCTATTCAATCTGCTAGGAAGTTACACTAGTTTATAGTGCAACTCAAATTTCCAGATAGATAGATGATGCACACGTCTTTCATGTCTCTTGGTTAAAGGCTTATATAAGACCTTCATTATTGTAGAATGTCCCAAAAGAGTAGCACCCAAAAATGGTTGATGAATCAGAGGTGATAGAGGCCGAGTAGATCCTTCTACATCATTGGAAGCACGATTTTGGACGATGACTTTGCCAATTTTATACAAAGTTCAAAGATCGAGGGACCTATTAAGTCGTTTCACTAGATGAAGATTTTAAACTACCTCAAAGCCATGAACCTGCCACCAAGCTAAGTAGGAGAGAATGTCACGTGCACGCATGCACTGTGGTACATGGTGACACACTGGCTCATCAACAGTGCAAGAAACATGTATAGAAATAACTGTACTTTCATAGGATATTTTATCATATGTTGTGACCCCTTTGTGAGCCCCAGTCTGGGACATGTCAAGAAAGAGCTACGTAGGTCAGTCTCCCAGCCATAGAGCTCTAAATGTCAAATCAGTCCTCTTAACCCACTTTGGAGAATTCAACAAGTAATCCTCATGTAGGTGCATGTAGATGTCAACCTTAGGAGTAGAATTTATTAGAGCATGTTAGCTGCATCCATGTAGTGGGGTGGATCTCGTAAATAGGATGTAGCTTCGTGGTAACCTTACTAAGCAATGGGTTCATTTTGACCACGACCATAGGATTAAAGGTTGGAATACCATGGGGGTCCATATGTATGACCCCTTTATGCATGAGTTGTTGACAATTACTATATGTGAATTTAAGGTATAAGACACCTTTGCCCAGGTTAAATTTTGGAAAATGTTAAATTCAATTATGGAAAAAATGGTTTTAGAGTTCTAAAGTTTAGGAGATTTATGTCAAATGAAGCTCAGGCAAATTGGTTGGTTGTTCACACTATATATAATGGTGGTCCAAATAATGTGCTTGAAGGAAAGGTCACGTGCCTTTCATTGTGAACAAAATATGGTGGTGCATACTAGGAGATGTATCAAGCTTCAATTCCAAAAAAGAACATAAGATCTTATGTAGAAAATGGAGGAATGTCCCATCAAAAGGTGGTAGCAGAGCAGATAATGTGATTGGTGGAAAAAAACATGCCAAGAAGGAGCATATATACCATGCTTGGATACTTGATTGGCATGGTGGGATATGAGAGCTTCTCATTGGGGTGCATGTATGCTCAAACAAGTGGATGTAGAACCATTTGTACCAAATATGAATCTGCTAGGAAATAAACACTCTAGGATGAGAGCAACACATGCTTTTAGGACTCAAATATCATTGTAGGAGGCATCTATAACTAATCTTGCGATGGCTGTGTTGCAAAGTTCACATTATGATTCATATTTAATGGTGGGCAGGTCTAGGACTATAAAAACTCAAGAAGAGGCTTTTGTCAAACAAGGGAAAGTGAAACTAGCTCTAAGAAAGAAACTTGTAGACATGGCACATGTAGTGATTGAAGAGAGGCTAGAGTTGTGTCCCCAGAGATTGAAGGAAGGCATGATGGGAGAAGGAGCATTAGAAGAAAGAAACCAAGACATGTGAGCCCAGGGGTTATTTTGGTGACGATAGTCATCACCCAAAATATGTGACTATTATGGTGGATCAATTAAAGAGTGCTAGAATGGCCAATAAGTGGGTTGAGCAATCTTTGGATTTTGACGTGGTTGTACATGATGCACGGTGGGGGCTATATGTAGGAAAGAGCTATGTAGCCTTATTACATTCTTTGGGTACTTACCAAGAAAAGGGTGTCGATGTGCTTCAGTTAATAAATCCTTTTGGAAGAAGGAATGCCATTGGTGTGCTAGTGCACAACATTTCAAAGAGCATCGATAACATCCAAATGGGATTGTTGAACTAATTATTTGGTTCTGTAAACTTGCATTGAATATACTTGGAAAATAGATGCCTCTATTTTAGGTGTGCCACCTAGGCTTGCTCCAAGGGTATGGAAATTTTCAAGGGGGACTACCATTTTAAAGTTGCAAGTTTTTGGGTTTATTCTAGATACAGAAGGCAGTAGTCCTGAAGGTGTCAAAATCAAGCAAAGTGTTCTTCACATCTCAAGTCATTTGAATCCATGCTGTTGCATGACGAATGAAGATCAATACAAGGATGCAACAAAAAAGACACTTAGGGCTCTTGAAAAGAGTTCCAAGTTGTGGATGAATGTGGGAGTGGGTTTGACAATAATCCCACATGGGAACTTTTGGGAGTTCTAGAATTTTTGTATAAAAGGTGGCCCATTTGAGAGCATGGACACATTGGGCAAACTCATGTTTGAGCTCTCTTGAGACTAGCTCTCCCTCTTCTTCCATAGAGGTGCAAGCTCTTCTCTCTCCCCATCTACATTGTTGTAAGTTCTATTCTTTTGTTAATTCAATGCAATGAGTTGATACTTGTCTCTCTTCTCATGTCAATTCTCTTGTGTGCATGTTTCTTATTGAGAGCTTCAAGGATTGTGTGCATGCTAGGGAAATGAGTATTTGAGAATGAAGAATGCTTTGATCTTGTGTGAGCAATAGCTAAGCTTTCTTCTTGTTTGGATGTATGGATGAGTGGAGTGTGGAGTTGAGTGAGCAATAGCAAGATTGAGCTTGTGTGTGTGTTAAGTCTATGTCATTAGTAGTAGTTTTCTTAGCATTCTCTCCATCAAATGGATAAGCTTTTGTGCACCGGTACGGGTTGAATCCCTAGCTCCGAAAGGGATGCAAATCCCATTGGATTGAGCTAAGTGTGGATCATACTACTCTTGCTACAAGTGAGAGAGTTTTTTCGTCTCTCCATTGACGCCGCTGCCGGGGAGAAGACTCAAATCCGGTTGAGAGTGTGTGGAAACCACCACTATTTCCTCTTTTGGTTGCAAAACCATTGAGTGATTAGGTTAGGTTCGGGTGTGCGATCCTGGTGTGAGTAGATAAGGTTAGGATAAGAAAAAAACCATTGAGCGGTTGAGGTTTCTCCCGCATTGTTTTTTATGTTTTATTGCTTTTATGTTTTTTCAAGTACCGTTCATTATGCTTACCTTCATTGTTTTTTGTCATTTCATTCTTTCATGCTTTTCGCTAACATGTGATTAGTAAAATAAAAAAATAAAAAAAGGAAAAGAGGTGCATTGCTAAGCTTTTCCATAGCTTATGCAAGCTCCATAGGCTCCCAAGCGTGAAGCCCGCTTAAGGAAGAGAGGAGAGAGGGAAAGAGAGGGGAGAAAGGAGAAAATAAAGCGTGGAGAGAGGTTGCAAATTGTATTTTTTTTATTTTTTTTATATATATGTATATATATATATGTGTATTTAAAACACAAAAGACAGTGGTGGCTGTTGGCTTCTGACTGGTTCGAAGACAGTGTGGAGGGCGCCCATGTGAAGTGCCTGCAGCGAAGGTGTGAAGGGCGGCTCGAGTTTGCCTTAGAGCTAAGGAAGGAAGGGTGGCAACCGTGTAGAAGGTGGAGCGGCCGCGACGTCGACTGCAGCTAAGGGCCGAAAGGCGGCTGAAAATGTGGAGCAAAGTGGTGGCCGTTGCGCGGTTGTGGCTGGCGGGGTCAGGTGACTGTAGCAAAGGCGAAGCTAAGGCAGCTGGCGAAACCATGCAGAGAAGGGGACTTCGTGAGGAAAGAAGGCAAAGCTGAAGTGGCGGAAGCTGGCAGCTGAGGCGACCCGCGGGAGAGGTGGCCGAAGGCTGGGCCGCAAGGAGGTGGTGTAGGCCGGTGCAGCTGGGGCGACTGCAGAGAGTGAAGAAGAAGGCGTCGAAGCAATAGCAGGTGAAGGCGTCAGAGGCGAATGTGGTGGCCGGTGACGAGCCCACAGCTGTGAGGCGGTTGGCAGCCCAGGTGGCTGCAACTGAGAAGCGAAGTGTGTGGAAGGGCTGGCCGCGTAGAGAGGGCTAAGCACGAGCTTCAGCTACTGGCCGGCAGCAGTTGGAGGCGCAGCAGCAAAAGGTGGTTGCGAAGGCGGGGCGGCTGGCAGCTGGAGAAGGGGCAGCAAAAGGCGTCTACTGAGCTTGCCCTCGACGAAGAAGGAAGCGTGGGAGGCGTGAAGGCGAGCGAGCTGTGGAAAGAATCGGGGGCTGCAACAGCTGGCGTGGCAGATGCGGAGGAGAAGCAGCAGAAGAAGCACGTGAAGACGACAGGGTGCGGCGCCGAGAAATCCGGCGAGAGCGGCGAGGGATAAGGTAGGTGCAATTTTTTATTTTTTTTATTTTCTTTATATTTTATTAATTTTTCATGTCTTTTTATTTTTTAAATAAAAAAAATAAAAAATATAAAAAAAATATTTTTTAATTAAAAAAAAGAAAAAAAAGAAGAAGAAAAAAAGAAAAAAAACCATAAAATAATAAATTTATTTTTTTAAAAAAAGAGAAAAAAAACAATTTTTATTTTTTGTATTTTGAAACCATTGTTCCTTTTTTCAATTTCTGTAAAGTCTTGCATAATTAAAGTAGCTTGCATTTTTTATTTTTATTTTTTTTAGAATTTTTATAAATGATGCATAATTAGTAAATTCATATTTTTTATATTTGGTACGAAATTTATTAGTTAAAAAAAACAAATAAACAAACAAACAAACAAACAAACAAACAAACAAAAAAAAAACCAACAAAAGGAAAAAAAAACCAACAAAAGGAGAAAAAAAACAACAAAAAGGGAAAAAAAAATTCTATAAATTAAGTGTTTTTTTTAGGAGTCTACTCTTTTGCATAATTTATAATTCTTTATTTTTTTTAATTCTTTGCATAATTAGTTTAACCTACATTTTTTTATTTTTTGTAACTTTGTGCATAATTAGTATTTTTTTAGTGTGATTCATAATTTTTGTGTAGGTTTAAAAAAATAAAAACATAAAAAAACATAAAATCATTTAAAAAAAATCATAATTAAATAAAAAGATAGGATAGATAGTTACGTCCACATACTAATTCTAGTTGCAATTAGTTAGGTAGGTTAAATAATATATATATATATATATATTATTTAAAAACAAAAACAAAAATAAAACAAAACAAAAACACATAAAAAAAAACCAAAAAAATTTGACCTTATGCACTTGCGGTCGGGACGTCTTGTAGATTCTGCCATAGGACCTAGGGCACCTTCTAGAGTACCTACGCAGGAAAGTGGGACCCAATCGGTAGGAAATTTGGCAGATATTGCTGAAACACTTTCTGAATCCCAATCCGATACCCTTTCCTCTAGAACAACTAGTTCATTGTCCATGGACAATCTAGGGCCGACAAATAGTCATCCCGTAGCCCCAAATAGGACACCCTCAAGATCCTTTAATCCATTTGAAGCCGACACCATGGGGTTAACACTCAATGTGAGACTCCAATATGTCTACACAAATGCTCAAGGAGTTGAGATCTTTAGGGACCCACAACAACGGTATCTTGTTAAGATCGCAGACATTTTCTCAGAACTTGATAGAGCACCTCTAGTCAATGACCAGGGTAACATGTACATGGGTGGAGATGGTGTTCGCTACGAAGTCACCTACCATCTAGAAAAGGTAGACAAATTAGGGGAGCTCTCTAAAACCGAGTTCTTAGACTTATCAGAACTTTCCAGAGCAAGGGTGTCTAGAGATGATTGGCTCATCGAGCCGGACATGCCTGGACCATCCAATGCCCAGTCCTCAAAACCATCCATAGATGATTTACTTCTTGTAGATCTAAATTTGGAAAGGGATAGGAAAGGAAGAGTAAAATGGATCAAGGGGCTGAAAACCAATGGGAGTTTGTACGACAAATTCCAGTGACAAAGGTCTTACAGGATGACCCACTTCAAGAGGTCTATAAGGACTCGTTAGAGGGATATTATGCCACAACTAGATTGCCACAGCTGGATCTTCCTCTAGCTCATGTAGTGGTAGTTGAGAAGCTTGCAGGACACATGAACAGAATAATTGATAAATGGGCCAATGAATACCGAACCTTAGATTGGAAAGAGATTCGGGAACTCACGTGGAAAGGACAACCATTATTCATGGAAGTGTTCTCAACAAATACAGCCAAACCGGGAGAGACAGCCTTTCTTGGAGGAACTGTTGCTCCTCCCCTACGAGAGTTCACTAGAGAGGGACCCTCAACATCTAAGTGGACCACTGCTAGTAGCCCAACTCTAGCACCAAGATATCGTCCTACACCAAATGTGCGACCATAGGTCACACCACACCAACATCTTTCTCACTATAACAATCAGAGGATAGGGGAGCCAACTCGGCCTCCCATTAATGCACCTCTTGAAATGCGGGTGACAAGATCTTTGGAGGGGTTTGGTGAGGCTGGTAATAGGGTACCCACACCAATTTTGGAAACATGTGGACCATCTTTCCAAAGAGAGGAACAATTTCCACTGAGAGTGAGAGGCCGTAGGCCCTATGACGAGTATTCAAGACAAGTAAGACCATCAACTCTTCAGAAACTGGTAAAAAAGTATGAAGGGTCGGGAGATCCATACGATCATGTAGCAGCATTTAGGCAAGCAGTTCGAGCTGAGCAAGTGGCTGATAAGCATACTCAAATTGAAGGATTTGGACTCACTCTTGAGGGAAAAGCCCTGGCTTGGTTTCAGGCATTAGAGGCTTCAGACAAATCTTCTTTACGAGTTTTGGAAGAGAGATTCATTGCTGCTTTTTCCTTGATGGGAATTCAACATGACACAGTAGCACACATCTACTCTTTCAAACAAGGCGAGAATGAGAGTGTTAGAGACTGTGTAAATAGAATGAAGCAGTACATTAATCGTTGCCCAGAAGATGAGAAGCCCGCCCAAAGTCGATTAATTTCTCTCTTCTTAAAAGGACTCAAAAATTCAACACTGCATACACATCTCTATGCGAAGAAACATACAAATTTCAATGAGTGCTGCCATGATGCTATGGATTTCACCGATAACTTCAAGTTCCAAGATGGGTCTGGCCCAGAGGTGAAACCTAGAGATCAGTGGTGGGGAGACGACCAAAGTTCAGGGTCTAGCACGCTAGTAAATCTCGACCAGATAGCTAACCTAGTACTACGGCGGAGATTGGGACAGACCTATCGTCCACCCATGCAGCCACAACAACAGCAGCAGAGAATGAGGAGTGTACTTCCTACAGGTCCTCATCTTTGTGGAGCATGTGGCGGTAACCATAAAACAGAGGATTGTAACACCTTTTCTCCTCTAGTCACAAACCAACCCACAAAAAAGTGGTGCCAAGCCTATGCTTGGAACTTTACCCATACCACACAGGAATGCACTCGCATTGCAAGAATGAGACAGGAACGTGAGCAGCCAAGGAGTGGAATGAGACAGGAACGTGAGCAGCCAAGGAGTGGAGTGGCTCCACAAATGTATCAACAGTATACTAATTTTGAACGTAAGCCACCGATGGCACAAGAGCAAGCACGACCTGTTCTTGGTGCTCAACCTCCTGCTCCAGGGACTGCTCCTGTGAGGGTTGTCGACTACGACAATTCAAATATGTGTAGAGACTTAATAAACCCGGGCTATGTGGAGGAGGAATATGTATCATATTCATCCAAAGAAAATATCTTTGAAAGTCCCGCATACCCAAGCCCAGCACTGGACGCTCAACCAGGGGAACAAAACTCTTTAATGTTGCTAGGCGGCTACCAACCTAGGACTCCAGGCCCCTCAGGTCAATGGCAGCCAAGGAAAGTAGAGGCCAAACCAATGGGCCCCTGTTATGAGTGCGGAGAACCCCATTGGGCCCGTGATTGTCCACATCGCTCAAGGCAAGCATCTCGGTCCAATACAACAGTACAACAGTTTCCACCAATTGAAAGATATTGTCTAGGGTGTTGTGTAGAACACTTCCCAAAGGATTGTCTGCTGAAACCACATGAGGAAGGCACCTCTCAACCAAAGGTCTCACTCAACCTTGTAGGGGCAGTTCCATCGCCACCTTCATCTGAAAATGAGGATGTCGTGCCACTTAGAGTCATGACTAGATCACAGACACGAAATGCCAAAATACAGACTGATGAGACACCTCGAACTAGGGATGCAAAAACAAATCTAGTGAACAAGACCCTACAATCCAATAGAAAAAAGACCACTAGGAGGAAGAAGAACCAAAACAAGCGAACTAAAAGTACATCCACTAGTTCTCAAGAAGCCTCTAAACAAAACATGAGGGATAAAACTTTTACATCCCAAGAAGTGCATGAGGAACATCAACCTCAACCTGGGCCTAGTGTTAAACAAAATGAGGCTAGTACGACTGAGGATAGTTCTGGGGGTTCTGTTTTTGTGGATAAAGTGAATGAGACTCTAGATGCCATCATTGATGCTCATAGAAGTCGCATTGCAGCTTTATCTGAGCTACCCAAGAAGCTTCAAGAATACCCAAACCCTCGTGAGGAGAAGATCAATCTAGCTGTACATCAGCAACTCATTAGGGAAGCTCAGTCAATACTTGAGGGACCACCACCACCTATTCCTCGGGGCCCAACCTCTCTTAAGCCAACATTAGAAACCATACCAGAAGTGTCATCAAGTCGGGAAATGAAAAGTGAGCTCATTTCACAAGCTCATAGCGAAAGGTCTGCACCAATTGACACCCAATTGAAAGGGGGTAATCTGCCACCACCTAGCCTTGTCTTCCCATGCAATAATGAAGTTATTGATGCTAATGAGGACATGGCAAATGAGATGTGGGCTGCAGTTCATGAGAAAGTTAATGAGAACATGTCTTCTATTAGTTCGCCTCCATTCTCTGAGGTGGATTTTACCAGGGGCATGGAAAACAAATTTAGACACCCAAGCATCCAGGAGGAAGTTCAAACAATTGTTTCTCCTAGAAGTAAGCATACAATGAAAACCTTAACATCATATCTGGGAGAATATGAGAACTGTTCTCAAACCTTGAGGATACCCTCCATGCATAAAAGGTTGACAAAGGAGAAAGATATGAGTATGGTGCAGGCTATTTTGTCAGCACCAGTGGCTTGTACCTTACCTTTGCTTGATTTGATAAAAATTCGACCTGAATTGTGGAATGATATTGCCACATGTTTGTCAGAGCAGGTATTGCTACAAAAGGGTCACCATGAGTGTACTATACACCTTGAGACAAAACATGTTATGCCAGTTCCTATCAACAAAGTAGGAAAATTTTGTGAAGACGATCAGGGAAATGCTACCCTCCCATTAGAAGCGCGAAAAGTATCTTCAACTGCAATACTTGATAGTGGCGCAGGAGTGGGCATTGTGACAAGGTCCATTTGGGAAAAGTGGGGCAAACCAGCTATTAGGAGTACAAGGATGCACTTGCAGCTAGCAGATGGAAGCTTAGAACATCCCCTTGGGTTGCTTGAGAACATATTGGTCACCACATGTGGGATTGAATATGAGCACAACTTTGCAGTAGTGGATTTTGGAAAACATCCAAACTATGAAGTGATATTGGGTAGACCATTCATGCGACAATTTCAAATGATTCAAGATTGGGGATACAATTATTTGTACCTCCGACATGATTCTGTCATCACAAGGGTCAACCTAAGGAATCACTCATATCGTGATGTAACAAGGTCTCCAATAGATGAGTTTGATTCTGCTTTATCTGAGGGCTCAAGAGTTACATTGTCCGATGGACGAGAAGATCTATGGATGTGCGGAGCCTCATGTAGGGATTTCAACACTGAGAGACTTAAGGGTAATCATCGAAGTGTATCAGACGAGGCATACATTCCACAACCCTTCCCTGGGCATTTAATTGATCCATTAGAATGGAGTCATGTCCTTGCAACATTATCAACATGTGCATTACCGAAGCCAATTCAATTTTGTGACTCAGATGGATATGATATTATTCCTATACGAATGTTACAACCACGTGCCCTTCTATATGATTTGTACTATAGGGATACATCCACAACAGCTCTGCATGTCGAGGAAGTCTCAGTAGAGGACTTAACACTCGAATCTGCTAATGATGCTGATAAGGAAGATGGATGGGACTCTGATTTTAATAATGAGGTGACAATCCCTGAGGAAGAGTTAGGAAAGGCACGCCTACTCTTGAGAGGAAGGGAGGTTCAAGTAGAGATCCCTAGAAGCCGACCTAAACGTAAATGCTGTAAGAGCCATAAAAGAATCCGTAGACAAGATGAGCGTGAACAACGTGAGAGACTGCAGAAAGAAAAGGAGGAGTCTAAGAGTGAAAACTCTCAACCACCACCTCACTTCTCAGGAAAGAACGGATATCTATACTATGTCCAAGCACAAGACAGTATCAAAGACCAAGTCAAACGATCAGATGGATTCCAGGCAGGGGAAAAGCTAACAACTGTTAGCAAAAATTGTAAAAAAACGAAGAAACAAAAACCAAAACTCACGTCTAAAACCGATTCAAAAAAGAGTGTGGGAAGTGCAAAGACAACGGTTGAACAAAAAAATCTGATGCAAGATAGCAAAGGAGAGCTCAAAACCGCATGGTCTTCAATGAGTGAAGACTCAAGTGGACAAGAACAGGGTCTCAATGTTCCTCCCAATTTCACACAGTACACTCTTCAAGATCGGAAGATTGTTCTTCAACAGCCCATGCGACAAAAACCAACCATGCCAGGGGTTTCATACGATGGTCCAGAGGATGCAAAAAAGATTGATATTGCTAAGCCAGGAGAAGAGCCTCGCTATGTGTGGATTGCCACAGACTTGTCCTTAGATGAGGAGAAGTTATTAATACAAACAATAAAGGAGTATCGCGATGTTTTTGCTTGGAGTTATAAAGACCTCAAAGGAGTTGATCCAAGCATATGTCAGCATACAATTCCATTGCGAGAGGATGCAAAACCCTCCAAACAACGTCCTTATACTTACAATGAAAACTTCGCACGGAAGATAAAGGAAGAAATAGACAAGCTCTTAGAGGCAGAATTTATCTATGAGATTGAACACACTGAATGGGTCTCCCCTATTGTAGTGGTGCCCAAGAAAAATGGAAAACTTCGAGTATGTGTCAACCTCAAGAAGGTAAATGCAGCTACTGTGCGTGATCATTACCCACTTCCAATCACGGATCATGTTCTGGAACGAGTTGCAGGGAAAAAGGCATATAGTTTCTTGGATGGATTCTCCGGGTACAATCAAGTGTCAATTGATCCAAAGGATCAACACAAGACAGCCTTTGCTACTGAAGATGGCATCTTTGCCTATCGTGTTATGCCATTTGGTCTAACAAATGCACCCGCAACCTTTCAGCGGTTAATGAGTCATGTATTCAAGGAGTACCTTAGGCAATTTCTTGAGATTTTCATGGATGATTTATGTGTTCACTCACAAGAGCGTGATGATCATATAAAACACCTGAGACTTGTGTTTCAAAAGTGTCAACTTTATCGTATATGCTTGAATCCTGACAAGTGCAAATTCATGGTAAGACAAGGGAAAATTTTGGGCCATATTGTTTCTCGCAATGGGATTTCAACAGATATGGATAAAATTGATGTCATTGTCTCATTACCTCGGCCTATCAACCCTAAAGGGGTACAAACTTTCATGGGACATTGTGGCTATTACCGTAGATTCATCTACATGTATGCTGTCCTAGCCAGACCGTTATATGCTCTTCTTGTAAAATTTAATTGGACTGATGAGTGTGAGGAATCCTTTGAAAAGTTGAAGCAAGCATTAGTGACTGCACCCATTTTACGGGCACCAGAGATTGGAACCAAATCTTTCATGTCCATATTGATGCTTCAAACTTTGCAATTGGATGTATTTTGGCTCAGTCGAGAGAACACAATAAGGATTTCCCAATCTCATATGCTAGTCGACAGTTGAACAATGCTGAGAAGAATTACACCACAACAGAAAGGGAAGGATTGTCCATGATATATGCAGTGAAAAAGTTTCGCCATTACCTTTTGGCAAACAAATTCATATTTTTTGTGGACCATCAAGCATTGCTATATTTGGTGAATAAACCTTGTGCAACTGGAAGGATAGTAAGGTGGTTTATCATCCTTCTTGAGTTTGATTTTGAAGTTGCAGTTCGAAAAGGAACAACTCATCTAAGGGCAGATCATTTGTCTCGAATCACCTCTGGCGAAGCTCTTGTGGGTGTGGATGATGATATGTTAGATTCAACACTTTTCCTTGTAGAGACAGCTCCTAGATGGTCTGAATCCATTTTAGAAATTTTGACAAGTGGGCAAATACAACTAGCGGGTCCTAATGTGGACCTATGGCGACCATTCAAGTTAATCTCACAGGGAGATTATATCGTCAGGGTAATGATGGAGTGTTGAGGCTTATACCTAACCCCGACCAATATGAGGAGATCTTGGAATGGGCACATGCGGGTATCGATGGAATCCATGTGTGCGACGTATATCTCAAGATGGGCAATGGTGGCCTACAATGCATGCAGATGCTGAAACATTTGTTCGTAACTGTGCTTCATGTAAAATTCAGAAGCCAATTCATAATGTCACATTATTCCAAATTTCAACTACACCAAGTTGGAGTAAGTATATTGTGGACTATCTTCAGCATGGTCATTTGGAACAAACAATTCTTAAACATCGAAAGCAGGCTATTAAAATTGAAGCGGCAAACTATATGCTGATAGAGGGCCAACTCTACAAGAGGGGCAAGGATGGCAACTTACGCATGTGTGTATGTGAAGCTGACTATCTGAAAATCTTAACTCATGCACATGCAGGTATTGGGGGGGGACACTTTTCTGGCAATACCACAGCTAAGTTGATTAGGTGGTCTGGGCTTTGGTAGCCAACCTTACAAATGGATGCTGAAGAATATGTGAAACGTTGTGACGATTGTCAAAGGACCAAACCTCCCATCACAAAGGACAATATGCCATTGCGGCCTATGTTAAGCACACGTGCTTTTGCAAAATGGGGTATTGATTTTGTCGGTCCCATTAAACCTCCAGCTCATAACACGCATGCAGAATATATTATAGTCGCAACCGACTATTTGACCAAATGGGTAGAGGCAAAGGCAACAGTCAAAAATGATGCCAGAACCACAGCCAAGTTCTGAGTACGTGTTTACACGCTATGGCTTACCAATTGAGATCGTTAGTGATCAAGGTGTACATTTTGTAAATGAAGTCATAGAATTTTTGCTTCAAGAATTTATGGTAATTCACAAGCGTTCTGCACCCTATCATCCCCAGACTAATGGATAAGCTGAGAGTACTAACAAGATTCTCTGCACAGCACTCACAAAGATTGTTGAGGGACATAGGACTGATTGGGAGCAAAAGTTGCACTCAGTTCTCTGGGCATATAGGACAGCCTATAAAACATCTGTGGGCACAACCCCATTTGAACTTGCTTTTGGGCTAGATGCAATTCTTCCCATTGAATTTCTTGTACCTACTCTACGAGTAGCTAAACAATTGGATTGGACTGGTCATGAGCTTTCACAACGCGTTGACGAATTGGAAAAGCTTGATGAGACCCGCTTATTAGCGGTAATGGGGATGTATGCCGAGAAGAGGAGACAAAAGCAATGGTATGATAGAAATGTAACAACTGGCCGATTCAAAAAAGGAGACCTGGTGCTCTTGTACACACTTAAGAAACATAAGAGAAAGCTCAAAAAACGTGGCCTAGGACCGTTTGTGATTAATGAGCTTACACCAAGTGGTGCAGTGCGTTTAGAGATACTAGAAGGTGAGCAAATGCCTAACTTCATTAATGGAAGTCGTCTCAAGAAATACAATGAACCATTAACTGAAGCCATGCTTCAACAGATGCATGCTGCACAAACACGGAAAGAAGCACTTGACCTACTTAAACGTCAGGCTGCTCAAGAGGAGGCTAAAGCTAGAGTTGCAAAAGCCAAGGAGCATCGCAAAGCTTCTATGTTAGCCATACAGTTGGCTACTGATGAGCCATATGTTGAACCATTCAATATTCAAGTGGGCCTTCATCTTCATGAGACTACCTACTTTGTCTCTGCCTTAATTGACTCTGGTACAGATTATAATGTTCTCTCGTTTGACACCTGGAAAGCCTTGGGTCAACCACCACTTGTGCAAATTCTTGTGGACCTACGAAGCTTCTCCGGAGAAGATAACCCTATAGAGGGAAAATGTGTCATTATGATGACCATTCAGGATCACCAGATGTCAGTGCCCTTTTATGTGGCACGTAAGTCCAAGGCAGTAGTAGAGGTTGTTCTCGGTAGATCATGGTTAAGTGCTACCAATTGCTCATTAGATTGGAAGAATAGACAATACAAGTTGCAAATTGATTCTGATTGCATCTTGGGATCTGCTACTCCACGAGCTTTATCGTGTCAAAAGGGTAATGTTTCTACCTTACCCAACCCACAATCAAAATCTGCTCTTGAAGCTCCAAAACAAATGATGTGGATAATTGATGAGTACTCAAGTGAGGGCCATGGCTGGCATGTTCCAACTACTCTAGTTGCTGCTCAAAGAAGGCCAGGTAAGAAGGAATTATCAATGTGGCTACCCAAAGCTGCGTACAAACTGGTACCATCTAGTCCACTTGCTAAGCCTCTTAAGAAGCACATCATTTCCAAGCCTAAACCTTGGATTGTTACTCGATGGGTCCCAAAACATGTGCTCAAAGCACAAGGCTATTATGAGGGTGCAACAGCAATTTGGCTTCCAAAATGCCATGGTTTGCTAGGGGTAAAAGAGTATATCAGAAAGATTCCAAAAGCCACCCTTGGATTTCCATATCAGTGGGTGCAAAAGAAATCAACACAAACTCTTCAAGAAAGGAAAGGTGGCTGTGATAGCACCTACAAATCTACTTGTGTTGATCTTCCTAAAACATGTATTGAAACACCGGCTGTCCCGATTTCTCCTTATTACCCAATTCAACCATTAACTTGTGTACCTACGACAAGTCCAAATGAGTCTCATTTGAGCATAGATTCTAGCATTTCAATGCCTAAATCCTCTTATCTTGCTCAAATTCCAAGACAATTGCTAAAGTTTCCACCTCTTAAAAAGGATATACCAAAAACTAAAGATAAGGCATTAACACTACAATTAAAGCTCTTTGGTAAATCAATGTTTGAATAATGTAGTTCCTTATGCCTTTAGAAGATGTGTTCTTTTTGAGATAATCTTGTTTTTTGATTGGAATTGTCATGATGGATAAGAGTGTTCTAAATTTCATTGTTCTACGTCCAGATAACTCCTGATGGATATTTGGCGAGATACATGTCCACCATGCATTGACCCTGATAGTACTCGACCAGATCATCGCGGGGGTTATAGTGCTCCTCCTTTTCAAACTCATTCTAGGTACTTTTATGCTCCCTTAGGTGAAAATTGCTGTGGGCATCACTTTGTCACTTTATTCTATCAACAGCGTCACCCATTTCCACATTGTCAAGAGTGTGTAGTACGACTCGTATTAGGAGAAAGCTTCACACATTTTTTGGATATGCCGCTCTTACTTTAGACGATATGGCACGGGCTTAATGAAGCAAATTGTGGGAGTTACACCCCAACGCCATAATCTTCTTAATGTGAGAATACCAGAGAGAGGACCAAATCAGCGTAGATTACCTGATGAGGTTCAAGCACAACAATGGAGGGATACAAGCCTAAATGACTTGCAACCACCGATCTTGCAAGCCCTCCTTCCCCAAGCCTCCACATGTCAATATTGGATCAATATGAGTACCTACATTGCGCAGTTCCAAAATCGAAACTGTCTGATTAACCTTCCCATAGAACCAATGCCATACTTTAGTGAGGAAGCACTCCTTCCTCTACCACCTTCTCCAGCGGCCGGTTTTTGTGAGGGGTTGTCTCTGCATCCTGAGGAAATTGATACCATCTTTCCAGCAGACGAGGACATGGATCCACTACCAGCGCAAGGGTAAGCACATCGACTCCACAATAAGATCGACAAGCCAGGGCACTTTTCTCCCATTGGGTTTTTCCCCTCGGCTATATTCGGTGTTTGGCACCAATGGCAAATTTTATTTTTTTCTTTTCTTTTCGTGTTTGTTAATAAAAATTTTGCAGAAATCTCCGTAAAAAACAAGAGCATCAAACACGCCCCAATAGTCCACCTATCGTGCAAACAAACTAGGAAGGGGGGAGACATGCTACGCTTACAAAGATCAAGGAGGAGCAATCTGCACAAAATCAGCAATGCATCAATGCAAACGAACAACATCAACAGGGCACTACAACAGGTGTATTCAAATCTTAATCTTTATTTCTTTATGTGCTCTTATCTTTCGAATATATGGTTTGTATGTTCACACAATGTTGGCTGCTTGAAGTTTTTGATTAGTTGTTAAAATATGGTGAGTGAATTCTAGAGTCTTAGAAGACTTAGGAAAAGATATTTCTATCTAAAGAAAGTGTAGGATATATACCACAAGGGAATATGCCAAGTTCTTATGCTTTCAAGGTATATTAGTTATCCCTAGTGGTAGCTACCTCTTAGATATGAGCTAGGTGCTAGGAGTAATAATAATTTATAAAAAAATTATACCCTAAAAAAATATATATCCAAAGTAAATTGAGACATGACGTGTCTACAGCCATAAGAAATGCTTGGTAGGACCTGGGGTTGTCCTAGCACCTTGGGGCCGATGCCTTGGTTTCCATGGGGTGAACACTGATGTCTACAAGCTTCAAAAAAAGACCTTTGAGGAATCTATCACCTTGATGGATGTTGGTAGGACTCTAGGGAACACTATGGGCCCTCGGGACCGATGCCCTCATCTTCATGGGGTACTCCTTAGGTCATAAAAGAAAGAAAAAGGGTCTGTCGCCCTTGAGATACTTAGCGGTCTTTAGATTCTCTTGGCGGAGGTCTCTGGGCCATTGCTTGGGTCTCTTTGGGATGGAACCTTAATCTTTATCACCTTCTACACACACATCAAAAAAAAAAGAAAAAAAGAAAAAAAAAAGAGAGTTCCAATCACCTTTGCTCATATTTAGGAGTAGGTTTGCCACTTAGGAATAACTTACATACTTGTAGGACATTGAGACTGCGGTCATAACCGGCGGTGTACAAAGCACACTTGCCTTTGCATAGCACTATCTACCACTTAAGTCTCACTTTGACTAGACTTTACTCACCTATTTTAGGACTCATTAAAACTTTAATCAGCCTTGCACTTGTATGCTCACGTGTGAAATTATCATTGCTGGTTTTTTCTTTTCTTTTCTTTTTTTTCAATAAAAGACTTTAATGTATCCATTCTTTTTTTGTTGCAGCTCTTGTTACTATACCGCGCTCGAGGACGTGCGCAAAATAGGAAGGGGGGAGTGTTGCATGACGAATGAAGATCAATACAAGGATGCAACAAAAAAGACACTTAGGGCTCTTGAAAAGAGTTCCAAGTTGTGGATGAATGTGGGAGTGGGTTTGACAATAATCCCACATGGGAACTTTTGGGAGTTCTAGAATTTTTGTATAAAAGGTGGCCCATTTGAGAGCATGGACACATTGGGCAAACTCATGTTTGAGCTCTCTTGAGACTAGCTCTCCCTCTTCTTCCATAGAGATGCAAGCTCTTCTCTCTCCCCATCTACATTGTTGTAAGTTCTATTCTTTTGTTAATTCAATGCAATGAGTTGATACTTGTCTCTCTTCTCATGTCAATTCTCTTGTGTGCATGTTTCTTATTGAGAGCTTCAAGGATTGTGTGCATGCTAGGGAAATGAGTATTTGAGAATGAAGAATGCTTTGATCTTGTGTGAGCAATAGCTAAGCTTTCTTCTTGTTTGGATGTATGGATGAGTGGAGTGTGGAGTTGAGTGAGCAATAGCAAGATTGAGCTTGTGTGTGTGTTAAGTCTATGTCATTAGTAGTAGTTTTCTTAGCATTCTCTCCATCAAATGGATAAGCTTTTGTGCACCGGTACGGGTTGAATCCCTAGCTCCGAAAGGGATGCAAATCCCATTGGATTGAGCTAAGTGTGGATCATACTACTCTTGCTACAAGTGAGAGAGTTTTTTCGTCTCTCCACATGCTGTAGAGATGGGAAAGTGGTAAGATGGAGAAGTAAGTTGAATAAAGGGTTCCATGAGCATGTTAACAAAGGAGAAAGCATTGCCACAAAGGATGTTGAAGAGATGATTATGCTCTGTAATAAAGTGTTGCAAATATTCTATGATAGTACAGAGGGGGAAAAGGCTAAAGAGATAGATTACTCTGTGACAATCTCAAAATTTTCACTATGTACTTGTGAGTGAGGATGTTAGTTCATAAGAGCAAGGCAGGTGCATGTATGCCTTGCAAGCATATATTCTTTGTTTTCTTGTTGCAAGTGTTGGGTTTGAATAGAAAAGATCATGAATTTATCCACCAAGATGCACACTAAAGTGGAGCTTTTCCAAGCCTTATGTGGAAGGAGATACCATGTCAACCTTAAAGGATAGGCCAAGTTCGGGTTATTCAAGCCATTAGTATATATAGATGCTAAATAAGGTGTAGAAATGTTTTGGTGGTGATTTTATTCTATTGTCATGACTCTAGCTGTATGACTCTAGCCATTGTACACGTGATGGTTGACCATTTCCATTTTTGAGAGGTTGGTTGTGCGAGCAAAATAGGTAACTGACGAGGGTTATCTAAAAAGATTCCCTCCCAAAATGTGTGAAATCTAAAAAATGGCTTAAAAATATAGTTTTTTGAAAACACATCTAGAATTTCATGTATAAATTTAAAAATTACATGAATTTTACTATTTTTTTCAAGATTGAGAACACGTGTGACCTTTGTAGATTTATAAACTGCTGTTGTTTGTGACATAAAAAAAAACTTGACTTACAAAATGATACAGGAGTCTACATAACTTAAAGAAATATCAAAAATTTTTAAATAAAAATTTATTTTATAAATTTCATGAATGTAAGACACTTTTTTTAATGGAGTTTCTTGGGACAAATTCTACCACTATGCATAAATATGCACATTATTTGACAAGCACTCAAAAAATATTAAAATACATAACAATATAAGCTCCATAATTTATGAAAATTTCTACAAACATCCTTGAGCCTATTTCTAGATCCAAATAGCAAAGCCTTTAGTATAGACTTACCTTGACAGTTTGCATGACATAATTATTTGCTCTATTATTTATAAGCAAATAGTAGACATGATATACAACCAATGCTAGGAGTTTAAAGAGGTCAACTTATAGGTGTGCATTCATATATATATGTAGCAGATGGTAACTATGGAGGCTCTGAGTAAACCTAAGCATGTTAGAAAATTGAAATATTTTTTCGACGGGACAATTTTAGAGGGAGACATCATATAGCCTATGGGTGTAAATTTTGACCCACATAGGCATTTGTTTTCATGAAGGAAACTCTTATTATGCAATATGGATAAGGGTGGCAGGAAGAAATTGTAGCCTATATCATGTACATATGTGGTGGTGGTAAAAATTCATAGTATGCATATGTTGATGTTTGATCCCGATAGCCATTATCATGAATCATAGGTGTGTAGAAAAATAAAATACCATTTATTGGTGATAAAATTGGCCTTTATAGATTTATTGGTGATAAAATAAAAATAATTCTCACAAAAACCGTAAAAATATTTCAAAATTAAGAAAAATAACTCTCTAAAAGTTGATGTTTTACATTAAAGTTGATGCAAAACATCAACTTTTCCATACAACTTGATGTTTCGCATCAAAGTTGATGCAAAACATCAACTCTACCACAAAACTTGATGTTTTGTATCAAGTTTTAGATGTTCGGGAGAAGAAAGTTTGAGAATCAAAGGTTGATTTTCACAAACGACCTATTTTAACGATTCCATTCGTGATGGCATGCTCAAACAACCTATTCCATAAATTTTGAGTACCAACACGACTATGTTTCGATGCGATGTGGAGACGTCACAATGCAATGTGCAGATGTCACAATGCAATGTGGAGACGTCACAATGCAATGTGCAGATGTCACAAAGCGATTTACTGCGCTTTGTGATGTCTCCACATCGCATCGAAACATAGTTGCGTTGGTACTTAAAATTTATGAAATAGGTTGTTTGAGTATGCTAGCATGGACGAAATCGCTAAAACTGTTGGAATTAGGGTTGCAAGAAAGCACACAAAGCTTGGAGAACAAGAAGCAAGAATGCACACAACACAAAGTATTAGACTGTGTCAATGTACAAAAGATAAGTTAGCCCTAGAATGATGGGCGTATATACAAGCAGGGGAAAAAAACCTCCTAAAGAGGGAAAAAGTGCCCCAGTGGTCCTAAGTGTGTTCACACATCATTGCCTATATATATGATAACAAATTAGGATTGTAGGAAAGCACACAAAGCTTGGAAAACAAGAAGCAAGAATGCACACAACACAAAGTATTAGATTGTGTCAATGTACAAAAGATAAGTTAGCCCTAGAATGATGGGCGTATATACAAGTCGGGGGAAAAAACCTCCTAAAGAGGGAAAAATTACCCTGGCGGTCCTAAGTGTGTTTTCACACATCACTGCCTATATATATGGCAACAAATCCCCCCTGGGAGTGATGGTGTGAATGAGAGCTGGCACTCATGTATAGGGGAGTGCCATGCCCGAAGTAGATCAATCCACAAAGGGGAGCAAGCCCAAAGCTTTGCGAAAAGCTTCGAACTTCTCACGAGGAAGCGCCTTTGTGAAAAGATCAGCGAGGTTGTCCTGTGTTGGCACATAGGCCAAGCTGATCTCTCTTGCTGAGAGTCTCTCCCTGACATAGTGATAATGCACCTCAATGTGCTTTGTGCGAGCATGAAAAATTGGGTTTCTCGCAACTGCCAATGCGCTCTGACTGTCAGTGAAGATAGAGGTGGCGGAACACCAGAGCCATAAGCCGTCTGAGCCACACACACTCAACCGTAGCTGTGAAAGCTGCCCTGTACTCAGCTTCACAACTAGAAGTGGCCATAGTAGGTTGCTTCTTGCTCAACCAAGATATGCATGAGCTACTGAGCATGAAACAAAAACCACTTGTGGACACTCTTGTGTCATAGCAACCAGCCCAATCTGAGTTCGAAAAAGCATGCAAATCTAGCGGCAACGATCCCCCCTTGGGATAAAACAATCCAAGATGTATGGTGCCACTCAAGTACTGAAAGATGCGTTTAACTGCCTTCCAATGCTGAGACCCTGGGCTATGCATAAACCTGCTCACCTGTGAGACTGCAAACTAAATGTCCGACCTCGTAATGCATACATAAATGAGGCAACCAACAGCTGTCTGATAGAGTGTGACATCAAAGTGATCTCCAGCATCATGAAGACTCAACTTCAAACCTGTCTCCATTGGAGTAGCAATAGGCTTGCAGTCTCCAAGGACAAATCTCCGCAACAATGTCTCAATATACTTTGTTTGACACAAAGCAATATCTCCATCATACTGCTTAAACTGTATCCCCAAATAATGATGCAAATGTCCGAAATCTGACATCTCAAAAGAGGCATTCAAATCAGCCTTAAAATCAGCAATATGACTCTCATTTGGTCCTGTGAGCAGCATGTCATCAACATATAGAGCAATGATTAGATGCACATCATCCACACGTTTAGCATACAAAGTGCTTTCTGTTGGACTATTCTGAAAACCTTGTGCAGTCAAATATGCATGTATCTTTTCATACCAAGCTCGTGGAGCTTGCTTTAAACCATATAAAGCCTTTTTCAACCTGCACACTTTGTTTTCCTGTCCTCTTTGAACAAAACCACGAGGCTGCGATACATACACCTCCTCATGTAAATCTCCATTCAAGAACGCAGTGTTTATGTCCAACTGATGTACATTCCAACCATTATGAGCTGCCAATGCACAAATGCTATGAATGGTAGTCATATGACAAGTGGGAGCAAAGGTCTCATCAAAATCAATGCCCTTTTCTTAAGCATAATCATTTGCAACAAGTCTAGCCTTATAGCGATCAACACTGCCATCTGGCTTTCGTTTCAACTTAAAAACCCACTTACATCCAATGGTCTTTTTACCAATAGGCAAATCACACAAAGACCATGTACCATTCTTCATTATCGCATCATATTCACTTTGCATTGCAGCCAACCAATTTTCTAATTTTTGTGCCTCATCAAATGAAAGAGGTTCTTCCTCTTCACACATACTAGACATAGCCAAAGCATTACAATCTGATGCATAAGAGGCATGCTGAAAACCTGAACGAGTACGACGAGACATAGGTGCATCAATTTTACTATCACGCAAGGTTTGCACCAGCCATTTAGGCATTACTCTAGCCTTCTCATTTTCAGCCCTATCCTCATAGATTACATCCTGTAAATCTGCATAAGAAATAGGCTGATCTATGATGTCGTTTGAAATCTGCATAGGCTGAATATTTGCCTCATTAGGACTTACATTTGAATTCCCACCTGTAAATAGAGGCAACAACGTATCAAATACATCCCGTGAGCTCACAGATGTCTCTTTGGTACATGATAACAAAGGCTCTACAACATCTTCCACAAAAACAACATCTCGACTAATCAAGATACGCTTTGACTGCGGATGATACAATCTGTAACCCTTACTCTCAGCACTGTAACCAACAAAAATGCATTTGACAGCCTTATCATCCAATTTTTTGCGTTGTTGCACAGGCACTAAAGCATAGGCCAAGCAACCAAAGACACGCAAGTGACTAATAGAAGGCTTCCTGCCATGCCAAGCTTTGTATGGAGTAATAGACTGCAAGGCCTTAGTGGGACACCTCTGTTGAGTACATTTGCAGCACACATGACAGCCTCAAGCCAAAACGCATGTGGCAAAGCTTGGCTCTTGACCATACATCGTGCCATCTCCATAAGTGACCTATTTTTTCTCTCATAGTAACACCATTTTGCTGAGGGGTATACGGCACTGTACATTGGTGTTTTATCCCACGACTAACCAAAAATGCGTCAAACTCTTTAGACGTACTCCCCCCCTCGATCAGAACGGAGGGTGCCCACAGTACAATTGGATACATTTTCAACCATAAGGATAAACTGTTTGAAGCACAAAAACACTTTGGACTTTGCTTTCAGTGGATATACCCATGCATGCCTTGAGTAATCATCAATGAAAGTCACGAAGTACAAGTGTTTACCAAATGACAGAGTTTACATTGGCCCACATACATCACTATGTACAAGTTGCAATTTGCGAGCGCAGAACGCTACATTTTGCCCAAAATACAGCCTTCACAAACATGTTTCAATGGTGTCTTAAGAGGGGGCAATGAAGCAACCATATCAAATTTCTGCAAACGCAGCAAACTAGCAAAGTTCAGATGACCAAAACGAGCATGCCATAGTTTTGCATTTGAAACTACCTTTTCATCAGAAACTGCATTTGCTGAATCTTCCACACGCTTGTCATAAGAATTGAGCCTATACAGCCCACGAAACAAGGTGCCAGATACAATAATCGTATCACCAGAAGTCAAATCATGAACAGTACATCTGTCATCCACAAATTTGACTACAAGTCCAAGTCTAGCAAGCGCAGAGACAGACAATAGATTCTTCTTTATCCCTGGCACATACAAAGTATCGAAAAGTGTGAAAGCGCTGCCATTTGCAGCAGTAAGCATAATTTTACCAATGCCCTTCACTGGGTAAGAAGCATTATTGGCACATGTGATAGTATTCTGAACATATCACGATGTGAGGTAATGTGCTTTGTAGCACCACTGTCAAAATACCATACATCAGAGTCAACAGAAACTGCCAAACATGCATCATGTACAGATGGGTGATACTAGCAATACACACTCAGCAAGAAAAACATTCATGTCATCATCTTCCTGCATATTCTTCGATTCTAGCTCTTTACGCAGGTAAGAGATTTTTACCTCGTTATGACCTGCATACAAACTAGCTAAAATATCCCAAGCCTGTTTTGCTATTTTAGCTGAACGAATATGTGGGGTGATGTTACGTTTGACAGAAAGTGCAATCAAGGCATGAGCCTGCGCATCTTTACCATCCCAACAATGAGCTTGTTCAGAAGTGGGTAAAATAGCAGCAACAGTAGAGCTGCTAGAACCTGCAACATCCTCAACAGATCCTACATCCACAGAACCTGGACGTACATCCATACCCTGCACAATGTTCCACACTCCTTTTGCAACCAAAACATGCTGCATCATGTATGCCCAAAGTGGGTAGTTGCTATCTCCATCCAATTTGTCATCAGTAGATAACATGTGAAATACATCATTGCTGTTATCAGCCATGGCGACTGACTGAAATTGATGCAAAAGCTACCTGTAATAAAGCAAAGACTGAACAGAAAACAACTCGTGCTATGTAGCACGGTCCACAATAGAACACGTATGCCTGTTTTGCAAAAAACCGCACTGTCAAAATTTCTACAGAAAATGACGAAAACACCTGTGCGGAACTTGAAATGCAAAAACAGAGCTCGAAACGACCTCAGATACGATTTCTGAGAACGCAAGCGCTCGTGAAAGCTCACCTCAATCGGAGAACGTAAGTCGGAGGGTGCCGGCGGTGAGCCCTGGGCACCGATGCCTGCTCTGATACCAATTGTTGGAATTAGGGTTGCAGGAAAGCACACAAAGCTTGGAGAACAAGAAGCAAGAATGCACACAACACAAAGTATTAGATTGTGTCAATGTACAAAAGATAAGTTAGCCCTAGAATGATGGGTGTATATACAAGCGGGGGAAAAACCTCCTAAAGAGGAAAAAAGTGCCCCGGCGGTCCTAAGTGTGTTCACACACATCACTGCTATATATATGGCAACAAAAACAGGCAGTTTATGAAAATCAACCTCCTATCCTCCAACTTTCTTCTCCAGAGCATCTGAAACTTGATGCAAAACATCAAGTTTTGTGGTAGAGTTGATGTTTTGCATTATTTGATGCGAAACACGGAGTTGTGTGGAAAAGTTGATGTTTTGCATTGAGTTGATGCAAAACATCAACTTTTCCAAAACTTGATGTTTTGCATCAAAGTTGATGCAAAACATCAAGTTTTATGAAAAAGTTGATGTTTTACATCGAGTTGATGCAAAACATCAACTTTTCCACAAAACTTGATGTTTTGATGTAAAACATCAAGTTTTGTGGGAAGTTGATGTTTTGCATAATGTTGATACAAAACATCAACTATTGTAAAAAAGTTGACGTTTTGCATAGAAAGTTGATGTTTCTCAGCATTAAGTTGGCCACAAATGTTGTAGCTAAAACATCCTTACTATGTGTAGTAACGAGTAGGATTTGAACCTAAGTCCCTGTCTAATATTTAACAAAAAAGTATTTTGGAAAGTATAAACTTTTGTTTCTTAAAGCCAGCTTTTTCATACTTTCTAAACTCATTTAATAACTAAATTTATCATTTAATCTCTTTTTGTTACATCAAGGACGCATCTTCTTTAAAAACGAGTATGTAATTATTTTTTAAAATTAGACAACTTTTAAATAGCTTATTCATGATATTTTTAAAATTAGACAACTTTTAAATAGCTTATTCATGATATTTTAAAATTCATCTGTACGCAACGAACTCTTTTTAAAAAAGTATATATTATCAATTAAGAAATTGTGATACTCAAGAGTTTCAAAATGGATTTTAATACTGCTCTCATCAACAACCGAAATTGGGTTTAATAATTACGATAATAACTCTATCAAGATAACGCATTTGTAATGTAATCATATAAATAAATTTTTATAGTTGCACTTTGTAGCACATCCTCAATTATGCTAACATGGCAGATGACCCAAGGAGTCTAAGCTTCAAGTATACACATAGAAGAAAAAAATGTATTTGTGGATAATGAAGAAGAGAATGCCTCGCCTACCTTCTCAGGGAAAGAAGGCACATCAACTAGTGATGGTGTAGCAATGATTATGAGAAACCATAACTATGCCATAAGCTATATGTTTAGAAAATAGCTTCTTTTTACAATTCTATCATTTTTTAAATGGATTGAAGATGGAAATAATAAACATTGTCTCTATTTTTTGGCATGTTTTTTGAAAACTTATTGTTAGATTTTCAATTATAATCTCAAAAAGTAAGCAAAATGAAGTCTTTTTTTCATGTCAATTTTTGTAAGAAATGTGTAAAGTGTCCAAAATATTATCGTTTTTTGGTAGTGTTGTACACATGCGTAGAACACTTTTTAAAAAGATGTAAAAGACTAAATTTTTTATATGGAATCTTTGAAAGATACCAAATGTTTCTCGATTTCAGGATGGCAGTGTCCACCAATGCATCCAGACCGGCGCGGCTGCAATATCCACACGTGCCTACTGTATTCCGTAGCTCTTTGCGCAACCCATTCATGAAATATCCCACCAGCATTTCATCCGTAGGTCTCTCCACATTTGTGAGCCTATTCAGATACTGATTAAACTTCTGTGCATAATCTTCCACAAACATCCTCTTTTGCTTAATGTCCCTAAGCTTGGAAAGCACTTCATTCGGTCCAGTCTTCTCCTTCCGAAAACCGATTCAAAAATCCATTCCTCAATGCATTGTAATCCGCAAAATGTCCTGCATTAAAATTGTTGAACCACTGCATGGCTTTGCCCTCCAATGTTGCCTCAAACTGACACATCTTAGCTTGCGCATCATATACCCTGTCAAATGCTCTGGCCTGCCATCTTGTCTCAAATTGAGCTATGTGGCAATCAGGGTCTTCTTTAGACTTTCTCAAAAAGGTCCCAAACTTGACGCGTAAATCCACTCTAGCCGCCGCTATGTTTTGAAGCGTATTTGGGGATAACTACCCTGCCTGTGTCGATGCTGCTGATGATGATGATGCTGACTCCAGTGATGGTGGTCGAGGTGCTTCCAACACTGCTCTTCTCCCTACTGTTAAAGGATCAAACTGCAATCTCTTGGCGGCCAATAATGCCTGTGTAATGAACCTGTTAGAGGACAATTGCTTTGTAGCCTCTTTGGCACTCATCAATCTCACAGAAGAAAATGAATTTGACCATGACAACCCATCACAAGCACCGTGATGATCGTCAGTGTAAACTAGTGTAACTTCCTAGCAGATTGAACAGGATGACAAATAACCTGACTTCTGATCTGACAAAAAACTCTAACTTTCACATTCTCTCTAAGATAAACAAAGATGAACAACATTGTATAGAGTACTATAAAGAGAGGAACTCCTTCCATTAATGAGACTAATAAGCATTACTATCAAAGCTTCAAAAACATAAACATCAACCGACAAATTGACAAACTTGCTGACTTCTTCATTGCCCAAAAAACAGTTCTGCTTACATCCATCTACATTTTCCTTGTGCAGAAACATAACTACCAATTTATATCCAACGCCAAAAGACATTCCAACTTCTCCTAAGATCCCAAAAGTCACATTTGATTTCCCTAAGGTTACATATCATATGACAAAATAATAATCCTCCTAAGGTCATCCCCTAAACATGCACAGCGACATCACTTAACTTCTTGGTGATGGGAAAATGACCAAAACTCCTGAATGATAACTTTGGATAGTGCTTGCCCACTTGCTTGAGTCTTTGCTTCATGATCCTTAACTATATACCCAATCATTCTCTTTGAAGTTAACATCTCTCCTTGACTTATTTGCGTGTTTGGTATAAGCCTCTTGAGCTTTGGTAAGGGACTCTTTGACTAAGTCAATGATGGTTGAAAATGTTTATGATGTCTTGTTGTCTTCCAAGGAAGGAGATATCATTCACGTGAGAAGGGATGAAAATTTTCAAGCCAAAGGTTGCCTCATAAGGACTTATGCCAAACTTGATGAGTGTGTGTCATTGGGAATTTCCTACACCAAAGCTCCCACTTTGACTACTGAACATGGCAATACGCTTTAAGCACATCAAAAGCCAACTGCGCTTTAAGCACATCGAAAGCCAACTGCTTTTGTAAATCTCTGTTTGGCCATTGGTATAAGGATGGAATGCACTAGAAAATTGCAATTTGGTACCAAAGTTGTCAAATAGATCTCAGCACATAAGTGAGACGTAAACTTTGGATCTCGATCTGAAGAAATGATCCGTGGAAAACCACATACTAGATACCGATTTTGGAGAAAGATATGGGCTATATCTTCTGTTGTGGTCGTTTGTTTTCATGGTATAAGCATACAAAACCACATACTAGATACCGATTTTGGAGAAAGATATGGGCTATATCTTCTGTTGTGGTCGTCTGTTTTCATGGTATAAGCATACAAAACTTATTGAATGTGTCAACTATCATCATACACTTATTGAATGTGTCAACTATCATCATACACTAAGTATTCCGAGATCCAGTAGATGTGGCAAGTGGTTCAAACTACCTTTCCGACTAAGAGCATCTACTATACAACATTGTGCTTACTCGGTAAATACTCAATCATTCTGCTAAACTATTGGAATAACTAACTCCACGAGTGCTATTTATTGCTCCACTAGGCACTTGGCAAAGTTTGTAACCACTTCATGGGTTGGTGGTCTGTCTTATAGTAAATTCCCTCCATAAAGAGAAGGTTTCCATTTTTTCAAGGCTATGTTAACACCTAGCAACGCTTTGTCATAGACAGAATGATTGTTTTTTGAATTGCTTAAATTCCTTCTATAATACGCCACATGACTTCCTTCTTGTTGTAATATTGCTACAATAGCAAGATTACTAGCATCGATGATCATCTCAAAGGAATCATCCCAAGATGCGAGTTTGAGGAATGGTGCTTATGAAGCCACCTTTTGCAAAGGAAAGAACACCTCTAGAGCCATTCCTGTGACTAAAACCTTTTGTCTTCTAGTCTTTACTCACTTGAGCAAATCTATCAATGGTGCCGCAAGGTTAGAAAACCCATCCATATGCAAGCTATACGCTTGGCAAAGGCCTACAAAGGATCGTATCTCTTGGGATGTCTTAGGAACTTCCCAATCGAGGATTGCATTTATCTTCTCAGGGTTAGTAAATGTTGTCATAACCTATCACGTAGCCCAGGTACTAGCCTTCTTGAACTTCAAATATGCTCTTCTTCACATTGATGTAGAGTTCGTTATCTCACAAAATCTACAAGATCTTATGAACCTCCTTCTTGTTTTATTCTATAGTGGGCAAAAAAAAAAGAATGTCATCCAAAAAAATGAATAGACATTTACCGTTAAGTATGGCGAAGACTTGAGATATCATCTTGTTGAAGGTAGCCAGTGCATTGTTTAAGCCAAAAGGCATGATCACCATGAACTCGTAATAATAACCTTGTTCTCTTCAAAAAGCATCTTCAGGACATTGGCTTTGAAGATTCTGACTTGATGAGGTTGATCTTTGTGAAGTACTTAGCACCATTAAGTCTTTTAAGGATGTACTCTATCCTTCGCATGGGGAACTTATTCTTGATTGTCAACTTGTTCAAGGCTCGGTAATCCACACAGAGGCATGCAATCTTATCTTTCTTTTGCACAAAAAGAATCAGTGTAGCAAATGGAGAGGATGAAGGCCTGATGAAACCAAACCTAAGAAATTGCATGAGTTGCGTCTCCAACTCAGCTTCCAATGCCTTGGGAAGACGATATAGAAACTTACTGGGTGGATTAGCTATAGATACCAAATCGATATGATGGTCTTCAAGACAAGAGGGTGGGGTTTGGGTGGGAGATCATCTCGCAACATGATGTCTTGAAATTACTGGAGGAGTCATGTCATCTATTGCTCTAATGGAGTCACTATGGATCTCGCAACATGATGTCTTGAAATTACTGGAGGAGTCATGTCATCTATTGCTCTAATGGAGTCACTATGGATGTCGATATTTGTTGTGGGTGGACATAGATCATCATATATACTACTTCCTTTTTGATAGCTCTACTAGCCTAGAGGTGGGAGATGAGTGGAATACCTTGAATGCTTTGATCCTCGCGGGATGATAGTAGGCTCTGGCAAACCTTCAACGATCATGAAGGTGTCCGGAGGGTTGAGACAATGAAATCCCTCTCAAACTGAGCCTTCTAGATTGTGAAGGCAAACTATTGAGCTTTTTGGGAGATATGGGTACGCAGGCTAGGAATGAACCCAGGTGTCCACGTCCAAATGATAAGGCACTAGGGCACATCTCATCTTGGGAGATATGGGTACGCAGGCTAGGAATGAACCCGGGTGTCCACGTCCAAATGATAAGGCACTAGGGCACATCTCATCTTGGTTGCCAACTACGGAAAGATGGCATCTTTGAAACTACCCATGTCAAAGAGAAAAACAAATTGTTACCCCTTCAGTGTGCCATAAGCTTTGATATGAACTTTTTAAAGCTCCTCGACTCCACCCTCCTGCTTATCATCGAATACCACTATACGAGTACTGCTGCATTCAAAGTGGGCAAAAGCTGAACAACATTGATGGTTGAGGGTGGGAGTGGAGGGGGTGGTACAGCTGCGGCCATTGTAGAGGATTGTTGTGATTTCCTTTTTCTACTTTCCATTTTGAAAAATCCTTCTTTGCATGTCCCGTGTCGTGTGGCAGAAAAACCAATGGTTCTCTTTGAAGTACCACTCCTTCTCATCTGACTATAAGAATCCTTTGGTAAGGCCCTGACTATAAGAATCCTTTGGTAAGGCCCTGACTGTTGGTTAGACACCTGATTCTACCACGTGGTAGACGTTTGTTAATACTGTTGAGGTTTGGGGGTGACTACAGCGATTTTGGGCTTGCCTCCATTGAGTATCATCTCGTGGTTTTGCACAAGAGTCAAAGCCCTATCATAACTATGGGGTTTAAAGTTTCAAACAGGGAACCAAATTTTTGGATCCAATCCTCGAATGAAGGCCTTCAGCTTCTCCTGTTTGGAATTCCCTGATGTGATCACTTTGTTGGAGCAGGTGAGACAGAGGAACCGTTTTGGGTGAGTTTGTAGACCTCATCTTCAATATTCGTCATGTACTAAGGAGGTAGAGACCTGGTCTTAAAATCATACACAAAGGCGTCCCAATCATAGTACGGTAAGCTAGTGTAGAAATCTATGTGAAAACGAGACCAATGTTGCCCACCAAGTGACTGCATCCTTCTGTGAGTTGTGGAGGTACTAGATTTTATCTTGCGGATCTGTGATCTTGGAGAGTGGAATCTGGGCAACACACTGGTGGATGAATTAGGTTACAACTAAATGGTCGCACTTTCCATCGTACTTGGTGAAGTATGGTGAGGCACGGATGATAGTTTTAGGGGCTGTGGGCTGGGGTTGTGGAGGACTGAGAAGGGTGGAAAGAAATCACCAAAGTATGTAGTGTCTGTTGAAATTGGTCCCTCAGGTCTTCTCAGCCCTGTTGCTTATAGTTCACCTTTGCTTTGAGCTCTGCCAATCGCTCCTCTTTGGCCTTGCGTCTGGCTTCCTTTGCCAGCTATTCGATCAGTCTTGCTTCACGGTCTTGCTCTTTTTTTTCAGTCATCCATCGCGACACCACAACTCCATTGAGGAACTTTGTTCTTGGGGTGTCTCTTGCTAGGCCAAGGTTGCCTATAATTCAACTAGTTTTTTTTCTTGGACTCTTTCGAGTTGAATCTGGAGTTGCCTTATCTACTCCTTTAACTTCAGGTTGTCTTCATCTTCTTTTTGCGAAAGTGTTTCTTTGAATGGTTCTTCTCCTTTAGGAATGTCTTCGGAGCTTGATGCAATGGTGGTTGGGCAAGTGGTTTTTCTCAATCTCAACTTTACCATCCACATGGTGCTCTCACCCTAGGTTTTCGGGTTGAATCACATCCCAAGCTGTGATACCAATGTAGCATACACCAAGCTAGGACCGTGTCCAAGTGTGTGGGAATCCCTTTGAAAGTGCCCTATTAAACATGTGGACTATAAGCGGGGCAAGAGTGTAAGATAAGTAGGAGACGTGCTCCCCTTCCTTGATGATCTTGAGAGCGGCCATTTCGGAGTTTCCTCATAGCTTTCTCCACCATACTAGTGGTGAAAGACTAGAGGTGGTAGGCGAGGCTAGGGTGGATGTGGAAAGGGGGGTTGATCAGGTATGTGGTATAATGAGTGAGTATATGTATGCCAGACATGTGGGTTTGTAATGGGTGTGGGTGGGCGACGTTTCCGTATTTGAAGCCAAGCCTCTTTGAAGTTTTTTCTAAAAAATAGTTGGCATATCTCCCAATAATATTGCTCCATATCATGTGCACTTGTTTTACAACGAGTAAGAGACTAATAACATAGTCTATGTGCCTTGCGGCTAGAGATTTGACCAGTGGCTAGTTTGCGTAAGAGATGGGCACATTTAGCACATGATCATACCAACTATTTTGGGCATCTTCCTGGACCAAGGTTTGGTGGAAAATAACGTATGGCCGGCTATATACAATGGCGCGAGCTGAAATCGGATCCACGTGTATTTTTCCTCCTCACCCTTCCACACTGCGCTAAATGGTCCTCAAAAAAGAAAGCCGCCACTCCTGCAGACCCCCGAGGATGTGCGAGTCTTCTTGTGATGTGCGGATTCCCACCGATATACCTTAACACTAGGTAGTCCTCTCTCAAGACTAATGCGTCTCTTTTCAGAACCACCATTTTTCTCTGTATCCCCCACCACAAAGTTGAATCCATTTGTGATTGAAAGGAGCTTGTACGCTTGCGCAGGTAACGAAGCATTTGAGTCGGGTTGGTTGTGGTGGTGTTGTTTACCTGCCTCCTTCCTGTGGTTTGTTTGTCTGACTTGTTTCCCTCTTGTCCTTGCTGGCTCTTCGGCGTTTCTACTGTGATGGTCTTACTGCCTCCATGGCATTTTTTATTTTTCTTGCGTGTCTATGGTGTCTTAGAGGGTTAGTCTTTCTATGGTGTCTTAGAGGGTTAGACGAGATGATGTCTATGCTTTCTGATAGAAGCTTTAGGAAGTGGAAAGACAAAGGACTTTGTATGAGTTGGCATGTAAGACGGGTGTTACTGAGGGGGTGCTCTTTGTGATGAAGGGTCTAGAGACTTGAATGAGGTTGCAGATAAGTTGGGACTTCTGTATCCTAGAAAAGGGCCGATAATAATATCTCATCTCACCCATAAGGTGTGTTCCCACACAAACATAAACCAAGCTTATATATTTCAATAGCATGAGGGAAACTAAAATGCAAAGAATGCTAAGGGAGCTAGCAAAGCACATACCCTTCTTAATCGAGTATAGGTAGGTTAGTTGGATTCCCTCGACATAGCTCATGACCTATCCTCATAAAATGCATCTTTTAGATTTT
The DNA here is from genome assembly GCF_041138505.1 of Cibotium barometz. NCBI lineage: Eukaryota > Viridiplantae > Streptophyta > Polypodiopsida > Cyatheales > Cibotiaceae > Cibotium > Cibotium barometz. The sequence goes on along the minus strand of NC_141095.1, from coordinate 45,765,676 downwards.
GCACTCTTCAACAAACCACTCATTTTCTTCTGCCAAGAACTGCACATTTTTGTCAAGAATTCCAACCAATGCTTTCGAATCCCTCATCACTGACTAATAGGCCCTCTTCCCCTTGTGTATCTTGGGCACTTCTACATATGCTGCACCGTAAACATTGTTTTGCCTTTTGTTTGTAACTTGAGTAGTCACTCTAACTACCAACTTGAATAGTCACTGTAACTACCAACTTCATGAGTCTAGCTTGGTGGCATAGTGCTATAAACTTGTCTAATCCTTCTTCTTCAACCTTTGACCGCCGTTACTTCTTACTCTTGTGCATAAACATTTCTTTCAAGTCCAATGAGTCCAAAATCTTAGTGAGCCCAACTAATTAGTGGTCTTGGGTTAGAATATTGCAAGAATAGGCCGACCTTAATAGACTTCATCATTAATACTAAATCTGGACCAAACCACTCCACTGGACCGGAGAAAAGGTTTCTAAGGGCTTTCCATAAACCATCACTTCAAATTCTTTCAACCAAGTTAAAAAAATGAAGATGATTCTTCCATATTTTTGACAAGATCAAATCCCTCCACCGTGTTAGATTGGATCCACTCTGCTCATGTACATACCATGTATCAAACACGCAAGAACCCTATTATCAAGGAGGCGACCAAAGTACTCAACTGAGTACGGCTCAAACTACATGCCCAACTCTACCTCACTGCAAGATCCTAAAATGTTTTAACTACCTTAGCTATAGCTCTCCAGTCGTGCTTAGGTCTTGACCCCCAAAGGCTCCCCTAGCTCAACCTCTTCCGGAAGGTGATCTGGTATCCTTGTGTCAGTTGGAAAGAAGTCTACTAAGGGTTTATATCTCAACGCTTTCTCTTTAGATATAGAGAGCCTGTCAAGCCTGGGTTGGACAAAACCAAGATCGTTGGCGTTTGAAAAAACTTTGTGACATTATTCGAGATTTATTAGTCGATGTCAAGCCTTCTTCCAATCTGCATATATAGATCTTATTAAAGAGCTTGACGAGGAACTTTGTCGCGTTTGTCTCTGCGGCTTCCTCTCAGACTTGCGGATGAACCTCTCTGCAAGGCTCTGTCACATAGAACCTGTACCTCCTTGTGTAAATTTGAAAGATTCTGTCAAAATCAGAATCTGACACATCCCAAATCAACCAACTCGTATGTTGTGCAATTTCCATGAAGCCCCCCAAATCTGTATAAGAGAAGAAAAAAAAAGCAAGGTGATCCTGCATGATGTCGGATATTCCCACTTGCATTCGAGTTAAATTCCTACCTGTTACTTAACCTTTCTCCAAAACACCTTAGGCTCAAAAAGAGTTTATCGACCTGTTCTAAGCTTCTCCTGCTGGCATAAGAATTACCATCCCCTTCCAACACTTTACTGGCTTCTGGGATGTCCTCTGACATCCGCACTAAATCAAGAATTTATGTGGTCAAATGATGCCCGGATCTAGGATTGGATAGTTGATAGTTCAGCTGTTTGAAGAACCAAATTAATGGAGTGATTTCCATGCCAATCTGGTGAGCTTTCTTTAATATAAAAAACCGGGCGATCAAGAGATGAGAGCCACATAAGAAGATGTGGAATAGAGATTGCCACATGGTATGGTGATGTGTAAAGGAGATTGGCTATCTATACTACAAAACCTTTCATTGTATGGCTCACAATATATGCAATAGAACTTGTGTTGAGTGTGCTACTCTCTCTCTCTCTCTCTCTCTCTAGTCATGGAGTTCTTGGTGTGGTTTAACCCACCATAGCTTATGCTTAATCTATGTTGCACAACACTATGATAAATCCCATATTAGGTTTCTCAACACATGCTTCGATTTGTACTGTTTTCTTTCCTATGAAGAAAGTCTTGGTTTGGCTTTATGACTTACAATTTCTTCCTTTGAATTCTTTGCATTCTGGTTGCCTCGTACGCTTTGATTAGTACTGTTTTCTTTCCTATAAAGAAAGTATGGTTTGGCTTATTTGATGTACAATTTCTACACTCATTTGATAAGAATGTTTGTGACTCAAACTTTTGCTAGATCATCAGCATTTTTTAATTAGTTTTTTTCCTTTGCTATGAACAATGTGCAGTGATGGATGGAATGGCCATGAAACCTTTTGTTGTTGTTGATGGGTAGAGGTGTGTAAATTAAGGTGTCGCATTCAAATGTGTGTCAATGACATTTGGTTGGCATGTCAAGCAAAGAAGTAATGTTGAGGTCTGAAACAATAGTGGTTTGTGTTGGTGTCCTTGAAATTGAACGCAGCGACAATAGCAGACCCCTTCCCATTGCCCTTCACAGATTCTCTACTAGATGAAGTGGCACCCCAAAGGTCCTAAGAGTTTCAAGATCAAGATTTAGGTACCCCTGCTCTGGCCCGTTGGAGGATCCAATGGCTTCATACCTAAGGAGTTGGGGGTGGACCTACCACTACCAAAAGGGTCAAGCCCCAAGGGGACCAAGTACATTTGGGCTCAACACCTAGCACGCTGGAGGGAGCTACATGTGCAACCAAACCCACCTTGTCTAGCCTAGCTTGAAAAAAGACCTGCTCTAGTGGCGGTACATCCTGAACATTTTTGAAAATTTTCTCCCCCTTGCCATTATTTTGAGCACTTGACTTGCTGGTTCTTCCCAGGCCACCTTGTCCTTCCTTTTTGGTGATCTTTTCAAACCAGTCTAGGTCGGTTTTCATACCCTTGCAGATTTGGCATGGGAATCCTCTTCGTAGATTCTTCTACCACCAAACTTCCCTGCTCACCCTAGTCATCATCTGCCTCTTCTAGATTCTCTTTGGATACCTCTGTATGTCCCCCCACATCCCATGGATACTGGTCCTATAACCTTTTTGTTTTTCATGTCTTGTGTCTTCTTCTTTAGTATTCTTTTCTTAATCCCCTCCACGTCCCTTCGCATCATCCATTCGAGGACTTCCTTGAATAACCTTTCTGCCTCCTCATTTTGCTGCTTTTGGAGTGTTATCAAATCTTTCGCCTGCTCGCTCACTAGGTTGATCGTGTTTGGATGTAAAGCCGTTCCTTCTAGATCTGATTTACCTTGATGGAACTTTTCTTGATACTTCAGGCCAACAGACTGCTTCTTTTTCTAGCTTTTCTTGTATGGGGGTGCCTTAGGGTTGCTTTTTGGTGCTGGTTTCATTGCGGGACTCCCCTTGCCCACCGGTGCTAGTGTTGCCTTGCCCTGCTACTACTACTACTACTGTTGCTGCTTTGCAGGCTGTTTGAAAGGTCAGGGTCTATTTGTAGGGGAACAAAGGTGGGTGCTACTGCCTCTCCCTTGGATGGCTTCACCATCTCTATTTGCACATGGTCATTTGTGTTGCTGTGAGATTGTGCTGGCTTTTTCATGCTCTGCTCTTTCTCTCTGTGTTTTGTTATGTACTCAGCATCACGCTTTTGGTCACTTCTTTGTTTTGCGTGCGCTCCCTTGATAGAATCTCCTGACTACATCATGAAAGTAGAAATTAATTTGTTGAAAATGTGTCCATTTTGTGGTATTGTTGTTGAAATCTAGAATTTATGCATATTGTTCAATTTTTGTAATTCCTACATGTTTCTCAAAATCTGCTTGTTTTTCATTTTTTGTGAGTACTGCAATTAGTGCATTTAGATTAATTCTTCTCCCACATATCCAATTGTGATTTTTGTATTTATTGGTTTTTGCTTCTTTTTTTTAATTTTGAAATTAAAAAACAATCAATTGAGCATTAAATTGAAAGAATTGAGTGAAATAGACAATAAAATCGGTTTCCTAGCATAGTGTTTATCCCAATTTCGACTCCTTACGTGGAGAAATTGGGATAATAATGAAAATTAGGGGAGGATTTGGCACACATAAATTTCCTTTCTGTTACTTCTCCACCCATGTGCCCTCTTGATATTCCTTTGTGAGCCTCAGCTACTAACACAATTGATTGCTTGTAATCTAGCACACATCTCTTGAGTATCTGATCCATCCCCATTTTATATAGTTGGTGTGCTAATATTGCGTACATCTTGCTCTTCATTTTTGCCAGCTTTCTTCCTTTTATTTGTAGGGCATCTGACTAAGAATACCCCTTCCTGCTTATTGCATAATGTGTCCTAATAGTGTACTTAACATGACTGCAAAAGCACACTTTTTAGGGTTGAGCTTGAGCTTTGTATCTCTGCTTCTTTATAGACACAGTCTTAAGTGAAACAAATGTTTTGACTTCGCCCCTACTATACTAAAATCATCTATAGATTCTTTCATGAAGTCCGTTACATAGTCATAGAAAATTTCTTGTACCATCCTTTGAAATGTTGTAGGGGCATTTTTTTAACCCAAAAGTTAATACTTTGGAAGCAAATCGTCCCCTCTTTGTTATGAAGGTCATCTTCTTCTAGTCTTACAGAGGATATGAGAAGCTAAAAAGTGGCAACCCAAATCTACCTTGAAATATGTTCCCAAAATTTATTCATTTGTAGTACCACCTCAACCAATGAAGCAAGGAAGGTATTAACACAATACTTCGCACAAAAAGTCTAAATTCTCTTATTCTTATTGAAGGTCGCAAAATGAGGAGGAAGCTTCTACATCCATAAAATCTATGAAAAACCCCTCCACTTAAGCGTCTATTAAAACAGCTCTTGATGCTTTTATCTCCACACAACAAACACCTGCATTTCAAAAGAACGAGAAGATACAAGAAGCTAAAAAGTGTGGCAACCCAAATCTACCTTGAATTGCGTTCCCAAAATTTCATCCATACCACCTCAACCACTGAAGCAAGGGAGGGATCAACACAATAATCGGCGCACAAAGTCCAAATTACGAGTTACCCCAAAATGGATACCAAAAAACTTATTAAAAGCTCAAGGCTACTATGAGGGTAACCATTGTATTTGGATACCAAAACATAAATTTATACCATTAATCTCACTACTATTGATCCCCTCATTAGTGATGGATAAAAGCTTCCATAGCTCAAATGCCAACAAAGAAAAAACTATTGCAAAATAACCTTCACCACCAACACCCAAACAAGTTTGGATCCCAAAGAGAAACCCTATCACAGGGGACATAATGATTAATGGTGAAGCTTCTACATTACTAAAGGTTACAAAACCATTGTTGGTTATCCAAGCCCCAACCTCATTGATTTCCCTAGAGTGACCCACTATGCAAGTGTCAACTCCATTGCTCATCTATAAAGGGTGAACCCATAAGCTCCACCCAGTCTTATGAGAGCCCGTTGCCACCCACCATTAAAGCTAGAAGTTGACATGCCACAACAAGGAACAAAGGGCGCTCCTAGCCACCAACAAACATTGATGGAGAAAAGTTGGAAGGGATGGTTACAAAAAACCTATAATACCTTTCATGAGGTCAAGGTATGATAGAAAGCAAGATGGAGGGATATCATTACTTTTACCCTCCACATTTTTCTCCCCGACAAAGTTCATGTCCATATCAAGAGGGAGCCTACTGGAAAGAAGCTAACCCAAGAGGGAGCCTACTGGAAAGAAGCTAACCCATGACAATATAGCTTGAACCAATAGTGTACAACAATTAGCAAATATACACATACTAATAATCTAACTAACCATACAAAAGAAAGATCATGAGAAAGAGCACATGTCAAATAAAAGAATGAAGTATGACTCTGCTGCACAGGCCATGAGAATGGACTTTTTATGGATCGACATGAGTGACCCTCTCTTGGATCCAGATTTCAAGGAATGGTACTATCAAGGGTAACTAAGTATTCCTCCTTTCCAGACCCACTCATGCTATTTTTATGCAGCACCACATAGGGGAGAGATGTTGTGGAGCCAACTTTGTGGACCTATTCTACCTACAGTTCCATCCCAAAGCAAAGCAGTAAGCATCAATATGACATGTCCTGCCATAGTAATCACATTCATTGCTTTTATCCTTAGACTCCTTTGAGTCCTATTTACCCTTGCTTTTGCCTTTGTTTTTGTTGTTGTTGTTGTTGGAGTTCCCTTCCTTTGTTTTTGTTGTTGTTGTTGGAGTTCCCTTCCTTTGTTTTTGTTGTTGTTGGAGTTCCCTTTTCCGCCCTTTCCTTTGCCCTTGTCAGAGGGCAACAAAAGTAGACTCCGACTTGCCTTTTCCATGAAGCATACGCTTGTCATGGAGATAACTCGCGACTTTCTCAAAAGGGGAGAGAGGATCACGAAAATAAATATTATTCCTAAAAGAATCAAAGGAAGCAGGAAATTTACCAAGAAGTTTATGGATGGGATTGTTGATGGTGCTCCCATACTCCTCGAGCTGCAGCTTGATATGGGTAAACTCTCCAATCTTCTCAATCAAGTTATCTAATTCATTGATTGTAAGATTCTCCAGATTTGACTCTAATTTGGCAATCTTCACTATCTAAACTCTCTCATACCTCCTCTATATCTCCGTCCACATATGATGAGCATTACTCCAGGTAGAGACAAATTGTTCCTGTATAGATGGATTCATGCAATGGATGATGATAAGACAAGCCCAAGCATCCAGTATGCTTCTCAAAGGAAGGTCCACCAAGTGAGGTGTGAAGATATCTATCCACACACTAGCTCCTTCCACCAGCAATAACTGAGTGTCATGTATGATAGTTGGATTCCTGTAAGCTTCATGCAGTCAATGACTTGGGGAGGACTGTACGATGGTATATGGGTAGGGGTGGGAGTAAGAATTGGATGAGAGAAACTTAGAGAAGAAATATTGGGAAGAGGAACCACCTGTGGAGAGCAGGGGATCCAAACTGTGATGGTGTTGGAGTATCAATAGGAGAAGGAACAGCAGTAGAGAAATCTCTTGAAGCCATGTCCTCTGACAAGAAACTGTCTCTGAAGCAAGAGGGCTGTAAAACAGCAAATAGCCTCCTCTCAAGCTGTGCACAACACCAAGAGGAGAGAAAGAAGAAAGGGAGGGAGAGTGGGAAAAGAGAAATAGAGAAAGTAAATCTCTCAGGAACTGTTGAGAATGCAAGCTCATCGGGATCTGGTGGATAGTGGTAGTTTGTGGACACTAGTCTAGCACTGTGTGTGTGGACAATAATGGCCGTGTCTAGTTGGCCAAGTGTGTGGACATTAGACTTAGGTTATTTCAGTGTGAACTTATCACTAGGAAAATATGATGTGTTTTGTGGTGTGCAATTAAGAAAAGCTATGGAGCTTCTCTATCATGTATGTATTGATGGTTTGAGATAATAAGATCTAATTAGGGTTTGCCTCTCTACCCTGATGTCTATCTCCTCTCTCTTTTCATGGTATCAAACCCTGATGCTCTCTATTAGGGTTTTGTGAGTGAGTAAAGAAGAGGGCAAATTCTAGTTTTTGGAGCTTTCCATTGGAGCTTGGAGCAAAGAGAGGCTATGGAGCACACATCTACTCAACAGATCTGAGAGCTAAGGACCACAGGTAAGCAAATCTAAACTCCCTTGAGCAGATTGTAGGTGATTTCATATGAGATTTGAGCAAAGAGGTGGTTGCTCAAGCAAGAACCAGATTGAGGTTTCCATTGAAGCTGTGAAACAAAAGGAGCTTATATACTTGCAAATCTAGGAGTGGCACATGTATGTGGTAGTTTTGGATGTATGAGCAAGTTGAAACCTTGCATTAGCATTGATTTGAAGCAAATCTATGAAGTGTTGGTGGAGAATCATTCACTATTTTGGAACTGCTCTCAAAAACTAGAGGGTATATGCTCAAAATTGGAGTCATTGGAGGTGGTTATTGCAAACATTAGAGGGTATATGCTCAAAATTGGAGTCATTGGAGGTGGTTATTGCAAACATTAGAAGGATTGATGTGTTTGGACTATGTATAAGTCAATTACTAAGGCTTCTATGTAATCATTGATCATTAATAAGCACCCAAAATCCCCTAGGAGTAGGCAGTGCAACCAAACAGGCAAGTATTAACAATTTGTGACATGTTTTTACTATCTTGGAGCTCATTTGAGCTATACCACCAAATGGAGTGCACATTAAGTTTAGAAAAAGATCTACTAATGGCTATGCTTTCACATTGGGAAGTGCAGTGGTGAGTTGGAGTAGAAAAAAGCAACCCACAGTTGCTTTATCTAGCACAAAGGTAGAGTATAGAGGAGCAGTACGGCTACATGTGAGGTGGTATGGTTGAAAAAGCTACTCAAAGATTTGGGATAGCAATGTGATGGGAAAGTTGTCCTACATTGTGACAACATGAGCAGCATACACTTTTTGGCAAAGCAATCCGGTCTATCATGTGAGGACCAAACACATAGAGGTCCACTATGATTTCATCAGGGAGAGAGTGTTGGATGGACTGATAAAGTTGACATATATGAATATTGAAGAGCAGGTTGCAGATATCTTTACCAAACCACTTGGTAAAGAGAAGTTTGGGTACTTGAGAGACAGGCTTGGAGTACATGAGATGGATATGGTGAGCTTGAGGGGGAGTGTTGAGAATGCAAGCTCATCGGGATCTGGTGGATAGCGGTAGTGTGTGGACACTAGTCTAGCAGTGTGTGTGTGTGTGTGTGTGTGGAAATTAATGGCCGTGTCTAGCTGGCCAAGTGTGTGGACATTAGACTAAGGTTATTTTAGTGTGAACTTATCACTAGGAAAACATGCTATGTTTTGTGGTGTGCAATGAAGGAAAGCTATGGAGCTTCTCTATCATGTATATGTTGATGGTTTGAGATAATGAGAGCTAAGTAGGCTTTGCCTCTCTAACTTGGTGTCTATCTCCTCTCTCTTTTCAAGAACTCTGCCCTTAGGACCTAGAAGTGAGCTTTAGCCTCCAACACAAAAAACACAGCAGTTCAGCAGTACATGTAGAAAATGCAACACAATTATGAATCCTCTAATCTAATTATAAAAACACAAAAGTTTCTTGCATGTATATTAGCGTTTGGCTTTAATACCATGAAAGAAAGAGAAAACACAGGTTGTAGGCCCAAACCACAAACTATAGAAGGTTGTGAATAGTTGACTATTGCTGAAAATGAGCACGAGGGAAGCCCATAGGTTCTTACAAGAATAAGAGATAGTTGTAATAGCCAATGACCTCCAGTAGATATGCAAGAATGAGATGAAAACTAAGGGGAAGGGTGTGCATCCTTATATACCCCTACTATGAGTTGGTCGGCCGACAGCTAGCCTGACATGTTAGCTGTCAGGCCGACAGCTAACATGTAGCATAAAAATGCTATAAAATGCCTAAACATGGTAGAAAAATCCTAAATAATATCTACTAAATATGCCAATGCAGGGTATCATAAAATTTAGGGGACATTTGGACATATTTTGGGCCTTTTACTAATGAAAGTAATTAGCAACGGACCAATAGGAATAGAGGATTGTGCACATTTGGTCTCCTTTGAATATAAGGAGGGAGACTAGGCTATAGGGAGGGGGACTAGGCTTTCAGTACTAATAATTACACTTGTCCCTTTAAAAAAGTAGGGGGTTTAGGGTAGGTATGGTCCCACCATTTTCGTGGCTCAAAAAATCCTTAAATTTTTAAAATTTTTGAGATCCCCCCAAAACCCATCTCAAATTTCATAATAAAAAAATTTCATTTTCAAGTCCGCTTTTCCGCTTGAACATCCAAGTTTAACTCTTCCTCCCTTTCTCTTCCATCTCTATCTCTTTTGCCCAACACTAATGAAACCATGTGAGATTTTATGACAGAGATGTTTCAATCTAAGTGAACTTATTTCTTGTTTGCAGATATTTTTCCTTCAAACATGGTAGAGGAGCAGCCATTGGAAAGCCTTACCGGAACATTTCACGCATTGCATACAGACATTGGTGAGGCAATGTTTTCTTGTAAAACAACTGCAGAACTTCTTAAGGAAAATGTCTTCTTTTACTGGCACTCCTATTTGGTGCCAAAGCAGGATGGTGGATTTGGTAAGCTATAGATAATCACATCTCCACCCCTATCTTCTATAGAATGGCCAATTCCAGATGCTTGGATTGTAATGGTCATGAAATCAAAGATTCTTTGTGATATACAAGGGTCTTTGAAGTTTGCAAAGCCCTCTCGATCTGTGAGTTTTAGTTGGGTATGCCCAATACATCTTTTTGCCAAGATGTTCAATCAATTTTGTTTCTCACAAACACCTACTATGTTTGTGTGCAAGAAGGTATTAGGTGATGACATGGTAGCCTTGCTTGGAGACCAGTGGAGGGCTGTAGAAGGGATACATAAGGATGACACATTCAAGTGCAATATAGTAGAATCTAGTGTCTTATTTTGGTATCTCAAAGCTCGTGCCACACTACACACACGCTTCTATTATGAGCGGTGGATGAAAAAGAATAGTTGTTGGGTCCCAATGCAGGCAGATGAACAAGTTGTTTTACCTCTCGACGTATGCGTTCGGTTGCCTAGTGGTGTAGTGGAAGTTGTAGGTGCAAGTAGACATTGGAGACTCCTAAATATTAGAGAGCACCTCAATATCGTGGGAGGTGAGGATATTAGCAGAGCATAATTCAAGCTGATGAGGCTATATGTAGAGATTCTTGAGTGTTCCATGAACTGTCCTGATGGCAAGGATGTGGATGTTGTGCAAATGTAGGTGCTTAGGATAAAAATCATAAAGCGTGTATAATGCATGTGCTTGAAAAGTGCAAGCACCTGCCTACTTATATGCATTACAAAGAATTAAACAAATCATGCTATGTAGAAAAGATATATAAACATGGAATGGCTTTCGATGGATGAGGCACTGACTACACGTGCATTGTACATGAGTGTAAGTGCATTGTGCGTGAGTGGTGTAGTTTAAAAGCATGAAAGATTTCATTCAGAGATAAATTATTTTTCTTTGGTAATAGATGGGGGAAATGATTGATGGAGGTAAAGTCAATGTCATTGGCGAGGGTATTGATTTTGTGCACATGCATGTGCCTGGGTGGAAATAAAAAAGAGTGCCAAATGCATGTGCTCAAAAGATGCAAGCACCTATCTTCTTATATGCTCCCCTAGTCTATAATATGTTGTGTAAGAAAAATATAAATAGGGACATGGATATCACAGTCGAGGTTCATTCAATAAGTGTACTGTGTGCATGTGCGAAAGTGTGTGAGGTGAAGGTGCTCAGGTGCATGTGTGATATAGGTGGTGGGACAAAAGATAAAAGAACATCTCCTCCCTCCTCCATACAAAGCTATGCCCATGTTGACTTAGACTCTTATGCTTGTCATCTGGCACAAGTGACACACTTAGACTTGTTGCCATATATATAGGCAGTGATGTGTGTGAACACACTTAGGACCGTCGAGGCACTTTTTCCCTCTTTAGGAAGTTTTTTCCCCCGGCTTGTATATACGCCCATCATTCTAGGGCTAACTAATCTTTTGTACATTGATACAATCTAATACATTGTGTGTTGTGTGCATTCTTGCTTCTTCTTCTCCAAGCTTTGTGTGCTTTCCTGCAACCCTAATTCCAACAATTGGTATCAGAGCAGGCATCGGCTCCCAGGGCTACGCCGCTAGCACCCTCCGACTCATGTTCTCCAATTGAGGTGAGCTTTCACGAGCACTTGTTGCAGGTCGCTATACTCTGCAAATCGGCCCGTAAGGCTTTGCGTTCTCAGAAATTGCATCTGAGGTCGTTTCGGGCTTCGTTTTTGCATTACAAGTTTTGCACAGGTGTTTTCGTCATTTTGTGCAGAAATTTTGACAGTGCAGTTTTCTGCAAAACAGGCATACGTATTCTATTGTGGACTATGCTACATAGCACGAGTTGTTTTCTGTTCAGTCTTTGCTTCATTACAGGTAGCTTTTGCATTAGTTTCAGTCAGTGGCCATGGCTGATAACAGCAATGATGTGTTTTGCATGTTTCTGATGACAAATTGGATGGAGATAGCAACTACCCACTTTGGGCATACATGATGTAGCATGTTTTGGTTGCAAAAGAAGTGTGGAACATTGTGCAGGGTATGGATGTACGTCCAGGTTCTGTGGATGTAGGATCTGTTAAGGATGTTGCAGGTTCTAGCAGCTCTAATGTTGCTGCTGTTTTGCCCACTGCTGAACAAGCTCGTTGGGATGGTAAAGATGTGCAGGCTTATGCCTTGATTGCACTTTCTATCAAATGTAACATCACTCCACATATTCGTTCAGCTAAAATAGCAAAACAGGCTTGGGATATTCTAGCTGGTTTGTATGCAGGTCGTAACGAGGCAAAAATCTCTTACCTGCGTAAAGAGCTAGAATCGAAGATTATGTAGGAAGATGATGACGTGAATGTTTTTCTTGCGCTGAGATTAAAGATCTCAACGAACAGTTGATTTCTGTAGGTGAGATTATTCTTGATCATTCTCTTGTGCAGACTGTTCTTGATGCTTTACCTGAGTCATATCAGACTTTTACTTCCATGTGGAGACTTGTTACTGAGAGGACAGACCTGATGTTGTCAAGTATGATACTTTAGTCAACAAGCTCTTGCAAGAAGCGTAGTCCAAGCAAAATAGGGCTAGATAGCGTGCAGTTGATCAGGCATTTGTTGCTACCCAAAGAAGAAGTGGTAAGGCAGTCCCTTCCACTGTTTCTTCTCCTATTAGTAGGTCTGTAACTTCTTCTCCTTCCACAGGTAGCAACAACAGGTCTGAGAAGGCAAGAAAAAGATCAAGTGCAACTATTGTAAGGCAACTGATCATGTCATTAAGAATTGCCCCAAGCTAAAGGCTAAAGAGGCAAAGAAGAAAGAGTCAAATGCGGCCACAATAGCGGATGCTTCTACAAATGCAGATTCTGCAAATGTTATGCAGGATACAGAATGGGCGTTTAGCGTGTATTGCCAGTATGACCCATCTATACATAATGCATGTTTAGCAGTTTCTGTTGACTCTGATGTATGGTATTTTGATAGTGGTGCTACAAAGCACATTACCTCACATAGTGATATGTTCACTTATCTTGAGGCTGTCCCTAATGGGAATACTGTCACATGTGTCAATAATGCTTCTTACCTAGTGAAGGGCGTTGGTAAAATTATGCTTACTGCTACAAATGGCAGCGCTCACACTTTCAGATGCTTTGTATGTGCTAGGGATAAAGAAGAATCTATTGTTTGTCTTTGCGTTTGCTAGACTTAACTCAAATTTAGGAATTTTGGGAAATATGCACAATTTTGGGACAATTCTTTGTTAGATCCAATACAATGTTTACTGTGTGATATGCAAGATTTATTATTGGATGTTCTCAACAAGCATTCTTTGTTGTTAGATCCAATACAATGTTTACTGTACGATCTACAAGATTTATTATTGGATGTTCTCAACAAGCATTTGAATAATGCGATATGATTTATATACTATTGTACATTTGTAACAAGTGTATATGATGTTGGTGGTGGGATGTAAATTTGCCTAGGAATTAAGCTTGTTTATATCACATAGCCTCCAGTTGACCATCAAATACAGAAATTTTAACAAAGAAAGGATATTCAATGTAACTTTAAGTTGTAAGAAAGTCTAGGTGATAGAATTAAAAAGATCACCATCTGTATTGAATCAAAATTCTTGAACAATGGGTGAACCATAAATCTAAAAACTTAAGAAAGCCTTACAATCTGAATAATGATCGAACTATGAGTTTGGTAGCTTCATACAACATTGCTAAAAGATTACGAAGCTAGTTGCCCATATGCTAACAAATTATTCTTGCTCAACTGCACTGACATGTTGATTCAATTGATTCTGTTTGGCCTTCAGTATTATAGCCTTTGGAATCTTGATTTTCTCTGGAAGTCATCCACCCTTGGGCTTCCATGCCCAAATGATGTAGCTAGTATCTTCCCAGCGCTGAGGATCATTTCTGTTCTCTCGCCAATACTTGTTCCAGCAATCCTTATAAACCTCCACATCACTTGCATTCTTCTTCTTTGAAATTGGTGCCCAATATTGTATCTGAACTTGTAGGTAGTTTATCGAGTTGTTGTTTTGATCAACATCACTTGTTGTCACTCCCAACCATATTGGGTAATTTGCATCACAAGGTTGTACAAGCGCAAAATCTTTTTTAGACACATCAAGAGTCAGGTTGAACTCTTCAGCAGGTTTGTTGTGCATTGGACCACAATAATGGTCCTCTTTTACATCAAACCCTTCATCTACATTATCCTCCACTTGAAGGTTAAGAGGCTCAGCTTTTTTGCATACACTCCTTGGCCAAAAGTCATAAAATCCAATGTCTTCCCTTGCACTAGGGGTTTGCATGTTTAGCATAAGATTCTCCCAATAGGCAAGGACCGGATTGATCCACTTAGCATAATCACTTTGGTCTCCTTTCTCTTGCAAGTGCTCTTTCCACCAATTGACGTTTTTTTACGCCCTCCACAACCTTCTCATCTTCCTTAACATACTCAAAGGGTGGCAATACTTTTGGAAAACCTTTAGGAAGCTTGGGTCCTCCCTGGTCATTTCTCTTCCATAACTCTATACCGCTTTCTGGTAACCAATCAACATTTTTTGGGTGTACTTTGTATTGCATCAAAGGTATTCCATCACTCATATAAAACCTGAATTGCAATGGCTTTGAATGTCCAATCAAGCTATCGGCTCCATCATGTAAGCATCCCTTGACAAAGCCTTTGAAGTCTGCCACCTTTTGTAGGAGAAAGGGTGCTGGATGCATGCTAACACACTCATTAAAGATCTTCATCAAATGTGGAAATGTGAAAATGGTTTGTTTCCTTAACTTCTCAGAGAAGCGACTGAACAATGCATCAATATCTTCATGAGTATGACCAACCATAAGAAAACCAAGCTGCACCATGTCAAACACTCCTTGTGCAACCAATAGGGATAGATAGGCAAATACATAACGGTTCTTATTTTCAGAACCACAATTGTCAAGTTGCAACAACAACGTCCTTGGCAATCTCTTAAAAAATGTCCTTGAATTTGATGGCATTAAACTTGACGCATTTCCATTGCCCCTATCTTGCACATGTGTGTTAGTATGAAAGACTGACTGCATATGTGAAGAACAATTTCCCTCTATATCCACGTTTGTTTCTATCTCTGCATCTGCATCCTCAATGCTCTGCTTGCAATATGCATTTCTCTCCTTCAGTACTTCCATATGCTGATACAGGGCCATAGTAGACAAAACACAATCAAAAAGATCTGTTCGTGGTTCAGCATCTGAGTTTTGTGAGCTCAAGTCACCATACATGTGTTGCTCTCCTCTTTCTAAGTTTCTTAAACATTTTGAGAGAGATGAAATTGTGAAGTTGGGATCACTTGGCCATAACCCCAAGGCAAAGTGACCATAAGCTGTTTGTCCATGTCCATGAGTGAGCATTCCTGTTAAGGATACTGGAAGCCTCTCAACCCCATTGAGAGATTTAGGAACTGGTTTAATTTGTGGTATGGCAGTCTTGCTCTGGTCCATCTTATCATGTATAATACACAAATACCTGTTTGGGTTCATTTCGGAAGAGCTCCTCCAAGCACAGTATAGATTTCTATAACTCATTTGTTTCAACATGTGTGCCCTTCTTTGTGCCATGTATCTGGCACGCTCCTCTTGATTTTTTGTTGATTCCAACTTGACCTTGATTGCCGTACAAATGTCGCATTTTGAGAAGGTGCTGGCCCGAACGAGACAAGTGTGTCATTCACTTCACGCAATATGTCCACCTGTTTGTACATTGTTGGTAGAACACGTTGGGTCTCGCGAGCTCCATGCATAGTTGTCCTTGACCTATGTGGCATTTGATCGGCATTATTATCTATGAAGCCCTGTATGATTGATTTTGCCATCTCAACATGTGTCATGCCCTTTCGTATCATCCCACTGTTGCCATGACTGACATTACATGCACCATTCAAGAACTTCTTTCTGAGCCTATAGAACGTTGACTTACCGATGCCATGCATTACATACCATGCTTTACTACAAACCTTCTTCCCATCAAATGTGAACTCAAAGCACTCGTCATCTTGACCTTGTCTATAGGCCATGCCCATGTAATCTAGTACAAATGTGTATCGTGTACTATAGCTCTGTCCCCAAAAGTGTACCCTAGCTTGCATGATTTTGGATCTATCTCCAATTTGACAACATCGGTTCTCACAACAATCAATGGTTGCGACGTTGTGAATGTTTGCAACATCACATTTTTTGCCAGCTCCATGGGTTTTATCATAATTTTTCATTACCCTTACCCTATGGACATAGCTTCTTTTCTTATTTGTCCCTTCAATGATATCATAGTCAGTGATCATGGCATCATGGTGTTTGTCATCAGAACTATCGCCATCATTGCCCTCTACATCATCATCCTCTTTTTCATCACTTGAAGTGTTTAGGCTGTCAATATTTTTTTGCATGAAGTGATCTTGAATACCCTCATCAATAGAAGAAGATTCTGTGTCCTTCACTAATGGTTCACCATTCTCAAATGTGAGTTGCCTGATCGGCCAACAAACCAAATTCAAACCTGAAACACAAGTTGAACTTGGATGCAAAGATCCTTCTATAATGACACCCAAGCTACTCTCCCCTAGTTCTCTACAATTTATAACCTCATATGGGTGGACCAGCAATACTACTCCATTGCCAAGTTTTGTAGATCTGTTGTCATCCCAGAGGATGACACTTTTCTCTTTCCAGCTCTCCCTATCTATAAAGTGATCTTCTTGATCAACAAGAAGTTTCGCAAAATTATCCTCTTTGGTATTAGTAATGTCTCTATCCATAACAAGGTTGACCAATGGCCATTTGATGATGCTTCCAACTGCTTGAGACATTGTTCTTGCATCCATTGTGGCAAATGGAATGAGAAATGTGTCATCAAAGCTTTGTTGAACATGTATTGCTGCACATGTCTCACCAATGAATTGAAAACCACATGTTTGAGATGCATCAATGGAATGAATAACCCCGCGTGCCTTCCTTGTAGAACCATCGATGAGAAACACTGAAGCACCTTGTTTTAGACCCTCCAATCCCTGAAAAAATCAAAATCTCAATAAGAAAGACTGAAGCGATGTTTTTGCGGTAGTACACAAAACTATAAATGTAATTCAATCTCAACATGAGTTCAGGCTCCAACCAAAGTTTGAATCTCACCTATCAATGCTAATTTGCTAAGAGGCTAGGCTCCATCTAAAGCTTAGTAAGTAGGAATAGAGAGGGAAGCTAGGATAATCCAATAGAACAAGTGGGGTGTGGGTGAAGATGGGTATACAACCAAAAGTGAAAGTAACTATAATCAAAAGACCTGGGACCTGGGCCTGGGCTTGGGCTTGGGCTTGGGCTTGGGGAATGAGCCATTGTGCATTATATAGATTTTAGTTGAATTTTTAATCGCATAGTTTATAAGTATATTTGGGTGTATGAGAAAAATAGGAAAGAAAACAAGAAATCTCAAGTTCAAGGTCAAGCTCAAGGCTCGAACTTGAGTTTGAGCCTTGTCTATTACACAAGTGGGGAAACTAGCCTAATCCCATAGAACAAGTGGGGTGTGGATGAAGATGAGTATATAAGTATATTGGGTGTATGGGAAAAATAGGGAAGAAAACAAGAAATCTCAAGCTCAAGGCTCAAACTTGAGTTTGAGCCTTGTCTATTACACAAGTGGGGAAACTAGCCTAATCCCATAGAACAAGTGGGGTGTGGATGAAGATGAGTATATAAGTATATTGGGTGTATGGGAAAAATAGGGAAGAAAACAAGAAATCTCAAGCTCAAGGCTCGAACTTGAGTTTGAGCCTTGTCTATTACACAAGTGGGGAAACTAGCCTAATCCCATAGAACAAGTGGGGTGTGGATGAAGATGAGTATATAACCAAAAGTGAAAGTAACTATTATCAAAAGACCTGGGACCTGGGGCCTGGGCTTGGGCTTGGGCTTGGGCTTGGGCTTGGGGAATGAAACCGAAACCGAAACCCAGCTTTCTGCCGGGCCGACCCGGCGCTCCTCCGTCCTCCTCTCCCAGGAAATCGAGTCGAATCCTCCTCTCGCATCCGGAACCGAGTCCGCGCAAATCAAATCCTCCCTCTCCCGGCAGCCAGCCCCTTCCTCCTCTCGGCGGCGAGCAGCTCCCCCTCCCTTCCTCCTCTCGCGGCGAGCAGAACCCCCCCTCTCGGCGTAGCCAGCTCCCCCTCCCTTCCTCCGTCGGAACCGCCCTCTCCCGGCGCGCAGCCACCCTCTCTCCCCCTTCCTCCTCCGTCTCGGCACAACCCCCCCTCTCCCGGCGCAGCCAACCTCCTTCCGTCCGCCCCCCCCCCCCCCAAAATTCAAATCCAAAATTCCCCCCAACGGCCGCCCCCCCCAAATTCGAATTCGAAATCCCCCCCCAACGGAAATTCAAAAATTCAAAATTCCCCTCCAACGGAATTCCGCCCGCACCCCAAAATTCCCCGCCGACCCCTAAAATTTTTTCGCCTTCTCTCTCTCTCAAAAAAAATCGCCTTCGCCTTCCCCTTCCCTCGCAAACAAGCAGAATCGTCCGACCTCGCCAAAAAAAATAGAATCGTCCGACCTCGCAAAAGTAAACCTGCGCACCCGCCTTCGCCTTCCCTCGCAAAAAAAAGAAACGGCCGACCTCGCGTTTCACCCATACAAAAAACTGCGCGCCCTGGAGCAGATCTCTCGCAGCAAAAACTCTTCGCTCCCTGCGTTTCCAGCGCGCCCTCTGCAGAGCTTCGTTTCAAGCGCACCTTGGAGCAGATCCAGCCCTGCGTTTCAAGCGCACCTTGGAGCAGATCAAGCCCTGCGTTTCAAGCGCACCCTGGAGCAGATCTCCCTGCAGCCCTGCGTTTCTAGCGGTTTCTTTTCCTCGGATACCTCAAGCATCCGTCAAGATCAAGACTGTGCAACATCGGAGACTTCAGAAAGTAAGTCCTTCTTTAATTGATTGTCTACACTAATATAAACGCTTACTTGATTGCACGCTAAGTGTGTCATTTGTCGATCGTTGCTCGTCGTAGATTGTTTGCACCACTTTGTTCTCTCTTTTGTATCTTCACATATGTCGAGAACCTGTAAAACTGATCCAAGATAGACTCCACAACTTGGATATAGACTCCACCTTAAGGCTCGAACTTGATTTGGAGTCTTGGCTCTCGATGCTAGTGTACACCGGGGCCTTAAGGCTCGAACTTGAGTTGGAGCCTTTGTTCTCCAATCTAGTGTACACCGGCCTTAAGGATCGAACTTGAGTTGGAGCCTTTGTTCTCCAATCTAGTGTACACCAGCCTTAAGGCTCGAACTTGAGTTGGAGCCTTGGCTCTCGATGCTAGTGACACCGGCCTTAAGGCTCGAACTTGAGTTGGAGCCTTGGCTCTCGATGCTAGTGTACACCGGCCTTAAGGCTCGAACTTGAGTTGGAGCCTTTGTTCTCCAATCTAGTGTACACCGGCCTTAAGGCTCGAACTTGAGTTGGAGCCTTGGCTCTCGATGCTAGTGTACACCGGCCTTAAGGCTCGAACTTGAGTTGGAGCCTTGGCTCTCGATGCTAGTGTACACCGGCCTTAAGGCTCGAACTTGAGTTGGAGCCTTTGTTCTCCAATCTAGTGTACACCGGCCTTAAGGCTCGAACTTGAGTTGGAGCCTTGGCTCTCGATGCTAGTGTACACCGGCCTTAAGGCTCGAACTTGAGTTGGAGCCTTTGTTCTCCAATCTCTAGTGTACACCGGCCTTAAGGCTCGAACTTGAGTTGGAGCCTTGGCTCTCGCCAACCTTAAGGCTCGAACTTGAGTTGGAGCCTTGGCTCTCGATGCTAGTGTACACCGGCCTTAAGGCTCAAACTTGAGTTGGCTCTTGTTGGAATTAGGGTTGCAGGAATGCACACACAACTTCAAGAAGATGAGGAAGCTTGAGCACAACACTGTAGTGTATTATGAGTGCCAAAAATAAAAGATAACCAACCCTAAAAGATAATGGGCGTATATACAATGCACGGGGGAAAAAACCTCCTAGTGAGGGAAAAAGTGCCCCGGCGGTCCTAAGTGTGTTCACACACATCACTACTATAATATGGTAACAAATCCCCCCTGGAGTGATGCGGTGAACAAGAGCTAGCACTCATGTATAGGGAAGTGTCTAGCTATGTGGACGAATCCACAAAAGGGAGTAAGCCCAAAGCTTTGCGAAAAGCTTCAAACTTTTCACGAGGCAGAGCCTTTGTGAAAAGGTCTGCAAGGTTATCCTGTGTTGGCACATAAGCCAAACTGATCTCTCCTGCAGAGAGTCTCTCCCTGACATAATGGTAGTGCACCTCAATGTGCTTCGTACGAGCATGGAACACTGGGTTCCGCGCAACTGCCAATGCGCTCTGACTGTCAGTGAAGATGGTGGTGGCAGATGGCTGCCCAACACCCAAATCAGCCATAAGGCGTCTGAGCCACACACACTCAACCGTAGCTGTGAAAGCTGCCCTGTACTCAGCTTCACAACTAGAAGTGGCCACAGTAGGCTGCTTCTTGCTCAACCATGATATGCATGAGCTTCCAAGCATGAAGCAAAAACCACTCGTGGACACGCGTGTGTCATAACAACCAGCCCAGTCAGAATCTGAAAAAACATGTAAATCTGGCGGCAATGATCCCCCCTTGGGATAAAACAACCCAAGATGCCGAGTACCACTCAAATAGCGAAAGATACGCTTCACTGCCTGCCAATGCTTAATGCCTGGGCTATGCATAAATCTACTCACCTGTGAGACTGCAAACTGAATGTCTGGCCTCGTAATGCATACATAAATGAGGCAACCAACAGCTGTCTGATAGAGTGTGACATCAAAGTGATCTCCAGCATCATGAAGACTCAACTTCAAACCTGTCTCCATTGGAGTAGCAATAGGCTTGCAGTCTTCAAGGCCAAATCTCCGCAACAATGTTTCAATATACTTTGTCTGACACAAAGCAATACCTCCATCACACTGCTTAAATTGTATCCCCAAATAATGATGCAAATGCCCCAAATCTGACATCTCAAAAGAGGCATTCAAATCAGCCTTAAAATCAGCAATATGACTCTCATTTGGTCCTGTGAGCAGCATGTCATCGACATAGAGAGCAATGATTAGATGTACACCATCCACACGTTTAACATACAAAGTGCTTTCTGTTGGACTATTCTGAAACCCATGTGCAGTCAAATATGCATGTATTTTTTCATACCAAGCTCGTGGAGCTTGCTTTAAACCATATAAAGCCTTTTTTAACCTGCACACTTTGTTTTGCTGCCCTCTTTGAACAAAACCACGAGGCTGCGATACATACACCTCCTCATGCAAATCTCCATTTAAGAACGCAGTCTTTATGTCCAGCTGATGTACATTCCAACCATTATGAGCTGCTAATGCACAGATGCTACGAACAGTGGTCATACGACATGTGGGAGCAAAAGTCTCATCAAAATCAATGCCCTTCTCTTGAGCATAACCTTTTGCAACAAGCCTAGCCTTATGGCGATCCACTGTGCCATCAGGCTTACGCTTCAATTTGTATACCCACTTAGTGCCAATGGCCTTCTTGCCAGGGGGCAAGTCACATAAAGACCATGTACCATTCTTCATAATAGCATCGTATTCTGCTTGCATAGCAGCCATCCAATTTTTTGAACTTTGTGCCTCATCAAATGAAACAGGCTCACTTTCATCGCACATACTAGAAACAGCCAATGCATAACAATCTGACGCATAAGAGGCACCATGAGAGCCAGAACGAGTGCGACTAGACAAAGGGGCATCCAACTTGCTGTCACGCAAAGTCTGCACCAGCCATCTAGGCATATTCCTAGAGCCCTCAATCTCTTGTCTCTCATCCTCAAGTGCATCATGCACATCTGCATCAGATATAGGCTGATCTGTGCCATCATTTAAAACCTGCATAGGCTGAAAAACTGCCTCATGAGGTATTGCACTTGACTGTGCACCACTGAAAAGAGGCAACAATGTATCATAGACATCACGTGAGCTGATATCTGTCTCCTTAGTACATGAAACCAAGGGCTGAACTGCATCTTCCACAAATACAACATCACGGCTAACCAAAATGCGCTTTGTCTGTGGATGATACAAACGATAGCCTTTGCTCTCAGCACTATATCCAACAAAAATACATTTGACAGCTTTGTCATCCAATTTTCTGCGATGTTGCACAGGCACTAATGCATATGCCAGGCAACCAAAAACACGTAAATGGCCAACAGATGGCTTGCGGCTATGCCAAGCCTCATATGGAGTGACAACCTGTAATGCTTTGGTGGGACACCTGTTTAGTACATAAGTGGCACACATGACAGCCTCAAGCCAAAAACCATGTGGTAGACTTTGACTCTTAACCATACATCTTGCCATTTCCATGAGAGACCTGTTTTTTCTCTCAGCCACACCATTTTGCTGTGGTGTATACGGCACTGTACATTGGTGTTTTATCCCACGCTCAGCCAGAAATGCATTAAATTCTGAAGACATATACTCCCCCCCTCGATCTGAACGGAGGGTGCCCATCTTACTTTCTGACACATTTTCAGCCATAACCAAAAACTGTTTGAAGCACAAAAACACTTCGGACTTTGCCTTCAAAGGATATACCCATGTATGCCTGGTAAAATCATCAATGAAAGTCACGAAGTAAAGGTAGTTTCCAAATGATGGAGTTTGCATGGGACCACAAACATCACTGTGAACAAGCTGCAATCTGCGTTCAGCTCTCACTGATCCATCTTTGGGAAAGGAAGCACGCTGCATTTTACCCAATATGCAGCCCTCACAAACATGCTTAACAGGTGCCTCAAGCTTAGGCAAAGAAGACACCATTTCAGATTTCTGCAGGCGCAGCAAACTTGCAAAATTCAGATGACCAAAACGTGCATGCCACAGTTTTGCATCTGAAATAGCCTGCGTATCCATAATAGCACATGCTGAATCCTCTACACATTTGCCATCCATATTGAGCTTATACAGCCCTCGACATAGTGAACCAGATGCTACAATGATGTCACCACAAGAGAGATCATGAACAGTACATCTGTCATCCACAAATTTTACAACCAAACCTGTTTTGGCAAATGCGGAGACTGACAGCAGATTCTTTTTGATCCCTGGCACATACAATGCATCAAAAAGTGTAAAGGTGTTGCCATTTGCAACATTCAGCACAATCTGTCCAACTCCTTCAACGGGATAAGAGGAGTTATTGGCACAAGTGACAGTATTCCCTGTGGGAGCAGACTCAAGGAAAGTGAATAAACTGCGCTGCGAGGTGATATGCTTAGTGGCACCACTGTCAAAGTACCATACATCTGAATCTACTGCAGACATACATGTGTCATGCAAAGATGGGTCATAACTGCACTGCGCATTGAATGCCCATTCTGTATCTAGCACAACATTAGCAGATTCATTGTTAGAAGGAGAGGCATCTGCAACAGCCATACCAGCCTCTTTCTTCTTAGCCTCTTTCGCAGCCAGCTTAGGACACGCTTTGATGACATGATCATTTCCCTTACAGTACTTGCAAAATGTCTTCTGTTTGTCACCCTTCTTCTCATCTTTGTCTTCCTTCTTTGGTTGCGCAGCATTTGCAGATTTCTGCTTACTAGAAGAAAAGCCAGCTTTACCTTTCCCGCTTCTCTGACTAGCAACGAAAGCTTGATCTGCGACACGCATAATATTCCTGTTTTGCCTTGACTGGTCTTCTTGTAGCAAAACAGAAACTAACTCCTCAAATGATAAGGCATTGGGATTGCCTTTCATCATCAAGCGAAGAGTGGAAGCAAAACCCTGATAAGAATCTGGTAGACCATTCAAAACAGTCTACACAAGTGAACTGTCTGATAGGATTTCATCTGCAGAAATGAGCTGCTCTTTGAAATCCTTGATCTTTGTCAAAAAGCTATCCATAGAATCACCTTCGTTCATATGCTCACTCTCCAACTGTTTTCGGAGATAAGCAACACGAGCCTCATTTCTTGCCTGATACAATGTGGCAAGTACATCCCAAGCATCCTTAGAAGTCCTGCAGGAGCGAATATGTGGGATAATGGTACGTTTGACAGACAGCGCAATCAAGGCATGAGCCTGCGCATCTCTACCATCCCAACGAATCTGCTCTGCTGAAAGTGGTGGTTCTCGAACAGCTGCTACAGCACTTGTGCCTGCACCATCATCAACAGTACCTGTTTCTGATGTGTTTGCAGCATTCCCAGCCACAATAGGACGTGCATCAATACCCTGCACAATGTTCCATAACCCCTTTGCTACCAATACATGTCGCATCATATATGCCCACAATGGATAGTTGGTGCCATCCAACTTATCCTCAGCAGCCAACATGCGGAATACATCATTGTTGTCAGCCATGGCCAATGACTGTACTACTAGATGTAAATGCTGTCTGTAAGAGGTAAACCTGTATAAAATCGACCTGTGCTATGTAGCACAGCCCAAAACAGACGAATGGGCACCTGTCCTGCAGATTTTAATCTTGACAGAAAATCTGCACAGTAGGATGATTTTGCCTGCGCAGTACTTGGAATGCAAAAACGGAGGGTGAAATGACTTCAGATCAAAATTCTGAAACGAACGAGCCCTATGGGCTCACCCACGGCATATACTAACCTACAGAAGCTCGTGAAACCTCGTTGCAATCGGAGGAGATGAAGCGGCAGGTGCCGGTGATGCTGCCCGGGAGGAGGAAGCCTGCTCTGATACCAATTGTTGGAATTAGGGTTGCAGGAATGCACACACAACTTCAAGAAGATGAGGAAGCTTGAGCACAACACTGTAGTGTATTATGAGTGCCAAAAATAAAAGATAACCAACCCTAAAAGATAATGGGCGTATATACAATGCACGGGGGAAAAAACCTCCTAGTGAGGGAAAAAGTGCCCCGGCGGTCCTAAGTGTGTTCACACACATCACTACTATAATATGGTAACAGCTCTCGCCAGCCTTAAGGCTCGAACTTGAGTTGGAGCCTTGGCTCTCGATGCTAGTGTACACTGGCCTTAAGGCTCGAACTTCAGATTGAGCCTTTGTTCTCCATGCTAGTGTACTTTGGCTTTAAGGCTCGAACTTGAGTTTGAGCCTTTGCTCTCCATGCTAGTGCACCCCGGCCCCTTAAGGCTCGAACTTCAGATTGAGCCTTTGCTCTCCATGCTAGTGCATCCCGGTCCCTTAAGGCACGAACTCTAGTTTGAGCCTTTGCTCTCCATGCTAGTGCATCCCGGTCCCTTATTTAAGGCTCGAACTTCAGATTGAGCCTTTGATCTCCATGCTAGTGCACCCCGGCTCCTTAAGGCTCGAACTCCAGTTTGAGCCTTTGCTCTCCATGCTAGTGCATCCCGGTCCTTTAAGGCTCGAACTTCAGATTGAGCCTTTGCTCTCCATGCTAGTGCACCCTGGCCCCTTAAGGCTCGAACTTGAGTTTGAGCCTTTGCTCTCCATGCTAGTGCACCCTGGCCCCTTAAGGCTCGAACTTCAGAGTGAGCCTTTGCTCTCCATGCTAGTGCATCCCGGTCCCTTAAGGCTCGAACTCCAGTTTGAGCCTTTGCTCTCCATGCTAGTGCATCCCGGTCCCTTAAGGCTCGAACTTCAGATTGAGCCTTTGATCTCCATGCTAGTGCACCCCGGCTCCTTAAGGCTCGAACTCCAGTTTGAGCCTTTGCTCTCCATGCTAGTGCATCCCGGTCCTTTAAGGCTCGAACTTCAGATTGAGCCTTTGCTCTCCATGCTAGTGCACCCTGGCCCCTTAAGGCTCGAACTTGAGTTTGAGCCTTTGCTCTCCATGCTAGTGCACCCCGGCCCCTTAAGGCTCGAACTTCAGATTGAGCCTTTGCTCTCCATGCTAGTGCATTCCGGTCCCTTAAGGCTCGAACTCCAGTTTGAGCCTTTGCTCTCCATGCTAGTGCATCCCGGTCCCTTAAGGCTCGAACTTCAGATTGAGCCTTTGATCTCCATGCTAGTGCACCCCGGCTCCTTAAGGCTCGAACTCCAGTTTGAGCCTTTGCTCTCCATGCTAGTGCATCCCGGTCCTTTAAGGCTCGAACTTCAGATTGAGCCTTTGCTCTCCATGCTAGTGCACCCTCGCCCCTTAAGGCTCGAACTTGAGGTTGAGCCTTTGTTCTCCATGCTAGTGTACACCGGTCTTAAGGCTCGAACTTGAGTTGGAGCCTTGGCTCTCAATGCTAGTGTACACGGGCCTTAAGGCCCGAACTTGAGTTGGAGCCTTGGCTCTCGATGCTAGTGTACACTGGCCTTAAGGCTCGAACTTCAGATTGAGCCTTTGTTCTCCATGCTAGTGTACTCTGGCTTTAAGGCTCGAACTTGAGTTTGAGCCTTTGCTCTCCATGCTAGTGCACCCCGGCCCCTTAAGGCTCGAACTTCAGATTGAGCCTTTGCTCTCCATGCTAGTGCATCCCAGTCCCTTAAGGCTCGAACTCCAGTTTGAGCCTTTGATCTCCATGCTAGTGCATCCCGGTCCCTTAAGGCTCGAACTCCAGTTTGAGCCTTTGCTCTCCATGATAGTGCATCCCGGTCCCTTAAGGCTCGAACTTCAGATTGAGCCTTTGATCTCCATGCTAGTGCACCCCGGCTCCTTAAGGCTCGAACTCCAGTTTGAGCCTTTGCTCTCCATGCTAGTGCATCTCGGTCCCTTAAGGCTCGAACTTCAGATTGAGCCTTTGCTCTCCATGCTAATGCACCCCGGCCCCTTAAGGCTTGAACTTAAGTTTGAGCCTTTGCTCTCCATGCTAGTGCACCTCGGCCTTAAGGCTCGAACTTGAGTTGGAGCCTTTGTTCTCCATGCTAGTGTACACCGCGGCCTTAAGGCTCGAACTAGAGTTGGAGCCTTGGCTCTCGATGCTAGTGTACACTGGCCTTAAGGCTCGAACTTCAGATTGAGCCTTTGTTCTCCATGCTAGTGTACTCTGGCCTCTTAAGACTCCAACTTAAGTTCAAGCCTCCCATACATGGAACTTCGCCTTAAGGCTCCAACTTGAGTTTGAGCCTTGTCTCTCTATGCTAGCGTACCCCTAGCATATGAGTACACAACTTGGATCTAGGCTCCACCTTAAGTCGAGCTTCTGTATAGATTAAGTAAATGCAAGTGAGGCTCTTGCTATTCAAGAAAACTTTTTGTAGCATGCATTAAGTTTCTTAAGTTTGATAGGTTTTGATTTGATATGTAGCATTTAAATCCATTTTTTTCTAAGGTTTTAAAACTTTTTTTTGCTTCACAGGAATGGAAGCTAGCAGAGCGCCCGCCACTACCTCGCAACCACATGGTGCACCAATCTTTACTCTGGATGCTCTCGAAACAACAACTCAAGCTAAAAGTGTCACTCCTAGAATTAAGGTGGATAAAACCTTCGAATTGAGTAACAAAGAAGGAGTAAAATGGTTTGTGGATAGCTACGATGCTAGTGCAAACTTCAAAGGAGTCCTCCATTTGTTTTTGTCTCAAGGTGATACATCATATGGAGATATGGGGATTGTGGTAGGCGCTAAGGATGATGTGGATGCAAGAGCAAACCCATGCTTCACATGCACTGTATTGCCAGAAGGAGAAACTACAAAAGCAAATAAGTTTTGCTTATCATTGGAAACTTTTCACCCAGCAGACATGACTGGCAGTAAACTAGGAAAGGACAATTATATTGTAAAGTTAGGATTGAAGATCATTGACTTTTCCAATCAAGAAGACTTAGGGGTGGATAATGTGGAGGACCTGGTGAAAGCAGTGAGGCATGCAAAGAAGGCTTTGGATTCACGAAAAAAGTCCATACCTGAAAAGGAGACAACCACTCAAGTTAGGAAAATTGTGGAGAAAAAAGGCAGGGCCATAGTGAAGAGTGCACTTGAAGCATCTACAAATGCTGGTGCAACTTCTTCAAAACATAAAAAGGAGGGTGAAAAAATAAAAGCCCTTGATGCAAGCACAATAGTAGCTGAAGACATGGCAGGCTCTCAGGTGTAAGAAGAGGAGCAAGCACTTGCAAAGAAGAGAAAGGCAAAGCACTCTACAAAGGTTCAAGAAATCTCTTTAAAGAGGCAAAGGACAAAACCAGCAAGCGGTTCAAAGGAGATAGATGCGTCCGCGATGACGAGCTAATGGAGGTTGAGACTCTAAACAAGGGCAGTAAAGCAATTATCTCATTAGAAATAAAGAAGGGATATTATCCCTTTGGTCTAAATGAGATCTTCAGCATTGATGTGATGAAATGTTATCCTGCTCCTTCAAACTATGTGTATAGAAGGTTAAATAAGGATTGGGTTCGTATTTTGACCCAAGACTTTATTGAGGACCCAAAGCAAGAGGAGATACTTGCAATTTTGATGCCCTGTAATCGTGCTACAAAACAACCCCTTGATAAACTCGCAAAAGAAGATATTCATAAAGTTGAATATTGGATTATCTCTGGTCAACACTCCATTAGTGCTGCAAAAAGCTTGCAAGCTCTAAATATGGCTAAAGTGATCCCTCCACTGCGTCAGCAATTCAGGTTCAGGAGATCTAAGATAATTGTAAATTGCCCGCCTAAGATTTCTCGTGACATTTCCAAGGATGCGAATTTATCTGTTGCAAAGTCAATGCAAAAGGAGCCATTCCTCGATCAACTTCTACAAGCCCGAGCACAATGGCATGCAAACGGTCGTCCTAGTAAACCTTTGCCTGGTGTCAATCAACCCAAGATGGACGAGTCTTGGAAGGTACTCTTTTGATTCTTTGCTATATCTTGGTAAATCATAGACCTACATTACTTCTTCTTTACTTCTTCATAGATCTATAGTTTTAAGTATAGCAGTAGCATAAGAAAGATGCATGTAAGGCTTCTTCTCAAACTACATAAACTTAATAGTTTGGTTTGAAATTGAACTTCAAGCCTCACCTCTCTGTGATGGTGTAGCACTTGCATATCTAATTATGGCTCGAACTTAAGTTGGAGCCTCACTTGCAAGTGCTAGATTTGCATACGGAGGTGATGCTCAAACCTAAGATCGAGCATCACCATTATATACTAGTTTAGCACTGCAAGTGAGGCTCAAACTCAAGTTTGAGCATAAGCTCCAAATGATTGAAAACCCATAGATGCATAATTTCTCCTAATATTTTGTGATATCTATAGTGAGAGGGCTAACTTCTTACTTTGCAACTTTGCAGGCCTTTGTGGAGACCACGGAGCACACATTACATAAGAACTTTGTCAAAAATGATTTACACTTGCTTCTATGTGATGATGATGTATGGCAGAACTGGGTTAAGATCATGAGGCTTTATGCAAAAGGCTTGCTACCAAATACAAAGGGAGAAACCCAAACTAAAGGTCCGAAGCAGCACATTAGTGTCATCAGCAAAAAGTTGAAGGCATAGAGGGCTAGGCCTGTTGGGAATCTCAATACCCTTAATGTTGTTGCTGGCTATTTCCTTGTTTACCAACCAACCAAGAGCATCAGCAACAATGGCAAAAAGAAGGGGGGAGAGGGGACAGCCTTGCCTAATGGATTTCCTAAGAGGAAAGGCATCAGTGAGAGACCCATTGACAGCAACCTTGGAAGACGCATTACCAAGCAAAGTTTGGACATACTTAATGAACTTCCTGTTGAGGCCAATATCCTGAAGGGATTGGAAAAGGAAAGACCAATCAATTCTGTCATAGGCTTTATCAAAATCTATTTTGAGGAAGATGTAATTCTGCCCAGAGTTTTCCGCATGCTCCATGCCCTCCCAAAGGCTAATAATAGCATCAAGAATATATCTACCCTTGATGAAACCCTTTTGTTCTTTGAGGATCCATTCGTCCATATAGGGGTTGATTCTACTGGTGAGAATATGAGCATAGACTTTGTAGAGGGAGGTGAGACATGTTATGGGTCTCCAGTTTCCAAGATCTTCTTTCTCTTCTTTTTTGTGGATCAGTTTGATGATCCCCATATTGGTCCTTTCGGCCAGACCACCTTTCTTCATGGCTTCCCTCCAGATGTTTAGGATGTGAGGGGTCAGCTCATCTTTAAAAGCAAGAAAGAATTCATTAGGAATCCCATCTTCCCCCGGAGATTTCCTCTTTTTGAGATGAGAGATAGACTCCTTGACCTCCTTCTCAGAGAACGGGGCGTCCAGCTTAAGAGCTAAAGCTGGGTTGACGACCTTTTTCCTAATGAGAGCAATCTTAGCTCTAGCAGCAGTAACTTCTTGAGAGGGAGGCTGGGCTGAGGAGAACAAGTTAGAAAAGTGCTCCTTGATGACCTGCAAGTTTTCTACATCATCAGCAGCGCGGCAGAACCATTGGGCTTCTTGACCATAGGAATTAGATCCCTAACTTTTTTCCTTTTGAGGAGGGCAAACATCTTAGGGTGAGGTGTGTCTATTTTCCCAGCCCACACTTCTCTGTACCACAATCTAGTGGCCTTAGCAGCCAACAACTCCTCGAGTCTGAGTTGATTCTTAAGATCGATCGTGGATTGATCTATAACCCCTTTTTTAGAAAGATATAAGTCCTGGATCTGTTTCCTGATCTGGACTCTCCGATTCAACCGAATCAAATGAGCTTTACGCTTATGATCCTTGCAAATAGAATGAACCTTACTGACGAGACATTCCCATCCCTTGGAGGGGGAGGAGAAAAGACTGAAGGCCTCAGTAATGGAGCCTTTAATCATTTGCTGGATACACGGAAGACGAAAGAGAGAAGGGTCCAGGTGAGGCCACCCCGCCCTCCCTTTGGCCTGGCCAATAGTCAGCTTGCAAATCAGAGGGAGGTGATCAGAGATGGTCAGGGCGGAATCCGTCGTGCAGTTGATCTTTAAGCACATATCAGACAGGCTACCAGAGGCATACAGTCTGTCCAATCTCGCAGCTCTGTGAAAGGAACCTTTTTGATTGTTAGTCCAGGAGAAACCAGTTTTAATAGAAAGGTCCGAAAGATCTTTCTCAACTTTGAGTAACTCCCATTGAACTTTTTCCTGCCCATTGATGGTTCTACCAAGAAACCTATTTCTGTCTCCCTGGGATTCAACCATGTTAAAATCACCAACAAGAAGCATGGGACCCTCAATCTCAATGATAGACTGCCAGGTGGACGCCCTTAGGTTAGCCAAGCACGGGGCATAAACGGAAACAAGAGTGCAGTTGAAAGGATTGCCCAGTCTAACCGCGGTCCAACAGTGATTGACATCAGACCAAGCATCTAAAATAGTATGCTCCCACTTCGTGTGAATGCCTATAGCTGCCCCACCCCTCCCAGAGTGATGGTTGGTAAAAAACCACCGAGCATTATTGGAGATTCTTTGAAGGTTCATATGCAGCTGAGGACCCCCTATTTTAAGCTCTTGAAGACAAAGAAGGTCGAAATCATAGGCTAAGTCCTTTAACCAAATATTGATGGCTACAGCCCTTTCCGGGTTGGTAAGCCCTTTACAGTTGAAGGATAGCAATTGACTAGACATCATTTTTTAATGGTTTTAGAAGGTTTACCCGCGAACACGGAGGTTCTAAGGGCTTCTTGACTTTTATCCTTTTTCCTCTTCATTTTTGAACCCAAGAGAAGGGGAGAGAAGTCACTCTCCTCGTGATGTTTCATAGGTGAGAGGGACATCCTCTTCATCATAGCAGCATCCTCTTCATCAAGTTGAGCTTTGAAGGCATCATCCATACGTTGGGTTTTATCAATGAAATCCTCGTCTGATTCCATAGGGGAATCAAGATCTTGGCTGAAAATCACTCGGTCCTTGTTAGGGGCCCTTCCCGGGGAGGGGTGGTCAGCACCTATAGGGCCTGAAATCGGGGCCTCTTTGGCCTGAAACTGAATGCTAAGACCATCTTGAACCTCTGCTAGGAGGGGGGCATATCTGTTAGCTGGGATGTGCCAGTTAGCTTTGTTGTTTTTAGCCTTGGAAACATGTTTTTTCTGGGGCAGAACAAAGGCCTCGTCTTTGGCCGGGTTTTTGTCACTAACGGCTGGCTGCTGAAGCTCAGGGCATTCCCTAATCAAATGCCCTTGCTTATTGCAGTTGAAACAGGCGTACGGGAGGTTCTTATAGGTCAGGGTTTGCTCATAAATTATTTGGCCCTCACTGTTTTTCAAGGGGATTTTCTCCTTAAGGGGCTTGGCGGTATCTACTTCAATAAGCATTTGATGCGCCCATTGGGGATTGACGACCTGAAACGGTTTTTGACCTAGAACTTTTCCTACCGCACCCCCAATCCTCTTAGCCCATATAGAATACTTAGTGGGCATATCAGTCAATTCAACCCAAACGGGGATTTTGGTGGGTTTGGGGCCTTTGGGATCAAAGGAGTCATACCAATGGAAAAACGAAAGGGGCGTGTTTCTTATGATCCACTGCCCGCTGTTTATAACAGAAGTCGCACTTAAAATATCCTCAAAGATGAACATATAATACGAGTTAGGAAGATGCTGCACAGAAGCTACCTTAATTCCTTTCTGTTCCCAATTTGATTTAATCCAGAATTTTAAAGTGTCTACAGGGGGTCTGGCCCCATGACAAAGACCAATCAAAGCATGGGAAGATAGATGGTCCTGCCATGCTTCTAACTCTTCATTATCACAAATAACAGCTCCATCTGAATCAACATCAAACTCACCAATTTTTTCTTCAAATGTCGGGTTCTGCGACAAATTAATCAGACGATCAAACCTGGAGGGAGTCGAAGCCTGACCAAAACCTGAGATCGACCGTGTGGCTGCAGGGAGACGGACAGCGTCAGCAAAGGATGCAGGCTGGCCGTTGACAGCAGGGCCACGATGCCCCTGAGAGGAGGCGACAACCTGATGAGTCTCAACAGAACCTTCAGCATCAACACGGTCTCCCACACCGTGTAGCTGATGGAGAGGCGGAGCAGATGCTCTGCTCACGGAGGGCGAGCCACCGAGATGGCCGTTGACAGCAGGGCCACGATGCCCCTGAGAGGCGACAACCTGATGAGGCTCAGCAGCACCTTCGGAATCGAGACGGCCTCCCACACCTTGTAACTGATGGAGAGGCGGAACAGATGCTCTACTCACGGAGAGCGAGCCACCAGGGAGCTTAACAGGCGCCTGATGGAAGACCAGAGACGAGGGGCCAGCACCTTCGTGAAATGACTGAGAGGAAGAAGCAGCACCGGCACGAACCACATCCTGGAGCGACATCTTAGTGAATAGTTCCCCCCTCTCGGGGGGAGCGGGTACAGAAAGGAGGAGCGCAATAATCAGAAACAGATGGTAAACCTCGCAGGGGAGATTGGGGCTGGAGCAAGCAGAGTTCAGAGAGCATGGACGACACCTGGGCCAACGGCTCTATCACGCGTCGTTCATGCGAGCTCCCGTATTTGTTTTTTTTATCACATTTGGCAAAGAGTGCACAGCTCTCGTATTTGTTTTTTTATCACATTTGGCAAAGAGTGGGACTTTCCAGGGGCTCCTCCAAGGAACATGATGTTGTTTTTGGGTGCACGAGTGTGTTGAAGGCTCTTCATGGTTGGCTATGAATGGCATGAAGACACTATTGGTATCTACTTATTTCTATATAAGGGTGGGTTGGGTTTACATGAGGGTGGCTTTTGGTACCCAAACCCACTTCTGTTGGGTGTTGGTTGGGCCATTTGACTAAGTGGGATGTGGCAAGGGTCTCTTTGATTTGGGATCTAGATGAGAGGGTTTCCCTCATAGAAGCCTTGAGCCTCTCACACTTTTATTAAGATCTAGTCTCGGGGGTTTCATTATAATTAAACCCTCTATATCACATGCGTTCAAGGACTATTTTAAAATTTCTTATCTGTGAATTTTTCATAAATAAAACATACTCTTTTTCTATTCAACCTGTGAATACTTCCTTTAAATGTTACCTTTTTGTATGTAAAAAATACGTAAAAAAGGGATTTTAAAAATCCCTTCTATTGAACCCATGTGTTACACTTACATATTTATGAGTGACCCCTCCCAGCCTCCCCCAGGATCCAATGGAGCATAGGTTTTGAGGATGACTACCAAAAAGCATGGGGTTTTTTCCTGGCTCAATTGTGTGGATGCGTTTTATGAGTAGTGTCCTTATGCTTCCACGAGTTTGCTGGGAACCCATTCTTGACAATGAGTGTTCATGATGGGTTGTTGGGTTTGGTGTCTGAAACATGGTCTTCTTCTTGATTAACGAGGTGTTGGCTCCTTAAAGTGGTTAATGGGGTTCCCATGCTCTGATGGTGAGGCTTGATCTAAGAGGTTGATTGGGTATTCATTATCCACCATAGACATTGTGGGTGAGCTCTAACATTCTCGACCTCTTATGCTAGTTGATCATATAGTTGGTCTCCCTTATGCATCCACATCCGAGGATGATGTTTTTGGTTATGGTACTTGCCTAGGTCACAAAGAACTTGCACATGTTTTTGGTTATGGTACCTGCTAAGGTCACAAAGAACTTTCACATGAGAGCTAATAAAACATTTTAATTCAACACATTGGTCATGGTTTGATAGGTATTCACTGCTATGGTCAGATGGCTTGCCATGGGGTCAAGAGAGAGATGGCCTAAGGAGGTCTATATTTTCTAGGATATAAGATTGTAACTAGCCCGAGTGTCTACCAAGCTAGACCACATGGCTAAGTGGTCTTCCTAGGGAAACTCTAGCGCAAGACAAGTGGGTTTCACTGATTCAGTCATGCCACAGAGGTTAGCCATATGCACAAAGATCTACACACTCTGGGCCTTCAACCTCTTGGGTTCTTTTTTTGACGAGCAAGTGCTAGTGGCAGGCATGCATTGTGCTTTATAGCTTCTTGTTTTTGTTTTTCCTCCTTCCTTTTATGGATCTAAAGGAGCATGTCTAGCGTGGGGGTCCATAGTAGCATTTTAGCTTACTATCATTGAAATAACTTTCCATCTCAATGCTCCAACGTCTCGATTTTCACTACCCCTTAGGGATTGATCTTAGGAACATGATACGGTCCTAGCCCTCTCTGTACATTTTTCACACTATATATGAGGACTTTCTTACCCTCTTTCATACATTTATCCTTAAGTTGGTTGTCAAACCAAAAAAATGTAGTTTTTCAACCATCATTCCCATTCCATACGTGAAACCCAATCTTTGTTCAGACAATCTCTAATGCAACCAGCCTCTCCATGAGATGAAGGTGCTACCTTGCTGATATTCAAAGGCTTGGAACCAAATATTCCGTTGGCATGATTGCATCAAGCCTAAATGCAAGCTAGAAGGGTGTGCTATTAACAAAAACCACCTTGTATGCTATGCGGTAAGCTCAAAGAGTGGAGTATAATTTCTATTCGTAATCTCTCCTAGATGCCTCTACTATCTTCATGAGGATTGCACAAAGAGTTTTGTTTGTGCTCTTGGCCTGGCCATTTGCTTATGGGTAATAGGGCATTGACTTGCGATGTACCACAAGTAATTCTCCAAGCAAGAACTCCACAACCTCATTCATAAAATGTGTGTATCGTAATCGCTCACTGTTTCTAATGGGCAACCAAAATGGGTGAACACATATTTGAATAGGAACTTGGCGGTAGACTTTGCATCGACTTTTTGAGTTGCCTTGGTCTTAGACCACATCATGAAATAATATGTGGTGGTGACGATTATGTATTGTGCCTAGGTGCCACTTGTAGCTGGGCTCATGGGTCCCACAAACTCAATGCTCTAAAATAACAAGAGTAAGGGGCATTCTGTCCTTTCCTTAGACCATGGCAAACCTTTACAATATTTAACAAATTCAACTGCATCTCCAAAGAGGGTAGGCCGCCATCGCCTTGCCTGAAGAACCTTGCAAATAGTGCTGTCTGTGCAAAGTGTGCTGGTGATAGAATTTACTAGTCATAGGTTGTATTTTTGCATTTCAATGCATGGCCATGAATTTGCCTACATCCCATGCACTTCATTAAGTATGATAGAATTTACTAGTCTTAGTTTGTAGTTTTTGCATTTCAATGCATGGCTATGCACTTCTATTAAGTATTGTTAGTTATGTCTCATTAGTTCACTTTTAAGTGTTGGGGGTTCCCAATGTCATTGAGTGAGAATAGTTGGCCAATAAATGGCATGTATATAAGTGACTAATGAGAGAGTGTCATTCTCTTGGGTCCAATTTTCAGTCTAAGCTCTTATTCTCTCTAGTGCACATACTCTCCCTTGCCCTTGCCCACTATTTGGTGGTTCTTGCGTGTGCATATGCTGGCTACGCGTGCCATGAGCCAATGAGGAGTGTGTGTGTGTGTGAGTGTTTTGTTTGTGCATGGAGAACTGTTGTTTAGAAGGCTACCTTGGACCACGCTGCAGTAAGGAGGGCCACCGCTTTGTTGGGTGCTCTATGGTGATGGTTTGCGTTGACTACAAGCTACCCACCACACAAGGATGTTTGTTGCACAGCTAGTAAGACCCCCATGACACACGAGAGGTAAGATAAGATTTGTGTTCTTATGCATTGCTAGCATGTGTGTGTAAATCTTGGCGTTCCATTGGTGCTACTACTACTACTAGGGAGAGGCTCTTGTCAATTCATGTACCTCCTCCAAGGATAACATCAATTCATGTACATATGGTTTACAGACACCCCCCCCCCCCCCACAAAACTTGTCTCGTTGTAGCTCCATATGGACCTCCTATCGCTCTGCCTATTGCACATGTCGGATCTCTCCGGAGATGTTAGCTTTCACAAAGGCTATTATGGGCAGAGGAATGGGGATGGCTCGGCTAGAGGCCCTTACGTTGGGAGGGGGGAGATCAGTCACGATATCTAGCTCATCAGATCCAACGGGTGATGAGTAAAAATGAAGGCAACAGTCAAGATGCCCTCGATCATTTGTTGGAAGTAGACTTGCGAAGGATTAGGACTCCTAGACAATCCACTGGCTACTACAAAGATCCTCTCCTTTTTTGGATTCATGATGGGTGTTGGTTCATGATTAGGATTCCTAGACGATCCTACACTTTTGGCTTAATGCTCGATGGAACAGCTGGATGCTGGTTCAAAAATGCATCTCATTTTGTTCTACTTTTCTAGCTACTTCTTTAACATCGAAAGAACATCATTTATTTGCAATGGAAGTCCACCTCTATCTAGCATAAATTCTATAGGCTGAAGTCCAGTAACAAAAAGGTTCCATTCGATGATTGAAACATGGTTTCATGCTTTAAGATGTGTTTGGTGATGTTTTCAGTTGTGTACAGGGTGCGTGCATGCCTGCACGCACGCCATGCTTTACCTTGTAGGATGGAGTCCATGGAGAGGTAGAGAGGTTGGCATAGAGAATGGCCTTAAGGTCATGCATAGTAGAGTTTAGGAAGTAGGAGAGAACCAGGCATCAAGGATGGCCTTAGAACCATTATGTGCCTTGCATGTTGAGCTTTTAGGGAGAGAGAGGTATTGGCTTTGAATAGTGGACTCTATGAAGAGGGAGAGAGTGAAGGAGAGGCATCAAGAATGGCCTTAGAGCCATGATATTTGAAGAATGGTCTTGCCATTCTATTCCTAATGATGGAGTATAAGGAGAGGCCTCAATGGCCCTAGGGACATGCTCTTTGAAGAATGGCTTTAAGGCCATTCTATTCCTAAAATTGTGGAGTATATGGGAAGAGAGAGAGAAAGAGAGAGAGAGAGAGAGAGGGAGGGACAAGTTTTAATAATGGTCTCAAGGCCATTCTCTACCTTGCATAGTGAAGTCCAGTGGTGTAACTATTTGGCCCTCCTAGCTCTATTTCACATGATGAAACCCATGCTCAGACACCAGACACGTGGAAGAAGGCATGAGGATGGGGTCCATAAGGTTTGATTAAGAAAAAGCACTAGTTTTGGTCAAAAAACAAGAAAAAAGTAAAAAGTCAAACAGGGTTGACCGCAAGCCAAGGGTCACTGTTAGAAAGAGGAGATTGAGTCAGACCAAAAAGCTGAAAGCCGCTTTTTCAAAAAGTAGCTCCAAGGTCAAAAAGCAAAGCCCTGAGCTAGAAAAGCAAAACAAGAACTTTTGACTAAAGTTGAGTAATATTTTACTATTAAAAAGACCAAAAGCAAAGTAAAAGACAAAAGCATCACTTTGCAGCAAAAAGCAAGGCTTCCCTAAGTATAAAAGAAGCATGAGCCTCTCTTGAGCATCAAGTTGAAAAAGAACCTTTTCATCGTGTTGCCATCTTCGTTGAAGCGTGGAGATCATCTTATCCATCATCATCTACTTGATCTTTTTTGGAAAAATCCGTATGAATCTGTACGGTATTCCGTACGATAGGCTGTCCGTTGCTGCCTGCCTGCTGATTTAGAGCACCCCATCAACTACAATGCCACATCATTATTTGCCCGTACGACTGTACGGATCCGTACAACCATACAAA
Organism: Cibotium barometz; assembly: GCF_041138505.1. Taxonomy (NCBI): domain Eukaryota; kingdom Viridiplantae; phylum Streptophyta; class Polypodiopsida; order Cyatheales; family Cibotiaceae; genus Cibotium; species Cibotium barometz. The sequence goes on along the minus strand of NC_141095.1, from coordinate 45,727,359 downwards.
GCTGTGCGGACATGTACAAAATTGTATGGACTGGAAATTTAGAAACCCTAAAACTGCTCTGAGAACCCGAAAAACTACTTTTTGGAGGTTTTTATTGCTCGAAAACTATTAAAACATGTTTTATATCAATTTTTCTTGCCAGAAAGAGCTTTTTCATGTTTTCTTCATTGACAAGTCTATAGGAGTTGTGGAGATTACTCATGGGATGAGCGAGTGATTCTTGGACTTGGATTTAGATTTGGACTTGGAATTGACTTGGACTTGGATATGAACTTGGATTCAGATTTGGATTTGGACTCATTGGATCTGGTATTAGCCTAATGATAGATACTTGTGGGTCATCCTCGTGGTGTGCTCAGCATCAGAGATCTTGTGCCTTGACATCGACATATCGACATCGACTTGGATATCCTACATCAGCATATCCATTTGTTTTGTAATCATTGATTGTATTGATCCTGGCCAGCGTGTCTATGGATTGTTCTTGAATAAATTCCTGAAAGGGGGCGGGTCATGTTCTCCGCTCAATGTGGTGTATTGTGCAAGATCCCTACTCCCTTCTCCCTCTTCCCTCTCTCTCTATATATATCTTTATCTCTTGGACACATGGTTGAGTCTGTCACTACATGTCGCATTGGGCTTACAATGGTATCAGAGAAGGATTTCTTTTGAAGAAACTTTCTTGGGGTGATAGAGCCATGTTGAGAGCAGAGGGAGACCAAGGGCCTAATGAAAGGAATAATTATGAGGCCAATACATGACTTCAGGATGGGAACCAGGATCTTCAGAAGACTATCATGACTTTCAGCAGTTCAGGGGATTTCTCAGAGAAGAAGAAGTCCTTTCTTGGAGAACCAAGAAAGGAACAGGACCAAACAAGGGCTCGAATGTTTGAATATTTCATCAAGGGTCGAGCCACCGAAGCCAAAGGAGTTGAAGCTTCTAATGCTTATCTTCGTGCCAAGGAGTCACTATCGCATAGAAGAATCTATGGCTACCCATTCCATTTCTCGTGAAGGAAATAGGGAGGCCATTTCTAAGCTCGCTATCTCAAATGCAGTCTCTTTAGGACAAGACAACAAGGAAGCAGATGCATTATCTCGAAGACCCTTGAGTAATGCGGTTTCTATAGGTTGCCATATGGATTTCACTTTGATAAAGGATCCTTATGTGACCAAAGATGTTTTGGAACAGATTGGAGCTTAGAGATTTGGTGACTTTTTTATATCATCAAGTAGGATTTTCTTATAATGCAAACCTAGGTTATGTGTAACACAAGGAATTGAGGTCAAAGTAATGGAAGAGTACCATGCTCCTCCCTACATGGTGCATAGAGATACCTTGACGATACTGTAAGCTTTGGAGAGCTACTTCTATTGGCCTACTATGAGAAAGGACATTGAACTTTATTATTCGAGAATGTTTGGTTTGTCACAGAAGGTCAAGTTTGATCGACAAAAGCAAGGAGGATTATTGCATCCATTGAATGTCATTAGGTAGCCTTTGGACATGTTTTGGGCCTTGTAAAGATTCCTAATTTTTAGGGATTAAGGCTAATTTTGAGCATTCTTAAAGAGACAAGGGCAATAAAGAGGCCTATTTAGAGCCTATAGTTTGCTCTTTCTAGCCTATAATTTTAGAGTCTAAAGTAGTCATTTTCTCTCACTTGTAGCACTTTCCACATTACCAAGCTCGTAACTAAGGGGATCCAAAATTCTGATTTTTTTTTCATTTTGCAAGTTTTTTAGCTTTGAAACTTATCCCAGACCATATATATATATATCAAAAATTCAATTTTCAACCTCCATTTCTCCCCAAAACCTCCTCTATCCCCTTAAATGTAACATATTTTTCTCCCTCATTTATTGCCTCCACTTCCCCACCAAATCACCCTCATTAAATGCCTCCAAATTATCCTATCACTATTTTTGGCCCCCACCTAGGATAATTATCCAAGGTGGGAGCCAAAAATAGTTATTTTTTTTCATCTTTTTTGAATTCTCATGCTTTGAAACTTAACCCAAACCCATATACATATATAAAATTCATTTTTAAAACTCAATTTCAACCTAAAACTATCTCTGCCCTATCAATTCCTCTACAAGCTTATGATGCATTGAAGCAAGCATTGGCTAGTGCTCTAATCTTGCACACCTAATTGGAATCCCATTGATGCCTCTAAATTTGCAATTTAATGTGTCCTAGCATAGCCAGGGAAACACAAATTGGAATATCCTATTAGTTTTGCAAGTTGGCAACACTAGATGATGTTGAAATCAATTACACCACCATTGAGCATAAAGGGCTAGCAATGGTTTATACTGTAAAGAAATTTTGGCATTACCGTCTTGCTAACAAATTTGTTTTCTATGTTGATCATCAAGCCTTGTTGTTATGGTAAACAAACCATGTTCCACAGGAACGATCACAAGGTGGTTGCTGATTCTTCTTGAGTTTGATTTTATAGTGTTAGTGAGGCCTGGCATGAAACATGTCATGGTAGATCATCTATCGTGCATATCTAATGGGCGAAGTACCAATCCGGGTTGATGACGAGTTATCGGATGCTACACTATTCAAGAATTTACACGTTATTGAGGTGCAGCTAAAGACCAGATCCAGATTTACAACATGCGGTGGACATGCAACCTCAATATGGACAGGATTTTCCTCACTACCTAGGTGTATTCTAAACCCATCATCACCTTTTGCTATTGTTTTGATTATTTTTATGATTCACCATTTAGTGTTTGTTTGAGTGCTTGTCTGTATCATTATGTAACTGGTCTTTTAAATTTTTAGTTATTACTTGGATAACTCTTTAGGCTTTGGTCCTAGTTCAATCCTCCCTGCGAGACGACTGACCTCAGAGTATGCCAAGTACTCCACCTTCCTTAGTGTAACCTCTTTAGTTAGAATTGAGCCTTCTAAATGAATTGTGAAAGTGAAACTAGTTTATTAAAAAAAATAAAACAAAGCCAAAAAAACCCAAAAAAACCCACAAGAAGATAACCATCACCATGTGCAATCTAGATAGGACTTTTGGCTCGTATAGTGATAGAGCCTTGGGACCGTAGCCTTGATCTCCATGGGATGGGACCTTGTGGCTAAAAACTATTAATAAAGGGCTTTTAAAAAAAACATCATTGTGGAGGTACTTAGCGGTTCTTAGATACTCTTATATGAGGTCTTTAGACCATTGCTTGGGTCTCTACAGGGTGGTGCCCTACTTTTATACTTTTAGAATCAAAATGAATGCTTATAATAATCACTTAGCAATTTCATTTGTGAGGCTAGACAATCTCTAGACATGGTTTCACCAAAGTGATAGTGTGTTGAGACTAAGGACATAACCCAAGGCATGCTAATTGATCCATCTTAGTTTAGATCGAATTTGGACCAACCTTAATATTACCCCTGTCTTAACTAGAAAATTTGACCAGTCATAAAAATCTTTCCTCACACACTGATTGATTGGTGTTTGCATTATGCTTAAATTCAAATATTTTCCACAAGAGCACCTTATGTTGCCTTATAGGCCTTCCAAGACCTCCAAGAGCACCTTATGTTGCCTTATAGGCCTTCCAAGACCTCCAACATTTCATGCATCCATCAACAGCCTAGATGAATCTTCATCGACATATTTCGAAGGACAAAATTTGCATCCGAAAGGGGGGGGCATGTTAACCCTCATTGGACACCTTTCCAATGTCGACGCCATCCATTGGATGGAAACCATGACTTCATTTGGCCATTGACATTAAAAATTCTAACATTATATATTTTACGCGTGCAATTGTCGTATGTCTATGAAAGGCACACCACGAGATTAATTGTGGAGATTGCATTCTTAGATTAAGCGTTTGCACAAGCCTAGGCGGCCCTGGATAGCCATGGACTTATATTTTAAGTATGGACAACTAAGGTGTGAAGGCGGGGTGGGGGGGGAGGGGGGGGCAAGATAGGGGTCATTTTGTATTCTTACCATTCATTCTCTTATGCAACTAATAGAGTGCTCTTCTTCTCTACTCTTTTGCTCTCTTGTGTGTGTGTGTGAGTGGTTTGAGGTGACAGGATGGACTAGTTCTTGTAGTGCAACGTGACAATATAACAACACTAGCAACAAGAGAAGGTGAACGGTAAGATACCCATGGTGGCATTGAGCTTGGAGAACTCAAGGGTTACAAGCTCGGTCACCATCAAAAAGATCCCCACCCATGACACGTTGAGATGAGTAGAGGTGAGTGTTTCCCTCGAAGCTACTTGTTAGCCTTAACAAAGTTTGCCAAAGATACAAAGATATCTTAGTGTTGCATCAAGTTGAGGAAGATTCTCTAGCATCCCATGTCTCTGCAAAAGTATGAAACTACCAACTTTATTTCATTAGAAGTTGCTGACAGTAGACAAGAAACATCACATTTATCATACATGTCCAATTTGTATAAAACACCGGTGGTCAAAGATCCAGTAAGAAAAATTTGCTTATCTCATTCTCTGTCATGGAAAATGCATTTATCATCTAAAAGTTAAACATTAAGAACCCTCCCCCCTTTGCTAGAGTTAGCATGGAAAGTAGATTCTTGTGAATTCTTGAAACCAAAAGTACATTTGAAGACAAAGATCCTCACCTTTAATAGTAGTGAGAACTATCTCACCAATATCTTTGATGGGTAGGAGGCATTGTTGGCACACACGTAATAGTGTGATAACCTTGCACAATCTCCGTATGTTTGACCAAACTTCTTTGAGAATTTATGTGCTTAGAAAAGAACTAGTGTTAAGAAACCAATTGTTAGAAATAGTTACACTAAGAGATGTGTCTTTTTTAGGATTGTAACTACAAATAATGAGAAGCCTTGTTGGATAACAACATTAGTAGATTCCATGATCCTTAAAAGTGAAATCATTGATCACAGAGTAGAATTACTGAGCAAAAAGTGAAATCAGTCAATCCAAAATGTTGAATCAGTCGATCAAAGAAATTAGAATACCAAGGTAGGATTGTGGAGAGAAAGTTGAATAATTGGGAAATCTAAAAGGTGGAATCCGATTATCCAAAAAGTTGAATGTGGAGTTAGATCATCGAAGTAGGATTGGTAAAGTGGGATCACTCTACCAATCCTATAAAAGTTGAATGTGGAGTTAGATCATCGAAGTAGGATTGGTAGAGTGGGATCACTCTATGAATGATTCGACTTTTGGAGTCGCTATAGAAAAAGTGGAATTCAGTGATCCGACTAAGTGGAATCGGTCGATTAAAAAATGGAATCGATCAATCAAAAAGCGAAATCGATCAATCAAGAGTTAAATCGGCCAATTATAGACTTGAAAACGATCATAGATGAAAATAATCACATATGAAAATGATCACAAAATTGGGCAATTCCATCCACCACATGTCGTCTACTAGAGTAAAGTAGTGGAAAGCTAGGATCGGATCATTTTGTGGCCTACACTACTAAAACAATCTAACTGTGAAATGATTTAGTTATTGCAACTTTGGCTGACAGGGTTGACTGAAGAAGAAACCACCTCCTTCACTGTTCATAGGCTTTAATGGAAAGCTTCAAACTACACTACACCACTTGATAAAAACCAAATGAAATAAGCTATGGAAAGCTTGAACATAGTAGTGTGGAGAAAACTAGAAACTAAGCTATGAAACAGCTTTGCTTGGATACCGTTGTTAGCTCACACACAATGAAGAGCTGGACCACACACATATAATGCTCAAAGATAAGAACACAAAGGTGTAGAGTATGAGAGAGACTGACAAGCTTAAAAGACAAAGATGAAGCTCTCTACAAGTATAAAGAGAAAGTACAAATGAGCAAGTGACCCTAAACTATGAATGAGGTTGCTTATATACTAGCTAACCCTAAGGTACTCATACACACACCTAGATGCCCATGGGAAAAAACCTAGTGGGACAAAAGTGCACGTGGCATAATTGCATGACCTCACAATGTAGTACTACCATATATCTAATAAATACATCTTTGGGTTAGGCCTAGCCAAGCTCCTCAGCACAGCAACAACAACAATCTTGTGACAATAAGAGTAGCTTATAAAGATGCATAGTCAGCTAACTGATCCTAGTCTAAAGGAACATGGATCACTACAAGCCCATCGTAGGCAAAGATGGGAGAACATTAGCACTCCCCACATAGAATAACAACAATAATCACCTGTCATCATCGACAAATTTTGGGGACATTTTAGGCCATCATGCAAAAGTCTAGGCTACACCTTTGCAAAATGTGAGTACATAGCAAAAACTAATACCATCGATAGCTTTCTCCCATAGACAAAGAGAGAGTGTGTGTGCACAAGGAAATTTGGTCATGCTATTGAGTCAGTTAGCAGCTCTAGTCCTCCACAATTTGTAGAGAGAGGGGAGAATAGCACGTTGGCCCACCACAAGGGTGAGCAACGTCGAAGTTTCAACAAAGTTGTAAAGCCTGAAGATCTTTGCACTGGGGGAGAATTGGTGTGCTGTTACAAGAAGATTCTAAGGTAACACTTAAGGTAAGGTTCCCATTAGAGGAAGGTGTAAAGTGCTTTAAATAAGGGCTTTTCACATGTTATCATGGGATTAGTAAAAGTTGGTCTTAGTTCACACTCCTTGCATCGACATCATCAATATGCACCTTGATTTCAAGATTAGACATCATCAAAACCTTACCAAGTTCTTCATCAATATCACCATCATTTTTGGATCATCATCTAAGCATGGGCCCCAAGTGAATATCACCAAAAGAGGATCGTCAATGACATTTAATCAAGGGGACATTAAATCTCTCAAATTTATCCTTTTTTATTTTTTATGTGTTTGAGTCAAGGGGTCTATTGTTCTCCAATATCGCTTTCTATCCCGTGTGTAAGATTTTTTTTAGGCTTCTCTTGCTACCGGGACCTCTCGGCCTAACATATGATAGGAAACCTCCTACTAGGATTTATATCAATCCTATGGGTATTATATCTCTGATGTATCCAAAAATGTATCACGTATTACAACATCTATGTATCCAACATTATATTAATCCCCCGGCATTCAAACATCTGTTGTAGGGGGTTTCCTATAATCTACCTATATGAGTTTCAAAGTCAAAGGGTAAAGCATATAGCCAAAGTGTGCTTACATGAGTGTATACATAAGCGATGATGTCATAGCCCACACCATGTGTCATTATGTGTGTGATTAAGAGAGTAAACAATGAAGAGATTTATTTATGCTAAATATATCTATTATATGAAGAGAGTTTTTAAATAAGATATTATGAGGATTAAGAGAGTAAACAATAAACCAAAAATACTATATTGTAAAGGCTTCACTCATTTATTTGAAAGGGAGAGGAGATCTCCTTTTAGATGGAGACTAACACTCTCTCACCTTGTTATAGATGGAGAATCGCCCTCTCACCTTGTTATAAATTACAAAAATAGAAGTCTTCATCCCTCCATGACATATAAGAGGATGCTACTATCAATTATACTTCTTAGCTACTTTTGACATGTGTCCCTTGAATTATTTAAGAGAATCCTTTACTTGGGAGATTAGATCTAACCACACTTTGGGTCTATAAAAGGCCCCTCATGTACACATGTTAAAAGTCTTCTTAGTCCACATAGGACTTCTGGAAGGATTCTTCTTCTATGTTATGCATCCTTCCACACTCCTCCACGTTCTCTCCACACACCATCCATAAGCTTGGCATGTGTTTTCAATTTTATTTAATAGAGTTACCAAGACATATGTAGGTATAAGGATTCTTCTTCTCTGTTATCCATCCTTCCACACTCCTCCACATGTGCTCCACACACCATCCACAAGCTTGGCATGTGTTTACAATTTTATTTACTCTAGTTACTAAGAAATGTAGGTATAAGGCAAACTTTTATTTTCTTATCACTAGACTAAACACCTATACAAAGTATTTATAGAGCATACTTGTGGTATTTACAATATGTATATACTTGTGGTGTTTACAATGTGCATACTTGTGGTGTTTACAATGTGCATACTTGTGTTATAGTATTTACAATTTCAACATCAGCACATGAAATAAAACCTTAGGAAATACATAATACTAAAAGGCAAAAGTGGTTACATCGGGGTAGTCACCAAAAGATGATGCACACTGTCATTCCATGTACTGTCATTCCATGGTGTCGCAATCTTCTTGAACAAGCTTCCACATTGTTATCATTACAAAACCGCCAAATATATACAAAAGTTGAAAATGAAATATATTGATTTTTTATGTCACAGTGGCATGTCAACTAGTATATCTTCTTTTGCATGCTTTTCTTCTTCTTGGGTTGTCCCTAGCATAGACTGTTTTGGTTTCAGGACTTCTTCTTCTAGCTCTTCTTTGTTACCTTGTCTTTCTCTAGTTAAGCAAGTATCTCATGTGTTCTTGCTAAAAGAGTAGCTATCTCTTGCTCTTGCTCTGTAGCTATCTCTATTTAAGCAAGTATCTCATGTGTTCTTGCTAAAAGAGTAGCTATCTCTTCCTCTTGCTCTGTAGCTATCTCTATTTAAGCAAGTATCTCATGTGTTCTTGCTAAAAGAGTAGCTATCTCTTCCTCTTGTTCTGTATCCTCATTCAATGGAGATGTAACTTTTAGTTAGGAGTGGGATGCCACCTGCTAACATGGATAATTACATTTGTTAGTAAATAAGGATTCACTACCTTATTTCGATGGGCTTGTTCTTATTTTTCATAACAAGGCATATATGAAAGAGATTTGGTTAATGATATGGGAAATTAGATATATGTGCATTCAATTGAGAGATTTACTTATGATTTTTATATGACATGAAAGACTAGTTTAGTTTAGTGGTAGGAGAGAGGGGTGATCGACTTGTAAGGTTGAAGCCTTAGTGGGTCCATTTAGGGGATGCCCCCAAGAGAGGTCGGTTGGGGTGGTTGGGGAGATAAGAGGGGTGATAATACTGCTAGACAAGAATAGTGATACGAGAGAGGGGTATCGGCTTGTGAGGTTGAGGCCTTATTGAGTCCATTGCGGGATGCCCCCAATGGGCTCACTAAGGAGAGAGGGGTGATCTCCAATAATAGTGATACGAGAGAGAGGCGATCGGCTTGTGAGGTTGAGGCCTTAGTGAGTCCATTGAGGGGACGCCCACAAGAGAGGCTGGTGGGGATGGTTAGGGAGATAAGTGATATCAGTTGCTAGACATGAGGTAATCCAAGGAAGAGTGGCAAGTGATAAGGTGAAGGCGAGGAGAGGGAAAGTTGTTAACCCATTTCTAGGATTAACAAGAGCTACTACCATTATTTTACATCAAGGAGTCAAGGTAGACACACCAAAAGGTCATACATTCAAGATATAAAGCAACGGTGTCCAAATCTACAACTTGGACAGGCGCCCATAATGGTCTAATGGAATACTTATGGAGATTACCGCTTCAAGAGCATGAGGTAGCAAGTTAGAATGAAGTCCCAAGTGATGCATTTCATGGATATATTATGAGAGTAGTCATTGTAATAGCATTAAGCCTCTTATGAGCCTAAAGTGCCCGGCCGGTCCCATAATTTAAGTAAGTGTGAATACTTATTGCCATGTATATAAGTGAACATCTCTCATAATGCAAAGAACTCTCCCATTATGCAATAGAGTCTTGCTCTTGCTAATATTATTGCTAATCTCTCTCTAATCCATGCTAGTGAGTGTGTGTAAGTGAAGTGAGGTGAGAGGAAGGACGAGTACACGTAGTGCAACACGGCGGTGTGACAACATTTGTTGGGAGGCGTGGTGGGATTTTACAGTTTGCTAGGTAATCTTCTTATTGGATGTGTTTCGAAGGGGGTTTAGGTGAGCCATAACATTTTTGGCACTGCTGCCAGGGAGCCATCCCTTGGCTTTTTCCACTGTTTGCTCTCTAATCTATGTAAACCCATTGCCCATTGTCTTTATTAGTGGTTTCCCATGAAAAAGATGTGGTTAATATGGAGATTTGTGTATGATTTTGTGAGAAATAGCTCTCTTTTTTGTCTTTTGAAAGAATGATTTTTTGACTTAAATGTGTTGTTTTGTTAGTTTTAATCTAGTTTTTAGTGTTTGTTAAGTGTGCACATAGAGCGTGTTAGGTTAGTTTGCACTCCAATGCAAATGGAGTGCAATTTTATGATTTTTAGCTCTCTTTAAAGTTAAACATAGTGCTAAAATCATAAATTTTTGCTTGATTTGTTTGTTTTTTGTTTGATTTGTATACATTAGAGTGTTTGCAAGTACTAGGGGTAGCTTAATCATTTGAAAAATTTCACAAAAACTTTTAAAAACTCTTGAAATCAACCAATCTTTCTTAATTGATTAGTTTTTATCATTAAGAGGTGATTAATCTAGTTCAAGAGATTTAAAAAAAACTAGAAAATGTGTTTTTGAGGGTAAAAACTGATCATATAGGGTGTCAAAATTAATATTTTTGGGTGTTTTGGGAGCATCTAGATGCATCAAAACATCTAATTGCATCAATTTCTTCACCAATTAGAGAATTGTTGCTCTCTTTGGCCTAATTTACATAAAGAAAAGATCCAAAATTAAGAGCCTAATTAATCTTTGATTATTAGTTAATTTATATTTTAGATTAAACACAAAGCTTAGCAATTAAGGATCTATCTAATGATGTGCTTAATGGTGTGGATTAATTGATAATTAAGAGTTAATTAGGGACTCTTAAATTAATTCAAAAGAAAGAAAGATTAGTGGAAGGATTAATCTTTGATTAGTTCTTAAGTACTTTTTTCATAACTCATTAAGGCTAATGAGCATTGAATGAAAAGATGCCCTTTAGTTGGCAAATGGCCACTTTTGGGAGTCATTTATAAAGGGTGTAAGAGGGTGTTATAAAAGTGTTGACTTTTTTTATTTCCACTTACCTTTTTAAGAAAATGCTCATATCTCCCCAATTTAAAATTCAAAAAATATTCCCTCTACACAAGGAAACTCGAATTTCCCTCTAGACTCCCAAATTTTTTTTAATGAAATACCACTTTCACAGCGTGAAAGTTCCCTGCACTTTTATGGCGTAGAAGTTTCCTACGTGAAAAAACAATCCTTGAAATATGCATTTCATGGCATGAAACCCTATATGTTTATGTCGTGAAAATTTCCCAGCGCGAAAAAAAGTAAATTTAATTAATGACATGAGATCCATTTCACAGCGTGAAAGGTCCCTCCACTTTCACGGCGTGAAACAGGTCCTCCTCATCATGACAAAAATAATAATTTAATTAACGACGTGAGATCCATTTCACGGCGTGAAACAGGTCGCGGGGGGGGGGGGGAGAGTATAAAAAACAGCCCTGTTTGGAGGTTCATATCTCCTAAACCATGAGTTCGATGAATGTGTTCTAATGCTCATCGGAAAGCCAGCATCGAGCTCTTCAAAATTGTTACTGAGCATCCAAGGAAAAAATCCATCGTTTTAGCCTCCGACGAGCAAGTCTCAAAATTCGACCCGAAAATTGGGGTTAAAAATGAGCCTAAAAGCACTAAAAATTGCCCAAAATAGCTCGAAAAAGACCACGCACCATATTCGGACTACTTATTGAGTGTCTAAATGACAAAATCACGAAAACGTCAGAGAGCAAAGTTGTAGTACTCCAAAAATACTACAACTCTCTCATACAGTGTCTATCCAAATTTCTTTTGGAATACATTCAAAAACGAGTTGCGAAACAAGAAAATCCTTTCTAGAAAACATTTTCATCTTAAGACAGTGATGGAAAATAGGTTTTGAGACCTCCTCTTCCATCTGGGACGCTACTGGCATACACTTTTTTTGAAAAAGTTCATTCTAAGAGGGTGTTCACATGCACTTTTGACACCTCGTCTTCCATCTAGAACACTAGTGACGCACTTTTTCAAAAAAAATATCTCTAAGAGGTTCACACATGCATAATGCCTAAGAAAATTAAGGCAAACGGACACTCGTTTGATCCAGAGAAAGGTGCGTCAGGCCTCTTGAGGCTATAACGGGCTGTAAGAAAACCTAAAAAGTTTTAAAAAATAACACATGTGCTTGCTCATTAAGGAGTAATTTGCAACGTCAAGATATGGCAACGATAGAGGGATTACGTGGGCCCACACCCAAACTGAACCCAATGGCTAAAATCTTCGAGCCATTGAGATCCATGCCCCAAATGCACCTCCCAATACCATTTGCCATGCCGACAACAAGCATATCATCAGGTTTTACATCCCCTATCACATCAATTCCTCCGGGATTTAGTCCCTTGCCTAACACTACCACAAGTCCTAAACCTTTAGAAGGGCTAGGTACCAACCCTTTGTAACCCCTAAATGCCCAAACCTTGGACATATTGACTAATCTAGGAAGGAAGAGGGTTGCCCAAGAACTAAATGAGGCCCTAACCATAAGAGTACCCACACACAGCCTCAATAACTCATCCAAGAATGTGGCCGTAGAGATTTCCAAAATCATGGGCAAATACAATGGAACGATTGATCATGTTTAATCCATGCAAATGTTTGAATAGAGATGTGAGGCCTTTGGAAATCCAAAGTGTCCCACCAAGGTACACAAATTTGTAAGAGTGGTAACAATATTACCATACTCTGCATCTTGAAGACTTTTGAGTAAGATTACAATTGTGATGTCTTCGTCTATGGAAGCTTTGATACTTGCCAATTGTGTTAGTATACTTTTCATTGAGTTTAAAAAGTAAGGCGAGAGAGTCCCCTGGTTTCATGTTTCAGCTCAAAAACTTTATTAGCAAGCTAAACTTGCAGCACTTTCCTTGTACACCAAACACGGTTTCAAGATGTACCCAAGCCTCATGTTGATGAAATTCATAGATCAAGCTCCCTAATGACAATCAACTATCTAATTAGATCCTAATCTTGATCTAATTCTATACTAATGATAACACTAATCTAAGGTGGATAAAAATAAACAATACTCATGGTGATGAGTGTGTGCTAATTAAGTTTAGACTCAAGTTCAGTTAGGTTACAAGATGGAAACTTGTACTCATAAAAAAGACTTGATATGTTGTGCTTGTATTCTAATGCTTCAAATATCATCCTTTTATATGAGGAAAGTACAACAAAGCTATGATAGCTCATGTGGGATAACTTGGCTAGGTGACTTGGCACTCTAGCATCACTCATTTCAACACCCCCCTTGATGCTAGATTGGGTACAATTTTTTTTAGGCTTTCACTCTTCCTCTCTCTCTCCCCTTGTGCTAGGCTACTTTGGCCTTTATGCTACTTTGGCACTATAGCTACTTTAGCTATGAATTTCAGCTTGAGTGCATCATATGGCCTCAGAGACTGATTACATCACACTTTTTGTAGAGGCAAGAGGGGTGAAAAGTACAATAGTTCTTTCTCTAGAAGAGCACGTCTTCAGCTGGGATAACTTTGGCCTCGAGATGTAGTTTGCCTGCTTCTTTTTTGATAGCAATCTTCTTCTAGGTGACCAATTTTTCCACAATAGTCACAAAAAACAAGCTTTGGTTTATCTTTATTGTGACATTCATTCTTGGTATGACCAAGTTTTCCACAGTGATAGCATCTTGGAAGTTGAGATGTTGATTGATTTGTCCTTTGAAATCTCCCACTTGTATATAGTGATTTCTCCCTTGAATGTGATTTGAATGATTCTTTATCTTTGAATTTGGATTCTTGTTCAAGTAGAGATGATTCTACATCTTAAAGTTTAGTGTAGGCACATTTTTAAGTGTAGCACAACAATTGATTCATAAGGTTCTTTGGCGACACTTTTTAGCAATACAGCAATAGATTCATCTTCCTCAATGACCTTCTTTAATGCACTAAGTTGTTGTTTGATACCTTTAAATTTACTAATGTGTTACGCCATGGTCTCTGTCTCCTTCTTATCGAGCTTGTAGAACTACATGAGAAGGTTGATCTTTGAGCTCTTTGAGTCAGTGCCGAAAATCTTGTTAAGTTCCTGCCATTCCAACTTGGCATCCTTGATACCAGAAATGTGACTAATCACATCATCACCAAGATTTTGAGCGATGAGGCCCAATGCTTTGTTGTTTTGGAGTGGCTCAGCCTCCACTTCTTCATCCTCAATAAGGTGACAAAGCCCCTTACGCATAAGCAAGTACATGGTCTTGCTTTGCCATGTGAAAAAACCATCACCATTAAATCTTGAGACAACTTCTACATGCTCCATGATTGGAAGGGGGTCTTACCTTGAGCCTTGATTTTAGTGCTCAAGCAGTGTCTTACCCTTTTACAAGTGATTTGCAAACTATATGCTAGAGATAAACCCAATGCGGTGAAAAATCACTTAAGTTGTTGAGTAATTCAAGTGGTTGAGATGAATTTTGATGCAGCAAAGAATTTCCCACATCAGAATATCACTCTAATTTTTCAATTTTAGCCTTGATTGAGCTTAATTTTTGCTAATGATAGTGATTAAGTGTTAATCATTGGGATTAATAGAGCTGAAAGATGGACCCTTAAATTGAGCATGAGGGAGCAAGCATTTAGGGGGATTTTTTCTTGAGCTCTATGCCCTTGATAAGAAGATAAGAAACACAAGGAAATTCCAACCAAAAACCCCACAAAACATGCGAATTTACGCTTCTTCTTTTGACTCTTTTTTGCTTGATTTGGCTTAACCCGTGGTTGATTCGGGCCCAGTTTTGGACTATGGGTTACTTAGGCTATGTCTAATCTTTCCCTAAGAGTGCTTGACTCAATTTGGTAGGCGACATGAATGGAGAAGAAAACCAGTCTGGACGACGTGAGCATTTTCGGACAGCAGCATGCTATGGTAAGATTAGAGAGCAATATGAGGCCAATGTATGCCTAAAATATCTCTCCCAATGGTGCCTTGAGTGAGGAGAATGATCAGTGGCCACAAATGGTGAAAAAGAGATAAGATATGAATTAATGAGAATAATTAGGATTAATGAGAATAATTAGGATTAATGAGATTGAAATCAAGCTGAGAAGGCTAAAACTAAGCTAATGGAGAGCTAGACCTAAGCTCTGATACCATGATGAAATTCATGGATCAAGATCCCTAATGATAATCAACTATCTAATTAGAATCTAATCCTGATCTAATCTTATACTAAATTATGACAACACTAATCTAAGGTGGATAAAAATGAACAATACTCATGGTGATGAGTGTGTGCTATTTAAGTTTAGACTCAAGTTTAGTTAGGTAACAAGATGGAAACTTGTACTCATAAAAATACTTGAGATGTTGTGCTTGTATTCCAATGCTTCAGATATCCTCCTTTTATATGAGGAAAGTACAACAAAGCTATGATAGCTCATGTGGGATAACTTGGCTAGGTGACTTGGCACTCTAGCATCACTCATTTCAACACATGTGATGTATCACACCCATCAATATGATGAATGAATGAGTTACTTAATCCCAATGCTATGATAGCAGGGCCTTCTCAACTTTGACTCCCCAAGCAACGTCTCCTTCCCGAGTTATTGACTTTTTCTCTTTTATGTATAGACACTAGCTATCAAGGCTAAGACCCCCATGAAATCATTAGCTTTTCAATCAAATTTTCGATCAAGGGAGAAAATTATGTGAAGTGATCTCAAATTTTGTGAATAATTTAGACACTACTCTTGACCTATAAAGAGTAAGACCTATCCTCATCCATTAATCATGGGCACTTAAGCAAAAATCGATAAATTTAAAGGACAAGGTTTCTAGACCTAGCAGACGAAGGTCAAATTTACCCTTATGAGAAAAGGGATATGGAATGTAACAAACGAAAAAGAGAAAAATTCAACAACTCGGGAAGGAGAAGTTTTTTGGCTAGTCAAAGACAAGAAAGCCCTTGCTATTATAGCCTTAGAATTAAGTGACGCATTCATCCATCATATTGACAGGTGTGATGCATCACGAGGCTTGGGCACATCTTTAAACCATGTTTGGTGCACAAGGAAAGTGCTCCAATTTTAGCTTGTTAATAAAGTTTTTTCAGCTGAAAATGAAACCAGGAGACTCTCTCCCCTTACATTTAAACTCAATGAAAAGCATGCTAACACAATTGGCAAGTATCAAAGCTGCCATAGATGAAGCATCACAATTGCAGTCTTACTCAAAAGTCTTAAGGATGAAGAGTATGGTAATATTGTTACCACTTTTACAAAATTGGTGGATACTTAAGCTTCCCTCTTAGAGGAGGAAAGAAAGATCAAGCAAAGAAATTCCATCTCCAACTACAATGAATGGGGGGGTTATTTCACAAAGTAGAAGCAAAAGGGCTACACTAAAACCAGGAATTACTCCAAGGGCTTCATCAACAAAACCAATAATAGATGTGGATTATGTGGTAAGAAGAATCATAAGGAAAAAAAATTGTTTCTTGAAGCAAAAGACCAAAGCTTTGATTGTTGAAGATAATCAAGAAGAAGATGATTAAGTGGAGGCCTCACCAGAAGAGCCTCACCAGAAGAGGCCAATCTTATGGTTGACTCACATTGGGTTTTTAAGGCTACTCTTGCTACCAAAGACCTCTTGGCCTGATATTCGACAAGCAACCTCCAACTAGGATTTGTATCAAACCTATGGGCATTAGATCTCTAATGTATCCAGATATGTATCACTTGATAGAACATCTGTGTATCTAGCATTGTATCAATCCCTAGGCATTAGAACATATGTTGTAGGAGGGTGGATGTTGGAGACAACACATGTTCTCTTGCTATTTATCATTGTACGGGTTCCAAAATCAAAGGGTAGCATATAGCCATAGTGTGTGAACACTCATTATGAGTGTATTAGCTTATTTATGTGTGTTTGTGTGTGAATAGCCTCTTATGCTTAGATATGATATTGTGCAAGTGTGTGTGTATGTATGCAAGTGTGTAGGAAGTTTCCTTAGGGAGACTTTGTCTAGGTTTGATTGAGTCAAAAGATAAGGCTATATGTCTATAAAAGCATGTATTTGATCGTGCAATACTCTCTCTCTTGCATTTCATCTCTCTTCAGCTTAGTTCTCTCTCCATCTCTACATGATGGGAATGTTCGATCCTTCATAGCTTGCTTAAGCTAACCATAGGCAACCTTCCACCTGCTCTACACTTCTTTTATTTTCTCTTTTTTCTTTTGATGAATGGCCTTTAATGGGCCATAGTAGCATCTGAGTTTGCTTGCATTTCCAAACCAGCAAGTGTTTTAATTCATGTCGATCCTTGCACGGGATGAGCTTACACACTAGGAATGGTCCCATCCCTTTATACTTTAACATGCGCTTTCCGTTTTTTTCATGGTACATGAGAACCATGTCCCCAATTTTGATATCTGTATCTTTGAGATTTTCATTGAACCATTCCTTGTGCCATAAATATTTTCGACTATATTCTGTAGACAATGCACACTGTCTAACTTCTTCCAAGCATTCAAGTTCAAAACAATCAGTTAGTCAGTACATTTTCTATCAATCTTTCCGTCATAATAATTCTTAAGCTTGGTACTAACAATTCCATGGGCATGACAGCGTTTGTTCTCTATGTCAAGTTAAAAGGTTTCGTGTGGATGGAACCACCTTGTAGGCCGTCCTATAAGCCCAAAGAGCAGATGTGGTAACTTTTACGCACACCAGTCATTGCATGAGGCTTCCATTGTAGGCCGTCCTATAAGCCCAAAGAGAAGATGCGATAACTTTTACTCACACCATTCATTGGATGAGGCTTCCATTATCTTGGTCAAGATAACACAAATAATCTCATTGGTGCTCTCAGCCTAGCCATTGGCTTGGGGGTAGTACGGTGAGAATATACAATGCACTACCACAAATTCACTCAATAGGAACTTGATTACATCATTGATGAAGTGAGTCCCTCTGTATCTTACTAGTTTGAGTGATTGAATACCCAAATCTAGTAATTATAAATTCATAAAGGAATTTGGTTGTTGCCCTAGCATTGGCCTTTGTGGTATAGTAGTTTGTAAAGAGCAATGAAGATAAATCAAGTGCTTGAGTTCCTCGAGCTATTGGACTAATCGATCCAAAGTCAATGCCCCATTTCTCAAATGGTTATAAAGACACTACAAGGTGCAAGGGCATTTTGTCACAGTTGTGAACCCTAGCGAATAATTCTTGAGCTTGACATTCATTGCAGCCTTTTACAAATTTAGTAAATAAGGTGGGCCACCATAAGCCTACAAAGAGAACTTTATTATAATGGTGTCTGTCAATAAATGTCCTCTAGCTATGTCAAAGTGGGCTTGCTCAAGAGCATCGACATATTAAAATTCCTGAGGACAACGCCTCATGATCCCATCCTAGCCTAACTTGTACTTGCAAAATCAATTAGTAAGGGGATGCATTTTTGATAAGGCATTGTGCTCTATCTCAATTGAGGGATCTCTCTTAGGAAAAACCATTAGTCAAATAATGGGTAATCTCTTCGACCCATTCCAAAATAATGAAGAGTTTGAATAGTAGGACATTAGGTAGCTTGTTCTCCACCTTGACCACAGCGGTTCTTCATTGGGGATGGACGATAAAGCATGCACATGATGTGAACCTTTCCACATGGTCATTGTGAATCATGGTCCATCGAGTGATCCTTCACGTAGCACAAGGCTTATTGACCGAGTAGAGAAGTGCCTGATGGTCTACAAAAGATATGAATTTGTTTGCCAAAAGATAATGGTAGTATTTCTTTATAGAATAGACCATTTAAGAGTTCTTCCCTTTCTGTTGGTGGCATAGTTTTGTTTAGCATTGTTCATCCTGCTTTGGCGAGCTGGCAAAGCTAATAGGGAAACCCATATTATGCTCTTCTAGTTATGCCAAAACATAACTAATTGTGAAATCCAAGGCATTTATGTGCATATGGAAAATAATACCCAGTTGGGAGATCTTAGAATTGGTGTGCTTTTTGCTAGAGATTTCTTGAGAGTGTCATAGGGTTTTTGACACTCATCTGTCCACTCAAAGATGACAAGTAGGTTTTACAAGGGTCTTGCTATATCGACATACAGGATTATAAATCTTCAATAGTATCCAACATGTCCCATGAACATTAGACACTCTTGAAGTTAGTGGGTGGTGGAAGCTTAAGAGTTAGCTTCACCTTGTCATCAGTAGAGATGCCATGGTCAAAAACAATGTGGCTGAGTATTACTCCATGTCTCACCCAAAACTAGCATTTGAGTGGGTTAAGGGATATTCTGTACAATATATATCTTTCTGGTACCTTCGTCATGCACTATAGGAGATGTGATTTCCATTTGGAATTAACACAAAGGTCGTCCGTGAAAACCTCAAGGAACTCCCCAAGGTATTTTGTGTATGCTATGCACATAAGCCTTTGGAAAGTGCCTGGGGCCTTGGGGAAAGGCCAAATGGCATAACTCTCATGCATAAGTTCCCATTATCTAGAAAATATGGCCTTATGTTGATCATTCAAGTCTCTTTCCACTTGGGGTAGCCCGAACTCCATCAAACAAGGAAGTTGTAGCCCATATTTGCCACATAATCTTCCAACATCTCTAACTCATAACTTCATGCAAAAGAAATGCTCTCGAATTTCCATGTATTGACCAAAGGGAAAAGTGCCAAATATGGCCTTATGTTGATCATTAAAGTCTCTTTCCACTTGGTTGTAGCCCGAGAATCCATTAAACAAGGAAGTTATAGGCCTCCTTGCCTACTACGCATTCCATTACATGCTCAATAAATGGTAAGAAGTAATAGTCCCCTTCACCATGGCTATATTAAACTTTTTGAGGTTAACATAAATCTACATCTCCCAATTTTTCTTAGGTACTATGACTATTGGGGATATCCATTTTGTGTACTCTATCTTGTAAATGAATCCAGCTTTGATGAATTTGTCAATTTTGTCGTTGACCATTCTATAGTATTTTGGATTCATTTGATAGGCCCTATACCGTGCTCCTTCCACAAGAGGAATAGAGTGTTTGACCACTTCCTTAGGTATGCCCTTCATGCCAGTATATTTCCAAGCAAAGCAGTCTTGGAATTCTATGAGTAGGTCGATGAGATATTTTTCTTCTTTTGGAGATAGGTCCTCTTCAGTATATACAGGTTTGGGATCCTCATCATCTCCTCCTATGTTTACCTCCTTAACTTTAGCTAGTCCATCATAAGATGTTCCAAGCTTCTCGTCAGGGGTTCTCTTTGCCCTCTCAAAGTGTGTAAGCGGTCACCCACATTATAAGTTTTGAACGTGCATATGTGATTCTGACAGGTTTCCCACTTGTAATGGTGGAAGTCAAGGCCACATGATGGTCAATTTTTAACCATTTTTATCATTATGGGCAATTTTCAACCGTTTTTATCATTATGGACATTTAAAAGAATATTATCTGACCTTTCCTTAATGAGAATATTATGCAACACTTCCCTATGTGACTTAGGAATGTGCATTCCCACTTACGAATGTGCGTATGCACTCCACTCGAGCCTGAACATAGGCAAACCATAGAGCAATTTTCTATGGTTCGGTTTAAAAACCTAGATTTTGCCCTCTGATTTCTCCTTAATGGTGCATTTTTTAGATTTTTAATTTGATAGCATGCTTTATCTTTAACCTATTTAATGATGTGTACAATGAAACCTAATGGTTTTTCCACAAAGATTAATGGTGGTGAGATTAATTCCTAAAATGAAACAAAAACTCAAAAAATTACAAATGCAAGAAGGAACTAGCCAAAATCAAAGGAAATTGAATCGAACGCTTACTTATAATCATGCAACTCGAGCCCAAAGGAAACCTCCATGCTCCATTACACCAAGGTAGGAAAAATAAATCTTTAAATAACAATAAACAAAAGTTAAACCGATGGATTTGCACTCTAACCGATCTATGTCAATACAAGCCAAGGTACTTTCCCAGTGCCAAGATGTTCACTAATTTTTGAGAACACAAGATAGAGAGAAGGAGAGGAGAATGCAAGGGTCTTACTGGTTTGCACCTCAAGTTACTCTTGGTAGAGTAACTCTCTCTTGTAGGGAGAGCTAGGGTCCTCAACAACCTTGCCTCCTTTGTTGTCACCACAAATAAGCTTTGCAAATGGGTGAGAAGCAAAGAGAGAGAGCTTTGGAAATCTCAACCTCTACTTTGATGCACAAGTGAGAGCATGAGAGAGTAGATAAGAGAAGGAGAGAGGGAGAAGAGAACATACATCAACAGCATCACAACTCACCCACACAATCCCTATGCAACAAAGAAGATGAGAAAGCATATAAGCTATTTCAACCACAAGAGCAAGAATACTCTAGCTCAATTATGAGAATGGTATTATTTCTTTTCTCATTAGTCAAAATGTCTTATATACAAGATTTATTTGTACAATGCTTGGCTGCCCAAATAATGTCCAAGGGCCCAATAAGTTAGTCTAAGCTAATTTCCTAGTCTAAATGTACATTACTAGCATTACACAATTCATAAGTTCATTGACTATCTTTTAACATTACACAAGTCGTAAGCTTAGAGATTTTCCATAATCATGTTACATAAAGCGCATTGCGCGGTACAAAAATATGGCTTGAAGATGTTGCCTCATGTTTTGGAGTAATGTTAGCCAATGTGTTAACAATCTTCTTCTTCTTCTTCTTTTTGAGACACGATCCTTCCTTCTCTACTTAAGCAGCCAAGGCCTTATTTCCTTTCCTCCTTTTCAATTTTGTGATTTGTCTTTTCCTCTAGTTTAGCTATTGTTTATTTCTCACCATTGGCAACTACCTTGTTCCATTCTTTAGCCCATTTACTTTAGTGGCTCCAATGTATCATTTACTTTAGTGGCTTCAACATATCTTAACAACTGAGCATTTAACAAGAAAATTAATAAGTGTCAATAATGGTGAAGTTGAGTAGAGTTATGTATAATGTCATGAAAAGTAATGTTACTTAGTGTCAAAAGTGGTGAAGTTGAGTAGAGTTACGTATAATGTCATGAAAAGTAATGTTACTGAGTGTCAAAAGTAATGTTACTGAGTGTCAAAAGTGGTGTTACTGAGTGTCAAAAGTAATGTTACTGAGTGTCAAAAGTGGTGAAGTTGAGGAAAAGCATCATTAGAGTTGTATAATGTCATGAAAAGTAATGTTAAGTGTCAAAAATGATGGAGTTGAGCAACAATCATCATTAATTTAAAATTTTACAATTTTTTAAGTTTGTGATACTAGGGGTGTCATTAGAACCCCCCGTCTTATAGTGGTTGATATTTTTCAATACACTTCCCTTTGTTTACATCAAGTGGTTTGAGGTAAATTATAAGGACATAAACTATAGAAGGGGAAACCCTTGATATATTGATCTAACCCTATCTAAATAGTACCATTCTAAAGACTTGGAGTCTCTTTTCCACTATTTGTACATTACATTCCTCCACAACTATTTTGTTATGCACATGCTATTATGGCACTCTCTTTACATAGTTCATAGAGTAAGTGTGTGTGTGTGCGAGTAATGTGCCACTATCTTCATACAATCCACAGTAAGGTGTGTGTGCAAGTAATATGCCACTATTTTCACATAGTTCACATTAAGGGTGTGTGTGCCAGTAATGTGGCATCAATAACCCTTTCACTCTTTCATGAGGATGAAACTAGAAGTGGTTAAATGGAGTACGGTAAGTGCTAGGAACCTTGCTTCATGTCATGATAAGGTGTTTGATTCTAATTAAGCTACAAAACTCAAATACTCAAATGATAAGGTGTTTGATTCTTTACATAATCCCAATGCCCAAGTAGAGGTTCCATCGTTGCACATACATGGGTATCATTTGAAAAGCTTGTAAGAAGGTAGAATACAATATTAGGGAGTTTGGGAAATTCCCAATTCCCACTTTGCAAAGATTCACAAATGGGGAGCACACTAAACCCTGTCAATCTTTTGTCTAAACCCGCTCATGTGACATATCATTGGAAAGCTCTTGATGTGTAGGCTCTAAATATACATTCTTTGACAAATTTGGACTCGATATGCTCAAGATAATCTAATAAGTAGACTCAAAAGTGCCACCATGGAATTCCCAACGTATGGGGATTTTCCCAAACTCCCTAATATGGTCTTGTAGTAGAGGAGGGCCTGCATGCATAAGCATATGCACGTTAAGAAAGTGTTCAACCTTTTTGCATATAAACCCCTCATATCAAAGACACCTCAAAACACAAGTATATTTTTGTGAGCTCAACTTGTTCTAATTTTGGAACTTTGTTTGGGTTGAAAAGAATGATCTATGGGAACACTAGCAAGATATTACCAAAGGGGAGAGAGGCAAAAGATTCTAAACAGAACGATGGCACAACAACAAAGTAGCAAAAATTATCTCGTAAAGGAAAGCTATGAGATTAAGCTATTTGTACTAGACTAATTATAGATGTTTGTTGTTGTTGTCACAGGAGGAAAGGGGTTTTGCGAAGCTATGACATTAAGCTATTTGTACTAGACTAATTATAGATGTTTGTTGTTGTTGTCGGGAGGAAAAGGGCTTTGCGAAGTGTTTTTCTTGGGTGTTATGTTTCTAGCACCCATATCCTATAATTACTTGCCTATACATCTTATTCATTTTTTAAACGATAAGAACTAAAACAAAGTTATTACACAATGTGAGAATAGCATATGCTACACAACTAATAATTGATTTTTTAAAATCACAGAAAGGGATGGCTAAAGTAAAGCTGAAACTCACTACTACCAGCAACGTATGTAGTATAAACTATGACACCGCTCCTACTAAAGAGTACATCCATATGTTCACATATAGATGGAATATGACATGTTAATCCTCAAACTGTCATATGACCTTCATATATAGTGCATTATTTTTTTAAATATCATAAGGCAAGGCCTTTCTAATGACACCATTTTATGAATAACTTGAGCTCATCAATGGTTTTCATTGTTTATTAAAAGTTAATCTTGAAGTATGTGATATACTATACATGTTATACCCTTTTTTATTGAAAAACAAGTATGAATGTGGGCAAAAAAGTTTTCCTTATGTTTTGACAAGTCTCATTTGAAGGTTTATGCATAATAAAAAGAGGATAAGAACATGAGAGATCACTATGGTTTTTTAAGCCGAATTCTAAAGCCTTTCTTTGAACACAAGAATAATGTAGAAAAAGCTCTAGATCTTTATAAGGTAGTATGTGCATGTGTTTTATCTTTCATGAGAGGTTCATAAAAGGCGTGCAATGGAGCTTTTAAAAAAAGGAAACTAAGAAACATGGGTAAATGGTTGTCCTTCTAATCAAAATTTAAAGTTACACTTTAAATTTGACCCATTAGTACACATACAATCACATTTTTCCTATGCACATGCACATGTTGGATATGACAGCCATGCAATTTCCTATTGGATACTAGAGTAGCTAGTTATGAAGTCACATCTAGTACTTCCTTTAGTCTAGTAAAATAGAGATAATAATATTGAAGAGGGAGGTGACATTACCTTCACATGCACATGGGAGGACATAAAAATGAGAGAGAGAATGATGGAGAAAACTATAGTCACATGTACGGACTCAAGTTATTAAGTTGGGACATAGAGGATGTTGATGGATTGGTGGATGATAAAGTACGAAAAATACATGACATTACTTATAATGTGAAGACTCCAAAGTTTTGAAGACTTGAGAGTTTCATAAGTTACTTATAAGTTGTGAAGACTCGAGAGTTTTGACACACAAGCATATGTCATAGACTCACAATCTTAATTTTTGGAAATATATGAAGGAACATAGCTTGACGGTTCTAAATGGAGCTCCTTTGGTCTATCATTATTAAGCATTTACCCCTAAAGTAAAAGTTAATCTATAAGTCTGTCTTACCACATGTTTCTAACCCCTTGGACCTTCCATATGGTGGAAGGTTCTGAGTCCATACGCAACCAATGGCCCCTTGGACCTTCCATATGGTGGATGGTTCTTGAGTCCATACATAACCAATGGCCGAGATCGCCTCTCTTTCATGGGTACCCAAACCTCTAAGGTGGCTTTGTATAAAAGTTTAGGACAGAGACCGGTATATGAGAGCCGCATTCACATTAGGTAAATAGTATAAGGTGGATAACACATTACACTCAAGTGGGTGGAAGATACCGTCTCTTTAGATATTAAATAGAGATAAAGATAGTCTATATAGATTTTAAATAGTGATCAACAGCTATTAATGAGATACTATTTTGCTTTGGTACTAGGTCTCCACATAGGGAGAAGGCCAACTAAGAACATGGTTGTGGGACCTACCTCAGCGAGCGAGTGAGTGAGGCTCTCCTTTTATTGTGTGCCTGACAAAATTGAGATTTGTTATGCACTACTATTATTTTTAATAGAGCACGACCTATGAGACAAATAACTATTAGTAAATGTGCACATTGCATAGTAAGCCTCCGTTTATCAAGTGGAAACCCTTGGTTTTTTTACTGAGATCTTCCACAGCCATTTCCCATGGATGCGGACTCTCTGGGGCTGGTTTCCACGCAAAAAGAAATTTCCAACTGGTTGTGATGAAGACAAAACAGTCCACAAAATGAATAGGTGGAAACCCATCTCTTAGGTGGAACCGAGCCGTCATCTCTTGAGCCCAGATGGACCCGTCCACCATCACGTCTTTTCCCGGCTCGTAAACGCCCTAAATGTCGTGAAATGTGTCCGTTGGTTACATATATTATAGAATTATAGATTATAGATATAGATATAGATACGAAATAAAATAGGACAAAAAATGACCGTTTGGCGATGGCGATCGTCAGGCTTGGCTTGGCGGATATATAAATCAGTCTCAATTACAGCTTGCAGGAGCACGCAGAGAAGGTAACTTCTCAACACTTTTGAGCGTGTAACTGCTGTGCCTTTTTGTCACTTTATTTCGGGCTCAGCGTTCTCGGAGGAGCTGGTGCAGAAACTCATTGGCCAGACTCCTCTAAGCGAGCAACAGGCAATGGCGGGCAAGAGCTTGTGGGCGTTGGTGTGTCTCTGCATCACGGCCGCACTAGTCAGAGGCCAGCCTGTCCCGGCGCCGGTTTCTGGCGGAGAAGGCCTCACGCCCACGGCTGCCCCTCCCGCGGCACTCACGCCTACCGCGGCCTCCACAGTGCCTCCTCCGGCAACAACCCCCACTGTCGCCGCTATGGCACCTGCCACCTCACCTCGTACAGCATTCACACCTACCTTCGCTCCAGCCTCCACGCCCCCCGTTACCTCCACATCTCCACCAGCGCTAGTACCTACCCTCTCTCCACAACCGTCGTCTCCTTCATCAACCACCACTCCTCCAGTCGTTTCTCCAGCGACCTCGCCGTTTGCGTCTCCACCACAACCGTTATCAGCGCCTCCTGCCGTCACCACTCTCCCTCCGGCTTCTCCTTCTCTTGCTCCCTCCAGTACACCTCCCATTGCATCTGCTCCTGCCTCACCACCGTCAACTACATCATCACCCACCCCCTTGTCCTCTAAGCCTCCGGTGGTCTCACCTACCCCAGCAGCGTCCTCCCGACCTCCCGCGCCGGTTCCTGCCACCTCGGCTCCCCCGTCCCCCACGCCTGCCCCTATTATCTTGACTCCACCGTCCCCCGCGCCTGCTGCCCCAGCTCCTTCCCCCTCTACCTCCCCTGCCCCAGCTCCTTCCCCCTCTACCTCCCCTGCCCCGTCACCCACGGCTCCTGCCTCCACCCCCATTTCCAGCTCCCCTGCCCCGGTTCCTTCCCCCTCTACCTCCCCTGCCCCGTCACCCACGGCTCCTGCCTCCACGCCCATTTCCAGTCCCCCTGCCCCACCCACTGCCTCCCCTGGCTCCCCGGCAACGGCCCCCGCCCCAGTAAGTCCCCTTCTGCGTTTTTTAGTCTGGTGTTGCATCATGAAAGTGTCTCAGACGTATTCCTATTGACTAGTGAGTGATCTTCTTGATTGTTTGCAGAGTTTTGGAGTCCGATATGTCCCGCATTCTCTCACTGGGCTCATGTTTTCCGTGATGACGGTGCTGCTAGCGCTCATGCCTGTTTGAGTGCAGAGATGTCCGACCTCACTTCGACCGTCGGCCACTTCGACCGTCGGCTACTTCCACCACCGACATTCTTTACTTGCCGCCACGCGTGCCGTTTTTACTTTTTTCATAAAATACCCTGCTCTGGAATTTTATGTCATTGCCGCCACACATTCCGCTTTTACTTTTTTCATAAAATGCCCTGCTCTGGAATTTTATGTCATTAGTTTTGTATATAAATAATTCTTTTCTAGATGTACTTTTCGAAGTTCGTATTCGATTTTCCTAACGGAAAGTGTGTTTTCGCGACCTACATCTATAACGTATTTTCCGGGAAAAATACTGAAAAATATGGATGGGCATTTTCGATTTGTCACTGTTACTTTCGATTTTTTTTCACTCTCTGGTACCTCCACATGAATCAAAAAAATAACTTAGAAAAAGATACACTACCAGACATGTAATAAATAATAAAGAAAATAACATGTAATGTCTCTCTCAGAACATCTTTAAATTGTCAAATAAGTTTACAAATAACATATTTTTCTTGCTTTTACAAGCTTCCAAACGCCATAGACTCGCCAATTCTGGCCCAAGTAATGAAACTCTCGTTTCAAGCCTGCGTATCCTTCAAAACCATGCCTTCACATCCCAAGTAATATAGTATCCACAAATGTGTCCAAATTTCTGAAGTAGTCTTCATATCCTCAAACTAGATGCATCAATTTTATTAATCTAACCATGACACTTTCTTATCTAGAATAAGATAGACTAATCAAAATGTCTCACTTAGAACATCCTTATTAATCTAACCATGACACTTCCTCTAGCTAAATTGAATTTGTAGAACCTCCAATTTTATAAAACCTCCATCATGAATTTGTAGAACCTCCAAATTTGAAATAATCTCATGAAGAAGGTTTTGAAATCATTGTGTCTCAAACTTAGATGCATGAATCCATGAGTAAAATTTGTTAGCAATCTTATCAATTTATAATAAACATGGAACAGAATTTGAAGTGCATTGAGCACTGCCAGAGAGAGTTGAATTGAAATAAGCTGTCGAAAGTTCTATCTCTCTCTAAAAATCACACACCATAGTAGTAGTTTTCATGTCTTGGAATTAGGATTAGGGTTGCAACAATGCACACACACAAGATAGAGAAACTCAAACTCATGAATTTGTAGAACCTCCAAATTTTAAGGTTTTGAAATCATTGCATCTCAAACTAGATGCATCAATCCATGAGTAAAATTTGTTAGTAATCTTATCATACATACAATAAACAAGAAACAGATATTGATGCATCAAGCATTGCCAGAGGGGTTATTTTGCGAGCTTCCAAGAATATCTCCCTCCCTCCCCAATACTTCTCTCCTTTTCTTTTGGGAAAGAAAAACTCTCTCTCTCTCTCTCTCTCTTCTCTCTCTAAATTTATCACATACCATAGTAGTCTTTATATCTATTGAAATTAGGGTTAGGGATGCAACAATGCACACACACAAGATAGAGAAGCTTGAGAGTACACAAACTCACTAGATTAGAATGAACAAGATAAGTACACACCCCAAGATGAGTAGATAAGAGGGTGTACATATATGTACGGGAAAAAAGTCCTCCTAGTGTGAGGAAAAAAGTACCCCCCAGCGGTCCTAAGTGTGTTCACACATGTCACTACCATATAATGCTACAAATCTCCCCTGGAGTGATGCTGTGAACATGTACACACTCTCTCTCTCTAAATTTATCACATAGCATAGTAGTCAGGGTTAGGGTTGCAACAATGCACACACACAAGATAGAGAGAAGCTTGAGAGTACACAAACTCACTAGATTAGAATGAACAAATGTGTGCGAGATATAAACTTACACACCCCAAGATGAGTAGATAAGAGGGTGTACATACATACGGGAAAAAAATCCTCCTAGTGAGGGAAAAAGTACCCCCAGCGGTCCTAAGTGTGTTCACACACGTCTTTATATCTATTGAAATCAGGGTTAGGGTTGCAACAATGCACACACACAAGATAGAGAAGCTTGAGAGTACACAAACTCACTAGATTAGAATGAACAAATGTGTGCAAGATATAAACTTACACACCCCAAGATGAGTAGATAAGAGGGTGTGTACATACGTACGGAAAAAAATCCTCCTAGTGAGGGAAAAAGTATCCCGCACCACGGTCCTAAGTGTGTTCACACACGTCACTACCATATAATGCTACAAATCTCCCCTGGAGTGATGCTGTGAACATGTATAGGGTATGGCAGATAAATCGTGAAAAGGCAGTAAGCCCAAAGCTTTATGAAAAGCTTCGAACTTTTCACGAGGAAGAGCCTTCGTGAAAAGTTGTCATGTGTAGGCACATAGACTAAGCTGATCTCTGCTATTGCAGAGAGTCTTTCCCTGACATAGTGGTAATGCACCTCAATGTGCTTAGTGTGAGCATGAAACACTGGGTTCCTCGTAACTGCTTATATGCTCTAGCTATCAGTGAAAATTGTAGTGCTAGACGACCGTTTAACACCCAAATCAGCCATGTATAGGGTATGGCAGATCAATCCTGAAAAGGCAGTAAGCCCAAAGCTTTATGAAAAGCTTCGAACTTTTCACGAGGAAGAGCCTTCGTGAAAAGTTGTCATGTGTAGGCATATAGACTAAGCTGATCTCTGCTATTGCAGAGAGTCTTTCCCTGACATAGTGGTAATGCACCTCAATGTGCTTAGTGTGAGCATGAAACACTGGGTTCCTCGTAACTGCTTATATGCTCTAGCTATCAGTGAAAATTGTAGTGCTAGACGACCGTTTAACACCCAAATCAGCCATAAGACTTGACCAGCTTTAGTGAGGCATGGGTGTAGTAATAGGGGAGACTGCCGGTGTGATGTAGATGGGACTTGAGTATCAAGGGTGGGGCTGTGTTAATGATTTCCTCTTTAGGACACAAGAGGACTGTGGCTTTTTTTGGCATTGACTTCCATGGTGGCCGTTTCTTTGTGCCATTTGATTTAGTAGTGAGTGGTATCAAGCCATTCTTTCCTAATTATAATCTGGCCTTGGAGTGCTCTTTCATCTATGACATGAAATCTACACTCCAACTGGTTATTCCTAATAGATATTTTATGAATGAAATACCCAACACTCTTTAGACGCATTTATGTGAAATATGAATGCAAGTGTTTTCAGATGTAATTGTGGGTTTTCCAAGAGTTTTTGAGATTGGTGCGGCCCATAGGATATATGTGGGTTGCCACCTTTGTAGACCATTCTCAGTCAAGAATCTAATCCATATCCTTGGTAGAAGACTTACTGGTCTTTGTGGAAGGAGTACCCTTTGTGAGAGCAGTTGGAGTGGGCAAGCACTGGATTGGAGATGGTGGACTTCTCTTCCGAGAGGATCGTCGTTAGCTTTCCCTTGGGAAGCTCGAGGATAGCTATGTTGAGTTGAGTGTACATGTAGCATTTTTAACCCAGATCCCTCCAAGGATGACTTCTTTTGTGGTTTGACTTATGGGAACCACATAAAACTTACAAGCCAATGTGTAAGAGATAGTATGTCCCATTTGTGTAAAAAGACCCAAGCTTGTGTATCCATTTTCCACTAGGCAGCTAAATTTTGGCGTGAACACTGTGAAGAGATCGTTTGCCTAGGGAGAACCATGATTCCCATGACAAAAGATTGTGGCTAGATATTGGAGATAACAAGGTACACTTTTTGTGAATATTTTTGCCAAAGGAGAAATCTAACCATACCCGAAATCTAACCATACCTGAAGGGTTATGGTTTCATGTTGGGGGTTTGCGCTTACACTCAGGGTGTTATGTGAGGCAAAGGCCTTGAAGGAAGGGTTCATGAAGGTAATGGGAGGTTGGGACCACAAATTGCATTTTGAGTTTGTGATTTGGGATTGTATCAAGTGTAGCAAGGATTTTCATCTAGTCATGGTCGGCTTCGTTGTCATCGATGGAATCGATTGTGCATAGCTCCTGCACGTCATCAAGGATTTGCTGACAAGCTTTGCAAATAAAGAGATTGTGGTCACATAATCTTCGGCGAAGGGACCTCTCATCATGGGATGTGTCTTCCATGTACATAGGTTTACTTTGAGAGTTTGATCCCATTTGCGGAGGTAGACATGAGCTATGTCCCAGTCATGGACTAGTCGTGTAAGTCTCATGAAGGGCCTTCCCCAGATGCTGTTATAGCCACTGTGTTTGAAGCTCATGTCAAGGAATTTAATCTTGAGGTCCTTTAATAGTCCTAAGGGTGCTGCGGATGTCCCGTCCGCCTTATCTTCAATTTGGTGTGATGCCTGGGTGGTTGTCCCCAGTTTTCCCTGCACATCCTTGTGATGATGCTTAGCCCTAGCACGCCCACCTAGGATGGCTATGATCGCATGTCCTTAATAGGAAATGGGTAGGGTTGCGTTTATGTCTCACTTTTAAAGTAGTGACCGAGCGCATTTACTCAAATTGTAGGTGCACCTTTGGGTTGTGGGTGTTTCTCATGAAGTAATTCGAGATAATGTGGCTTAGATTCATTTGAGGAATTTGAGTTATCTATCTCCTCTATGGGGGCTTGTAGTTTCTGTTCCATCCAATCCTCCCTGAGGTCATTTCATAAATTTGGATTGCCTTGTAAACAAGGCTCCATACATTTGGATTTGGGAGGAAAGAAAGGCTGATAGGCTGGAAAGGTCGTGTTGATGAGAAGCTTCCTCATTTTTAGGGCCTGGTTCATAGGTTGGACTAGTAATGGTATATGGAAGTTCAATGTGGTCCTTATGTGACACGTGTTGAGGTTGAGACTTGGGTGCTACAGTAGGGTAAAATACCTCAGCAAATTTTGTGTGGGCACCTTATGAGTCTTTGTCGGACTCTGTGTCATTCTCCACATCAGATTGTTTGATGTGAACGTGGGATTTGGTCTTGGTAGCCTAAGGAATAGGCAATAGAGGGTTAGGAGACACAGGTGGGGCAAGATCTTTGTTTGTTAACGTTATGTTGGCAAATTTGGACATTGAGTAAATAGTTCTACAGAGAATTGCCTTTCCCCTCGGGTGTTAGTGCATAGGATGTTGAGATGTCAAGCTCAACATGAGCTGACACTCATGAGGAACCTACACGACCGTTTGATATTTATATCACTGGCGAGTTTGGTAGGCACCGACATATCTTCGCCAGAGATTCGACAGCTAGACTACACTGACTAGTCCTCACCTACTCACTTCTCTTAGCATGTTCATATAGGATTAGGGTAACTTACTTGTTAAAGTGTGAGAAAGAGTTTAGAAAGAGATACCTATGATGAAAAAACAAATACATATACATAATAAAAAGCCACAAGTTAGCATCACCATCACCAAAGAAAAACACGCAAATTTACCTAACAAGAATAAAAAAAGAAAGCTAAGCATTCTACATCATAGTAAGAAAAGAGGGAGCGAGAGAACAAGGGAAACATGTCAAAAAAAGCGTGTTATAGGCTTTCCAAATGCTGGAGAAGGAGAGAGAGGAAGAGAGAGGATGAGAAAAGAAGAGAGAGAATGAGATAGTGGGGGGAGCAAGAGAGAGAGTCATTAAACATGTTGTGGACCGCTTGTATATACTCTATTATGTGTGTTAGTCACTTTGTCTTCTTTGTAGACCTCTTTTGTTGTGTGAAGAAGAAGAAGAATTTTCAGCCTCTCACCTTGTGTGTAATCTTCTAGGGTTTGTGTGAGTGTGTTTGCAAGAGCTAAAGCTCTCTTCTACCTTGCATCTTTTCATGGTATCAGAGCTTGGTTCATGCGAAAGGCTGAGGAGCGGCAAGTAAGAGAAGCATAAGAAGCGGTATAAGGGTAAGAGCTTCATCTACTCTTCCCCCTTTGTGTTGGCTACTACACTCTTTCAGGAGCTCTTCGGGAGGCACCGACAAACGAGCTCTGATTGAGGAGCTTTCTTCGTGAGAGGAGGGCTATAGGGAAACTATACTATTCATTGGATAATACATTTCGGGTGCGTATGGACCTTTGTTTTTCAGTTCGCAGGTGTTCTTCACGGGTAGGCATTGCGGGTAAGTTTCAATTCTCTATAGAACTCTATTTTTAGAACTGCAAGAAGGGCGATTGGTTGTGTAGACACTATGTGTACTACAAAGAGGTCTCAAAGTTGCCATTAGGTGTATGTGAATTGAGGTCACTTGTTGTGGGCAGTTTGGGTGCAGTATAGTATCGCTGTAGAGAATACAACAGTTTGTGCAGGTCAATAAAGAGTGCTATTGCTGGTAAATTTGTGTTGCAGAAAAGATGTCGAGTGATGAAATAAACCAGATTGTTTGCAGAGAAGCTCAACAAGAATAACTTCCATGCTTGGAGGTTTAGATTGACAAATTTCCTGATGGAAAATAGTTACTGGGACTACATTGAAGGTGAACATGAGGAGGCACTAGAGATACTGAAGATTAATCCAATTGCTACAGATATAAAAGAGTTAAAGGATTGGAATCAAGGAGCAAGTAAAGTCATGTATTGGCTTTCTATCAGCATACAGGACACTATGATTGAGCATATACAGGATGCCAAATCACCTAAGGAGGCATGGGACACCTTGGTGAAGCTGTATGAAATTAACACCAAGGCACGAAAGATTCAGTTGAAGAATGAGCTTCATACTGTGGAGAAGAAGAATATGTTTGTGAATGATTACGCTTTGAATATCAAGGGCATTGTGGAATCCCTTGCATCAATTGGTGTTTCTGTTGTTGTTGATGATGATAAGGTGGAAGTGTGTCTGCGTGGTCTCAGGCCATAATACAAGGCGTTCAAGAAGTGTATTCAAATTTGGGAGAACATTCCCAACTTCACAGATTTGGTGTCAATGTTGATCATTGAAGAGAAGAACTTGGGTGAAGATCAACAGTCTTCACAAAAAAAAAAAAGTTTAGAGCAGTAGGCCTTCTACACAAATTTAGGTAGAGGACGAGGTAGAGGTCATTCCCAACTTCACAGATTTGGTGTCAATGTTGATCATTGAAGAGAAGAACTTGGGTGAAGATCAACAGTCTTCACAAAAAAAAAAGTTTAGAGCAGTAGGCCTTCTACACAAATTTAGGTAGAGGACGAGGTAGAGGTCGTGGATGTGGCCAAGGTGGTGGCCAAACAGGTAATCAGAATTATAGTCAATAGCAACAACAGTCTCCTAGGATTTACAACAACAACATACAGGTGGAAGAGGCCAGTTTAGAGGTAGGGAGAGTCAAAGAGGTCATGGTAATTGGCAAAGGCAGTATAATAATACATGAGGATATTTTTATTGTGGTAAGCTTGGACATGTGTAGGTAGATTGCTATAAGAAGCAAAGTGACATGCGCGAAATGGAAAAGTGCAGCAAAACAACTATGCATCCTCTAGCAAAAATGAGAGTTTGTTTGTTATGCAACATGTGGTTAATGCTATATGTCTAGAAATGATGTATCACAGCATGTAAGGATGGCATATGGTATGTCGATTCAGGTGCTTCGAACCACATGACAAGTCATGGTGAGTGATTCAAGGAAATGAAGAGTCTTAAAAGATCAGATTTTGTTCAAACAGGGGATGACACTGCTCATCTGATTGCCCATGTTGGAGATGTGCCATTGTCTATGTAGGATGGTAAAGCGAAGTACCTTGCAGATGTACTTCATGTTCCAAACATTATAAAGAATCTGGTTTTTGTTAGCCAGATGATTGAGCAGGGTTTGTAGGTTCGGTTTAACCCTGGTGGCTGTTGTGTAGAAGACTTTAAAGATAAGTGCAGGTTGATTTGCAAAAGGCAATAGAGTGGGCAGAATGTTTACATTGAATGTAAATATGCCTGAAGTGAGTGCTGCAATGTTTGCAAATGGTTTAGGAGTTGTTGCAGATATAGACATTTGGCATTAGAGAATTAGGCATGTAAATGTGCAAAGAATGAAATCTATGCAGACTAAAGAAATTGTGACAGGGTAGCCTAAGTTTAAAGTTGAAGGTATGCAGAAAGTTTATGAAGCATGCCAATTTGGAAAGTAAACAAAACATGTATTTTCACATGACAGAAATGTGAGCACGAATGTACTAGATGTTGTGCATTCAGATATATGGGGTCCTGCGAAGACTATGTCTATGGGTGGCTGCAAGTACTACGTAACATTCATTGATATGACCACACGACGAGAAACGTGTGGGTGTATTTCATGAAGGAGAAAAGTGAAGTGTTTACTCATTTTCAAAATTTCAGAGTAAAACTGTATTGGAAAGCATGTGAAGTACCTAAGGCCAAATGGAGGTGGAGAATACTTCTCCAATGAGTTGTCTGAATTTTTACGAAAGAATGGCATTCAGAGACAATTTACATGTAGATACACTCCGCAGCAAAATGGAGTTACTGAGCTGAAAAACATGCACATTGCAGAGATAGCACGAGCATTGATGGCAGAGAAGAATGTGCCACATAGCTATTGGGTTGAGGATGTGTCTACAACAGTTTATATCATGAACATATCTCGTACTGCTGCAGCAATACATGATGTAACGCTAGAGGAGAAGTTTACTGGCAAGAAACCTGATTTGTCTCACTTGAAAAGTTTTTGGATGTATTGTATGTGTGCATGTGCCAGATGAATTGCTTACTAAGCTAGATCCAAAAGTAAAAAAATGTGTCTTTATTGGGTATTCCCTTTAGCAAAAGGGATATAGATGTTATAATCCTGCTACATGCGAATTGAGGGTAAGTAGGGATGTTGTATTTGATGAGATGAGTAGCTGGTATGCTGAAAAAGATTCTATTGGGACTGATGTAAGTGGAAATATGGTTGCACAGAATGCAAGTTAGCAATCACAGTCATTGGGTGGACCAAGAGAGTCCTCATCCAGCGATTCTATTGATAGACCATGGAGTGGTAGGTTGCATCATAATACCAGTCCTGAAAATGTAGTTGGCACATCACATAAAGGCAAAGAGAAAGTGGTTGAGCCCCTTGGTATGCCTGATATTTCTGTAGGGCATTCTCTTGTTGATGGAGATTCTAGTGGCTCGGAGATGAGCCTTGATGAGGAGCTTGGGATTCCAACAATGAGGACACCTAGTGTGAAGAAGGCTATGGAAGCCATGAATGCAAAGTTACGAAGATATGGAAGAGTCAAAAACCATGTGCAGAGGTTAACTTATGATGGTTATGTGGCACATCATTATTCTTATATGGCAAAAGTTGTGTAGGTTGTAGAACCCACATGTTTTGATGAGGCTATTGGAAATGTGTGTTGGGAGAAAGCTATGGATGAGGAGATGGATGCATTGTATGGAAATGAGACTTGGGTTTTGGTGCCACTGCTTGAAGGCAAGAAAGCTATTGGTTGTAAGTGGGTGTATAAGGTGAAACATAACAGTGATGGTAGCATAAGCAGGTACAAAGCTAGATTGGTAGACAAAGGATATGCGGAGACATAGGGGATTGCTTATGAGGAGACATTTGTCCTTGTTACAAAGATGGCAACTGTGAGAGTTGTGATTGTGGTGGCTGCAGCTAAAGGCTGGTTTTTACAATAGATGGATATAAAAAATGTGTTCTTACATGGTGACTTGCAAGAAGAGGTGTATATGGATCAGCCCACAGGTTTTGAGAATACAAGTCACCGAGAGTATGTGTGTAAGCTTCGTAAGGCCTTGTATGATGGGCTGAAGCAAGCTCCACCAGCATGGCATAACAAGACTGCTGAGTATCTTATCACTATTGGTTTTCATATGGCAGATGCAGATCACTCCTTATATGTACATAAGAGTGATAAGGGTATTGTGATCATCATTATATATGTAGATGATCTTATTATTGGGAGTGACAACTTGGATGAGATTGAGCATGTGAAAAGTCTTCTCAAAAGGAAGTTTGAGATGAAGGATTTGGGAGATCTGCACTACTTTTTGGGAATTGAGGTCATTCGCACACCTAAGGGTATTTGACTATCACAGAGACAATATGCATTGGACATGTTATCCAAGTATGGGATGGCTAATTGTAAGCCAATCTTGGTGCCATTAGATCAAAATGGCAAGCTTAGTATGCGGGTGTATGTTATGTGTTGGAGCAAATGAATCCAAAATGTTGAATTATAAAGGAGGGGATGGATAAACTCATTGCTCAATAGACTTATTCTACTATGAGATTAAGAACATCGGTTGGGTGTCACCCATCATAATTGTGCTGCCAAAAAAGAATAAGAAGCTTAGGGTGTTTGTGGACTTAAAGAAGGTCAATGAAGCAATCACAAGGATCATTATCTCTTACCATACCTTGATCATGCTTTGGAATGACCGGTCGAAGCAAAAACTTATAGCTTTCTCCCATTGTGCCCTAGAAGATCAACCTAAAATAGTTTTTACAATTACTTGGGACACATTTGCTTATAAGGTCATGCTTTGGAACGAGTGGCCAAAGTGGAAGCTTATAGCTTTCTTCCTCCATCATGCCCTAAAAGATCAACCTAAAATAGAATTTACAACTACTTAGGAAACATGTCCTTATAAGCAAATGCTTTTTGCTTGACTAATGCTCTAGCAACATTCTAAAGATTAATGTGTATAGCCTTCAAAGATTACTTGCAAAAGTGGTTGGTGTTGAAATTAGGGCATTGTGATGAGCTATGGTGCATCAAACACTAGAATCAACATCATTAACAAAGTGATTAGCAAATAATTAAGATGTAATTAGTGGGTAATTACGCACAGGCTATCAAGTAGGCCACGTGGTAGATAGATGTATGTGTGAGCACTTTAGTCAAGGTCGCGGGCAACTATAGTAAGCCTTGGACACATAGAGAGAGAGAGTGTCAAGGACTATGAGTTTAGGGACTCGAGGCACTAGTCTCGCATGCTATCAAGTAAGAGAGAAACTTGATATAGGCTCTAGGTGTGCTAAGATAACTTGAGAGGAGGTGTGCTAGGCACTAGTCGCGGACTATCAAGTAAGGGGAGGCAAACTTGGTATAGGGTCTAGGTGTACTAGGAGTATTCACTTGAGGGGAGGTATTAAAATATACAAGTGAATAGGGTGTGTGCGGGAACAAGCCCTTGGTTAGAGGCTATAAAAGAGGATGTGTAAATGTGAAAGAACCCTTGTGAAAAGGTGAGAAGAATCTACTGGGAGAGAGAGAATAAAGGGTAGCATGAGAAGATTTAGGAAGTGTGGATATATTCTGGGAAGTGTGGAGATATTCTGGGAAAAGTGAAGAGGTGGAGAGAATCAGGGAAAAGAGGTGGAGTGAATCATGGAGAAATCAGTGGGATTTGATGCTTGATGTAAAATCTATAAATTAAGGCATTGCCCTAATAAGAATTTGCTGGTTTTTGAGAATCCATGCCTACATTAATCTATTGCCTCGAGTCCCTAAACTCATAGTCCTTGACACTCTCTCTCTCTATGTGTCCAAGGCTTACTATAGTTGCCCGCGACCTTGACTAAAGTGCTCACACATACATCTATCTACCACGTGGCCTACATCATCGGTGGCTCAGAGGTGGTTTTACTTTGTTGGGACATGTTACATTGGGTTGGGTCTCTCTCTCTCTCTCTCTCTCTCTCTCTCTCTCTCTCTCACAGAGATTTTCACATGGCTCCTCACTCTTTGGAGCCTCACATCTTCTCTTGTCTTCAGTCTTCTTATCGTGGCAGCTGCTCTCCATGCATCCATGTCTTCTTTCAGTCTTCTTGGGGCAGCTTCTCTTCTTGTGGCAGCTTCTCTTCTCGTGTCCATGTCTTCCTTCAATTCTTCCTTTAGATCTTCTTGGTGTGGATCCTCTTCTTGGAAAGAGATGTTCTTCTTCTTTCATGGCTAGGGCCATGAGCTTGTCCGTCAGGTCTTTTTGCTCCATGTGAGCAACATGTTCAAATGATTTGCTGATAGTTCCTTTGGGTTTTTTATGTTTATCTTGTATCATTATGCAATGCAAACCCAAATTTATGCGGGAGGTCTTACCTCTTGTCTTATTCTAGACAAGGGCAGTGTCTGATCCCATTTTTACACTGATGCAATGTGCCCAATACATAATGTGTATAGCATTCATTCTTATGCACATTCCCAAATGCAACTCTGGCTGTGAATAATCTTGAATTTGAGTGAGATTTATAGGCATTAACCAAGGGTTAAATGCAAAATGATGATTATCACAATTTTATCAGCATAATTTTACTCCAGAAATTACATTAAATCAAGGGTAACCAATTTGTACGGAATGGTTGGAGTATCAAACCAACTCCGAATTGCAATCTGAAGTTATAGGGATCTGTATCAGATACCTAATGGTTAATTTGAACCCTCAATTGCACCAAAATACAGTGATTAGCACTGATTAGTAAATTAATCCACTATTTTGTGTGCAAAAAATAGAGTATGCGGGGAGTCCAGATCTGGTGCCTTAGACTTCAAATGAGCTTAAATGCTTTCAAAGCCATCAATAGCAATGAGTCTAGTAGAGGATTAAGCCAAGAAACACAAGATTTGACCAAATATTGAAAGCTTAATCTCTGTTTTACCAAAGTCACCTGCATATTTGATGAAGAGCTTGGATCTCACTGTAGACTTGATGAAACTGAATTATGTCTTCACCAGCTGGTAGAGCATGCTTGAAAACACCTTGGGCTAAGAGGAATTAGAGGCATTTGAACTGAGCAAGCAGAAATCTCAAAACCCCTTCAAAAAAACGGTGCCTGCTAAATCATCGATTTCTCCCTCATGCATCAGCGGTTTGCTGCGTGGATTCAAGTGGCTGGAGCTCCTTTGGGTTAGCTACCTTGGGCTAGAAGGGTTTGGCCAATGATTGAGTATGCAAGGAGCTAGAGCTCCTCCACCAGCTAGGGATACAGAGGTGAGTTGAAAAAAGAGGAAAAAATATAATTTTCTACTAATCTTAATTAGCAAAATAATTAGCAAGATAATGGGCTCACAAAATGATGGATTCTAGGCATGGCTCTGATACCATGTTGAAATTAGGGCATTGTGATGAGCTATGGTGGATCAAACACTAGAATCAACATCATTAACAAAGTGATTAGTAAATAATTAAGATATAATTAGTGGGTAATTAACAAATAGATTAATGTAGGCATGGATTCTCAAAAACTAGCAAATTCTCATTAGGGAAATGTCTCAATTTATAGAGTTTACATCAAGCATCAAATCCCACTGATTTCTCCATGATTCACTCCACCTCTTTTCCCTGATTCTCTCCACCTCTTCACTTTTCCCATAATATCTCCCAAAATATCTCCACACTTCCTAAATCTTCTCATGCTACCCTTTATTCTCTCCCAGTAGATTCTTCTCACCTTTTCACACGTTCTTTCACATTTACACATCCTCTTTTACAGCCTCTAACCAAGGGCTTGTTCCCGCACACACCCTATTCACTTGTATATTTTAACAGTTGGAGATATTCAAAAACAATCTTTGTGCACTTTCTCATCAGAGAGAGCACTTGGTTTGCATAAGAAAGTTATTTCAAAGGTGTTACTTGTACTGCATATCTTTGGATCCCTTAAAATGCCAATTTTGGAGTCATCAAAGTTAGGGTGCCTAGACGTACAATATGGTCTTGAAGCCTCTTTCTCTTGTACCGATCATGAATTGGTAAATGAGGGATTAGTCATCTAGACTTGTCATCATCTTCCATTGAGACATTAATACCATTCAAACAAATGCTCACTTTGTATTCTCTCTTATAGCAATAGAGGACTTGAATGGCTTGTATTGTTTGCCAAGTCCATTCAAACAGACGCTTACCAAGTCCATTCAAACAAATGCTCACTTTGTATTCTCTCTTATAGCAATAGAGGACTTGAATGGCTTGTACTGTTTGCCAAGTCCATTCAAACAGACGCTTACCAAGTCATCATCTTCTATTGAGACATTAATAGATCCAAGGGATTTAATAACACCCTTTATCTTCAACCCATACTCATTGATAGACATGTTCTTCTTCTCCATTCTATGTAGCTCCCTTTTTATATGTAACTTCTTTGTCTTTGTGTTTGTCTGGAACATCTTCACTAGGTTTTGTCATGCCAACTACTGGGGTGTTGGAATCTTGTATATGCGCTATCACATAGTGTCCATCACACTGACTAAAAGCCAATACATGACTTTCCTTGCACCCTAGTTCCAATCTTTAGATGCCTTTATCTTTGCTAGAGTAGCTTTCTCTTTAGGAATTTTTGGAGGCTCCTTATTGTCTCCTTCAATACAGTCCCAAAATCCTTTTCCCATCAGAAAATTATTCATTTTGAACTTCCACTCATGGAAGATATTTTTGTCAAGATTCTCACTGATAGTTTGGTTGATGTTATTAGACATCTTTCCTTGCAACTAGAAATCTACAAATAGACAATTCTTGTATGTAACTTGCAACACAGTAGTATGTACTATTTCTGATTTTCCTACCATCTAGCTTAAAATAGAAATCCCTTGGTGCATCACTACACATTTATTGGATCTCTTGTCTAAGAAAGGCCAATGGCTTTCTAGATTGACCCCCACTAATGGGTCTCGACCTTGTCATTGGATTACAACATCTATAATGGAAGAGCGAGTTCCATCCACGGTAAAAAATAAGATTCCTCCATGAAGTGTAGGTGGGTTGGCAATTATTCCTCCTATATAAATCTAAAGTTATAGAAAATGGGGCAAATATTTTCAAATAATGTCCTAAATGTCCAAAATTTGGTGAA
This sequence comes from Cibotium barometz, assembly GCF_041138505.1. Taxonomy (NCBI): domain Eukaryota; kingdom Viridiplantae; phylum Streptophyta; class Polypodiopsida; order Cyatheales; family Cibotiaceae; genus Cibotium; species Cibotium barometz. The sequence goes on along the minus strand of NC_141095.1, from coordinate 45,685,662 downwards.
TATTTTCTAAAACCCTTCAAAACAGCCAAAATTTAGGCGAATGTTTTAAGATGTCCAGCGATTTTGTTTTTTGAAAACCCCCCAAAAAATAGTCAACTGGCAAAGATTGGCTCTTATTTTTATCCTTGTTTCCATCGCGCATCTTTTGATCGAAGCTTTGTTAGATGCCTCTCCATAGTCTCCATCTTCTGTAACAAAATTGCATGCATAATGTTTGTCTCCCAATAATGAAATACTTGGTCATAGAAACAACCAATGCTAAAAAATTAATGGCTATCACCCTAACAAAATTTACTATAAACACAAACAAACATTATGTTCTGATTTCACCTGAATATAACATTTGGCATTGTTACTTTGCATTCAATGGTATCTTCAATAGAGGTCCTCTGTACATCCCATCTCTCCCCCAAAACCTGGTTCATTTAATCATTATCAAGTGACCTCACTTGATATGTTATCTTTGTTTTCTTGACACCCTCACATGATGCAAACATCTGTGCAAAGGTGCTAAATGGTATAACCCAACTCAAATGGATATCCTTAGAACCTGTTTGATGGTTTCATGCATATTTGTTCCTATCTTATTGTAGCATGCTCTAATAATGTCTATGCAAGAACAAATCCATTCTTGGCTAGATAATGGTGGTAGTGGGATAGAGCCTAGTCTACCAACATTATCATTTGTATTAGCCAACTGAATAATTTTGTTGACTGAGTATGCAGTCACCACATCCTTCTTTTACTTCCTTTCCTTCTTTGGAGTACCCTTATCCTCATTCTGCTTCTTCTTTGCCTTATCCTTCTTCTTTTTCTTTTTCTTTTTTGACCAGTCTTCATCTTCATCAGTGTCAGTTTCCACTTCAGTATCCTGATTTGAATCCTCATCTTCTGACTCTGAATCTTCTGATTCTGAGTCTGAGTCCTCGCTCTTCTTTTTCTTCTTTTTGCCTTTTACAACAATTGCCTTACCTCCATACCTTCTTTTAGCTCTGGCAGCTGCTTCAACCAAGTCAATGAAATCCTATACATTAGCTAATGGATTTCTCCCTGCTATACTGCACTTCTATATTGCTTGTTGAGACCCTTACAAAAGTAATCTCCCAACTGCTCCATGGAAGGCTGCTGTGCTACTTCCAACCTATTATTCAAGTTTCTGAACTTCTATGCATAATCTTCAACCAACAAATCCTTTTGTTTCAACTTCCTCATCTTCTTCAAAATATCTTCAGGTGTTTTATCTTCCTTGAACCTCAAATAGTCAGCAAAAGCTACCATGCCATACTGCAAGAACCAATCCATGGCTTTTCCTTGCAGTGTTGCTGCAAAATGTTCCTTCTTCACTACATCCGGATGTAATACCTCATAGCCACGTTGCAGACCACCTTGTCTGAAACTAACCAACATGGCTATCATCATCTTGGGACTTTTTCCCGCTGAACTTTGCTGCGCCCACTTTGGTATTTGGTGCAGCCATTGGGGGTATCGGAAGTGGTTTGAGTGTTCTTACCGAAAGGGGGTTAAAAGGTATATTAGATGTCCTTGTTGGTGCAAACTATAACTATCTTCTTGCCTTCAAGACTATCCGAGTTAACAATACATTGACCAATTTCCCCAAGAGTGGGTTTGCTATGAGAGGAGTTGTCTGTTGGCCTTGTTGGTTTGTAGGTGGGTTCTCCTGCAGCCTGCGTTCAGGTCCTTGCAGTTCAGTCCCCTCCCCAACAATTTCTACTCCTGCAGCTTCCCCCCTTACAGGTTCTTCTTGGTCATAACTACCAAACTCATCTTCTTGCCTTGCTCGTGCTGCAGCTTCTCTCCTGAATCTAAACCTTGTGCCATATGAATGCTATGGTACATTGAACCCTCGTCCCGACTCACTCATGCATGGCCTCTTCTTCTTTGTCTTAAGTACTGTACTAGCACTTTCTTCTCATATAGGCTATAACAATTAGGCAAATTGCAAGCACCAAAAGGTAAGAATGATGTAACTACCCTGTCAGCAATGGAAATCTTGATTTCTCTTGGCAGGTTTAGAAAGAAATCCTGCAGAAACTTTGTTGCATACTCCTCAGCCTCTTCCTGTGGGGTTACCCAATTCGAGAATTTTTTCAGGTGGTCTATGTCAACCAACATGTTAGTACCCTGGTGTATTCCTGAATGCCATACGGTTCAAACCGAATTTGATACAACAGAGCAGGATCGCCAAAGGGTTAGGGGCTTACCGCCCTAACAGTTATTCAATCAAGACACATGCAGTTCAGGGAAAAATAGTTATTCAATCAAGACACATGCAGTTCAGGGAAAAACACAACAGTAGACTGCACATATAAGCATGAAACTGCACAGTATAGAAGTATTAAACATCATAACACAGAGAATCAAAGATACTGTTGTCTTGTATTCATCATCATCAAACTACAAGTCCCAAAAACACACAGTACAACAGCAAGATGGTAACAACTAACTGCTCATGTAGCGTAAAAAACTACTCCTTCGCCAAGAGATCATTCGGGTACATAAAACTACCAATGCACTTGTGTAAACATGCCTTTAAGGTTCAAAGCTTCAAACTTGATTACTACCAAAGAGTAAGTAAAGGGTAATTTCTGACAGCTCAGGCACTAACAATTAGCCACCCAAATTTCACCAATTGGGTAAGCCACCCAACCTTCACCAAATTGCCCATGTGACTGACAAACTAGAGAGAACAAGACCACATGAATTTATATCTAAGGTGGATCTAGGTGTAAGATTATCATACACATTATTATAAACTGAGAGCTGGGAACTCGATGCCACCCAAGAAACCTTGACATACCTAGCTACGAGCCTTATTTACACTATCAGTTTGGGAGAAAATCAAGCAAGCCATTTCTACTTCCACAGATGAGGAAGAGCGACTTAGAATAGTTGTGGACTCTATTCAAGATATTGTAGAGAGGCTTAGACAAGGAATCACTATGCCCATGCGATTTCCTATGACACAGGTTGGATACAAGCAATGCACAAGGCCATACCTTAAGTGAAATGGAGAAACCATCAATAAGCCCTACTGATTCCACATATGTGGTGATGCCTGGCTACTACTGGCCGCCCAAGCCCCCGACGACTATTGTTCCTCAAGGTTATAAAGGACTCCAAGAGTCTACTAGCACAAGCTTCACATTCGGAGACCGTAGTCGAGAGGTACCCACCCAAGATATTGCTAGCATAATTCTAGACTCTCTGTATTGGGTACTACACCACTTATAACGACACCACTGGTGACCAACCAGGGAATTCCTGTACGACCCCCCACCTACCAAACTCATGTTACTCCTCTAGGATTCATGTCATTATGTCCGCTGGCACCACTCTTCGTACCTCATGTTGCCTCTGTACCAATAGTTCTAGTAGAAAACAACCCTCCCAATTGATCTAACAAATTTTGCACAAACATTGGGGAGAGTAGTGGCTGAAAGTATAGGATCAGTTCATGAGAGATAATGAACGGAGTAGCTCTGGAAGGGCTGCATAAATCGTGAAGCTTACGCACAAGTTCAATGGAGAGGTAAATCCTAGAAGACATTGAGAGGTCTTTGTTTAAGTTTGAGAGGCCTTAGGTGAGAGGAATTAGCTTGCAAAGACCAATGCCGTTAGCCTTACACTAGATGGTAAGGTTGGTGATTGGACCCTGAGAGTTGAACAACATCTAAACTTTATCGGTTCAAAGGCTATTCCTAAAGTAGTTTGTGCATGAGGGAGCTTTGTGGAGTGTGTCTTCACAATTGCACAAAGTTGAGAGGGAATAAGATGAGTCAGTGAGAGATTCTATTAGTCATCTCAAGCATTTGAACTCTTGTTGTGCTCTACACGAGCGCTTCTCCAATAATCAACTGCTTAATCAATTCATTCATCACGGGCTTAAACATGAAGATATCCATAATGGTTTGGTCATTAGAGGTATCACCACATGGGAAGACATCATAGCTAATGCCATCCAACTTGAGGATAGCTTGATAATAAGGGGAGTCAAAGCTTTAGATTCTAAGTCTATTGCATCAACACCGTAGTCATAGCATCAACACTGTGAAACACATAGTTAACTAAAGGTAATACCTTAGTAGAAATGACTTGGACTGATTTCTTAAAAGCTCTCCAAGAGGAAATGAAGGCTAGAAAAGCTTAGGACAATGTGCACATTGTTGACCCCTATTAGAAACTTCTCTAGCATCGATGCCATTCATTGGACCGTCACTTCATTTGGCTGATGGCATTAGAAATGCTAATATTGTATATCTTTTACGTGTGCGATTACCACTTGTTTATGAAAGAGACACCATCTAGGATTAATTATGAAGAATGCATACTTAGATTAAGTGTTTGCATAAGCCTAGGCAGCCTTGGATAACCATGGACCTATATTTTAAGTATGGCCAACCAAGGTGTGAATGCTTGGGGCCAAGATAAGGGAAAATTTATATTCTCACCATTTATTCTCTTATGCAACTAATAGAGTACTCTTCTTTGCCATTCTCTTGCTTCTTACCTAATCCAATTAGAGCTATTATATGCTCATTGTGTACGTGTGTGCATCTATATGAGAGAGAGTGATTGAGAGGAGGGTCGAGCTTCCATTGGAGTGTGGTGGTGGTAGTAGTGGAGTGGATCTCTCGGGTTCTCCTACAGCGATGCAATCTACAAGGATCCCAAGCACAAGTATTCACGAGGTGAGTGACACACCCTATCCCTACATTTGTGAGCTAGGTCGTCATGGAACATTGGCTTCTTGGTTGAGCTATTTTATGCTCCCGAGTGTGGTTGGGCAAAGCCCCATGACAAGTTGTTGTTTCTTGCATCTTTTCCATGGTGCAAGGGTCTTCCATAAGTGGCACCACTGCCAAGGAATAGGCCCACTGTATAGCCACAGTGCATTTTAAATACTTTTGTGGTTCATTTTTGTGAAAATTCTATTTTTTGTCAAGAAAGGAATATAAAAAAATCTCAAAAATTTGTCTATGTTGCTACATTATTTATAATTCTTATTGCATTTTGTTGTTATATTTGCAAATCTATGTTTAGTTTAGGTCAATTTCTATAAAAACTATATGCTTACATGCCAATTGGTTGAAGGATCGGGGGCTCACACCAAAGCGGCATTGGGTTTGGTCAGATGGGGCTGCTTCCCAATTCAAGGCTGCTAGACCCTTCTACTTTGTTTGCAAGGTATGCTTCAATTATGGGTATGGAGATGACTTGGAACTTCTTTGGCAGTGGGCATGGCAAGGGAGAACATGGTGGAGTTGGTGCTGTTGTAAAGAGGGCATTGACGCATGAACAACTTAAGATAGATAGAACAATTTGAAAGTGTGCAGCAGATGTGGTGTCTTTCTTGAATGCCAACTTATCTCATGGAGCCGAAGCTTGCTACTCATCTAAGCAAAGAGATGTAGCACAAGTGTTCTGGGAGGTGAAGGTAAAAGATGTGGATAGAAAGAATCAATGGAATTGTTCTAATATTCCCAATACACTCTTGTTACATGCTATTCCTGGTCATAACCCACGTGATACAACTGGACTTGCAATTAGAACATTGTCTTGCTTTTGTGGTGATGCGTGCATGCAAGGACTTTGGAAAAGATGTGCTAATAAAGCACATGTTACATCTTGGGATTTTCATGTCTTAGAACCCTGTGAGGATAGCCCATCTGAGGAGGAAGATGCCTATGATGAAGCAATCTACGAAGGTCACCACATGATGTGTTGAGTGACACTCTGTGCATTGAAGACAACTTTGCAGCAGCAGTGAATGCTGAGTTTGGTAATGTTGAAGGTGCGGACTTCTATGTTCTCAAGTGCACTGCAGAAAAAGAAATGGTAGAAGTGAATCATGTTGATGCATGGGGAAATGAAATTGGTAAGGGGTCTTATTTTGTTAAGGGAAACTACTATGAACAGACCAGTAGCTATTGCTACATGAAAAAATGCTCTAGAGGTCATGGTACTCTCGCATCTTGTGCGTTGTATTAAGATACCTATGGAGCCCATTGTAGGAAAGCCTAGAATGTACACCATTGGTTTGGACGTGTACGAGGCAATCTACAACAGTATGCCATATGAATTTTAAGAATGGGCTCAACTCAGATGGGTTTACATTTTGCTTATTTTTCTTGTACTGATAGTATTACTGTTTTTTGTCTACTAATAACTTTTAAGGACTGCTAACCATTTCACACAGTTAACTAGCAATGTGTGTTGTACAATTAGAGTCTTGTCTGGATAATGCCTTCCTTGTATATGTATGTTATAGGTATGCAGCACAACTGGAAGCCTTGAAGGGCTGAAACGTTTCATGTCAAAAAAGGGACCGAAATGTGTTTCACGGTTATGGTTATGGAAGCTATGCAAGCATGGAAGATACCCAAGCAGTATTTGATGTAAGGCAAGAGCGGGATGTTGTGTCATGGAGCACTTTGAGCATATCACTCTCAAACAGGGGAATATGGTCTATCAACTGTTAAGAACTATTAACTGTTAACTATCAGCACTGTTAATTAGTAGTGTACACACTGTTAATAACTAGCAATGTCAACAATGGTAATTAGCACTGTTAACCATTAATACCAATAATTGTTAAGCATTAATTAGCATTGTTAACCATTAATGCTAATAACTGGCACAAACCAATGGATGATAATGACAAAACATGGCCCCATGATTGTATTATAAGTTATTTGAAAGTATTACATCAATATCAGGCCAAGATATCCATGGCCATATGAGCAGGTTTCCAGCTTGTCTATTTAGCAAACAATCTCTAACATAGAAAGGAACTCTCGTCATCCTTCTAGGAATTAAACACATCGCCAATTACAACTCATGACAATTGGGTGAACGCAGCCATTCCATAAGCAAAGGATCCACGCGCCGTAATAAAAAACTTTCATGCTCCAACAATGACATGTTTTCAAACTTGGGCAATACAATATAGAAACCCTTTTTGTTACATGCTACTTTGTAGTAACTGTCATCCATCAGCAATGTGTTTGTTGGGCTGAAATTTGAATACTTCCACCAAAACATTGACAGGTCTTTTAGGAAGACTGGCTTTCCCCCATCAAAGTGAAAACTGGCCCTTTGACAATCATTTTGCCCCAAAAAACCACTAATATTTTTGACCAAGTTTGGGAAGCAGATCTTGAAACATCGCAGAAGGGTCACATGACGTTGAGAACTCCATATGGAAACCTGAAACCATCTACAAGCCCAATACATAAATAGTTCAACATCCTTTCACACAAGAAATATGGTGCCAAAATCTACATTGCACCACTGAGTCCAATCCTTGACTTGCAAATATGCAGTGTGCCAATGTGGAAAAAATTATGTGCCACGAATGACCTTATGTACAAGTACCCCATTCATATCCAAGATAAGTGCATGACGCTCCTGGTCCAGTGGCCTTGGGAGATTCTTCACTGAAGGTGCAAGTAGCATATAAGAGGGCCAATTGGAGGGGGGCAATAGTATTGGAATCTCACTACTACTACGCCAAACTATGTTTAGTTTCTGAATAGCCCTTTTCTCAATCATAAGGGAGTTCCATGGCCCCTTACAAAGTTTCTTTGGCCTCAATTTCCATGGTCCTTTCACAAACAAGGACAACACCAAGGACTCATCTACAAAAAACACAACACATCTATTAAATAACGTTAATCTACATCAACACAAGCGTGCTCGTGAATAAGACATCATCACATGATTGAAGCACTATTGTTATCAAGCAAAAGAAAATAGACTACTAAAAATAGTACAGAGTCCATGATCAAAACCACCACACAATTAAACATTGAAAAATAAGGTTTTTCATTGCATTAGCCACATTACGCAACATGAGTACAATAGTTCTACTCATCAACTCTTACGCTTTCTAGCCACCTTAGTAACATTAGCGGCATTAAATTTTCTATAATGCGTACGAAACATCTTGTTCAATGTAATGTCCTCATCAGGGTTTCTTGCCACGTTGTTTAAGTCATTAGTGGCTTCAGCAATGATCTCACCTACAATGACCTTTCCCTCTGCATTCACAGCATCATCAAACTGCATAGGATTCTTTTCAAGATTGGGCTCTTCTTCCATAGCCTTGAAGGTATGTGTTTCCTTCATTTGCACATCCTCTGGGTCCATGTGTATCTTGTCATCATCTTTGGCCTTACTGGTGCCCTCCTCCTCCTTCATCTCCAAACAATCAACTTTACGAGCTATTTTGCGTGAGGACCCTAACTTTTCTACAATAGACTTTCCTGCATAGAAAAAGAGTACATCACATCATTAATATAAAGAAAAAGTAGAGCTAATATACTGTTAACTAACAATGTTTGACAACTAGGACTATCATACTACTAACTAGCACTTTCTTTGCTAACAAGGATTACCATTCTGCTAACTAGCACTTTCATGCTGATAACAATCATTGTGATATTGTTATCAAGCACTCATTGATAATAAGAACTATGATACTACTAAACTAGCACTATCATTATCCATTGCTAACTAGAAGTATTGTGTTGCAAAATAGCACAAATAGTTTACTAACTAAGATTGATAAACTAGTACTATCATTCTACTAACTACTAGCACTTTCATGGTGCTACTATATACTACTATTCACATTGTTTGCTAACTAGGACTACCATTCTGTTAACTACCACTCATTGTGATATTGTTAGCAAGCACTCATTGCTAGCTAGCACTGTGTCATTGCTAACTAGCACTATGTCAGTGCTAACTAGAACTCATTGTTAACTAGCTAGCACTCATTGCTAGCTAGTACTGTGTCATTGCTAACTAGCACTATGTCATTGCTAACTAGCAGTATGTCAGTGCTAACTAGAACTCATTGTTAACTAGCTAGCACTCATTGCTAACTAGCAGTATGTCAGTGCTAACTAGAACTCATTGTTAACTAGCTAGCACTCATTGCTAACTAGCAGTATGTCAGTGCTAACTAGAACTCATTGTTAACTAGCTAGCACTCATTGCTAACTAACCCTATGTCATTGATAACTACAAAGAACATAGTGCTAACTAGCACTACCATACTGATGACTAGCACTCTTCAAGCATTAACTAGAAATCTAGGCTAACTATCACTATCATACTGCTAGAAAGCTGTATGATAGTGCTAAATAGCAGCAATAATAATGTTTCATTGCTAAGTAGTAGTATTCTAGTGCTAAAAAATCCAACAAAGGAGTCAATATATTGCAAACAAGGAATTTACCTATGCAGGTAGGTATTCCATGATCATAAGCACTCACAACCATGGACTTTGCTGATGATGGGATGGGTTAAGGCAATTAGAATCCCTACAACCACCATCCATCAAGCAAGTTGTTGCAAAGCACAATAGATGATAAGGGTGTTTGCATGGCAAAACCACCATCGCCATGAAGTCCTCTGCGCGCCTGAAGTGAAAACCCGCACACCCAACACATGTATTATCCAACTGTATCAGAGATGTAGTAGTCTGAACATTTGCTTGAGGTAGGGGTGGCACAATGGAAACATTATTTCCATTTAGTAGGTGACTCGATATCTCTTTTATAAGCATGCATTGGCCTTCAAGGCGTCGGATAGTCTGGGTCTATTCTGCATGGTCACTCTAATTGAAGGCATGACAAGCAACACACCAATTAGGTCTAAAGAGAGATAAGAAAAATCAAAATATAATACTTTAGGTGAAACACAAAGCCTACACGCATACCTCCAATGCAATGACCTTGTCTAGTAAGTCAAGACTTGTGGCTTTTTCAACCGAAACACCTAGAAGCTGAAGTGTAGCTTTCAAGGAAGCTATGGGAGCTTCCAACTTTATGCGTGCTTCATCAACCTCATTCGTACATTTAGGTAGGGCTAACAATTGATCTTGGACAGATAATAGAGTTTGTCGAATATTGTTGATGGCATTCGACATGACCTCACTGCTCTTCTTCTCAACCCTTGCCTCCTCTAAGCGAGCAGAAATATCCTGTAGGTCAGATTTTGCATGCATGACCATATCATTGAGTGAACTAACCAATCCCAAGGCCTTACTGACATTCTCAGAGTCAATAGGGCATTCCAATTTGGCACCTCTCGACACTAGATGGTCTTGAATCTTGAGATATGTCATTGCCTTCATTTGAAGGCATAGTACCTCTAGCAAAGGGCTGTTGCACTTGAAGGTCTTGTTTAGCAAAGGTTTCCCAACCCGGATTCATTGCCCTCCATTTTTCAATTTGGCGATGCAAAAGAAGCCTTTGTCTTCCAGGTCCTTAACATGGTCCTCGGCAAAGCTCAACCATGCTACAGTAATTGTTGACCTTCCCTCACCCTTTTTGCATGGTGGACATTTATGAACCACATATCCTCATGCAAACGATAGGGTGATCTCTTGATTAGTGGGGGGTCGCTAATATACCTTATGGTGGAACACCGTCATTTCCTAGAATGCCTCTTCTCGAATCTCATTACATTTGACTTGATGCTTGGTGTAGTCTCTGGCCTCCTTAAAGATGGACAACCATTGATGTTCAGAGATTTTCTCATCCCTGAGTGTACGGGGATCGATTCCCTCCATACTCAGACCATATTCGTCTCATGAAACTCTTACTTCGTCACACGGAACTTCTTTTGTTTAGGGTAATCAACACGTGGAGCCTTCCATCTTCTCACAGAGCCTGCAAAACAAACATATGACACCCTATTACAAGGGGGAAAATGGCACAGGCAACAACAAACCTGTATGCAAAGCATGCAACATGCAAAGTTGTTTTTACACACACACACGCCCTATTATAGTTATGCTAGAAATATTCGGATGTGGGAGGAACCTGGAGACTTCATTATCAGAGACAAAGAAGCTCTACTTTCCGTCTTGGCTCTATCATCAAGTGGCACAATAGGGTGGGCTGGCTGATTTCAAGGAAATGGCAAGGGTGGAGAGTAAAGAGGATGTGTGCAGCAAGCCAAGCCAGTGATACGAACACACAAACCCACTCATGTTCTGGTCTAGAAAATGGCATAAGCAACAAGAGTGTATGCAATGCATGCAACTTGCATTGTGCAACACGCAGAGAATGAGAGAGGGAGAGAGACTTACTTGATGCAGCCATGGTAGATTTCTTTACTGGAGGGGGCGAAACACCGACTTCTTAAGATTTTGTGTTTCGCAATGTTGTTGCCGACTGAGGGCTGTTTGCCATAGGTCTTGCTTCCCACTTCCTCTTCCCATGGGTCCCCCTCCCCATGTTTGCCTACTCTCAAAAATTCCCAAGGGCCCCACATGAGCTAACTGCACAAAATCATGAAAGGGAGTTCTTCCACCTTCAACATATGGCCATATGAGTATATCAAATTATTAAATGGAAATAAAAGACCCTTTTTTATCAATTTATATCAATATATAAAACTTTATATCAATTTATAGTGCTAACATTTTTTGCTAGCAAATCCATGCTAACTAACACTAACAGGTTAACATGCTTCCACGCTACTCGCGACACTTCTCCAAAGGTTGACCAAGGAGCCTATTGGATCCGTGTTGGTCAATCTAGTTGACCTACTCTAGACTCAACATTTGTTTCACAATAAGTTTGTTGAGCTCATTTTCATCCAAGTCTTGTGTTCAGTAGCATATGCAGTTAGGTAATCAAGTTCTCTGATACTTAAATGATACTATGGACTTGGGAACCTTCTATGGTGATGGATGCACCTATCTCTTAGAACAGTAAAAAGCAACCATATAGTGGTGCTTTCTTCTACAGAATCATAGTATAGGGAAGCATACTATGTTGCTTGTGAGGCCATTTGGTTGAGGATATTTCTTGGTGAATTTTGATTTCCTTAGATCAGGTCTACCCTTCTTCAATGCAACAACCAAAGTTGTATTGCCATTGCTAAGAACCTTGTGTTTTATGCTCGGACGAAACACATTTGAGATTTAGTATCACTATGTTCGTGAACATATTCTTGCTAGTGATCTTCGTTTGGAGTATTGTCCCATGATAGAGAATATAGCAGATGTCACCAAGGTAGTGTCCCAGAAGACCTTGCTTCCTCATCTTTGGCTTCTTGGAGTTCAATCAGCATCCGGTGCTGAGATGGGGTGTTAGTGATCTTCATCTTCCTCACCTCTTGACTGCTTTCTTTTTCTTCCTATCCTAGGCACCCATTGAGGTGAGGCCATGTTAGCTAGGGTTGGCCACCTTGTTCTCACTTTTTTCCTAGACTTCCCTATAGCTTGCATCATTTTACTTTGCTAATTTGTTGATGAAATCATCATTATGATGACATGGAATTTCTTTTTTAGTAGGTCATGATGGTTATAGATGGGTGAGTAGGGCAATGCCACCCTATGTAAAGGCCTGGCCCCCCGTCATTCCCATCATCAATTCTTACATCATTTGTTGGTCCCTCTTGCTTGATATCCCACCTTGGTAGTTCGTGTTTGTTTATACAGTAGAAGCGGGAGACAAACTCATCGCCCTATTTATAGGCCTTGCCCCCTGTCATTCCCATCATTAATTCTTGCATCATTTGCTAGTCCCTCCTGCATGGGATCCCACCTTTGTAGTTTGTGTTCGTTTCCTCTACACTCTCTCTCTCTCCTTGTCTCATGCTTTCTTTGTGCACCCTCTTGCTCAGGATCCCACCTTTGTAGTTCGTGTTTGTGTACAGCAGTAGGATTCTACTTGCATTTCCTCTACACTCTCTCTTTGTCTCATGCTTTCTTTGTGCACTCTTTCAAACTATAACAGTCCTGCATAGCTAAAACAACCCCTAGCAGATCCACCGTATGGCAGGGCTACTAAACGGTGACTATTCTTGTAAGTACCGAAGAACGCAATTGGCACACTGTTAATGCTTCTGTCAAGGTTTGGAGGAGAAAGAACTCAATAAGTTGATAGAGAAACATATATCTACTCTAGAATATGTCAGCCACACCAAACATCTACCTTTACTTACTCTGCTCAATCTTGGGAGAAATATCACAGCAAGGTAACTTCTCATTGGGATCCATACGTGTCAAAACGGATCTACAATTTGTCATATGAAATTTCACAAGGATTTCCTTGGTATACTTCTACTGATGAGAAAGGAAAATACCCTCCCTAGTTTGTCAAATCTCAAAACCCAAGAAGAAATGAAGAAGGTCAAGGTCTATCATCTCATGATAGAGTGAACCCAATCTACATGAGCTTTCTCCACCTCAGCTCGCGAGTCACAAAACTTGATAAAAGCATGATCCTTAGATTGAAGAACGTACACCCAAGTGTACCTCAAGTAGTACAAACATATCGAGAGTCTATCCAATTGACTCAGTTCTCATGGGTCCACATAGATCTACACATACCAAATAGAGGGGAACCGAAGCTCGATGTGTTGCCTCCTTCGGGAAGGCAGCTCATTGTTATTGCTGTTGAGAAATGTGGTGCCAAAGAGCACAAGGAAGAGGTAGGGAGTGAGAATGAGTAGCCAAACAAGATAAAACCATAGCATGCAACCACATGAGCAAAGGGGATTATCCCACATTGATGTACAAGCCCAAGGGCGTACCTCCTCATTTAAAAGGAGACCATTTCAAGCAATGAAATATATCACTTGCACACATCTCAAGGGCGTACCTCCTCATTTAAAAGGAGACCATTTCAAGCAGTGAAATATATCACTTGCACACATCTCAAGCCTCTTTATGAGTGCAAGTCTTAATCTTGTAACCTAATTATGCTTGAGTCTATTGCACACATACTCATCATCTCATGAGTGTACTTAGGCACCATCCACCCTAGATTAGCTTAATCATATGTCATTAGTAGATCATTAGATAAACCCTAATCTCCATAGCTATGTGTGTAGGAGATATCATGAATCTTAACATGGTATCAAAGCCTCCCCTTTCCTCTTTGAGCTTCTCCAAATCATTCACTTTAGCTCATTAGTAAACTTTTATCACTAATCATAATCATGAACTCACTAATCATAATCTTATACTCATTACCTCCTTGTGGTCAAAATTTCATTTGCTTGGTTCTCCTTGTACTCACACAAACATTGGAGAAACCATCTTAGCCACACATTATCCATCTCCAAGGGAAGCTACAGTTCCAAGAATACATGTTGAATCGCATGCTACAACCCATATGAACTAAACTTTTAGTGACTGGTTATTTAACCCATTCACCTTGTGTGATTTAAATTAGTCTAAGCCCTTTGGTACACTTGTTACTTACTGTACAAGGAATCCACAACACGAAGCTCATGGAAAAAAATGCATGCATCGTCATATACCAAATAGAAAACCAGTCACTAGAAGAGATGCAAATCTGCCCAATTTTTGAGGTTTTGAGCTAGTTTTTTTGGGCACAGGCCACTTGTCCTCAACTAGGGTAGGAAAGCTATACTAAAAGCCCCTTGAATGCTTGCATCTAAAAGTTCAATTTCACCCTCCATATGTTGTTACCTCTAATCACCTTGATTAAGCATTAATCATCATCATTAGTGTAGTATTAGCAAAAATTACTTTCACTACACTCAATTCAATTTGAGTGCATAGTTTGCATCTAAATCGTCTTCATTAGCTTGAAATCAGTCATTGCACGAAAAATTAGAGTTTAATCTTGTAAGAGAGTACAGACATTGCCATAGAGACTTGTCACAAACTTATGGTAAGACCCTCTCACATGGAATCAAACATTAGGAAGTTCATTAGGGAAGAGTCACGTATCCTCAGATAAATAAAGCATCTCACAAAGCAAAGCATGAATGCACAGAGTACAATCCTCGGCATGTCTAAAGCACAAGTGCATGACATGACCACAACATATAGCATGGCATCCACACACTAAATGCATCAAAGGCACATAAGGAAATAAAAAACAAAGCATCCAAGCACCAAGCATCAAGAGACAACAAGAACAACAATGTCCACACCAAAGACATTGTCAAAGAGCCAAGAGTCAAGCCAAAGAGCAAAGACCAAGGGCCAACAAGCATCTAGCAATGTAAAGAAGGATACGACATCAACATGAATAATAAAGGAAGCAACAAGGGATCTTCATCAAGCAAAATCAAGAAGATCTGGAGCTAGCATAGAAGAGCAGCACTAAGCAACATCGAGCTACCAACCACTACCCTAACATAAATAATATATTGTAAAGGCCACCAAATGAGTAGGCAAATTTGTATGTTTTGAGAACACTTGACCACCAAAGAGTAGCCAAAGCAGCACCCTAGGGGAGTGAAAATCAACCTGACCATCTCTAAAATTAACCTCTAAGCTAGAGAGTAACCCAACCAAACAACCTTTAAGTTACCCAACCAAGTTATAAATGAGAAGGGGTGAAAATATCTTATAAAACTCGCATCTGACCACCTTGCAGTAGCTTAAGAAAATGGCACCTAGGGGGGTGTCCGAGAAATGTGGTGCCAAAGAGCATAAGGAAGAGGTAGGGAGTGAGAATAAGTAGCCAAGGAAGAGAAAAGCATAGCATGCAGCCACATGAGCAAAGGGGATTATTCCACATTGATGTACAAGCCCAAGGGTGTACCTCCTCATATAAAAGGGGACTATTTCAAGCAATGAAATATATCACTTGCACACATCTCAAGCCTCTTTATCAGTAAAAGTATTAATCTTGTAACCTAATTGTGCTTGAGTCTATTGCACATACTCATCAACGAGTGTACTTAGGCACCATCCACCCTAGATTAGCTTAATCATGTGTCATTAGTAGATCATTAGATAAACCCTAATATCCATAGCTATGTGTAGGAGATATCATGAATCTTAATAGTTACTTGCCTCAAGACAAGCCTCGCACATGCTCTCAGGAGTTTGGATAGCTAGGAGCCCCTCCACTAGCTCATATCTATATATACACTGCAGGTAGTGAAAACTCAAATGGCACATAATAGTATTTGTTGACTTTTGCAGTGGTACTTTTGTACAATATGTATATCATAACACATGACTAGAGTATATGTACATACACCCACAATTAATAATACATTTGCAATCATTGTTTGCACATCAAAAATGCACTGTTGCATTACAATAACTAGAGTTCATAGAGAAACAGTTCCAAACACATAACTTCCAAAAGTGCCCAAAAAATACCTTGCAAAGGTGGAGACGTGCTTGAAACACGAATCCGGCCACAAAATTTTTGTACAAAGTACTCATGACCATACAGATATCATTGCTCTGTGGAAAGCCCCTCAAAAGTCGATGGCAAGGATAAAGTATCCACATCCAAGGAATCTAGATCCAAAATGTAAGTTTTAAGAGTGGGTGTTCTCACAAAAGTGATGCGTGAAAACCATGCAAGATGAGGTTTGTGGATGATGATAGAAGTGGCACATGCACCTCGAATGGTGTCACATAATCACATGGGTGAGGGGGTGTCCCCAAAAAGATGTGTCAATGGTAGGGGAAAGAAACTCCTCAATAAGAGAAAGAGGGTGCTCAAATACAATGCTCGATGGTGAGGATATATGAGCTACGAGGGGCTCCTCCCAAGGCTCAAAATGTAGCGATACAAAGCTCCATGTGTGAAGCTCCTCATGATATACCATGATGTGGACTTTTTTACTAAACCTTGCTAACTTTTTGTATATATTCAAAACCCCCTCCCCTTTATAGATGATATACCATGATGTGGACTTTTTTACTAAACCTTGCTAACTTTTTGTATATATTCAAAACCCCCTCCCCTTTATAGAGAGAGAGAGAGAGAGAGAGAGAGCAAAAAGAAATTAAAAAAAATAAAAAATAAAATCAAAACTCCAAAAAAGAAACAAAAGAGGAGTTTATTCTTTTTCATGCACACACATCTCATCTTTTATGTGTATTTTGTGCCTTGATTTACTCCACGCACATCTTTTCACATCATGGCACATCTACTTGCATGTGTTCTTGACACCATCCCACCATCATGTGAGCGTTCCCATGCCACAAGTGTCATGCACATTCTTAGGTGGTATGAGGATTGGTGGGGTGTATTTCCATTCCTTGAGGATACTTGGAAGTATTTAGCCGATATCATGTTGAGCGAGCCATGTTCATCTCATGATGAAATGATGTACCAACATTCATTGCATTCCATGACTTTTTGCCCTTTTTTTTATTTCTCTAAGGTCACATGGATTTCTTCCTTACACATCTTCACATGGAGTTACTTCATTTTGACCCTTGCATTGCTCCATCGGCCGAGGTCACACAAGTTTTATCAATGTGCAACGGGTCTTGCTTCGACACTTGCCATGTTGTTACACCTACCTAAAAGTGAGGAAGATACTTCCAACAACAAGGAATGGAAACTCTACCAAAGGTCTTCTAGGATCCCTGAGTACGAGGAGAAAGAAGAAGATAAAGGAGAATACCCTTTTAGAAGAAAATTGGTTTTGTTACTTTGAAGCCATAGACACCCATATAGATTTTTGCTATCATTGTGGAAGAAGGAGTTGAACACCATCCCTAATATAGTTAGGTTAGTGACCATTGAAAGAGTAGAGTCATTTAGATTCCCTTAACCAAAAAATCTCTCATACTCCTGTGAAGAAGAGACAAAACGGCCTTTAGGTAAAGCTGAAAGAGAGGCCAAATGAAACGTGGAAGAAAGTGCCAAAGTCAAAGACCTTAGACATGTCCCTCTCACAACTTCAAGTTGTACACCGTGGGAGATCTCTTTGTAAACTGAAGTGTAGGAGTAGCACCTGGCAAGGAGTCAAAGACCTTAGACATGATGTCCCTCACCACTTTAAGTTATACACCGTGGGAGACCGCTTGTAAGATGAAGTGAAGGAGGTTAACCTAGTAGCACCTGGCAAGGAGTCAAAGCTGGTCTTCATGGGAAAGATCTCACTCCCAAAGAGAAAAAGGATCTCATAGATCTTCTCACCAAATTCCAAGACTGCTTGGCTTCGAAGGACATGGACATGAAAAGTGTGCCTCCAAAAGTAATCAAGCACACCATTCCTATTGTGGAAGGAGAAGGCCAGTGATAAAAATTGCTTCCCCAATGAATCCAAAGTACTCAAAATGGTATACAAAAAAGCGATTAATAGGCTTGTAGAAGATGGATTCATTTATGAGATTGAACACACAGAATGGGTCTCACCATTAGTGATAGTGCCCAAGAAGAACAGAATGGGTCTCACCATTGGTGATGGTTCCCATAAAGAACAAAAAAATAAAGTATGCATGAAACTGTCCAAGACCACTATCCATTACCCTTCACATGGAATCTCGCATCATGGAATGTGTGTTAGAGTACATATCACAAGAAAGGAGGCTTACATCTTCCTTGATGGATTTTTGGGCTATAACCAAGTGTCAATAGACCCAAAGGACCCTCACAAAATGGCATTTGCCATTGAATGGGGTACGTACGCTTATAGAGTTATGTTGTTTGATTAAACCAACACCCAAGGACATTCCAATGATTAATGTGCATCACATATAAGAATTATCTATGAAAATTCCTTGAAGCATTCATGGATGTTTTTGTGTCAACTTAATGTGAAAAGCACATATTTGGTGTCTAAGAAAAGTGTTAGAGAGATGTAGGTCGTACCAAGAGGATCTCTTCTAACCCTTTGAAATGCCAATTTTGGGAAAGACATCAAAGTTATCTTGGGACATATTGTCCCAAAGCATGGCATTTGGACATATGATAGCAAGGTGTGGCACATTCTTGACCTACCTCCTCCCACTAGCAAATTTCAAGGGTGTCCACATCCTTTCATGGGGCATGGTCTGCACTTTATCGTATTGGTATGCCCATACAATATCAAGACCATTGTACCATATATTCATTGTCTTTGGTAGACTAAAGAGTGTTGGTAATCCTATAATACCCTCAAGAAAGAATTGACCGTGGTGCACTACTACTAAGACCTCCCAACTAGGATGTCATATTTCATGTGCGCATCAATGCATGAGAATTTTCAATTGGTTGTGCACTAGCCCAATCACAAGAACATAACATGGATTTCCAATGTACACACAAGATTCATTAACAAAGAAGTCTCTATCTTATGAAAATTCACATGATGTTTTGCTTTTTTTTAAATGATGGGGGAGAGAACTTATTAGGAAATTGTTATAGATTGAGTGAACAAGTATATGTTTCTCGATATTGGAGTTTTCAAACACAATTGAAAGAATATTGTGAGAGTTCACGCATCACAAAGAACTCATAGTTATTAAAAGAGTTGGAGAAGGATGACAAGAAGGTGGCGAGCATATAAACTCAACCACATCACAAGGTGGCACTCTAAACAAAAGGTTGCAAAGAGAAATGAAGTATCTCTCAAAGAAACTATTGCATTTGACATGAAAGAACAAGATTAAAGGGTGTTGTCTTACAATGAAAACACAAGGATGAGGAGTCAATTTGTGTTGTTGTTGGGAGATTTATTGAACATAGATCTTTGCAAGGCTATTTCTCGTGAGATTGTCCACAATTTCCATGACACTGCGAAGATGAAGACGAGGAGATATATGGTGCAATGCCTAGTGAGAACAAATATCAAGAGCATAGACTTCCTAGCTTTGATTGTAGGGAAGAGAGATAGATCTTGTTTAAATCTTACATTATTGGGATTGAGTGACAAGTTTGGGTAGACAGTGGATGACAAATCTGTCTCTGCACGTGTAGGCATGTGTTTGTATTTTCACAAGAATGATGTGGGTAACAATGGTCTCTCTTGCTTTAAAATTGCCACAAGTTAGTATAAATGGTTGCATTGGAGGAAAAAATTCACTAACCGTACATCAATCCTTCATGATGGGTTCAAGAGGAGAGAGGTGAATTTGAACAAGCATTTGAATCATGGTTTAATGTTTTTTATCTTGATTTGCTTCATTTTCAAAAAATGATGATGAGAATATGTTCTTGCACATCCAGTTATGGATTTTGTTCTGCAGAATTAGTATCCTTGGGAAATTTAAGGCTGGAAATTTATCCAATGGTCCCAATTCACATTCTCACAATCCTTGTCCTTAACATATTGATGATAGATCCTAGTCTAGACCTTTAGGACCTTCATGTTTTTGATGTTTGGTTATTGAGTCTTTTGTGGCTTGATAATCAAGAAAATGTTTGAGGATTCTTTGTATCAATATTGATAAACAAGGATTCTTTGTATCAATATTGATGAACAAGTACTAACTTCCCATTATGTTTCAAGTACATAAAAAACATTCAAGATTTCATCAGCCTAGTGGTGTTTGAACTCTAGCCACCCATAATAACTTAGTGCTTAATAACTCATCAAGAGTTGCTTGATGTGGAGGGAGAGGAGGGCTTCCTAGTGTGGCTTTTTATGTGTTAGACTGGTTTTTTATGTGTTAGACTGCTAAGGAAAGTAGATGGTTTGCCAAAACGAAAAGCACCTAGTTGACTGCCAAAAACGGACTATCATGTGGGCCCCTTGCATCACCTATCAATGTTTTGAATCCTTTGTACATTGTCTAGTAGTTCTAGTGTGTACTTCTCAAGGTTTCTTATGCATGAGAAAAACAAACACTAGAGCACCCCAAGAAGATCACAAAAACTTCACCAAGATAAGGTGAAGAGACATTGGAATGATTCATTAGAATCACATCATATACGAGTGTGATGGCCATCATCCCCCCTCCCAACCCCCCAAAACACCCAAAAACACATACCCACACAAAATAAATATCCTAAGGACTTTTGACAACAAAATTCTTGTATATATACATGTGTGTGTGTGTGTGTGTGTGTGTGTGTGATGATTAATCTACTTGTCCGCTTTTCATTTTTATCGACACAAAAATGTCTCTCGATGATAAAGTTCGATTGTACAAAAATGTATCTTGGATGATCTATTGAAAAAGCATTTGCTCAATGCTTCACCCTCATGTTGTTACTATGTATGACGGATGTGCTCTATTTTGTAAGGCTCCCTTTATAAGTAACAATCGTTATGATGAGCACCCAACACGTCCTAGTTTAGACACAAATATGGCCATATGGTTAGGAGATAGCTTATGTAGCCTTGGCAATCTACCAAGTAAGATGTACGCTTTGGCGAGCTATTTCAAGTTTATAAAAAAACATTCAAGATTTCATCAACTTGGTGTTTTTCTTAAGCAATGTACTAAGTGTTTTTTGGTCAACAATAGACACCTTCAAAGTGAATAGATTCTTTTTTATTTTTTCAATAAGTTGTATAGATTATAGTTGGTGTTTGAACTCTAGCAATCCAACCACCATAATAACTTACTGCTTAATAACTCAACAAGAGTTACCATAATAACTTAGTGCTTAATAACTCAACAAGAGTTACCTGATGTGGAGGGAGAGGAGGGCTATACCTAGTGTGGCTTTTTAGGTGTTAGACCGCTAAGCAAAGTAGATGGCTTGCCAAAACATAATGCACCTAGTAGACTACCAAAAGGACTATCATGTGGACCCCTTGCATCAACACTCTATGTTTTGAATCCTTTGTACATTGTCTAGTAATTTTAGTGTATTCTCGAGGTTTCTTCTACGTGAGACAAACAAGCACTAGAGTACCCCAAGAAAATCACAAAAACTTCACTAAGATAAGGTGGAGACACATTCCTATACATATACCTCTCTCTCTCTCTCTCTCTCTCTCTCTCTCTCTCTCTATATATATATATATATATATATATATATATATAATCTACTTGTCCAATTTTCATTTTTATCAATGAAGTTTTGACGATACAAAAATGTCTCTTGGTGATTAAGTCTGATTGTACAAAACTGTCTCTTGGTGATTAAGTCTGATTGTACAAAAATGTCTCTTGGATGATCTTATTGGAAAAGCATTTGCTCAATGCTCCATCCTCGTGGTGGTGGTGTGGGTAACGGATGTGCTATTTTGCAAGGCCCCCTTTATGAGTAACAGTCATTATGGTTAGCACCCTGCATTTCCCAGTTTAGACACGGGACAAGTGGCAATCTACCAAGCAGGATGCATGCTTGGGCAGGCTATGTGACCGCATTAGTGAGTGTTGCGGATTTTTGTAGCTATGCTCTTTTGTTGCAAGTCCATGTTCACCTCAGCAGCCATTTGCAAGACAATTGCTTTTGACTGTCAAGCGCGTAGTCTCAATGGGACTTTTTCACTCAAGTAGATGGATCATGTGGTGTCATCTTAGGACTAAAAAAGCCATGGCTAGAAGCAGGCCATGGCTTTTTGACTTGGAGGTTAGTCTCAATTGCTTTTTAACTTGGAGGTTAGTCTCAATGGGCAAGTAGATGGATCGGGTGGTGTCATCTTGGAACCAAAAAGCCATGGCTAGAAGCAGGCCAAGTTAACCACCACTCGGACTAAGGCCCACTAGCAAGATTGTGTTCTCCTTTATTGGGCCCTTTATTATTACCACCACATCCATGAGGTACTGATCTCAGTGCCACTGCTATGACCTACTAATCTCCCAAAATAAACATCAAAATTTTGACAAGAGGCAGGCCTAAGACCTCATAAAACCAAGCAAAACATCAATTAGCTCTGCTTTGGCATTTGGTCGCATCTACAAGATCCCTAAAATAATGAAAAGCTAACAGACAATTACTTCTGAAGGGATAAAAATTTTGCACGATATTTGAAGCCCTCTACATAGATGAAAAAATTTTCCACCTGTGTATCCAAAGTCCCCCCTGTTGACTCCAGGACTACGCTGTAGCACAATTGAGGCGGAATATATAGACACACTGCTAGGCCTTGAAATGTTGCGAGACAAACACCTTACACTTGTGTCACCACGATGCATGCAGATACAAAGAATGATGTGCAACTGCTCTATCTGCAACATACAGTGACTTCCGTGAGCCCATCTCACCATTGTAGGCAAAGCCAGCAGCAGCATGGCCAATATCATAGCAAAGCAGAGCCTCAATGCCACAGGGCATTGATGAAGCACACCAGACTAGCTGAAGTAGAAACTCAAGGCGAATCTCGTTGGGTTGAAGCCTGCTAAGACAGCTGCCCGTCCAAAACAAATACAATACAGCATCAGTTCGCGCAGGCAAGAAAATGATTTTAAAAAACAAGTTTGACCATCAAAGTCCAAATCTTTTTCCTCGAGGTTTCAAAAAAAAAAAGGATATTCAGTTCACATATCGTTCACTTCTTTATATCACCACCCACCATAGTTGCATGAAATGGAAACGTTTCCGTGTCTCCAATTATATCACCCATTGATTTGTCTCATCTAGTGCTTGCTTATTGACTTTCTACAAATTTTGCTCACTATTTATTTCAAATTATGATGGTGTACTCCTCAAGCTTTTCCCTAGTTATTAATTTTCTCACTATTTTTATATTATGCATCATACATCAATGTTTCCTAGCCATTTTTGTTTCCTAGTTTTGAGCCATTGCTGTTGCCCAGAGGCCGGACTCTTGGGAAACGACGTTTCCGTGTTTCCGGGCTAGAAAACGGCTGTTTCCTGTTACTATACCACCCACAAACTACAACATTCAAAATGAGGAATCCCTTACAATTGGGAACTGAGACACACAGCCCAAGGCTAAAATACAAAATATATAGAGGTGCACACACACATACACTTACTATATAGGCATATACAAGCATGTAGTGTATTATTTGTATATGCCTAATATATTTGTATTATTTGTATATGCCTAATATATAGGCGTATACAAGCATGTAGTGCATACACACACACTTAATATACAAGCATGTAGTGCATGCATCTGCTTGCATGCATGCGTACAAAAGGTATAAGTAATCACACTTGAAACTTGCAAAAGTGGTTCCAAACCCTCTTTGTGACTACCTTCAATATGAAAAACCATTACTCTGCCTTTTTACTGCATATTTACAAAAGGAAACAGAGAAGCTTTCTAATGTAAGAGAATACCAGATGTTTGTATAAGGCCATATAACCTAACAAAGATGTAGCAGTTGCACTTACAAAATGGGAAGATAATGATGATTATCACGATCGGAAACAGAAAGAAAGTTGTCTTGTCCAAAAATGGCAGAACTGACAAAGCCAAAGAAACTTTTTAGTTCAAATCTCTATTACAATTTGTCCTCTTTTGTTTAGTTAAAACTTTATCAGAATTTTTCACATCATGATTGTGGTGGGGAGGTTGGGAATCTTGCCAACTTTCTCAAAAATATATATATGATACAAATATTGACTTACCATCATAACCCAGAAAGTTTAGATAGTGATAATAAGAGAGGGCGACCATGAAGAGTATGTTGGAAAGTATAGCTGGAAGAATGCCTTGTCCAATTAAGAGAGGTGATAGAAAATAATGCAGCACTGTATCACAACACACCCCATTAGGCTCCAAAAATATATATGATTTAATAACAACTTGATCAAGCTGAATGAGCCAAGGATTTTTACTACTAAAAGAACAAATACTGAAGATGTGTTTTACCATAAAGAGAGACAAATAGAGGGAAGTAGGAGTTGCAATGAACATCGAATGCGTAAAGCCTGCTTCAAAAATCGAGTTCAAGAAGACCAAAAGAATGCATGCAAGGTTACACTTAATCTCAGGCATAACCATAAAAGGGCATTGTACCACAACATTTAATTAGCATATATCTTACTCAAATGGAGTCTCTCTCTCTCTCTCTCTCTCTCTCTCTCTCTCTCTCTCTCTGGTTTTGGTCTATTGTCCCAAGTCATTGCCTTCCAGGGCCAGTGCTGCCTAGGACTGTACCTGATGAAGCAGTGCTGACATAAAGCACCTATACCAGGAGGTCCAAGACCAACCCTGAACGCTTCCCAGATACCCATCAATAGTTTCATTCAACCAGTCCCACATGGATACACCCGATGACAATCACAAGGGTCCGGGAGTCAGATGACCTTATGGAAGCACAGACTGGCAGCACCAGAGCTACCTCAACTACCTTGCCTCCAAGAGTTACATTGGAGACAGCAGTCCATTTACGCATGCCCGAGTCCTACTGGACCAAGATGACCCTCCACGACAGCTCTGGATCCACAAGATCCTTCAGAGACAAGAGTACTCCACCACAGGCGGTGGATGTAGGGAGTCTGTATGAGGTCACAGATGTGGAGGCACATTGATCCCTCTTAGCCAAACAGAGGGCATGTACCTAAGATGCTGAGTCTTCCCATTCCTTTAGCTGGGCATTTTTTCTTAAGACATACGTTGAAACATTGTCATACCCAAGGATGTTCTTTGTTCATAGCTAGATTGTTTTATTTCTATTCAATGATAGAGTTACTGCATGGATGTACTCATAGTTACCATGAAACATGTTTCTTTCCCAGGCAAACACGTTTCAACAATGCAAACGTTTCGAACTTTTCAAACGAGTTTATTTCAGCTTTTTTTCTATAAGGTCAAAAAGAAAACCTCTTTTTTAGGGCGGGGACCATGACACTAACGTTATTATTGATAAAGGACTAGCCCAGAAGTGCATATTCCTCCGTCATACTACACACCACCCTTGGGGAGGATTGACACCACTTAGGAGATGATCGCCAGCATCACAACCTGACAGATCTACAAAGCCAGATGCACAGAGGCGATTGAGGACATTCAGATAGTGTATCTGTATTATTTGGCGAGATATCATCCATACTCTTATGACCAGGTGGTCTCATCTACAAGGGCCAGCCAGATCAGCGCAAGCAAAGCGCACTATCTTAAGGAGACTGGGAAGATAACGCGCAAGCAAAGTGCACTATCTTAAGGAGACTGGGATCACACGATCTTCTTCTCATGGACTCCCACTGCACTTTCTTGGCATATGTTGTCAGTTTCTCAACATACTTTTCATGTGTTTGAGCTTTGTCTTTCTTTTTGTATGAGTTTGTGGAATGTTTCTTGATGATCATTGGCATCTGGCATTTGTTAGACATGTAAGCCCCCTATTTAAAACGTTTTTGAACCCTTACATATTTGTATGATACAATGTATGTCTTTTACATTGAACCACGGTTTCCAGGTTTATCCGTGTATTAAGTACTCAACCCGCGCGTAGCTGCAATATTAAGAAGCGGAATATGCCAGAATACAAAGGGTCAAATCAAAGGGATTTTTTCCTTTTACTTTTTAGAAATCCAGGATTTCTCTTTTCTCTCCTCTCCTTGTTCCTTGGTTGTCCATGGTTAATAGATAGATAGATATCTGGCTTGCAATCTCACTGGGCGCAGCCCACCCACACCTACAAGTTCCATTTCACTGGCTCCAGCTCCCAATCCGCAGTCTCCCCTTTCTCATCTACGCTACAGTCAAGCCCCTGCTCTACTCTGTTCGCCTCCACCCAGTCCACCAGCTCGGTTCGCCTGGAGCTTGACCACCCAGCTGAGCAACGGCTAAGATCCCTTCACCAGCACCCAACTTGCTCACTGGTTTGAAGAAATTCAGTAATCCTATGTTTTCTCCCTTTTTAAAAAAAATAATGAGCAGGTTCTCTGCAAAAAATGTTAGGCGCAAGAAAACGTCCTTTGTGGGCGCTCTCTCCTCACCAAGAAAACTGGCTGCCACATGCCAGAATGAGTGGGCTGCCAACATTCAAGAAGAAATTCTCACATTACAGAAAAAGTCCTTGAAGCTGAAGAAGCGGCTCCAAGAAGTCAAGCACCCTCTCAATGCGGTGGAATCTCACAAGAACATGAAAGCAGCACAAGCGCAAGCAATCCTCATCAAAGTAAAAAGAGGTCAGGGCACCATCCAACCCTGAAACGATGGAAGTCCTCAAGGCGAAAATCAAGACTCGAATCAAGGTCTCACAAGCAGTGGAAGGGAAGGTTGCCATCCAATTGAGGAAGCAGAAGCAACTGGAAGCTCTTGCCCTTGAGCTAAGAATTGGAGATTTTCCAGATGGATGGTCCATGCCTTGCAACAACGACGGTGCGACATTCCAAACAATGGCCAAGGCAACACCACAAGATATAGACAAGACCACCGAGATCGAAAAGACACAAGTACTAAGAGACTTGCCATTGTCACCTTCGTGCCTAAAAAAAGTAAGATTAGAGATACTCATGCAATCCAAGATTCTCAAAGGCACCAAGCTTTGGATTTCTGAAGAGCTCACACCAATGCAAGCAAAAAGAGCAAAACTAGAGAAGGTGACGGCAGCACCAGGGCAGGAACGTGGGACATCCTCCACGGTAGGAAGGGCTCTCATCCAAAAGTTCTGCACCATCAAACAAGCCAATTCCACAAAGCACTAGCTGCCATCGGAGACTTTTAACCACTAGCACCTAGTGGAACCACACCCCCCCCCCCCCCCAAGCCACCCCAGCGGCTAGCCTTAGGCCCAAGAGCCTCCCGTAGTTACCATTTTTCATCGCCCGTAAGCGCTCTTTATCCGCCTGTAGGTGATGCCACCAAGGAAGCAGCTTGTGGGGTTTTGAACCCAAGATCTCCTGGTCCTAGGCAAACAGCTTCACCATTTGGGCTATCACCTCATTGGCCACCTAGTGAAAGTCTTGACTGGGTATCCATTTTCTTTTGTTTTGTAAGCTTCATGGCCCCTCGGTCCTTAACTGATGTGATGCACTTGTATTGGTCGCATAGGTCTTATTTGGCCTCTTGCATGCATTAAAATTATCATTCCTCTCTCTACTCTAGAGGATGTAACATACCTCCAGCCCTAAGGCGTTCAACCTTATTCACTTGACATCGACGACACTTTACGACATTGTGGTCACATTCATGTGTGAAGTAAATTTTGGTATGGCAGGAGGTAGGTGGGGGTGGCAAAGGTGGTGGCGGTGGGTTGGGTGGTGTACACGCAATGGAGGAGGAGAGCTAGGTGTGGTCGGCTCCAAGAGGGCGTGTGGGGATGGTGAGCTCGGAGATCAGTGAAGCAAGCTCAGGGGATCCCATAATATAGTCCACCGTGCTCGATTGTCACCAATTGGCCGACCATTTGGTCCATCTCCAGTTTTGTGTCTCATTCACTTGAGGCCAGGCCGGTGTCTCATGTGAAGAGGCCAGTATTTTTGCTTAACATGGACGGGAGCCAGACTGGTGCCACCCGTGTGTTAGCAGGATGGTGTCGTATGGACGGGAGCCAGACTGGTGCCACCCGTGTATGACCTGGACTGTGTTCTATCCATGGGATTGTCACGCCATGGAAGAGCCAGTATTTGTGCCGTCTTGCCTATGGGACTGTCACTCCATAGCATAGTAGCAATGAAACGCGTTTCGCATCCCCACTGAAGTACGAAACGTTTCGAAACGTTTCGTTAAATTTGAAACGAGTTTTTTATGCTTATTTTTTTTTAATGTCAAAATTGGGGATTTTTGCCGTTTGAAAACGTACGGCTCAAAATTTGGGCCTTTTTCAGCCTTGCGCACGCGTTTCACAGAGAGAGAGCTTACGTGCGAGTTTCACAAAGAGAGAGAGCGTGCGTGCGTGTTTGCTACAGCCTTGCAACTAGCAGGTTTTACCTCTCTCTCTCTCTCTCTCTCTCTCTCTCAAGACTCTCTCTCTCTCTCTCTCTCTCCCTCCTCTAGCTTTCTCTCTCTCTCAAGACTCTCTCTCTCTCTCTCAAGACTCTCTCTCTCTCTCTCTCTCACACACACACAAACACTTTGGTCTTTACGTGCGTGATTTTATGGATTGCCACTCTTTGGTCTTTACTATTTAGACAATCTTATTGTCATTTGGTTACTTGTAAGTTGTTAAATTCGGTATCCAGAGGCCAAGGTTGGCATGTCATGAATCATGATGTCAAATATTGATATGATATCGTGATTCGTAAATCAAATTTCAAATTGCAATGTCTTGCTTTTATTTACACATTTTTAAGTCTATAAGATCAAGGTGACATGTTGTTTGTTTGCAGTCTTATAAACTGATATGAAACTTGTTGAGGGTCCCTATTGTTGGGTCTCCCCCCCCCCCCCCCCCCCCCCCCCCCCCCCCCCCCCCAGGTACCCCTCCCGTTTCATACTTTTGGGTCGGGCAATGAAACGTTTCGAAACGCGTTTCAAAAACCTTTTTTATGAAACTCCTGGCTACTATGGTCCATAGGGAGGCTCGTGCGCCTAGAACTGTGTTTTACCTATGGGACTGTCACTCCATAGGAAGACCAGGATTTATGTTTTATGTCGTGCCATTTTTGTGCCGACAGATGTTTTGTACTTGTTCCATGAACGGGAGATATGTCCATGATACTATTTGCACATGCACTCATGTTTTGCATGTTTGAAACTGTTTTCGCATGACTTGTATTCTTGTGTTTGCCTGCTTGACGTGCCACTTACTGAGTGGGGACGCCTGCCAGTGAGTCGTGAAGTTTGCTCTGTCTTCTGACGAAGTTTTGTTGCGTGTGAACAGGTGGTAAGTGTATTGCACTTGTTGGTTTAATAGCTTTATTTCTAACCTTTCATTTTATAAGGTGGTAAGTTCACATTCATTTAAAAGTGGGCACCCATTATGGGCACCCACATATGGGCCAAGGTGGGGAGCCACACTTAACCTTTTATGTGTGTGGGGGGGGGTGCATGGCCACCTACCCACACCACACCATGAAGCTGGCCGCCCCCATGCAAACGTGGGGAGCCGGCCAGCTGTGGTCGTTTAACTTCTCCAATCTCTACAAAAGAGAGCGACCACCCCACTCGTGGAAGGACCGAACCGGCGATCGTCTCCTCCTCTTCAGGCTGCGCCATCTCCATCACCTCAGCAGCCGACGGCTCCCTCTGTCCAACAGGCTGCGCTTGTTCACCAGCCTGCAGTGAGCAGGCTGCGCTTGTTCACCAGTAGGCTGCCCTCTACACTGCAGGCGGCGTAGGCTGCAAGCGGTGAAGGCTGCAGCCAGGCGTTCCCTTTCCTCTCCAGCAGGCGGCTGCCTCCCCTGCATAGCGGCTGCTCTTCCTCCCATACAGGCGGCTGTACTTTCTGCAGGTGGCTGCGCTTGTTCTCCAGTGGGCTGCTCTCTACACTGCAAGCGGCACACGCTGCAGCCAGGCGTTTCCTTTCCAAAGGCGGCTGCTCCTTCTGTCCTCTCCTCAGGCTGCGCCACCTCCACCTCCACCTCCACAAGCAGACGGCGGCTGTGCTCCTACAGCCAGGCGTTACCTCTCCAAAGGCGGCTGCTTTCCTCATCCTCCCCTTGCAGGCAGCTACGCCTCCTCCACCACAGCAGGCGGCTGTGCTCCTTTGCAGGCGGTTGTGTCTCCCTTCCATAGGCGGCATCTCCCTTCTTCAGGTGGCTACACCTTCTCCACAGGCAGCTACTCCTCATCCTCCTCGACAGGCTGCTGTGTCTTGGTGTCCACCACTAGTAGCTGCACACAGACACCTCGGGTATTGGTCTTCCATCTACGAGCTACGAGTAAGTGAATTCAGATTTAAGTAAAGAACTTTGTTGTAAATCTGATAAAGGATTCTCTCTACTGCTAACACCCGTTCAGTGCCAGGTAGTCCAAGCTTTTGGAGAACCACGGTCCAAAGGTGCCGAGATCGGGAGAGCCAGGCGTTAGTACGGGAGGGCCTGTTTGTGCGTGGTCCTGGAACACCAGTGGGGCGCTCTCCCCGCCGATTCCAGTGAAGGCACAGGACCGTAGAGACTGGACCACTCAAGTGGTCGCTCTCCTTCGAACATCTACTTCGAGCCTCTTGTTTGGTACTGTATTCATCTCAGTTGTACATGGACATCATCTGGTTCATTGAACCCATGGAGCATTGTATTTGTTAAATACTCCCAATAATATATCATATATTGAGGGGGGGTCGGCCCGTTCCGGCCCCAGTGCTGGTGTCCATCTATCAACATTTCATTTCATTTCAATTTTCAGTTGTTTTTAAGTTGTCCATTTCAAATTGTGATATTAAGTTGTGCTATTACGCGTGTGGGTGTCCAACGGAGTCCCACTGTTTTCGCCCATTATCCAGGATCATGGACTTCCCGGACCAGCGTTGCATGGGACTCTTCCTACTGGAGCTTCACAGACACAAAGATACACTCCTAAGAGAGTGTCGGCCACAACGACCACCCTTCCTTCCTCGCCATCGACCATCACCAGTTTCTTCCAGGCCTAGGGAGAGGATATCGGGATACAGGACCCCACAGGTCCACCACAAGATACCGCAGCTCCACCCCGTCCCCAAGGAGTCACTTCGGAACGGGCTTGCGCGCGTTTGATGTACCGGGCATCCCCAGCCCACTAGACACCAACCACGATCCTCCCATCAGCCTAGATCCAAGACATGCTCCATCGCCATCACCCCATCTTCTCATGTAACATGACAAAAGGGGATCTCTTGGCCATACTTAGTAACCCCATGCTCAAAAAACTGCAAAGAGGTGTACCCTCTACTAGAGGATGATGTGCCCCACATGCTTCATATTCTCATATACTGCATGATGAGGATCTCTTGTACTAGTGCATATACCCCATGTACTTCCCCATGATCATCACTGTATCAACCTCTACTTTCAGACAGCTATGTTATTTGTACTACTTTCAAAGCGCTATGATATTTGTACTACTTGCTTGGTTTTTCTTTTCCATGATAAGACATACCATGGATAGCATTGTATCACTTTGGTCTCAAAGACCCATTCAGTCTTTAGGAGACGTTTAATATAACACTCTCATCAGTTTATTGTACTTTTTAGTCTCATTTAGTTGTTCTCTTTGATGAGACACCAACTTCAAATGTACTCTCAGTTTTGGTCTCATAGGCCATTATGGCCTCTTAGAGACGCATATATCATTTCATTTTTCTCTCTCTCTCTCTCTCTCTCTCTCTCTCGCTCGCGCGCACGCGCACGCGGGGTGCCCAAGACCTACTAGGCCACATAGGTGCTCCGCCCATCAGCTCCAAGTCCAAGAGATGCTCCACCGATATAGAGATGCCCACACAGGACATGTGGACATTGATGCCCTTTACACAGTTCTTGAGGATGATGATGAGACCTCCACACCAGCCACCCTAGCTTGATGTTCCTTGGACCTTGGGTCATCGTGCTATTGTATTCCTGAGGATGCTACTTGTATTTGTAGCTAGTAGTCTTTTTCCAGTGTTTTATTTTTCTATTTTACCAGGATTAGTGTAACACTTGGATACTTTGTAACACCTTTTTTGTCTAGTGTTCTTTTGAAGACGATAATAAAAGTCTCTCTCTCTCTCTCTCTCTCTCTCTCTCTCTCTCTAGATGTACTAGATGCCACCCCCTCCACATTCAGATAGGTGCATGGGCAGGTCACTCGAGAGAAAGTCCGCTATGTAGACAATGTTCTATGCATGCCATTGAGATGGAAGAGCATTTCACGTTGAAGTGCCCAGCTTGTTCACACATTAAAGATAACTTCAAGCAACTTCTAGATGGATGTGAAGATATACAACAGCTTTTGCGGCCGAGTTTCTTTTCTCCCACCGTGCTAGGCACATTTCTCAACCAACTTTTGGATCATAGACAACACCTTGTAAGTAGTCAAACTAACACCCCCTAAAACCCTTTCATTTGAAAGGAGAATTATCTATGCTTTGTAACCAAATTTGGTCCCATGGGTCATTTATGGCCCCCAATGAGTGGACAAGAAAGTCATGCCAAACAGTGCAGCACGAGGAGGGACAAGACAGGATGAACAGGAAAGTAAGGGATCGAGCACTCATTATGCAATTCCCTAACTTAGAAGCAAGGAAAGAATTCTTGGCTAAAAGGCCAACACTCAAAGGCAAGGGGGTTTTCCTTGGCGATGACCTCACCCTCAACCAACTAGCACACATGAAGGAATGCATGCCCAACATCCAAGAAGCAAGAAAGGAAGGGAAGCTTGCATACTATAGAGAGGGGCGTGTGTTTATCACAGAAAGACGCGCCGAATGACGGTGTGAGACCCATGGGACCAGCCTTAGTGTTGCAGTATGGAATTGTAATGGAGCTCTAAGGCTTGATGCAGGTTTGTTTGAGGAGACATTCAAAGGGAGGGATGTTGTTTTCTAAACGGAGACACATGAGTGTCAAACAGGTACCTTACCTACGATGGGAGTCTACTTATCGTCCATGCCCACGGTCAGCGGGTAGCACTAGAGGATCGGGAGGGGTTGCAGTTCTGTTTTTAGGAGTGAACTAGGACATATTATCCAAGTAGTACGTCGCAATGATGAGGCTCGTTTCATAAAGATTAGAGTCAGGGCACAGAAGGCTAGAGATGTATACATTGCTGTATGTTATTTTGCTCCATCCACCTCTAGGTTTGCCACACAGGGACAGTCCCCCTACTATGCATTGTATGAGGACATTATAGGGTTGGGGGAGGTTTTGTTAGTTGGAGACTTTAATGTCAGGACAACCAATTGACAGACACTCTTTTTTGATAGCACAGATGACATGTTCAGAGAGATGGAGGTGGAGCATCTCAACATCGAGAGTCTCACAGGACACAGCCGCATGTACGGAATATGGAGAGTATCTTGTGGCTTTAGGAGGAGCACATGGCTTGGCTATATATATACCTTCATAAGGTCAGAAAAATCTGAACGTACGAATTGAGAGATTTGAGAAAGAAATAATAGTGAAGAAGGACAAAGACAAAAACAAAGCATTTGAAAGATCAAAAATAAATAAACCTAGCTACGAAGGAGAGGAAATCAAAAGATAATATCAAACTAAGACTTTTAATTAAGACAAACAAAAAAACAAAAACAAGCAAACAAACAAACAAAACAAAACAAAACAAAACAACACAAACAAAAAAACAAAAAACAAGAAACAAGAAAACAAGAAAACAAAACAAAACAATACTTCATGGTCTTTCCAGATGGCCTCTTTCAAGAGATTTCACGTGCTATCCTATGCAACATGGTGCCAGCACAGCTCCTCATCTCTGATACCTCATGTACAGAATCTTACAGTCTCGGCCCGCCCTATTGGAGTAGCTGCAGATCATGCATACCTCTCTTTCTCCCGGGATTGTCACTACTCCACGCAGCCTATCAGACATCAGAGATCGAGGATCGTAGATACCACTTCACTAGGGAGACTTCCTATATCTATACTTCCCAGGTATTTCTTGCTACAGCTAATTTAGACCCGCATGCGCCCATGGAGGAGCTCACTATGCAGATTGCAGTTCCCTTGCACTCATCCGCCACTACATCCTTTCCTCATTCTAGCACCAGATCCAGGGCTACATTGGGGACCGCTCCTCAGAATAGATGGTATGATGAGGAGCGCTGCGAGGTGAGAGCCCACTTACAGAAGGAAGTGGCTTTGGGAGTCACTACTCACATAGGCAGTCATGCATTGTCTTTCATCAACTCATACGGCGAAAGAAGAGAGCATACTTAGCTCAGCTTGAGCAGGACTTGTATCAGCTATTCCTGGGGCAGGATTCTAGAGATGCATGGAGACTTTTTTGAGAGCAACGCCCACCTATCCCCATTACCTCACCAGCCATTTGGGGTCAGTATGCCACTACTCTTTACCACGTGCCTGACCAGCCTGACCTCCCAGATCCACCGGAGCCTCGGCTGAAGGCCCCCACTTTCTTTCGGTTGGGCATGGTATATGATGCTATTGACAGGATGAAATCAGGGAAAGAGACGGTCTAGTTGCAGAGCATTTTATATATGCAAGAGATTTGTTGGCACCCTTGTTGACTCATATGTTCAACAGGGTTGCGTGAGGGCTTTCCGGCTAGTTGGAGAGATAACACCATTGTGCCCATATTGAAGTCTGGAGATCCCACAGATTCCAGCAACTACCGTACCATTATGGTCGGCCACACCTTGGCCAAACTATATGCATCTATTCTTGAGCATGAGTTGAGTATTTGGGCAAAGACACAGGGATTGCGAGCTCCAGGCCAGGCAGGTTTTCGACGAGGATACTCGACATTAGATCATATCTTTACGCTCAGAGCCATTATTGAGGAGGGCAGAGCACATGGTCGGAGGATATATTGTTGCTTTGTGGATTTTCGCAAGGATTTTGATACGGTACCACGGGCCAGGCTGATGCAAAGGATGTATGACATTGGGGTACCGCCAACACTCACTTGGGGGATACTTACTTTATATGAGTCAGTCACTGGCAGAGTCTTCTGGCAGAGTAAAGACTGCAGAAAGAAACTCAGACTTGATTCACAGCACCATAGGGGTGAAACAGGGCTGCCCTTTGTCTCCGACTCTTTTCGGGCTATACATTGATGAGGTTTCGCATTTTATTGATAGAGGAGAGGGGAGAGGTGCTTCCTTGGCAGGAGTTTGGATACCATTGCTTATATATGCTGATGATATAGTCCTTATAGCAGACTCTCCAGAGGGGATGTAGAGACATTTGGATGCACTACAGGCCTACACAGAGGCCAGGGACCTCACAATCAACCTAGGCAAGACTAAGGTTATGATTTTTAATACCTCAGTACAGTGGATTAGCAGATCAGCACCGGGTTTCATTTATAGAGGGGAGACTGTGGAGCAGGTTACCTCCTGTGTGTACCTGGGAGTCCTGTTTAGGGGCCCGGCTTTTTCCATGCGGGCAGCCACGGAGGCGAGATTGACACGAGGATATGCTGCCCTAGGGATGCTAGATAAGATGTGCTCACAGGTACGGCTTCAGGAGCCCAAGACCAAATTATGGTTCTTTGATACTTTGGTCTCCCCTACTCTACTATATGGTGCCCCCATTTGGGGACTGAGCCTAGATCATCGCCGTCGCCGCACGGCCGTGGGGGCGGGGGCGGGGGCGGGGGGCGTGGGGGGGGGGGGTGGGGGGGGGGGCGCCTACGATGGATGGGGGTCTATGGAGAGACCTCTTGTTATGATGATTGCTAGGATGAGACGTAGTAAGCCATCAGTCCCACATGAGATCATTCGAGCAGAGATGGCTGCTGCACCACTCGTAGTAGAGGCTCTTACCAGGTCAGTATCTTTCCTCCATAGTTTATGGGAGCTCCCTTGACACAAATATGCTAGGCTCGCTTTGGAGTCATCACGACAGCTTGCAGAAAGGGGAGATGAGACATGCTGGTATGCATAGATGACTACATGGTTCAGTCTACATGGGATCTCGATGGATAGATTGCCACCTTTTTAGTACTCTTTAGACGCCCCAGATGGCAGATCCAGATCCAGATGGCATGGGAGGATTAGAGAGATCATCACAAATCACTAGTACATACCCTCCAGGTAGTTCACCCTGGAGGAGCTTGTCTTCATGCTTCAGCGACCTATGAGGAATTTCATCCACTGAGGGCCCGTCTATACCCTCACACATTCATGAGCCTCATGCGCCCAAAGATGTCTCTGAGTGGACACTTTCGTCCCCTCTTAGTAGCTTCCCAAGTTTCCCATGTTTCCCACATTACTCTTGATCTCTAGATCTATAGATCTTTAAATCTTTCCTCACTTTTTTCTGTTACACACCACTGACATTTGTACTTCATCTGACCAAATTATTGTAACTTTTGGTCTCATAGGTCATTTTGGCCTTTCGAAGACGTTAATACAGATTTCATCTCTCTCTCTCTCTCTCTCCCCGTCAGTTACATCTTCAATCAAAGATTGTCCACACGTTGTACTATTTTGGTCTTGTAGGTCACTTTGGCCTCCAGTACAGCTTAATAAATATTTCTTTCTTTCTTCCAACCCCAAGGCATATTCTTTTGAACCCTCTAAATACAGAGCCTCTCCAATCCTTGATCAACAGAATTTATACAACCCCAACTGAAATTTGCTATGAAGGAGCCAAATATTCAACGAGCACCATTATTGAGCATGGTTTGATGTAATATCTATATGCTCTCACATGTCACTCCCACATTATCTCAAACCAATGCCCAAGCACGTAAGTAAAGATCCAGGCTTTAGGTGATGATTTAAGCCTCAAAAGATTGATTTCAGTGCACTTGATGCCTTGAAAATTCATGAGAACTGATCAAGGTTCAAGCTAAACTTTTGTCAATAACAGGAATTTTGCTAAGAGAGCAAAACTGTTTCAGTTTCATTTCTATTCAAGTAAACAAGCAGCAGCATAGTTGCTTTAAGCATACCATTCCACACGCTGCTCAACAGCATGACTGTTAACAGCTGCCTCTTCTCTGAGATAATGGTTGGAAAAGAGCCTGCAGGACAAAGAGGATATCAAACTCTGCACAACAACTTTGCAGGGCAGTCCGAGTTCTCGAACTAGCTCAAAACTTAAAAAATTGAAGTTTATTTTTAATTATTATTCTTCATGTGCTTTTTGATGTATAGGTTATTATAAAAGAGGGTGGACCGCTCTTAGAATTAGAAGCATAATCATCAATCAGTGCTCAGGCTTCTCCATCCCTGATCCCACCCAGACATCAGCACACACCTCTCAGCTCCATACCCTGCAACTAAACAGATGCCCTGCTGCTCAACAGAATGGACAAGCGAAGTATGCATTGTACTACTTTTTGTGTACGGACTATGTGGAAGGAATATATACAATCTGTGGTTGAACATGGAGGTTGCACATAGTTACTGTTGTCAGCTCCATGGATGTAAGTGCTGGCAGTAGAGGCAGTGCAAGGACAGTATGGATTGGTGACAGCAGCAGCAGAGGTCTGCACGTGTGGCAGGTCATATGATAGCGTGTGTGGCAGGCGGTACCACGACCACATGGAGGCTGTACAGCAGCAGTACAAGCAGGAAAAAGGAGGGCTGAATCTGTGCAGAAATGAAAAGTCTGTTGAAGGCCAGCCACATGCATGATTAACAGTGAGGGTTAGCTGTGCAAGGGTGCAGCCTCATAGCTCTCAACCTTCTCAGCCCAAAGCTAAAGAATGTATTCATGGAAACATGGAGGAGGCTCTGTCTTTAGAAGCCACCAAATGAACTCCCTGTTGTCACCTCGCCACCTCCTTGCCTACCACGTTCAATTAATCTGTTACATATTTTATGAAAAGAAGATCCTATTAAAAAGTGATATAAACCCTCTGCCACAAGCATCACTCCTCCCAAGAGTAAACTCATACACATGGACATTGTTGGGCTATAGGATGAGCCCCAAAAAATCATGGTACAACAAGCATGCGCACACACACACCCTCCTTCCAAAAAAAGCCATCAGGTTAGAAAGAGGCTATGAAAGTGTGAGTAGGAATGCACCGGGGTGGAGAAGGATGCATTAGCCTATAAAAGTGCAGGTCGAGGAACAAAAATAATCGAAAGAAGCAGACAGACCAGAAAAAGATGAGGAGAAGGTTATAGCCAATTTGGGCCACAGGACAACCAAAGCAGCAAGAGAGCAAATGATGGCAAAATGAAACAGGCAGAGAGGGAAGCCAGAAAAGTTTCACTTTCAGCAATGTCCTCAGGGTAAACAATCCAAGCAGCTCATTAGGGCTTCAAATATAACCTACTTAAGGAGCAAAAAAAAAAATATCACATGCCAAGGGCAGAGGGTCTATAAAAGAAATCTTACACTTTATTTGTGTTTGAAACACCACAAATAGAAACAACCGTAACAGGATCCTACCAGAAAAGAGTTGCTAAAAGAAAGCCAATCAGCAAGAAGTGAAAGAAGACCACCGAAAATATTGTCAGACAAGCATAAGCAATGCTCTGACCATACCTGAAAAAGCCCACAAAATACATGTAATCAGAAGCTTTGGGCATACTGCAAAAATGGATTAAGATGGTTTTAGTAACAATTAAGAATGCCTTCTATGTCATAAAACAGAAGAATCACTCACGCAGCACAGTATGCAGAAGCAGCCACTGCCAGCAACAGGCTGCAAATCACCACAAAAGCAGGATCATCCCTGGCCCATTGATTCTTGGTCTCTGCATGCCCAAAGACAAGGTGCACATTAGTTCTCTTTTTGCTCCTTGATTAGGGATGCTATGGCATTTTATACTAGACAAAAAATATAAAAATGCTAGGCACAATAGTTCTCTTTCTGCTCCTTAATTAGTAAAGTTTTATGGCATTTTGACAAGCCAATAAATATAATATGTCTTGCATTTATGGGAAAATTACTTACGCTTATGGTACTTCGTGTGCTGATAGCTGAAGCTCCAAACAGCAAAGATGGTTGCAAGGCATGCATGAAGAAAGGCTCTATTAGTCTCCTCATTTACACAGGAATGTGCAACCAGTTTTCTTCTAGGACATAAAGAATGTCTATGAAACACATACA
Source organism: Cibotium barometz (assembly GCF_041138505.1). Classification (NCBI taxonomy): domain Eukaryota; kingdom Viridiplantae; phylum Streptophyta; class Polypodiopsida; order Cyatheales; family Cibotiaceae; genus Cibotium; species Cibotium barometz. The sequence goes on along the minus strand of NC_141095.1, from coordinate 45,646,524 downwards.
AGATAGCCTACAAATCCAGCTACTCTCTACACCTCAAACTGCTTGATTGATCGTAACGTATCTCTCACCAGTCAGCATTTCCTTAGGGGTCTAAAGTTGGCCTTGAAGCCCCACTCATACAACCGGAGGCACATGAAAACAGTAAGGGCAGCAACCTGGCCAATCTGTCTTTATGTGTGATGCTGTCAGCTAAGGCCCGAGACCTCAACTATTTCTTTTTTTTTTTCAAAAAGGAGACTTCTATTAAGTATGAAAAATTTTACAAAATGGAGATTTCACACCAAGCAAGGTGGAGATCTCAACCAATCAAGAGCCCTGCACTGCCAATAGGGTCCCGAATGAGAGGATGTGAAAAAGATACCACTGTCCCACTCTCTCATAAACTGGGCACGCTTCCTCTCTGCAGCCCTCAAAGATCCCTGGATTCTGGCCCAGGTAGCCATAATAGTGTGAATAATATCACTCCAAATCCTGCAAAGACACTGAGAAACAAGAACAGGAGTACCCTCAATGACCTCAGTGCATCTAGCCTTCCAGATATTCCAGGCTGAGATGCTAGCAATAATCTCCCAAGAACTGTCTAACCTCTGTGCCAGAGGGACAAAGTGTGAAAGTGACAAATCCTGAAGACAACACTGCCAAGCAACTCCTTGCCTAACCATAATGGCCAAGCTCCTGTCAATCCCCTCGAACCTCAGCTGAGGCCCAGACTGTGTCAACCAAATGATAGAACCAAAAGAAATGATAGCATCCCTCTTAATCCTACCAAAGAGGTGCGCAATCGCAAACCAAACCCTCTGTGCTTCCCTGCATTCCCATAAACAATGGTAAACTGACTCCGAAACTCCTGCACATCTAGGGCATGCTGGGCAAGCACCAGTAAACAGACCTCCACTGATTGGTGGCTAGACCACCATGAAGGGAAACCGAGATAAAGGAGGAAATCTATGGCTTTCTATAAGAATGCCACAATCTCCGACAAAATACCCTCTGAATGTCAATCGAAATGCCATAAGACTCCCAATGGGGTCTAAGAGTAGGGACACTCTGAATGTGTCCCAAGATAAGATGTCTGGCATTCCGCACCATATAACTGAAAAAAGTTATGCTTTTCAAAGGGTTACAAGCAAACCTCAACTATTTCATGATAACTAATGCCACCTACTCAAGGAAGCGAGATCCCCAATGGAGGTGCTCATGTCCACTGTTATTTGAATTGACGAGATAACAGTTGCCTAGCAGAGGAAGCAAAGCTATTGTGCAAGGTATTTCCCCACCACCATTCCTAAGGCAAGCGTAAATGCTCAAAGAGAATTTTTATTCATGGGAATCAGATTGCAGAAATATCTCCAAAGCAAAACAGTGTTTCCATCATAAAATTTTGATTCCCTTACACAAGTGGTGGGGATTACCAAAGACACCATCAAAAGAAAGTGTGAATTCCCACATCATTGCTTCCAAGGAGACAAAAATAAGTGAGCATTACATCCTTCACCACAGCCAGATTGCAGGCCCCACCAGAAGGTGCATGGACTGCCTACAGCAGGAGCTAAATTTGCTGCATACAGGATGTTTTGGGCAGCCAGGCAGCCTAGGTGGGTGCCTGCGGATGGTGGGCACTCGACCCAGACATGTGAACTCTTAAATCAAAGGAGAAAGGTGCTTTTCAGCCCAGTGCAGGCCAACCAGACAAACTTGTGATGCATGGCTTAATCAAGAACAATTTCCAGCAGTTCATGACTTGGGCACACAGTTTTCTGTCAGGTAGGGATTTCAGCCAGCGGTAAGGCCAAGTCTAGAGTTTCCTGTTTTTCATAAATTTTCAGCCTGCACGTATTAATGCAGCCAAGCACAGCTAGAAACTGTGCTAGAGCAAGTGCGGTTGTTTGAACCACTACATATGCCTGAATCCCAACTTCCGGTTGTATATTGTTCATTTTGTGCACTGTGAATCTACCAATATGGTTTAATCTACGCACCAGCAAAAGTTTTGTGTGTACACACGTGGTATGAAATCGAGCCCTTATTTTATTATTATGTGTTTTCGTCTTATAAGTTGTAATCATCAAAGTAGACAAAGCTACAGGCATGTAGTCTAGCAACGAGGGTTTGTGACTCATGGAAAGGAGGTCCCCAAGATCCCCATAATTCCCCATTGGTATTGTGGCCACAAAGTAATGCCTTCGGGCAGGCAGACCAAACCGCCTACTAGTGAATACTGAACTGCAACTGCAGCAGGATATCCAAACAAGATATGGCCAGGACCAAATGCTGGAAAATAGTGTTAAGGCACCAAGGTTAATGGAGGCCTAAACCCTTGAAAAATTTATAAATAATAGCAACAAATGCCAGGTAGGGAGCTCCCTTCTGCTGAACCAAATCACACCGAGTAATAATGGTGTTGACCACCCTCATTTTGTTAACTTTTATCTAAGCCTAATGTGCTCGATGTCTGCTATGGAACTTGTGTGATGCTATGCAACTTGGGACAGTGCTTCTTAGAATGGCCCACTTCATGACAATTGAAACACCCGTTCTGTTTGGAAAGTCATCCCTTCTCTTCTTTTGACAGAAAACTCGAAATCTTTCCCCCTTGTCTGAAGTGGTCTTCCCTTCATTCATACTATTGCAGGGCTACGTAATTGGCTTGTACCTCTTTGCCAAAGCCGAGGCTTTATTAAATATTGCCAAATCAAACCGATCCACGTAACACTGAGGTTTTCCAATGACAAAGGCATCCAGTTGACTTTCTCTAACTCCAATGCACTCTTTGGACAAACTTTTCAACTGCCATGTCCTTTTGAACTCAGTCCTCAACCGCTTCAAAAATCAAGGCAAAAGCAGTCTACAAAACCTTGTCATATAGTGGATCACCTTGCCATGTCTGTGTGCATGTTCAATCTCAAAACTTCCACAAGCAAGAAGTTGGTCTCCAAAACCCTGCCATATAGTGGATCGCCTTCCCATGTCTGTGTGCATGACCACATCTCCATTCAAGTAAAAGAACGTCTCAAGCACCTAGCCTCTTCCTTGACCTTGACCTCCTTGAAGTAAGCCTCAAAATAAATGACTCAAGAAACAACTCTATTTGTGAAGCCTTACATGGAAAAGTGAGAAAGGCCACTTTCCCGTGACCTTTGAATGGGCTGGTCTATCTGAGGAACTGGCCCCAAATGAAGCCAGGTTGTCAATCAGGACTTCGTTGGCAAAGTTTTGTTTTTTGTCTTTCATTAGGGGACCCCTTTGCTCCACCTCATCCTCCTCACCTTGGCAATGACAGTTTCCTTCATCTGCTTTCCAAGGCCTTTTTCTTTCTCCTGCTCTACTAGCCCTCCAAAGCAATGTCAGTTTTCTTCATCTGCTTTTTCTTTCTCCAACTCTACTAGCCCTCCAACAATTTGGTTTGCATCTATAGCTTCAGATTTTCTTTCTTGATTGAGAACTCATTGACTAGACCTGGGAATCCCGTTTTGTTACCAAAGGCACCCACATAAAAGCTGAAATCATGTGTTTTTGTATATTCTGTCACTACACAGACAGAAAGGACATCAAAGACACCACACTCTCACATTGGGTCCAAATGGCTTATTGTAAACCACCACCTCCCCCTACACTCCAAAGTAAAGACAGTTTTCAAACACTGCTCATATTGCTGCAAAGCTTCATGACCTTGCTGTATAGAAGCTTAACAGAAAACATAAAAAAGCATTGCTTTGAAAAATGAAAGCTGGTATATGTGAACCTTTGGAACATGAAACTTACACAACTTTTGGGGAAGTGCACAAGTGCAACATTTGCCAAAATGTGTACTCGGTATCCATTTGCCTCCACTGAAAATAAGGTTGATAAGTATAAGATATGAAACCAAGATCTCTCTCTCTCTCTCTCTCTCTCTCTCTCTCTCTCATGTTCCATGTTCCTAGTACTCCATGGACAGTTTTGTATCACCCCAGTGAGATAACTATGTTCCATGATGAGATATACCATGGACATTATTGTATCACTTTGGTCTCATAGGCCCATTGGGTCTTTAGTAGACACTTAATCTCTCTCTCTCTCTCTCTCTCTCTCTCTCTCTCTCTCATAGGCCCTTGGGGTCTTGCGTAGACATTAATATAACTTTCTCTCTCTCTCTCTCTCTCTCTCTCTCTCTCTCTCTCTCTCTCTCTCTCTCTCTCGCGACTGTCGTGTGCAACTGTCTCACGCTGCTCCGTCCCCTCCCCCTCGCTTGCGCCTGCTCTCTCCCGTCACGCATGCTTGCTTGCCTGCTCTCTCCCTCGCGCGCGTGAGCCCCGCCTGAGCCTCACCTAACTGCCGCTTTCTGCTGCTCGCGCGTCTGAGCCCCGCCTAAGCCTCGCCACGCTGGGCCGGGTGCAGGGCACCACCAGGCCATAGCGGTCACCTCCATGCTGTGTCCCGCCCTGTAACAAGATTGTGGTACGTTGGGAGAGCCAGGCCAACAAACGCTGGCCATTACCACAATGCCGAGGAAACTCACCTACGCAAGTGCCCTCGCTACACCGACCAAGCCATTGACCAGTCACAGCTCGAGCTTGTGGGAGGTGTTTCTCTTAGCAGAGATCGACAAGCTACGAGAAGAAAACGAAGCCTTGAAGAAGCAGCTCAGCAAAGTTGAGGCCAGGGTGGCCACTCTCGAGGGCAAGCGTGACCCAGTTCAAGAAGTTCAGGAGCAGATCCAAGAAGCCAAGAAGGAGTTCATTGACGCCACCAAAGGTATGCAACAACATGTGAAATTAGATGTTATTTCCACCATCAAGGAAGAAAAACTTCAAGTGTCGGTTGCCCGAGACATTCGGGTAGGGGGACTCCCACAAGGTTGGGACAAGCTAGAGGTAAGGGAGCAAACCGAGATTGATGCAGATGACTACATCCCCGATACGGACATTTGGAAAAGGAGAATCAGCAAGATTCTCTCCTCCATCGACATAGGCAATCCATATCTCATTACCCCAAAAGGGGGACAGGCCATCCTATGCTATGAAACCAAGAAGGACAAGATCAAGGTTTTGCGACAATCCAAGGCACTCCAAGGCACTAAGCTGTGGCTAGCAGACGAGCTTACACCTATGCAGCTCAAAAACAAAAGTGCAGAACTTGCTAAAGTTTGAGAAGCCCGCCAAGCTGGAAAGTGGGCTGTCTACCGCGAAGGAAGAGCAATAATTGAAGACTTCCGGAGGCCTAAACCCCACTAACTAGCTCTCTCCTACGTACCACAAGCATTCATATTACACATGGTAGTTGACCCTTAGCTTTTTTTATTTTTATTTTCAATGTTCGCGCTTATGCGCACTTGCGCCTAAGTGCACCCCGAAGTGTGGTGCCTTCTACTCCTTTGGCAACATCTTTATGCCTTTCTTTGACCAAAGTCCTTGCTCTTGATGGTACATGTTCTTCATAGCTTGTAACAAGGGTTAGATATAATAAATGCATACTCACCTTCTACAAAAACTAGACACAAGCTAGTCAACAAACAAGTATGCATCATTCGCGTCTACTGGGTATAACAGGTACAAGTTAGGTAGTCTGGAGCCCAATGGACTATCACATGCCATAAATCCAAGCATTGTCCACGCATCAAAAACAGCACACATGGTCAAAAAAATTCAGACATACATCAGTATGCAATGGACAAGTAATGATCCTCTTGTTCATGGATTGTCGTGTCTGGTTTCATCGAAACCGTGCTGAGCCATCTGGTCACTAGGAACACTCAGTCTTCCCTCAAGGCCATCTGGTTTCTAGGACCGCCCAAGAGTTCATGAATAGTCATCTGGGCCATCTGGTCACATTGACCACCCGATTCTGATATCCAATACAGTCATCTGGGCCATCTGGTCATAATGACCGCCCGACTGCAAAATCCAATTCAGTCATCTAGACCATCTAGTCGCAATGACCGCCTGACTGCGAAAATTAGTACAGCCATCTGGGCCATCTGGTCGCAATGACCGCCCTGTTGGGTAGGAGGGCAGCTAGCCTGCACACACACACACACACACACACACAAGTTCAAGCACAAAGAAAACGTGAGAGTGCTGGAAAAGATATACTCGATAATGATAATGAAAGTACAATACATGAGTACTAAAGTACTCTAGGGCAAAGTTTCCACACACAAAAGTGTGTTCCCACGAGAAAAAACCCCTGTCCAGTCAGGGTAAAAAGTGCCCAAGGATAGAGAGGATTCACACCATAAACGGCCAAGCGGGCATGGACTACAATGACCAACAAACTCCCCTCAAGTGAACGCTGTGAACGGGTACAGGGTGCATAAGCTGTGAAAGCAGTCATGTACTGTGCCCCACAATAAGAGTGATCAAAAGAGATCACGATGGCAAAGATGAACTGTAGTGCCAAAGGAAAAAGCAAGCACTATATGACGGGGAAGATGAGAAACCCCAATGTCATAGTGCATAAACGCATCACCTGAAATGCATGTCAAAGATCATGTGGACATCAACTGCATCAAATCAAGAGGCATCGCATAATACCCCCCTGAAGGCAAGCATCCAAATGCCAAACTGAACTGCATGTAATCCATATCAATGATAACAAGAGAGCAAAGCATAGCTCTGTAACTGCACCAGTGATAAGCATAAGAAGATGTAGCAATATACCCATGTGTAAAGGCAATAGGATCCAAAAGTCATGCCTGTGAGACATGCAATGTAAGTTGCAAGAGAGAAACTCATCAATGGAGGGTCCGATGAGGAAAAATCAGCAATTGTAGGGCTGATAAAAATAAAATTTCAGCAATGGGGAAAGCTGAAAGTCGGGAGAAAAGGTGGGGGCTCGGAGCACACGTCAGCCAATTGTATGAGAGAATGGGTAAACTCTCAATGATGCCATGATCAGTGGCATGTATAGCAAGTGTAAAGATGCATAATCCCACAATGAATAATATACATGTGACATGTCAAAACCATGAGGGCAAGCCAACACTGGCCAAGTGTGTAGAAGGCACTTCCAATAAACATCACATGTGAGAAAGTGACAATGTCAACACTATAGAAACAATCTCGCTGCAAGGAAAAGCAGCATAAAAGGCATCTCCAGTACACATCACATAAGAGAAAGCGTCTAGCATAGACAAGCATAAGGGTCAACAAGCATAAGTGACCATGAGGCATCACCAACTGCATGTGGACAAGTAAAATCCCCCCCTGAAATGTATCTAGTAGACAATGAATACCAAAAAGTACTAACTATAGAGCATAGTCATCAAAAGCAACGGTATCCAAAGACATCTCTTCAGGTGATGAAGATGTAATGGTCAAGGCTGATACATGTGTAGTCAAATTGGCCTAATCTGCACCTGTGGAAGAAGATGCCAATTTCTTCTTTTTTTCACTCTCAATACGCTTCTTGCATTCCTCTATGGTGTGTCCAGTTTTCCTGCAATAATTACAACGCTTTTTCTTTTCAGGCTTGTCCTCTGTCTTGGAAGGATCCAATGGGCTAGATTTAGGCCCAGATCGATTCCCACAAAAGGAAGCAGTCATTGCTAACTCAATAGACATCATGTTGTTCCTGTTGGAATGGAATTGCTCTTCCCTGAGCAAGAGAGTCACAAGGTTGTCAAAAGTGATCGCATTAGGTGCATTCCCAGCCAACAACCGCAAGTGGTGCCAAATGTCTGATAAGCATCGGGCAAATTACGCAAGACTGTCTGAAAAAGATAGCCATCTGTCAAGACCTCATCAATGTTAATGAGCTGCTCTTGAAGGTCTTTCACAAGTGTAAGGTACTAATCGATAGAGTCACCTTCTAGCATCTAGTCAGTCTCAAGCTTGCCCCGAAGGTAAGCTACACAAGCCTCGTTACGACCTGAATACAACTCCACCAAGGTATCCCAAGCACCCTTAGCGGTGGTGCAGGAATGAATACACGGAATGATGTGCCTGCAGCACAAGAGAGCAATCAACACATGGACCTGAGCGTCCCTAGCATCCCAAGTGCGCTGCTGCTCGGTAGGACGACGACGAGAAGGTCGACCTGCAAGAGGGTGAGCGGGAATCACTTCACCTTCCGCTGGAGCAGGTGCGAGAGGACGCTCCTCAACGCCATCCACATATAGCCATACATTCTTGGCAACCAATACATGACGCATCATATAAGCCCACATAGGGTAGTTATCCCCATTGAGCTTGTTCTCTTGAGGCAGCATGCCAAAGTGGTCATTGTTACTCTTGGCCATGACAACACAACAAAAGAGATCTGTCACAGGTTACCACAAGAGTAGGCAATGCCCCCAGCAAAACTGTAAGAATGCAAGAGATGAATAGTAGGATAATCAATGGACTGAAAGGGAACTCCTTCACCACAAGAAATACATATGCATGTCCCAAATCTGCAAGTTCACTGCACAATAATGCAAATCTGTCAAAATGTCCACAATGGCATACATATACTGCAGCAAACCACAAATGTATACATGTGCCATGAAAAATACGATCAGTTGACACCTATAAGAGCTGCAAGTGCGCAAATCCCGGCAAAATCAAAGGTAAATGGATCGAATGCTACAAAAATGACCTCAATGTAGAAAAGCCCCAATTTTTAGGCAACCAAATGGACCAAATCTGAACCGGCACTTGCAAATCTGCTAAAGTGGCCAAATGTGCAATTGTCACCTGTACCAATGTTGTAATGCCCCAATGCCAAGTGAATGTGCCTGTAAAACCCAAAATGCCTGCAAATGTCTATTATAGACCTACAAATAGTATCAATTTCTACAAAATCCCCAAGTTTCCAATCGTCAGGAACGAAATGGTGATTCTCGGTTCCTCATTTGATTCATTGAAGCGACATTCATCATTTGAAGAAATTGGCCTTCTACGATGTCCCTTTGTGTGGCAAGATTCTTTTCAAATGTTGTTGAGTAGAACCTGTTCCCGCTTTCTTCTGTCCATGTGCTTTTTATGTTTTTATGTATATTTAAGTGCTCTTATGAAGCAGATATACATGAAGAACAAGAATTGAGTCATATAGACTCTTATTGAACTGCTCTATGTTGAAGTAGCCACTTGTTAGTGAGGATTGAAAGAATTACGTTGACTTGCGAGACTAATATAGATATCTTCACTAAGGATTGAAGATCATTGATTTATGAAGATAGTAGCGTCATTTGGAGAGGATTGTAATTTGAAGGAAAATTCTAGGCGATAGGTTGTACCATTGACCAAGCTTTTGTCCACCACGGCCTCCCCTTCCAGAGATGTACCTGAAAGTTATCGATGGTGAAGCTTTAGTGCAAATGTTCTCCTATGCATGAGTATGGTTATGTACTCATGGAGCAGCTGCTTCATTAACATAGCCAAAAGAATATTAAGCTATAAGCTTAACGAAAATGGAATGGCTATTTAAGATTTTTGAGAGTTCTTTGATAGGATATGTGTGTGACTCCCTTGTATTTGTGTGTGTGTGTGTGTGTGTGTGTGTGTGTGTGTGTCTTTTGTTACCACCTTGCGAACATGTCATATGCAACGGAAGTCTTTGTATTGGAAGATCCTGTCACACAAATGCTCACACTATCTTCTGTATCCTGAGTTTCGTGAGTTTAGCAATCCACTTTAATACTTCAAACTTTAAAGAGATATGAGAGAGAGACATGAGAACTGTACACCAGATTGGGTCCCGAATTACCCAATGAAGGGCCCCCTATCCCAATAACGAGATAGTATTTGCTTTATTACTTTAGAGAGAATGACTGTGGACTGTAGATAAGCCAAACGCAAGATCTCGAAGGATCTGAAGCCTGGCTGAACTGTACACGGTTGTAGAAACACCTCAATGAACTGATCTCAAGCCTATGCAATCTTCCCAAGGGCATGAGGAAGGGCTGCACACCTAAGGCTGAGAAAAGAAGGCGGTGGACTGTTCTAAGCTATGTTAGAATGCTGTAAATGCTTATGAATGATAGAATACCTTTACCAGATGATTAGTGTATGCCTGGATGATGCCCTGAATGCTGGATACTGATGTAGATTGATGAATCAAGGCTGAAACTGCTGGGAATCTGCAAACGCAAGTCTGTAGGGCTGTAACGCAGATCTACACCTGTTATATGACTGAAACGCAAGTTTACAAGGCTGGATATCTGCAAACGCAAGGCTGTACTGGTCTGTGTACCTGCTGGTTATGCTGTATGCACAAACGCAGAGGTTGATGCTGATCTGAGGCCTGCAAGAGTGCTGACTGCAAGCGCCTATGGACTGTATGCTGCGCCTAGGTCTGCAGGGGATTGAAGAGCTGAACTGTTGCGTTAAAAGGACTGTTGACTGCTGGCTGAAGGGGTCTGATGGCCGTGCCTAGGGCTACTAGATGGGCTTCAAGAAGGGCTGCAAGAAGACACCAACTACCAAGGAGCAGGAGTTCAATCTAGGCTAAAGGCAAGGGTACTCCTAGGGCTGAGGAGCAAAGCTCTTAGCACACTGAAGACTGAATGCTAAACTAAGCCCTATGCAAGCCTATTTATACTAACTAGGGGCTGGTCAAGTTGGCTGGTCATTTATTTAATTAAGTTTATATTTATAAATGACATTAAATGCTAAATAAATACCATAAAATATGAAAAAAAAAATACCAAATAAATCCTAGTAAATTCCCTAAAGTTTCTGGAATATTCTAAATGATGCACAGGCATATGAATGCATATTATGCAGGATGCAAAGTCCTTTCTGATGCAAACCCTAAGGCTTCTACTGACTACATGCATGAATGATTCTCTCCAAGTGGGTTAAGGGACTTAACTGACTGACTGACTGACCCGCTATGGCTGAGGAATGACCTACGTAGCTCCTGCCTGACTTATCCTGGATTGAGGATGTACAATGGGGTCACGACGTACAACAAATATCATCCTACTGGGTTCTAATAATGTACAAATATTGCACTGCTGATGATGAGCCAGTTTGTCACCATGCACTGAGTGCAGAGTGCATGTGACATTCCCTCCTACTTAGCTTGGCAGGTTCATGGTTCCAAGTAGTCCGCCAACAACTGGGGGTACTCCTGGAAGAACTCCTCGTCTAGCCATACGGATTCGTGGGTACCTCAATCTCCGAATTTCGTATAGAACTAACGTATCCGTTGACCGAAACCATGCTTCCAACAATGAAGAAGGATCTGCTCGGGCTCGATGACTTCTGCTTCGTCTACCATGTCTGGCTGCTGTTCATCCTGAAACATCGAACACTTCTGGACCAACATATGGTTTTAGCCAAGAAACATGAAAAACATCATGTATTGTCCAACTGGTAGACAACTTTAACTTCATGGAGACATCACTTAACTTTTTGACTATTGGAAAAGGGCCAAAACTATGAAATGTACACAAATAGACCCAATCTCCTTTCTTGAAGTGGATATCTCGTCTAAACTTATTTACTTGTCTGTAAACTGAATAAAGGCCAGGGTCAAAATTGAGGACCAAACTGGGTTGAGGACCAAACTCTGCGGAATTGACATACTGATCTTCTATGCTTGCTTAAGTCTTTTCCAGAGATGTTGAGAATGGTAGACTCCTGACTGGTCGGGATGCTAGTCTTTCTACTAAGAACATCTGCTTACTGGGTTATGTTGACCAGGGATGTACTTGATCATTCCTCCAACCTGTTGGAAGAGCTGACCTTGTCTAGTGTGCTGAGCAACTCCACTGGGCACTTGGCATCATCAGGAACCACTTAAGTGCTTGGTGGTCTGTGGTGACTGTGAAAATGTGTTCATAAGGAACATGTTTCAAATGTTTGAGAACTGACTGTTGTTCTAGCTTGCCCTTGAAAGTCTTGGAAAGACAAGAGGGAAACTTGCTAGGAAGTTTTGCTAACTGTGGGATACTAGGTAGAAGATCATTCTTAAAAATGTCTGAATGAGAAAGGAGATCTGCCAACTGAGGGACTGAAGAGGATGAGACAGCGGTTATCGATGAGATAGAAGCTGTCTGAGCATAAATCAATGCTCCTTCTACTCCCTTGCACATAGCTCGTCAGGCCTGGAGATGAGAAATCATAGGATGCTCCTATCCCCCCGAATCATGACAAGCTCAAGAAAACCTTTAGAGATAATAAAGGTGTCCTATCCCCAATTGGAAATAGGTTCATACTAACGAAACCATTGGATTCCTAAGATCATGTCACATCCCAAAAGAGGAGAGACAATGAAATCTCACTAGAATGAGACCTTTTGAACTTGAAAAGAAAACTGTTGTGCCTGTTCAGATATGTGGGTGCGGAGACCAGGTGTAAACCCGTCTACCTCCAAATGATAGGGCACTAAGGTACAGCTCATGTTGGTAGCCAACTGGGGAGAGATGGCATCCTCAGAACTGCCCATGTCAGAAAGGATTATGAACTGTCGGCCCTTAGCAGAGCCATAAGCTCGGATCAAGCTTTTCTGTGTGGTTGTTGCCTCACCCTCGGATGGCATGGAATGCATAGAAGGTAAGATCTGAACCGCATTGGTGGTAGCAGGAGGGTCTGGAGGAGCGGGGGATACCGCAGCAACTAGCAACTATGGCAGAAGGCTCTTTGGAGGCTTGCTCCGCTTGCATTTTTGGACAATCCTTCTTACCATGCCCAATGGTATGATAGAAAAAACATCCATTTTCTAACTAATACTGTCTTTGCTCCTTTGGAGGATGATAACCTCCAGTATTGCCTGCTTGAGCCTTTTCCTAAGGGGTTTTCTTAGGCTTGGAATCCTTACCCCCTGAACTAGAGCTAGGACTGTTGTCTTTCTTAGTGTCTTTAGAAGACGAATTACCCTTCCCCTGTTGGGGTTTGGTACTAGACTGTGATGACTGCTTGGGCTTGCCTCCGTTCATCTTCATTTCTTCATTCTGAGCGAGAGTCAGAGCCCGGTCATATGTACTTGGTTCAAAGTTACGAACTATGAACCGAATGTTAGAGTCCAATCCATGAATGAATTGCTCCATCTTGGCCTGCGCTGATAACCCTAACTGCTGTGCTAAAGTAATAACCTTACCGGAAAACTGAAGCCCTAGGGATCAGTTCTGTCTAAGTCCATAGAACTCATCTTTCAGACCAGTCATGTACTGGGACGTCTCCCGGAGAAATCTGGTCTTCAGGTCAAGGACAAAGATGTCCCAGTCAAAGGCTGTGACACCTGTGGCCTGGTCTGTATAAATACTAGACCAATGCTACTACCAGGTGACTGCCTCACCAGTGAGATGGGGAGCCACTAAGTGGACTTTATCTTGTGGGTCTGTGATCCTAGCTATAATAGAAAATGAGCATTAAACTGATGAATAAATTGATTAACTGATGAATGATCACACTTACCATCATACTTACTAAGGTTTGGTTCACAACTTCACTGCGAATGACGGTGGTTGATGCTACTGCGGACTACGGGCTGGTGACACCTATGACTGGGGAGACTGAAGAGAGCTCTTGATACCTCAAGTGTATGGCCTCCTTTTCCCGTTGGTGCTCGAGTAACATACGTTCTCGATCAAGCTCACGTTGGTGTTCCCGAGCGACGAGTTCAGCTTGATGCCGGTCTTTGTCGATCTTGCATTGGGCTTCCTCATAGTCCCGTCTTTCTGCATTTTCTTCTTTCCTTCGGGCCTCATCCTCTCTCCTTTGTTGTTCCATCTGAAAGAAGAGGAAGATGTAGTCGGGTGATGCTAGACGCGAAGAAGGACGTGCTGCTGCTGCCTCCAAGAGTTGGAGACGCTCCATGAGCAGCTGGTTCTGAGCTCTCAGAAGAGCTCTGGTGTCTGCTGTAGGCGGAAGAACATGGTCTCCTTCGGGGAAGACGTCTTCCGGCTGATGAGTACTCTCTTCTGTAGACATGATGATGCTAAAGTCGGTGGTCGTGCCAGAACGCAATCTAACCATCCAAGGAGAACCCTGTGATACGTGGCCGATCCAAACACATTGAGGTTCACTATCATTTTGTTCGGGATTTGATTGAGCTTGGTCTTCTTCGACTTGAGTATTGTTCCACTCAGGACAATCTTACTGACACTAGGATACGATGTGTGTGGACAATCTGAATCTGATACCAATGTGATATGCAGCGGAAGTCTTTGTATTGAAAGATCCTGTCACACAAATGCTCACACCATCTTCTGTATCCTGAGTTTCGTGCGTTTAGCAATCCACTTTAATACTTCAAACTTTAAAGAGATATGAGAGAGAGATATGAGAACTATACACCAGATTGGGTCCCGAATTACCCACTGAAGGGTCCCCTATCCCGATAATGAGAGAGTATTTGCTTTATTACTTTAGAGAGAATGACTGTGGACTGTAGATAAGCCAAACGCAAGATCTCGGAGGATCTGAAGCCTGGCTGAACTGTACATGGCTATAAAAACACCTCAATGAACTGATCTCGAGCCTATGCACTCTTCCCAAAGGCATGAGGAAGGGCTGCACACCTGAGGCTGAGAAAAGAAGGCAGTGGACTGTTCTAAGCTATGTTAGACATAGCAGCTATAAAACGCGCTTTTTATAAAAAATACTCAACGGGACGTTTTTTTGGATAAAAAACGTCCTTTTGAAAAAAAACGTGAGGTTTTTTTTAATTAAAAAATTTGCCAGGCTAACGTTCAACGTTATGCCTGGGCTTTTTTGGGATCCGCGTGCGCTCTGGTGCGCTCTGTTGCTTCCCGAACCTGCACGCCCAAGTTCCAACCTCACATGGTACGGTACTCTCTCTCTCTCTCTCTCTCATCTCTGCTCGTTCGCCCCTGCTCGTCGCTCCCCCTCTCTCCCTTCGTTCGCTTCCTCGCTGTGCTGGTCGCCCCCCTTTCCCCACCCACCCCGCTCCCCCTCTCTCCCTTTGTTCGCCTCCTCGCTGTGCTGGTCGCCCCCCTTTCCCCACCCACCCTTGCTCAGGCCCTCAAGGTAGCAACATAACTCTCTCTCTCTCTTGAGTCTTAAAGTTCAACACTTCAAGTTTCAACTTTAAACATGTATGTGACATGTCTCGACCAAATGTAATTAAACTAGTGTTTTTTATTTAAAAAAAACGGCGTTTTTTATTTTGGCCCCGCGAAAAAGACGTATAATACGCGTATTATACTTTGCCGTATTATACGTCCCGTCCCGTACCTGGCTGCTATGATGTTAGAATGCTGTAAATGATTATGAATGATAGAATACCTTTACCATATGATTGTTGTATGCCTGGATGATGCACTGAATGCTGGATACTGATGTAGACTGATGAATCAAGGCTGAAAATGCTAGGAATCTGCAAACGCAGGTCTGTAGGGCTGTTGTAGGGCTGTAACGCAGATCTACACCTGTTGTATGACTCAAACGCAAGTTTACAAGGCTGGATATCTGCAAACGCACGACTGTACTGGTCTGTGTACCTGCTGGTTATGCTGTATGCACAAACGCAGAGGTTGATGCTGATCTGAGGCCTGCAAGAGTGCTGACTGCAAGCGCCTATGGACTCTATGCTGCGCCTAGGTCTGCAGGGGATTGAAGAGCTGAACTGCTGCGTTAAAAGGACTGTTGGCTGCTGGCTGAAGGGGTCTGATGGCTGCGCCTAGGGCTACTAGATGGGCTTCAAGAAGGGCTGCAAGAAGACGCCAACTACCAAGGAGCAGGAGTTCAATCTAGGCTGAAGGCAAGGGTACTCCTAGGGCTCAGGAGGAAAGCTCTTAGCACACTGAAGATTGAATGTTGAACTAAGCCCTATGCAAGCCTATTTATACTAACTAGGGGCTGGTCAAGTTGGCTGGTCATTTATTTAATAAAGTTTATATTTATAAATGACATTAAATGCTAAATAAATACCATAAAATATGGAAAAAATACCAGATAAATCCTAGTAAATTCCCTAAGGTTTCTCGGATGTTCTAAATGATGCACAGGCATATGAATGCATATTATGCAGGATGTAGAGTGCTTTCTGATGCAAACCTGTAATATGCAGCGAAAGTCTTTGTATTGGAAGATCCTGTCACACAAATGCTCACACCGTCTTCTGTATCCTGAGTTTCGTGAGTTTAGCAATCCACTTTAATACTTCAAACTTTAAAGAGATGAGAGAAAGATATATGAGAACAGTAAACCAGATTGGGTCCCAAATTACCCACTGAAGGGCCCCCTATCCCGATAACGAGATAGTATTTGCGTTATTACTTTAGAGAGAATGACTGTGGTCTGTAGATAAGGCAAACGCAAGATCTCGGAGGATCGGAAGCCTAGCTGAACTGTACACAGCTGTAGAAACACCTCTATGAACTAATCTCGAGCCTATGCACTCTTCCCAATGGCATGAGGAAGGGCTGCACACCTGAGGTTGAGAAAAGGCGGTGGACTGTTCTAAGCTATGTTAGAATGCTGTAAATGCTCATGAATGATAGAATACCTTTACCAGATGATTGGTGTATGCCTGGATGATGCACTGAATGCTGGATACTGATGTAGATTGATGAATCAAGGCTGAAACTGCTAGGAATCTGCAAACGCAAGTCTGTAGGGCTGTAACGCTGATCTACACCTGTTGTATGACTCAAACGCAAGTTTACAAGGCTGGATATCTGCAAACGCACGACTGTACTGGTCTGTGTACCTGCTGGTTATGCTGTATGCACAAACGCAGAGGTTGATGCTGATCTGAGGCCTGCAAGAGTGCTGACTGCAAGCGCCTATGGACTGTATGCTGCGCCTAGGTCTGCAGGGGATTGAAGAGCTGAACTACTGCGTTAAAAGGACTGTTGGCTGCTGGCTAACGGGGTCTGATGGTTGCGCCTAGGGCTACTGGATGGGCTTCCAGAAGGGCTGCAAGAAGACACCAACTACCGAGGAGCAGGAGTTCAATCTAGGCTGAAGGCAAGGGTACTCCTAGGGCTGAGGAGGAAAGCTCTTAGCACACTGAAGACTAAATGCTCAACTAAGCCCTATGCAAGCCTATTTATACTAACTAGGGGCTGGTCAAGTTGGCTGGTCATTTATTTAATAAATTTTATTTTTATAAATGACATTAAATGCTAAATAAATACCATAAAATATTGAAAAAATACCAGATAAATCCTAGTAAATTCCCTAAGGTTTCTAGGATGTTCTAAATGATGCACAGGCATATGAATGCATATTATGCAAGATGCAAAGTGCTTTCTGATGCAAACCCTAAGGCTTCTACTGACTCTACATGCATGAATGATTCTCTCCGAGTGGGTTAAGGGACTTGACTGACTAACTGACCCGCTAAGGCTAAGGAATGACCTACATAGCTCGTGCCTGACTTATCCTGGATTGAGGATGTACAATGGGGTCACGGCGTACAACAAATATCATCCTACTGGGTTCTAATAATGTACAAATGTTGCACTGCTGATGATGAGCCAGTTTGTCACTATGCACTGAGTGCAGAGTGCATGTGACATTCCCTCCTACTTAGCTTGGCGGTAGGTTCATGGCTTCCAAGTAGTCCGCCAACAACTGGGGGTACTCCTGGAAGAACTCCTCGTCTAGCCATACGGCTTCGTGGGTACCTCGATCTCCGAATTTCGTATAGAACTGACGTATCCCTCGACCGGAACCATGCTCCAACGATGAAGAAGGATCTGCTCGGGCTCCATAACTTCCGCTTCGTCTACCACGTCTAGCTGCTGTTCATCCTGAAACATCAAACACTTCTGGACCAACATATGGTTTTAGCCAAGAAACATGGAAAACAACATGCATTGTGGTAGGCAACTTTAACTTCATGGAGACATCACTTAACTTCTTAACTATTGGAAAAGGGCCAAAAGTAGGGAATGAAACCTTGGGACAACGTTTGTCCACTTGTTTCAATCTCTGTTTCATGATACGCAAATAGACCCAATCCCCTTCCTTGAAGTGGGCATCTTGTCTAGACTTATTTGCCTGTCTGCTATATGCTTCCTGAGCTTTGGTCAAGCGGTCCTTGACTGACTCAATGATCTCGGAAAATGCTTCCGTGGTTTTATTAGCCTCTAAAGATGGAGACACCATTCTCGTCAAAAGAGAAGAAAAACGGCGATCAAAGGCTGCTTCATATGGAGTCCGCCTAACAATGGATGAATGAGTGTCGTTCAAGATAGCTTGGACCAATGGAAGATAATGTTCCCATTTGGACTGCCGGTCATGACAGTATGTGACTTGAGAACATCAAAGGTCAACTGGTTATAAATTTCTGTTTGGCCATCTGTCTGTGGATGGAATGCACTAGACAACTGCAACTTAGTTTCGAAGTTTTCAAATAATGCCCTCCAGAAATGCGAGGTAAACTTGGAATCTCTATCTGATGTTATGGTACTAGGCAAACCACAAACTGGATACCCATGCTTGAGAAACGGACGGGCTACGTCCTCGACTGTGGCCGTATGCTTGCATGGGATGAGCATGCAAAATTTACTAAAGCGATCCACAATGGTAAAACATTGAGTGTTACGGGATCCGGTGGATGCTGGTAGAGACCCTACAAAGTCCATAGATATGTCGATGAAAGGTCCGTCAGGGATAGGCAAAGGTTGAAGTAAACCTGCCTTCTTTGTATGGGGAACCTTGACTTTTTGACAAATCTTACAGGCTTGTACATGTGCGTAGACATCACGCCTAATCTTTGGCCAATAAAAGGACCGTTCTAATTTCTCGAGGGTACTGTTGATACCCCTAGGTCCTCCAACTAAGGAGTCATGGGCATCGTGTGTTAGAAGTCATCTCCTGTCTAGATTTATACACCAGGGCCTTTGTTGTGGGTGTGCCCGCCCTTATGAGGTGTTTTCCCATTTTTCCCCACTCTCCGCATTTTTTCCCTATTTTTCCCATTTTTCTGAGGCTTGGGAGGGCTGCCAGAGGGTGCCAAGAGCAGTACAGTGCTGGCCGACTGGATGTTTATCAGTCGTGGGCACTCTTGCTGCTGGCCGACTGGTTTTGATCAGTTTTGGGCACCAGATTGCTGGCCGACTGCATTTATGCAGTCGTGGACCTTTTTATCAATCGTGGGCTTTTCCTTATGCTGGCCGACTGCCCTCTAGGGGGGTATATATAGGTCCTCAGCCCCCATACCTCATTTGTATCATTCCTCGGGATCTTCTTGTGTATATAGAGCAGAGTTACACGCCTACATCTGTCTCTCTCTTGTGCTGTTTTTCTGCCTGCGTTTTTGCTCTTGTGTTCCCAGATTTGGTCATCATCTCCGCTGCATATTCTGACATGGTATCAGAGCCCTAGGCTCTAGATAGGTCTTGGGATTTGTGTGAGCAAGAGGGGGGCTGTTTTGTGGCTGATTGGTGGACTGTTTTGGGCTGATCGGGAAGAGGAGAAGCAAGAGGAAGGCGGGCTGATTTGCTGGACAGCCACTTGCAGGTATCAATTCTTCTTTGTTCCCACCCACCCACCCTTTTCAGAGTACATCCCCGCTATGGCAGATCTGTATGAGATGGCCGAGAGACATGTGAAGATCCCGACACTCCCCACGTTCCCGGTGGACGGTCAGTTGGACGGGAGCAACTATGGCATATGGAAGGTGATGATGGAATCCGTTTTGGAGTCTTACGACCTCGCCGATTTCGTCGTTGTTGGTGTTCCACGGCCGGAAGTAGAGGAAGGGGAGTTACCGTCGATCCGAAAGGACCGGGAGGCCCAGACGCAGATGTGGGATCGCGTCAACGCCAGGGTCCATTCGTTTATTTTCCTCAATTGCACACCACAGGTAATTAATCATGTAAAGCATATGACGCTGGCCAGAGGTATATGGCAGCATTTGGCCTCACTTTACAACAGGGTATCGCCCATGAAGAGGATTTCCTTGGAAGTACAGATGCGGGTTATGAGCCCTGCAAAGTCGTCGACGATGCGGGAGCATATTAACAAGCTGCAAGCTCTTCAGCAAGAAGTTCTTCAGGCTGGGAAGGAGATATCGTCAGAGGACATGGCCATAACGTTGCTGTCACATTTGCCCTCTTCGTACTCAGCATTCTACTCGTCGTTGATTACCAGTGGCAGGCTCAACACCATCACATGGGAGGAGCTTGTGCCCATGGTCCTGGACCAGGAGGAACGATTCTCGTACCCTCCTCAGGGTGGAGGTTCGGAGGCCTTTACTGGCCAACGGTCGAAAGGCCGTAACTCGGGCAAAGGGAAGGCTTCATCGGAGAAGTCTTCTGAGAAGAAGTCCGACAGTGACCGCGAGAAACTGAAGGCAGAGAGGACCTGTAATGATTGTGGCGAGAAAGGCCACTACTGGAGGCAGTGTCCCAAGCGGAAGACCGAGAAGGGTGAAGACTCCTTAGCAATCATGAAGACTCCGGCTTTTGTGCACCTGGAGGTGATGGACACCGATGCTTCATTTTCTTCAGGCAAGGAGGAGATTGGAGGACTCTCCGCAACGGATACTCGGGAGTGGATTCTCGATAGTGATGCTTCCAGGCACATGACTCCTTCCCATTCCGGTTTACAGGATCTCTGCAGGTGTTCTAGTCATATTCTTACTGGGGATACGTCCACTATCCCAGTTCACAGTGAGGGCAGGATGGAGATAGTTCCCGATGGCAGAGGGGGGAAGCATTCCTCCCAGGTGTTGTATGTTCCGGCACTTGGTTTTCATCTATTGTCAGTGCATCAGGTTTGCAAGACTGGCGTACGGGTGGAGTTTGATGAGCATTTTGTTGCTCTCCGAGACAAAGCAACAGGCCAAGTGGTTTGGGAAGGTGGAGTGGAGAATGGAGTCTACAGGCTTTCAGCACTCTCTCTCCCACGTCCTCAGGGCTGTGATGAGTGGCAGTCTGGTAATGGCTACTCAAGTGTGGATACGCTGCAGGTACAGGCTTTCCGGGACCAGATGGTGGATAGCTTACCAGTAGATGGCAGCAGTTGGCAGGAACTTTCCAGTACTGAGGTTGGTAGTTCTTGTGTTCGTGAGTCAGAGGAAGCTAAACAGGTCACGGGGATCTTGTGTTCCACGGGGACCTTTCGGAAAGCCCGGCAGGTGACAGGTGCTTACTTGCAGAAGGAGGTGGTTTCTCCAGGCTTTGTGGTTCCGGATTCAGAGGGGGTGGTTGACAGGTTTCATCAGGTTTCCAGGACTTGCTTGTGCACCATAACAGGTGTTGATCCTTGTGAGCAGTGTGATGTCTCTGTGATTCAGAAGCTGTATGGTTCATTGATCTGGTTGATGGACACCAGATTGGACGAGAGCTTCCTGATGAGGCAGTTGAGCTCTTGGTTGCAGATGTCTCTTTGGGAGGCAGGATTGCGTTTCCTATGGTTTCTGCGGCATGCGAAGGATCATGGACTCTTGTACACAGGAGGGGGATTGTTGGATGGAGTCCGACTCCACGGTTGGAGTGACTCGGTTTGGGGAGGAGATCCGGACACGAGGAGATCTACTTATGTCCCAGGAGCAATTTTACGGAGCAGGAGGAGGTTACATTGCAGGTTTGGGCTTCCACTGGAGGAACCCATGGTCATCCCGAGGCACTTTGTTCGTGAACAGATCGTTGCTGATGACATCTTGCTAGAGTTCTGTTCGACGGAGGACAGTACGGTGGACCTCTTCACGAAGTCGCTCTCTCAGGACTTGCTCAGGCGGCACCCCAGCTCCCAGTGGTTGGTTTCACAGCCAGGAGCTGAGAGGGGGTGTTAGAAGTCATATCCTGTCTAGATTTATACACCAGGGCCTTTGTTGTGGGTGTGCCCGCCCTTATGAGGTGTTTTCCCATTTTTCCCCACTCTTCGCATTTTTTCCCTATTTTTTCCATTTTTCTGAGGCTTGGGAGGGCTGCCAGAGGGTGCCAAGAGCAGTACAGTGCTGGCCGACTGGGTGTTTATCAGTCGTGGGCACTCTTGCTGCTGGCCGACTGGTTTTGATCAGTTTTGGGCACCAGATTGCTGGCCGACTGCATTTATGCAGTCGTGGACCTTTTTATCAGTCGTGGGCTTTTCCTTATGCTGGCCGACTGCCCTCTAGGGGGGTATATATAGGTCCTCAGCCCCCATACCTCATTTGTATCATTCCTCGGGATCTTCTTGTGTATATAGAGCAGAGTTACACGCCTACATCTGTCTCTCTCTTGTGCTGTTTTTCTGCCTGCGTTTTTGCTCTTGTGTTCCCAGATTTGGTCATCATCTCCGCTGCATATTCTGACATCGTGGAGAAGAACGGAACGCTTTTCCCTAGTAACACAGAGACGGTTCTTGTAGAACAACCAACCGTTCTGTACTGAATAGTGGCCAGGCTCAGAATTGAGGGCCAAACTGTACTGACTACCAAACTCAGGAGAGTCGACATATTGGTATTTCATACTATCTAAGTCCTTCCCCGTGATTTCGAGAATGGTAGATTCTTGGACTGCCTGGATGCTGGACTTTCGACTAAGAGCATCTACTACTGGGTTATGCTTACAGGGATGTATTCAATCATACCTCCAAACTGTTGGAAGATTTGACTCCACCTGGCCTGTCGATCACTCCACTGGGCACTTGGCATAGTCTGAAGCCACTTAAGTGCTTGGTGGTCTATTTTCACTGTGAAAGCCTGTCCATAAAGAAAAGGCTTCCAAGGTTTAAGCGTTGTGATCACACCCAAAAGCTCTTTGTCATATACCGAATAATTCTTTTCGGCGACCTCCAACTTTCTACAGTAATATGCCACGGGTCTATTGTCTTGCAGGAGGACTACACCTATGGCTACATTGCTGGCATTGGTGATGACCTCGAAAGGTTCGTCCCATGATGCTAACTTTAATACAGGTGCTTCTGAGGCAGCTTTATGGAGTGCACGGAATGCATCAAGCGCCTTGCCTGTAACTGAGACTTTCTGCTTGCGAGTCTTCACCCCCTTCAACAAGTCGGTAAGAGGTGCTGCAAGGTTGAAAAACTGATGGACATGGGTACTATAGACCTGACAAAGACCTACGAATGAGCGGATTTCTTGGGCGGTCTTAGGAATGTCCCAATCTAAGATCTCCTGAACCTTTGATGGATCCAGTCTAATCCCATCGGAACTGATGATGTAGCCCAAATACTAAACTTCCTTAACACCAAAGACAGACT
The DNA here is from genome assembly GCF_041138505.1 of Cibotium barometz. Lineage (NCBI taxonomy): Eukaryota > Viridiplantae > Streptophyta > Polypodiopsida > Cyatheales > Cibotiaceae > Cibotium > Cibotium barometz. The sequence continues at coordinate 45,623,494 of NC_141095.1, read as the reverse complement.
TTTTGGCGTTTATGTAGAGCTAATTATCTCGCAAAAGTTGCAAGACTTTCTCCACATCTTTCTCATGCTGCTCCGCAGTGGCTGAGAAGACTAGTATATCATCAAGGAATATAAAAACACACTTCCAATTGTGGACTGCGAAAATCCTAGACATCATCTTATTGAAGGTTGCGGGTGCATTTGTAAGCCCAAAAGGCATGACTACGCACTCGTAGTGACCACGCTCTGTTCGAAAAGCTGTTTTTGGAATGTCAGCTTCAAAAATGCAGACCTGATGGTAACAACTCTTGAGGTCGATCTTACTAAAAAACTTAGCACTGTCTAAACGCTCCAAAATGTACTCTATCCTTGGCATAGGAAACTTATTCTTGATAGTGAGTTTGTTTAATGCCCTTTAGTCTACACAAAGGCGTGCAGACTTGTTCTTCTTTTGGACAAATAGGATAGGTGCAGCAAATGGGAAGGAAGAAGGCCGAATGAATCCGGCTCGGAGAAGCTCAGATAACTGCTTTTCTAACTCGCCCTCTAAAGTCTTGGAAAGACGATAGGGAAATGAGAGAGAGATACATGAGAACTGTACACCAGATTGGGTCCCGGATTACCCACTGAAGGGCCCCCTATCCCGATAACAAGATAGTATTTGCTTTATTACTTTAGAGAGAATGACTGTGGACTGTAGATAAGCCAAACGCAAGATCTCGGAGGATCGGAAGCCTGGCTGAACTGTACATGGCTGTAGAAACACCTCAATGAACTGATCTCGAGCCTATGCACTCTTCCCAAGGGCATGAGGAAGGGCTGCACACCTGAGGCTGAGAAAAGAAGATGGTGGACTAATGTAAGCTATGTTAGAATGCTGTAAATGCTTATGAATTGCCTGGATGATGCACTGAATGCTCGATACTGATGTAGACTGATGAATCAAGGCTTGAACTGTTGGGAATCCGCAAACACAGGTCTGTAGGGCTGTTGTAGGGCTGTAACGCAGATCTACACCTGTTGTATGACTCAAACGCAAGTTTACAAGGCTGGATATCTGCAAACGCACGACTGTACTGGTCTGTGTACCTGCTGGTTATGCTGTATGCACAAACGCAGAGGTTGATGCTGATCTGAGGCCTGCAAGAGTGCTGACTGCAAGCGCCTATGGACTCTATGCTGCGCCTAGGTCTGCAGGGGATTGAAGAGCTGAACTGCTGCGTTAAAAGGACTGTTGGCTGCTGGCTGAAGGGGTCTGATGGCTGCGCCTAGGGCTACTAGATGGGCTTCAAGAAGGGCTGCAAGAAGATGCCAACTACCAAGGAGCAGGAGTTCAATCTAGGCTGAAGGCAAGGGTACTCCTAGGGCTCAGGAGGAAAGCTCTTAGCACACTGAAGATTGAATGTTGAACTAAGCCCTATGCAAGCCTATTTATACTAACTAGGGGCTGGTCAAGTTGGCTGGTCATTTATTTAATAAAGTTTATATTTATAAATGACATTAAATGCTAAATAAATACCATAAAATATGGGAAGAATACCGGATAAATCCTAGTAAATTCCCTAAGGCTTATGGGACGTTCTAAATGATGCACAGGCATATGAATGCATATTATGCAAAATGCAGAGTGCTTTCTGATGCAAACCCTAAGGCTTCTACTGACTCTACATGCATGATTCTCTCCAAGTGGGTTAAGGGACTTGACTGACTGACTGACCCACTAAGGCTGAGGAATGACCTACGTAGCTCGTGCCTGACTTATCCTGGACTAAGGATGTACAATGGGGTCACGGCGTACGACAAATATCATCCTATTGGGTTCTATTAATGTACAAATGTTGCACTGCTGATGATGAGCCAATTTGTCACCATGCACTGAGTGCAGAGTGCCTGTGACAAAACCCTAAGGCTTCTACTGGCTCTACATGCATGAATGATTCTCTCCAAGTGGGTTAAGGGACTTGACTGACTGACTGACCCGCTAAGGCTGAGGAATGACCTACATAGCTTGTACTTGACTTATCCTGGATTGATGTACAATGTGGTCACAGCGTACGACAAATATCATCCTACTGGGTTCTAATAATGTACAAATGTTGCACTGCTGATGATGAGCCAGTTTGTCACCATGCACCGAGTGCAGAGTGCATGTGACAGAACAACAGGTTCTTGTGGCTATTTTCCTTTTTGAGAGAATAGGTTCTTATGTCTGCCGTGTAGCTTCTGCATTTACACTTCACATCCAGAGGGGTGAAAAGAGAATTGTGAGTTTGTCTTTGATGCGCTCATAAGTCTCCGTCGCAGATGTGGGAATTGATTCTTGAATTTTTAGCTCAATTATTGTCAAGACGGTAGATAAGACTGCTGGTTAGTGACCATTTTGCTGCTTGAACACACAAGCTCTTGTGTAGGTACTAAATGCACAAGAGTGGTTAAGTGACTTGCTTGGTGTTGTTTGGGCCTCCATGCTTATCTAACTTTAGGTGAAGCTGTTGGGGTTGAAGTTGGTGGTGAGGCTTTCTTTACGTTATTCGATTTTGGCAACCATATGATGGGATTGCCATCATAGTATCTTTGTTGTTGAAGCACATGCCCAGGCACCCATCTTTGATGAACATTATAAGTTTGTGGTTGATGCTTTTGGTGCTGAGGCTTTCTTCTTTGTGCAAGCTTAGGGGACTTTGTGATGCGCTTGAGAATCCAAGCTTTGGTATTATCTTGGTAGTACCCTTGTGCTTACAGTAATCTTTTTTAGGAACTCGCACAGGCTTTTGTGGATGGTGTTGTGGAGTACTTTTCTTTTTGCTTGGCCTCTGAGTGCTGCGTTAAAGAAGAGGCTTTGACTGTCGAGGCACCCAAATTTGAATGGCACCTTCGTAGTAGCCTTGCTACAAGTAGTTGCTTCTCCACCCACATCTTGATACCATTAAGATACCTTGATTTTGGTGTCTTGGTGGAGTTTTCTTTTTGGTGGGAGTGAAAGGTTTTGGGACCTCCTTCACATTGGTTGGCAGTACTGAGGTTGCATGTTTGAGACTCATGGGTATTTTTGACAATGAGGTGACTGTCGATGATGAGGCTTTCGAGCATGCGGTTGTCTCCTTTGCTGGGATTTGTTGATGAGAGACATAGGCTCCGAGGCTTTTCCTTTGCGTTCCATGTTAGAGATAGATGGTTGCATTGTGGGAATTTCTTCAGGAATAGCTTTTGATTGCGAGGTATTGGCATCTAACTTCGTTGGTGAGGATGGGGTTGAAGGAGTAGATGCTTTATCGAAGTCGATCATTGACGTAGATGGTAGGTCATTGTGTAGAGGGGCTTCTGTGGAAGAGGCTTGTAACCTTTTGCGTTCAACATTGTAGAAATCCATTAAAGTTGGATCCTCCTCCTTGCAATATGGTATTGTCAACTTTTTGTCGGTGACCATCATGATGATTCTATCACTAGCGAAGCCCAATGGTAATTGGGCAACAATAGTCCATTTATGCCCCAAGATCAAATCTGCTTCCAATATACTCAACCAAAAGGGGGGTTAGTTCCAATGTACATTGTATTTTCAAAGTACCCCAAACATGGCATGTTCAAGTCTTGTGTAAAGGGAATTTTTTCAGGATGAGCCATGAGTGTTGGTTGACCTAACAAATCCCATAACTCAAGACTCATGAGATTGTGTTCTCGTATTGGATAAAGCTGTGCTTAAATTGTGGTGATTTTATTTGAAATTTCCAATCCTAGGGATCTTTTCAGTAAGATATGTTGGAAGTTCCAGCTCCTCCAAGGTCTCTTACTCCCGTAATAGCAATTGTACATGGCCTGCAGGAGTGTTCAAGATGACTGTTTGCATGGATTCATCTATTGAATACAACGAGTCACGTATCCAAGTTCCACCAAGGATGACATCATACTCAAGGGAATCTAGGGTAACATGGAATGTAAATTCCACATCTCCATAGATTGTTTGAGTAGCATAGCCAAAAGAACCAGGAACTTCAATGTTTTGTCCATTGGCTCCTCTTACAAGAGCATTGTCTGTAGGGATGAGTTTAGGTTGTCCCAATGACACCCAAGTGTCTATTGTCATGATGTTATGACTAACTCGAGGACTAATCACTACGCGTTTGTGCTTAACATCATTGCCTGTAGGAAAATCCAACCATATCATGATAGAATCTTCCAAAAGAACCATGAATGTTTCAGTTTTTATTTCACCTTCAGATCCCGTCTCGATTTCATATTCCCATTCACTTTCATCCTCTTTTTGGCTCTCAGCTTTTCAAGAGTACCCAATGTGTACACTGGCACATTTGGTCCTTTGACAATTCTAAATGAGAACTGTTTGAAAACTTACGAATCCTCACAATCCTGTTCTATGGAGTTCTTTATTTCTTGGTATAACTCATGTTGAGCCCTTAAAGGTGCAAGTGCTGATGTTATGCTGGCTTCACCATGAGAGAAGAGCATTCCTACAGGCTCCAAATGAGGTTTTGAGAGACTGCTTTAATTTTCTAACGGAATTATCGAATTCCTCGCGTGCTTTCTCAACCGCATAATTCGCGCACTCTGTCTCAAATGACTCTTTTATAGAGAGTATGTCTTCCTCTTGAAAGGGGAAGCGGTACTCCTCTAGCTTTGTATTTTGGTTGTTTTTTTAGGTTTGGCATTATTAGGCTCAATCACAACCGGTGATCCTGTAAGACATTCAACCAAGCTAAGCATGCTCTTCTGAGCTTGCTTTTTGCGTTCAGTATATATCATATGAACATGATTCTCAATTTGGGGTGGTTGGGTGGGTTCTAGTTTCTTAATTGGTCTATGAGGTGCACTGAGTGAAAAGTTAGAACTTGTTTCATCCTCACAAAGTGACGTACTAGAACTTGTTTCATCTTCTGACTTTCTTTGGATCTTCAGTTTTTCATTATGTTTGCCCATGCGACGAGATCGAATTTTCTTTTGGGTTTTTGTACCCTGTGTCTCGCACATATGGGTTTTGTGGTTTGTGTGGTGACTTTTGAGGTGGATGCTTCTGCATCATGTGTAGCTTTTGGCTATTTTGGGTTTATGTCCCCTTTTGGTTTTATGTCATCCATAAGCTCCTTTTCCTTGTCCTTTAATTCAACCTTGGTTTCGATAGTTTATTGCCCCTTGTTTTTCTTGTCCGAAGTGATAGTGACAGCGGAAAAAGGTAACGTCGATGACGATGATGGTGGTGCAGCCTCCGATGACATGGGTGCTACATACATGATGCAAAGAGGGCTACCGTTCCGAGTGGTTCAAGCTCTGGTGACATGGGTGCTGCGTACCTGAAGCAAAGAGGGCTGCCGTCCCGATGTAGCAGAGAGGGCTGCTCTCCCGACGTGTGGCAGAGAGGGCTGCTGTCCCGATGTAGCAGAGAGGGTTGCCGTCTCGAGGGCTGTGCCAAAACGCACAAGATTTGCTGAAGGTAAGCACGGATGTGAGCCCTGATCTGTGCGCTGAAGAAGGCTGAGATAAATGCCGATATAAGCCCTGACATAAGCCTGATGTAAGCGCACATGTGGGCTGATGTATGCTGCAGCAAAACGCAGATGATTGTTGAAGCAAAGCTCTGATGTAAGCTGATGTATGCTCTAATGTAGGCACTGACATGTGCTAAAGTAAAATGCAGATGTGGAGCAGAAGAAGGCCTGATGTAAGCGCCAAGAAACTGCCTGATGTAAAAAGCAACCTGGACCAACAGAGGAAAACGCAAAGATGAGCCCCTCCTATAGGTGGCCAAATGGTACCTGATATGGCGATGAAGTGGTACATGAATGATGAGGTATAGACAATGCTATATATAGTGAAGGGGGGGTGCTGGTCGGTCACCATAAAGGTGTAGGCCAGCTGCCAAAACAAAAAACCCCCAAAAATATAAAATATAAAATATCCAGAAAGTCCCTTTTTAGGGCTAGAAAAAGTGTTGTTTCTTCACATCCCATGCCATGCGGATTGCGATTGGCCAGATACGGGTTTCATCCCACCGCCTCAAAGTGGAGACAGGTAGAGCTGGGCGCATCTTCAAAGCCAGGAAGCTCATACGGAGACCCAGAGAGGAAAGGATCTCCCGATTATGCCACACAGAGGTTGAGACAGAGGAGCATTACATATGCCGTTGCCCGGTATACTATGAGATCCGCCGGAGGTTTTACTGTCTATTTCGTGAGGGATATGGTCCACTCTCTAGGATCATTGACTTCCAGGACCAACGTTGCCTAGGCCTCTTCTGCTTGAGCTCCGCAGACACAGGGACACCTTCTTGAGAGAGCTTCGGCCCCAACCACCCCACCCCCTCCCTCACCAGCCAACCATCACCAGTTTCTTGTGGACCAAGGAGGTGGAGGACACCGACATGGTGGATCTTGTGGACCCTCCACGAGTTGCTTTGGACCTACCTCGCCCGAGAGGAGCTACCTCAAATCGAGCCTCCACACTCCAACGTGCCCGACGCCCTCGGCCCCCCGTCGGCAAGGATCACCTCATCAGCTCCAAACCCAGGACATGCTCCACCGCCATGGAGCTACCTTTCCACGTGACATAGCTGAGGGAGAGACCTCTTGGCCATACTCATTAGCCCCATGCTTGATATTTTGGAGACTGGTATTATACCATCTACTCGGAGCTGATGTTGCTCTCATGTTTCTATGTTCTTAGTATTCCATGATGAGTTTCCATGGACAGTTTTGTATCACCCCAATGAGATAGCTATGTTTATGTCTTCTTTTTGTTTTATTTTCCATTCCATGATGAGATATGCCATGGACATTATTGTATCACTTTGGTCTCATAGGCACATTGGGTCTTTAGTAGACTCTTAATATATCTTCCTCTCTCTCTCTCTCTCTCCCTCTCTCTCTCTCTCTCTCTCTCGGAGAAGAAAGTAGAAAATCCTATGCATGAGGGTAACATGAAAACTACAAGGACTGTCTCCTATGGAAAATATCAAGGGTCTGGAGCAAAAAAATATAATCACAATTCAAAATGTGGAGTGGCTAGAGACCCTACAAAGGAAACACCCCTGTTCAAGTACACACAATCAAAGCACTTAAGATCACAATTAGCTAGAAGTAGGTGGCAATAATGATAGCTTACTAAAAACATAGAACCGTATCCGTCCTCCTAAAATCTATCTAATTAGCTATCTATCTAATTAGCTCATTTAATTTTGCCGTAGTTTAGTGTCCCCTCAAGAAGCTGTAAATTTCATGAGTTATCAAGCAATGGCTCATGAAAGAGTAGCCCTTCATGCAGAAAAATCTTTGCCAGCGCGGCCATGGGCAGAGTCTGGATGAGCAAGATTTCCCATCTAAGTTTCACAAGTGGTCACGATGGGTCCCTGCCACAGGCAGGTGTACCAACATTAGTGTGTTTCGGGAGAGCTGCGGAATTTCATGTTGTGATATCCCTCGTACAAAAATATGTATGCCAATCTAATAGCGCATGCGACTGTGTCTTGTGGTGCTGCTAAAACGGTTTCATCTGGAAAAGGTAGATCTGGTTTTTTATTTGTTGTTATTGTTATGCCCTTGTTACTCTCAACTAGATTGATGTCTCGCAGAGTTCTTTCAGATACAAGTACCCGTGCCGTAATGCTAGATTCACGCTAGTTTTAAAAAACAGGATCAAGAAGAAAACGGCAAATTTTCATTAACTTGCCCGGCGATGGCTTTTAGTGATCTTGAAATTTGTGTATTTTGACCAAAAAGAATTCCAATACGAAATTTGATGCGAGACAGAGGAACACACCTTGACTATTTGCCTGAGGTACTGCGTCAACAACGAGTTTTGGCGAAAGCCTACAGCCGGGCGATGCCTGCTGGAGGTAGTAGTAGGCAACATGTTTGCGTTACTCTGTGCACAAGCGTCCCCTTTTTTTTCCCATGATTTTACCCAACATACTCTTTATTACTCTTATATTTGAAAAAAAAATAGCCATCTTTTTTTGCACTTTTGTTTCTCCTCCTCCTCCTCCTCTCTCCTCTCTCTCTCTCTCTCTCAGCTCCGCTCCGTCTCAGCTCCGTCTCCTGGTATGTGTGTGTAAAAGAGGACACTCTCATGACCTTTCTGCCACCCATCGTGCGGTAGAAATGGCGAGTGGGATTGCCCTTGGGATGACATGAACCCACCTGGTTTCAAGTCGACGTTAAGCGGCTCCATCTCCGTCTCGCTCGGTGGCATCTATTAACACCCCCTAGCTCGGCTACAATGCAACCCAAGATAGTGGCAGTGGACAAACCTCATCGCACAACTGAAGTATCCAAGCATCCACTTCTTCTAGTACTCGACCCATTTGGTCGGTTTTGTCGTAGGTCAATAGGTTTTGTCAAGCATTCTATGTACCATTGGGTAGCTTGAGGTTAGCTCAAGCTATCCACAAAAAGAAAACACAAAAAAAAATCATAAAGAAAAACCCAAAATCTCAAAGATATCTCGAGGAAGTTTGGTGCCTTTTCGTCTTCTAAGAAGCGTACGTCCATTCACTTCTCAGAGCCACGGTCGTTCCTTCCTTAGGCGTCGCGGCCATTCCTTCCTTCTGGCCAGATCTTTCCAAATCTACTTCATAAATATGAGTAGTGTGCATTCAAGGAGAATACAGTGCATTGAAAAGGGCATAAATAGCATTGAAGTGGGGTACAAATAGGGTACAATTATACAATAAGGAGAATATCAAGGGGTGGCTGTTAGAAGACACGTCATCCCTGCGAATTTAGTAGATCTACCTGACCCAGCAAGCGTACACCCGTTCCTTCACAAGCGTACGCCCATACCATCTATCAAGCCACATCTGTGCCTTCCTCAAGCGTACATCTGTACCTTTTTAAATGAACGTCCGTTCCTTGCTCAACGTATGCCCGTACCTTGTAAAAAAGAGCACCCGTACCCTCTAGAAGAGAAGTTGAAAGACCAGGTTTTGTGGAAACAAGGGATGACACTGCTCATCCAATTGCCCATGTTGGAGATGTGCCATTATCTATGCAGGAGGCATAAAAGAATTGGACATGTGAATGTGCAGAGAATGAAGTCTATGCAGACTAAAGGAATTGTGACAGGGCTGCCAAAGTTTAAAGTTGAAGGTATGCAGAAAATATGTGAAGCATGCCAATTTGGAAAGCAAACACAGCATGTATTTCCACGTGACAGAAATGTGAGCAGAAATGCACTAGATGTTGTGCATTCAGATGTATGAGGTCCTACGAAGACCATATCTATGGGAGGCTGCAAGTATTATGTGACATTTATTGATGACCACACACAAGGAAAGTGTAGGTATACTTCATGAAGGAGAAGGGTGAGGTATTCACTCATTTTCAGAATTTCAGAGTTCTGGTTGAAAAGCAAACAGGGAAATATGTAAAGTGCCTAAGGTCAGATGGAGGGGGAGAGTACTTCTCCAATGAGTTCGCTGAATTTTTAAAGAAGAATGGTATTCGGAGACAGTTTATATGCAGATACACTCCGCAGCAAAATGGAGTTGCTGAGCGGAAAAATAGGCACATTGCTGAGATTGCGCGAGCATTGATGGGAGAGAAGAATATGCCGCATAGCTATTGGGCTGAGGCTGTTTCTACAGCAGTTTACATCATGAACAGGACTCCAACTGCAGCCATACATGATGTAACTCCAGAGGAGAGGTTTACTGGCAAAAAACCTGATTTGTCTCATCTTAAAGTCTTTGGATGCATTGCATATGTGCATGTGCCAGATGAGCTGAGAACTAAGCTAGATCCAAAAGCTGAAAAATGCGTGTTTATTTGGTATTCCCTTGAGCAAAAGGGATACATGTGTTATAACCCTGCTACACGTGAGTTCAGGGTAAGCTTGGATGTTGTTTTTGATGAGATGAGCAGCCGGTATGCTGCTGAAAAAGAAGCTGTTGGGGCTGATGTGAGTGGAAATGTGGTTGCACAGAATACAAGTCAGCAATCACAGTCTTTGAGTGGACCAGAAGAGTCCTCATCTAGTGGTTTAGTTGATAGACCATGGAGTGGCAGGCTGCATCATGCATTGAGACGCATACTGAGAGGTATGTGAGGTCTACTTTGCATTGTGGACTATTTTATGAAACTGGGACAGAGATATGTGTACATGGGTACACAGATGCTGATTGGGCTGGTAGTATCTCAGATAGAAGATCTACTAGTGGCTTCATGTTTTCTTTGGGGAGTGCTGTTGTACTTGGAGCAGTACGAAGCAGCCTACGGTTGCTCTATCCAGTACAGAAAGAGGACCGAGTACTACAAGTTGTCATTTTGTGACAACATTAGCAGTATATAGTTGGCCAGGAACCCAGTTTTTCATGCTCGCACGAAGCATATAGAGGTCCACTACCATTTTGTTAGAGAGAAGGTTTTGGCAGGAGACATTGACCTTGTTTATGTCAGCACACAGGATCAGGTCGCTGACATCTTCATCAAAGCGTTGGGTACAGAGAAGCTCCGCAGATTCAGGACTTTGCTTGGTGTACATGAGATGGAGTTGAGCTCGAGGGGGAGTGTTGAGATATCGAGCTCATCTAATGAGGCGGTGGACACTGATGACCCGCCTGGGGGATAGGCCCCACACTTATACCACTGGCATGGTTGGTGAGATCATGGGTGATATGCAGCCAGTGAGATGACAGGCTGTGTGACAGCCATTCTAGAGACTGTGGCATAGTTATTGCGCCAGCTCATTTAGCTGGGTTCACACTATAGAGAACCCTAGTATGTATTTGGTTGAGTACCTTTTCATATTGTGTGTACTCTTATCTTTGTATATGGTGTGTTGATTGTCGTGTGAAGAAGAAGAAGATTTTCAGCCTCTCACCTTGTGTGTTCTCTTCTAGGGTTTTGTGTGTGTGTGTGCTTGCAAGAGCTCAAGCTCTCTTCTCCCCTGCATCTTTTCACTTCTAGGCCATAGACTTGAGATAGGACAAAGTGAAAGTAACCCAATCCAGACTAATCCAGTAGTCTGAGAACCATGCCTACCACTGGAATAGCAGACTCATACTAAGACCACGGATCTATGCCCAACCTAGAACAGGAACCCACTCACCAACAAGAACCAGAAACCTCCTATCAAAGGAGAGAGGGGCATGGAATGCCAACCTCTTGAAAGAGAGTCCACACTGCTAGGCCATAGACTTGAGATAGGACAGAGTGAAAGTAACCCGATCCAGACTAATCCAGCAGTCTGGGAACCATCTCTACCACTGGAATGGAAAACTCATACCAAGACCACAGGTCTATGCCTAACCTAGACAGGAACCCACTCACCGGGAATCGGAAACCTCCTATCAAAGGGAGAGAGGCCACTCGGAACAATTCTATCAACCTGCAGCACCTAGGTACCAGCAATACCTGCCTCGCGAAAAGTAGCCCGAATATCATATGGGGCCCTATGAAGCACAAACCGGTCCTCCTTTGACACAAGGACCCCCAATGGTATACTATGACCTAGCTCCCCCGCCTATCTTACCCCAACCCACACCAGTCCCCGCCATGGCAGGATTAGCTCCAAAAATGTTGAGGATAGCCATGGAAATAGGTAGGGGGGTAGCTACAAGAATAACACCAGCAGCATTGGCTCAACCAGGATAAGGGCCTAGATACAAAAAGAATAAACCAGCCCACATCTCTAAATTGATCACCAAGTGTGATCCCAGACCGCACATGGAGATGTTTAATCAAATTTGCGAGGCATTTGGCCACGTGGATGACCAAGTTAAGGTGAGTGCCTTTGCCTCACCCTAGATGGGAAAGATGGGCAGTGGTTTCGATCGCTGAAGGTAAAGGATAAAGCCACCTTTGAAGCCTTGAAAGAGGCTTTCAAAGTAGGATACTTACGGCAAGGGACTCGATGGATCCCAATCGAGCAATTGCACAACGTAAAACAAAAGGATGGGGAATCCATCCGGGACTATATCAACCGGGTGAGATACCTCCATTCTCACTATAATGACAGAGATAAGTTCTCGGATGAAAGGTTGATTGGGAGGTTCTTCGAGGGCATAGAAGATGTACCCCTTCAGAACTCCTTATATGCTCTAGCCCACACCTCCTTTGAGCAATGCTGCAAGAGTGCTATGGACTTTGACGATAATTTCAAGGGAACTCGTTTCCAAGAACTACATAAGGGCACATACGAGGCATCCTTCAAAACTACCAGCACCTTTACTGTCACAGTGCGAAAAGGCTCACAACATGTTTTGGCCAACCATATGTCACACATCCCCACTGGTGAACCACCGGTGGGTGTTGATGATGACCTACTAGATGCCTGCTTGTTCTAGCTATGCTTAATCCCTGAATGGGGAGAGGAAATTGCACACTTCCTTGTGCCAATGGCCTACCCACCAACCCACTCCTCAACAAAGATCGAGTGAGGCATCTCATTAAAAAAGTTGCTCCTTATGAGTTGATTATAGGGTAGCTCTACAAGTAAGGGAAAGATATAATCATAAGATATCATGTCCGGAAAGAAAAATATGCCTTCTTGAGCAAGCCCACTCTAGAACTGTGGAAGGACACTTTGTAGCAGCAAAGCAGACATTATTGCTCGCAAAATCCTCTTAGTAGGACTATGGTGGCCCACCTTAATTGGAGACGCTGTAGAATACATCAAACGATGTGATGAATGCCAACGAGTGGCAATCCCATGATTTAAGGACATAATGCTCCTAAACCCAGTCGTGTTCGTCCAACCATTTGAAAAGTGGGGCATTGATTTCATAGGACCCATTAGCTTGGCAAGTAGGTACACTCAAGCACGATACATCATAGTGGTCACGTACTATTGTACTAAATGGGTCAAAGCTAGGCCTACCTGCAAGGCTGCTGCTGCAAGATCCACATCGAAATTCCTTTACAAATCAGTCAGTGATCACACGCTTTGGGTGCTCTCTTAAGCTGGTGAGTGATAATGGCACACACTTCATCAATGAAGTGATACAAGTCTTGTTAAAAAAAATCCCAGTCACCCACAGAAAGCACAAATAAATTCCTTTGTGCTATCCTGACCAAAACAGTTAACGCTAGCCGAAATGACTGGGAACAAAAGTAACCAGCTACACTTTGGGCGTATTGCACATGACAGCCACAAATGTAACACCCTTCAGTTTAACCTATGGTATTGAAGCGGTCATGCCTATGGAATTCTTAGTACCCAGCTTAAGAGTCGCGGTACAAGTGAAACTCACGGGAAATCTCCTAAGCTGCCGATCTTTCGAACTTGAAAGGTTGGATGAAACACCCCTTCTAGTTGTGTATAGTATGAATGTGGAAAAGCTAAGGTGTAAACAATGGCTTAATGACCAACTTAAAGATAAGGAAATGAGAGGGCGATATGGCCCTCCTCTACAGCACAAAAAATCACAAAAAGAAATTTAAATTCAGAGGCTTATGACCTTTCCTAGTCATTGAAATAACCCGACAAGGCACAGTGCGCATAGAAACACTCGACGGCATCAAGACGGCATGGTATTTCTATAAGGGCAGCCTATGTTGCACGACTTCCTTCCCAAGACAAGGGTGCTAAGAGCTCTTGGATTCTCCACCCAACCATAGTTAAAATTGCATGACCTTCTAAGATTTGACTCCACTCTTTTATTAGCTAGTAAGCTCTTCATATGTGCCCGACCACTGTTACTAGTGTCCGACCACTCTTGAGTCTATACCCGGTCATTTTGGCTCCCCTAAACCCACCCCTCCCGTGACTTATCTGGTTGGTCGAGCTCTCTAGGCTCCCAATAATTTCATTATGACATTACTCCCCCTTGAGGAGTTTTCGTCCTCGAAAATGAAATTTGGGAACCTCTTTCTGAGTGTGCTTACCTTTTCCTAGGTAGAACCTTCTTCTGGTCTATCGTTCCACTTCACTAAACACTCTTGTCATACAGAGTGTCGAGTTCTTTTTTCTTCGAAATCTAAGACTTTTTTTGGTTCATGTGGTAAGGATGGGGGTTCAATAAGTTTTACTAGGATCTCTTGTGTGACTGACAAGATTATCGTCATCCTTTTTCAATCTACTAACATGAAAAACTGGATGAACTTTAGAGCTTTTTGGTAAAGCTAACTTATAGCAACACTACCTACTTTTTTAAGTATTGTGAATGGACCACAATACCTTGGAGATATCTTTGGACTTTTTCCTGTTTTCAAAGATTCGGAGTGTGCAAGAACCTCTAGAAACACTTTATCACCTTCCTCAAAGATGATTTGTCTACGATCTTTGTCTGCATAATCTTAGCACGGTCCTATGCTCTCTAAACATTATCTTTCAATTTTCATCATCTCGTGGAGATCTTGAAGAAAATATTTAACCTTTTGTATCTTTTGTTTCTTAAGTCCAACGGCCATGAGGAATCTACACTGGATCCTCATTCTGAATGTCTAGTACAGTTGTTACCAAATCAATATGGGCAAATACGCATCCAATTGGTTTGCTTCTTAATTATGCTCGTAGCATATCCTTTTGGATTTGATTGACTCTCTTGGTTAGACCATTGCTATGGATGAGTAATCGTACTTAAGCTTAGCATAGTATCCAATATTTTGAACACAGCATGCCAAAACAATCAGCCCACATATATACGACTGATATACTCAATGAATAGCCAAACTAACTCTAGCATACTCACTGTATTTTTGTTGGAATGCACCAACACCTTTTAGTCAACCAATTCTTGATTATGCAAACCGAATCATGGCCTCTATTCATTGTGGATAATCCCTTAACTCTCGAGTTCTACATCTTACTCATTGACTAACCATATACTTTACTTCCTTTGGCCAAATCTTTATATTTCAAGTGTCGACTAGCTTGAAATATCATTGGATGAGAAACTTCTCAACCAAGTACCGGTCAACCACTTTTTGATTACCTCATCCTCATTATGTACTAAGTCCCATACCACTTAGTAACAACAAGATACTTTTGGCAATCCGCTATTGTAACTAGACCCTCTTAAATGTGGACATCCTTTGGTCTAGCCAATAACTTCTTTTATATCTCACTAATTAAAGTGGGATAATGTCACCTCGGACATTCTTTTTATGGTAGTCTTGAGCTTAACAATTCTGATTGGAATGGTGAATAAGGATCCCAACATCATATCTACCATCTAGGGAATCATGTCACTTATCGGACACTACCCTCTTTATGAGATTTACCGTGAGTGGTTGTGCCTGTCTCAAAAATGGGGCCACTATACTTCAGGATGAGTACTATCTCATTACTATGGCACACCACACATGGGCATCATGAGGATCATCAACACACTACCCCTTAAGTGATTACAAGCGAGCACTCTTTTCTTTAACTTGAAGGTCAAACTCTTGACAACTCTGTTCGACGAGCCTTTCAACCTCTCAACTTCCTTTATCTAGATAGCCATTTGATACTCACAAGGCCAAAGGCTATTTCAAACTAGGTACCATACCAATGACACCACTGCGTTAACGTATGCACCATAGCATACGTATGCACCATAGCATACGATTCTCTTTCATACTAAGTACTTTTTTGGACCTTGTCCAACTTCTTATGGAATAGGTTTACCATCTTACAAAGGAAAGTTCCTATGCCATTATTAATCATATCCGTTTCCACCACAAGGGTTTAACTTGGATTGATCATTCTATAGCAAAAGCTATCATAAGCTTCTAGATATAATAATATTGGGGACTTTACCTTTCCCTTACAGTTAATCCGTCCTCTGAAAAACTAACAAATAGAATCGCAAAGGGACATGCGATTAAATTTGAATAACCAAAAGAAAGAAACCCACTCAAACTGCAAGAATGAAAGCTTCCTAAATACATATAACCACATGTTAAAATTCTTTGTGGTGAGGTGATCCAAACATAACCAAAATCTTTTGATGTTCACAGATAACCTTAATCTTATCACTTCATTGCTTTAGTAAAAGCATTAAAGGACAATAAAAAATAAAAAGCATAAGAACTCATAGACATCTAAAGATGTAGTCTGTAAAAAATTTAGAAAGTACCATAACTCGAATTCCATAGAGTCAAAAAAGAAATGCCTTCCCATCACTTTGAACCAGCTATAAATAACATCAAACGATTTACAAACAACATACTAATAGGATACACAAATAAACTTGCTTGTCCTTTCCCTTTTCTTTGGTTTGTGAACCCTCAGCCATGTCCAACAAACCAAGTTTAAGGTAGTGGGATTTATTATGTCCCTTGCCCATGCAAGAGAAACTTAGATTCTCTTTATTTGCTTTCTCATAATGCTTTGACCTTAAGAAACACATCGGTCCCTTAGTTTTCTTAGCTTGATTGCTTTTTTACATAGGTCCTTGTAGTTTCATGGGACCTTGAAACATAGGACCTTATGCCATCATAGACAACTTTTGTGCATCAACTGCACACTTGCATTTACCGATCGTGTCATCAAAGATTTGGGTGAACTTAATCGTCTCCTCGAGCTTTTTGGGCTCATTTTACTTTACTTGATTCTTATGATCAACTTGAGAAAATGACTTTTCCTATAGTTGTCGATGTAATGGGTCAAAGTGAGATTACGCATCTCAAAATGATCCCATGCATCCCAATTTTGTTCCATCTCATTTTTTGGGAGGATATTCTTTTTGAATAGATTCTCAAACCTACCCAATCCTGGGGTGGGTCTTAGACTGCGTGAGACTCATCCAACATTTGTAAGCCTTTCCCCCAAGGGACAGGCTTACTTTTAGGACACACAGGTGCCCTGGCGTTTGATACAAGCTATGCAAATCTTGCCTTTCGCAAGAAGGTAGTCACCACATATTTTTTTTCTTTCCTTCTTCTCCCCGTTGGAAGGTGGGAGGCTTTAAAGCCTTTAGAACGGTGGTGGTGTCCCATGATAGAGACCCACTGACATTCACCTGGCCTCTAGGGGCAACAAGAATGTTAGACGTCCCTTCCCCACCATGAGAAGAAACATTCGATGTTCCTACCTTAGACATAAGTTGTGAGGAGGTTGCCTTCAAACTTTTCTGGATTTCTGCCAACATAAGAAGAATCCTATCATACTTAGCCTCTAGGCTAACCATATGAGACTCAAGACTTTTGAACTGAGTCAGAAAATAATTTACACATAGAAACATATCAAACTGAAAGAGTGGCAAACGAAGCATAGCTTACAGATTGAGCAACTATAAAATGCTCGTCCAAAATGCTCAAACAGGTCATGTAAAGAATTCATACATAACGTGACTACTCATGAAGGCCTTTAGCCAAAAGTAAACTACGGTAATCCAAAGTGAAAAACAAACATTCTACTTACCTTTATCTTTATCCTTGTCCGTACCGAGACAAGCTTAGAAATACTAAGACCTAACATGAGCACTTCAAAAACATAAATGCTCTTTTACAAGCCCCTTCTGAATTCTTATATGAGAAAAACAGACTCAAAGCTGCTTGCTACTTAGATGGATTTGAACCTTTATGTTTGCCGTCACTTCTTTGATCATACAGTATGACCAAGACAATATACAAGAAAGAACTTTTACATGCATCACATTGATGAATGTTGCATACATTAAAAATACCTCTTTATATGCATAAAACATTTCTTAATTGCTTTCTTGTATGCGAACAAGCATACAAACTAGCAAAAACTTTCTAAATAGGCCAAAAACGTATGCAAAGCAATGCAAACATGTCCTTAAGCATAATCAGAACTCGTTATGCCTAAGTGCACACATTAAAACCTTCACGTAAACACAACTCTGGTAAGGAAAATCTCACACACAATCATGCTTTTCAAAAGTCGATGATTTGCAATCGTGTAGAAACATGCTCTTAACTGATCGCAACTGCATGCTATTCAAGAAAAAACATGCTCTTAACTGATCGCAACTGCATGCTATTCAAGAGAAAGCATGTGCAAAAGATTGTAAGGAAAGAATTCCCTTATCTTGTATCTTGTTAAAGCATGTCCCCTTTTACATGCATGCATTCGGACTCCTCATGACCTAAAAATCTCAAGTCCAAGCTCTCTCGATCGTCTATAAGGGCTCGAAATTCCACTTGAGTAATTCCTCTGCGGGAATAGGCTCTTGGGTACAAAGGTTTAAACCTTAATAAGGTATAACCTTTGATTTTTTAATTATTATTTTTAAATCTCTAAGATTTGGTAAAGCTCCAGCGCACTCTGCAACACGGTTTTTTTTATTAATCCGTCAACTCGATGTTTTCTATTTAGTGAGTGGCTGGGGGTTGCATCAACCCACACTGGAATGCATCAACCCACGCTAATGATGACTGGGGATTGCATCAACCCGCGCTAAGGACATCTGCACTGGTTATTGGTCGGTCATTGATGATGTTGGTGCTAGCTATTATGCTGACCAATCGCCTTGGCGACAGCTATGGACATCATAGGCTGGCTAGCTTGCCTGCCCGCCCGGCGCCCAGTAATGATAGTCGGCCTTGAGAACCAGGGTGTCTGCGTGCCTGGTCCGGTAGATGTTAAAAGAGCTATTCTACGTGACCGCGCACCTCGTTGCATGCGCTCATGAGCTGCGCAATCAGGGATTCAAATAGAGCCGGGTCTATAACAACATTGGTGGTGATGGTGAATCTGATTGGTTTATGGGCAATTAGACTGGCAGTTTTCTTCCCAATTTCATAGCATTCAGCGCTTGAGGATCTAAGCTCTGATACCAGCGTAAGGGAAGCTTATGCTGCACGACTTCCTTCCCAAGACGAGGGTGCTAAGAGCTCTTGGATTTTCCACCCAACCACAACCAAAACTGCATAACCTTCTAAGATTGGACTCCACTCTTTAAACTGCATAACCTTCTAAGATTGGACTCCACTCTTTTATTAGCTAGTAAGCTCTTCACATGTGCCCGGCCACTCTCACTAGTGTGGCCACTCTTGAGTCCGTACCTGGTCATTTTGGCTTCCCTAAACCCCGCCCCCGAAGGGTTGAGCTCTCTAGGCTCCCAATAACTACGTTATGATGACAATTTCAATGGTAGAAAACTAAAATACTACTATGGCCTACTCACACTAAAACTACATTAAGGGCCATTCATGCCAAAAAAACAACACGAGAAAATGAAAGAAATAGCACAACATGAAGCAAAAGAGTGACATGCAAAACTCTGGGGAAAAAACATCGTGGTGAACATGGCCCAAGTAGTGGACCTCGAAGAAGAGGACTAGGAAGTGAAACCCGCGTGGTTATTGTTAGGAATGACCACCTCGACAAGTTTCACACAAAAATTGGCTCTTGTTGATATAGGAGCTAATCAGAATCCAATGTCCTATGACACATGGCACTCCCTCAGGAGGCCACCATTAGTGAACACCCCAGCCCACAGCCATTACTATTGCTTCATAATTGGTCCAATGTTTAGGCACAATTACAACTTCGTTGCATATTGGTAATAACCCTTGGAAGGGAAGTTTTATGTGATGTGTGCAGGAACAATGAGCAAAGAGATCCTTCTAGGGAGTGGATGGTGGATGGGACACAACCGGTGTTAAATTAATTGGGATGCAAGGACGTCAACCCTGCAACAACTAGCCTCAGGTGAAGTTACAATCCCGATGATAGATGAAGAATCCTTGTCACCCCATAACCCACCCCAAGTAGACCATTCCCTTCCACCATCACTCTACTCTCTGACCAACATAAAACCATGCCATCAAAAAAGTTGCCTCTCCCCATAGTGAATATCCAATTGCCTCACCAAACCTCATCTACACCAAGCTCTACTCCCACAAATCAAGCCCACATCAAAGAAGCCACTACCACTGCTAACCCCATTAACAAGACTAACCAACTCCAGGTACAATGTTGTCCCCGATATACAAAACCTAAGAACCCTCACACTTGGGTACCCAAGAAGCTCCTTGCAACCCAAGGCTATTATGTGGGTGATACAACTCTATGGATTCCCCGATGATCCACTTCCCCAACTCACGACTTGGCAAAGCCAACTCCTCGTACCTCTTGCCAACCTCCAATTCGATAGCCATAAGCCCACAACATATAGGAGAATCTTAAGCACAGACTTTAAGGAGACCCAACCATCATTCACCACCAACCTTGCCCTCACACCGCGTCTATAGGTGGATTTATAAGCCTCTCTTACAAGCCCAAAACTTCTATGAGCGGCAATCCGTAAATCTAGGTACTATGCCCGTAGTCGCAGTGCTATGTTCCTAGTCCCATGATTCTAGAACCACAAAAATTCCAATGGCGGCCCAAGATAGCCTCCATCGTCACCACCACTACTACCGCAGGACAAAAGAAAAGCAAAAATTTAGCAGGACACCATGCCCTGCCAAATTCATCAATTGGGCAAATCTCATCAGGTGTAAGGGCACCCCACCACTGGATGACACCCTCGGCCTTGCTATTCTCGAGGGTCTATGCCCCTACCCTTACTCTTCATCCAAAACCGCCCAAGTCCTCCATTTCTTGCAGCACTAGGGGTGGGAGATAGTCTACTGGGTCTATAAATCCTTACGTTGTTAGCTCCCCCCCTACACCCCCGATGGGCTCCTTGCATCTTACCTGTCGTGCCACCTCCAACTCCAAGTCATCCATGCCACTGGGATTGTGTAGTTTGATGATTCCCACATGGCCTTCCCCCTCGAACTCTCCCCCCAGGAAGCTAAAGATGCACACGTCTTCTTTTACTCGAAGTGCCTTGACTCCGGATATCCGTGGGCGAGGCCCCGAGTGAGAGGCTATGACGTGCGTAAGAAGTGCTACTTCCGTTGCTAGCAACCCCGAATTCGTTTCGCGGAGGAGGAAGGGATCTTTCAGCTCGTATCAGAGGGAATTGGCTAAAGTGGATCAACGGAGAGAAGCCATAAATGTCAAAAATTTATGAAGTAGCAGTAAAAGGTTGTAATTCAGTGATGAAATTGATAAAAATTGATATTGAGAATGAAGATTCATAAATTTGTAATTGGGTCTTCAGATGGAAGTACCGCAATTGTATGGAATCCCTGACTTGCTTGAGGCCTAGATGATGGTATCTACCTTATAATTCCAAGGATCGTGACTACCCGTATATACCGAGGGTATAATTGCAGCTCTTTACTGGTAGTATATACGAGTAAATCTAAGACCTTGAAATTATAAGCAAAAATGCCATCCAGATGATGAATTCGAATGTTGGTTGATATGATTTTAGAATTATGGTTGAGAATTGTTGAACGATGACAACGACAATGATGGAGGAGCCGATCTCGACAATCCCCCCACTCATCCACCCACACCCTCAGCCCCTCCTCACCAACCTCCACCCCCTCGTCCACCCCAATCTGGCATGATCTCATAACCTACGCTCCCCCCATCACCACCAGGTACCTAACATTATGCCTCGACAACCCCTACCACTTCCACCACAACTCTTTCCCTCACCATCCTCTACACCCCCTCACATACTCTCTCCTCCTCCATCACCAACACCTCCTTCACACCCCCACCCTACATCTTCATTTGGGCCTCCCCAAACCCGTCGAAGATATACCCTCAACATCAGCAACAACGTCCCCCACCCTTCCTCAATGCCACCCTCGCCATCATAACCTCTCCCTTGATTGCTCCTCCACCCTACTTGCATTCACCAACCAAACCTCCCTTCCCCTACACCCTTGGAGGAAGGCGAGATTGCCCTGCCACCCCCGTAAGTGTACAAAGAGGTGGGCCCACCCCTTAACCCCCTCAACTGACATGACCCACTCGATCGCATGGAGTTCTAGCAGGCAATCAGTATCATGCTCGATCAATAACTCCAACACGCCCTCATCAACAGGCTTACACATCGATTGGACATCCATGTCCTTCCGCCTTATCTGGATGACAAATGCAACACCTAAAAGTGCTAATAAGTGAAAACTCGGGAGTAGCTCAGATGGCCTCTATAGCCAATGGTCACACCAAACACCTCAAAACAACACCAGGGACCTTGCCAAACACTTGTACTAACGCATGGCCACAATCTTCCTTCCACCACCATAAGTATAAGCCACCACTCAGTATTTCAAATCAACACAATCCATGCAGCCACACTAATATTGCATAGAATGGAAATGAACTTCAAAGGCACAAACACCCACCCCAGATCACCAGTAAAGACATCTTCTAAACCAATGTGCTTATCATACATCTACTCAACCATGGAAAAGAACATCACCATGACAGCCACTAACAATTAAGCACTTTCTATCTTGTGTAAAGACGAGATCAGACCTTGACCAGAAAAGCACATTTTACTGCTTAGAGTACTGGTAACTCGAGCACATCGCTTCCACTTTCACAAGACTTCAAAGGCCTGCAATTTTGTTGGACTGTACACAACCTTCATGACAGTAGATGAGTCATAAAAGATGCCAAAATACTGAGCATGTTCTCTTGAGGTCATGCGATACCATCTCCGAGAAGACGATGCTCCAAACTTTCACAAACTTCCCTGAACTTCCTCAAGAATTGCAGTCGGCCTTTCTTCTCTCCAAACTTCCATTTGTGGCAACTGTGCATGCTGAGGCACATAGCTCTCAACCACCACTTGTGATGCATCGAGATGGCCAGCTTCCCACTTATTCACATGTCACTTCATGCATCCAACCTTAAGGCTTCCATTTCTTCATTTACTCTAAGGTATAAATCCTTCGTAATCAATGTTTTGATTCTTCCCATGGCCATTCCCTTCCATACTTGGGCTAGTCCATAGGAGTGGTTCACATGGGATAACTCGACCAGTCTCCTCCACAACTCCATAATAATTTTGCATCAAGCCAACATGCCATCCATGCATGCCATTCCTTTGTTGCCAACTGAGTTGAGCATGTGACCATCCACATGCCTTCATCTGGTTACCAAACAAAACCTAGCTTATTCGTACCACCATCGCATAGTGTGACCCTTGCCCCCAATGGCCTATCATTTGCTGCTGAGGTGGTATGTGTGAGATCAACCACGTGTAGCAAATGGTTTGGTGGTAGAGTTTGTGTACGTGAGGCCTATAATGATGACTAGCCGAGGCAACATCATGAGGTGAGGGATGTCTCAGGCCAACTAATAGAGACATAGCCGTGAGGTTAATTGCGAGGTCATGTGAGGTAATGGCGCTTCGATTGTGGCTAGGGAAGTGACAAGACTGTAGCAACTAATCACGATTTTCAGCAATTTATGTCATCCACAAAACCCTTCCTATGTAAAAAATATGGCATAAAAGCTATTGGAGTGTTTACAGCTTTGGTTTGATTTAAATAGCAAATAATGGTGATCAGAATTCCCCTAGTCAAATTTTTGGACAAAGTATGTGAGGCATGTTGCATGTACTAACACACAAGAACTATATTTAATCATAGTGAATCTGGATGAAAAGATCCACGAGACCAGTCTATTTAACATGTCAAAAGTGTAAAATTTTATACTTTCATATGTTGTTATTTTAATAAAATATTTAACTATAATTATAGGCCTATCAGTCTCACAGGTTTGAAAAAAAGATAAATAGTATAGTCCTCCTTTTAGAATTCAAGAATAATCCCAAAACGGACTTAACTTTCTCAAAACTAATCCAAATATAGTTATATTTAGTCCATCTAGCATATCAAAGTTATAAAATGGACTAATATAGTATATTTAATCCAAAACTAATACAAATATAGTTATTTAATCCAAAACTAATACAAATATAGCTATATTTACTCCATCTAGCATATCAAACTTATAAAATGGACTAATATAATATAGTCCTCCTTTTGGAATTCAAGTATAATCACAAAATGGACTTAACTTTCTCAAAACTAATCTAATTAATCCAAAACTACTACAAATATAGCTATAATCACAAAATGGACTTAACTTTCTCAAAACTAATCTAATTAATCCAAAACTACTACAAATATAGCTATATTTAGTCCATCTAGCATATCAAACTTATAAATTTTACACTTATTTTTTCACTTATGAAAAAAAAAGGGCAAGTAGAGAATCTCACCGTTTTCTCTTGGAAGCTCGCCACAAAAGATCACCAAAAAATCACACCCTCTCACACACAGCCATATCCTCTCTCTCTCTCTCTCTCTCTCTCTCACACACACACACACACACACACTCCTAGCATTCTTGACATAAAACAATCTTTAAAAAACAGGTGTCACATACAAATATAGTTTCCAAACAAAATTTTTATCTTTTCGTATCATCTCACATCATTCTTCATCATTTCACATATTCCACATCATTTCACGTCATTTTTCATTTTTCATTTTTGTACATTTTTCCACATCAATTCACATCACATCATTCCACATCAATTTACATCCATTCATATCTTCCCACATCATTCCCACATTCATCCAGGACCACCCCATCTTCAAGAGCAATGCTTCCCCCTTGAGCAACGTTTGGCATAACTTGCTACTGTCATATGGAGCTTGGACACAACCATATCCATCTGAGTCGGTGCAAGACACAGTACTCACGTGAAACTTCGAGAATCTTCCAAAAATAGAAAGATAGCATCTGTCGGTACACACAGTACTCTCTGTGTCACCACCGTCATTTTGCCAGAGATACTCGACGTGCACAATCTCGTAGACCTTCTCCTCTCATTCCATCAGAGATACTCTACGTGCATCCATACGTCTGCCTGCTGGCGTTGTTAAGTATATCGTCAATGTGGGTATCACCGTGTTCAGTAGCATCATGATGAGATGAGAGCAATCACTGCGGCTACGGCTGGTTGAACTGGCGCCAGAAACAACACATTCAAAGTTTCCATTTTCTCCAAAAAAATAATAAAATAAAAAATAGCCATTTAAATTTGCTTGCATTTGCCTATTATCACATATAACATGGTTGGCCATGCATTCTATGTCATAATGTCTCTTTCTTCTCCTCTCTCTCTCTCTCTCTCTCTCTCTCTTCCACCCACAAGTGGGGCAGATTGGTTAGTGCGAGGGCCTTTATAAAGGCCATGATCCACCCGAGTTCAAGTCCCACCGTTGGTCGTATATGCCCTCGTGTTGCATTCTACCGACGTTAATACCCCCCCCTCTCTCTCTCTCTCTCTCTTTCTCTCTCTTTCTCTATCTCTCTCTTTCTCTCTCTAAATCTCCCCTTTGTAGAATAGTTCGAATCTCTCTCTCATTGAATCTCCCCTTGGTCAAAGCTATGTAGAATAGCACACGTCGGCCATGGTTTCTATAAAAAAAAGGGGGTTGGAAAAGCAGCCCGCACCAACGTGGGCCGCTTCCAGCCCCCTTTTCTATAGAAAATGATGGCCATGAAGTCTAAGGTACAAGAACAGGAGCACAATGCAAGTCATGGTGCAAACGAGTAAAAGCGTAAAAAAATATGCAACGACAACGTTGTTTAGTACTTTAATCAGTGGACCAAGGGTCTAGACGAGAAGTCCAGGTTTGATATATTAGCTCAGGTTCTCCAACATCACTCCATGAAGGAAATTTCCAGCAGTTTTCCACTATGGAACCAGACAAGCCTATGGCATACGAAATACACTTGAAGCAGTCAAAGTGCCTAGAAACTCCGAGGAGCTATTTCTTAAAAGGTCTATTCCAATGATTCTTATGAATGGCACCAGCACAAATACATCCTTTCTTAACATTGCAGATGCTTCAAGGCAGCTGAACATACACAGACATAATTTCTATGTAGCTAGAGAGCGTTTGCAAACCTCTGCTGATGGTATATTATCTTCATGCCATCAGGCCCATGTAGTAGGCATAATCAGTGATGAGGTGAAAGAGCTTGTTTTCAATTTTTGGTTAAGCCATACTCGTGTTTCACCTAACAAAAAAAATGTATGTTGCAAGCGCCTTGGCAGAAAATCTTATGTTAAGCATTCGACACACCTTCTCGATCAAGCCCCTAATAGCTTGATATTGACCCTCTTTTGTTTTTTTTCTTTTGGGATCCTCCATTTTGTTATCTAGGTCCAGTACGAAACGGTAAGGGACTCGCGGACATCCAGTAATCCCCCTACTGCTTTCGTACTGACCCCATGATCCGTATGGCCTTATGTTTGCCCCCATGTCTATCCTTTTGTACAGAAGGGGTCAGTACCAAGCGGTAGGGAACTCGTAGGCATCACGTAAGCCCTTAATCGCTTGATATTGACCCTCTTGTTTTTTTTCTTTTGGGATCTTCCATTTTGTTATCTGGGTTAGTACAAAATCATAAGGGGCTCGCGGACATCGCGTAATCCCACTATTTCTTGGTATTGACCCCATGATCCATATGGCCTTGTGTTTCCCCCCATGTCTATCCTTTCATACAAAAAGGGTTAGTAACAAGTGCTCGGGAACTCGCAGGCATCGCCGCTTAAGCCCCTAATCACTTGATACTGACCCTCTTTTGATGATGATGGCGACAGGGGAGCTCGACACCACAGCAATGCCAAGGCACAGGTTAGACGATGACGATGGCGATGGAGAGGGATGACACGACGGGTACAGAGCTCAACGACACCAAGGGTTTAGGAAGAGTTTAGGATGGGCAGAAAGCTCGATGTCCCCAAGTAGATTCAGGCCGGCTTGTGATATTATGCATGCCCCATTTCTCTTGGTACTAACCCCTTGTGTCATTTTGGTCACGGGGTCAGTACCAAGTGATATGAGGCTCATTGGCATCCTGTTGGCCTCATATCACTTGGTAGTACTGACTCCCCTTCGGATCATGTTGCTCAGGGAC
Organism: Cibotium barometz; assembly: GCF_041138505.1. Lineage (NCBI taxonomy): Eukaryota > Viridiplantae > Streptophyta > Polypodiopsida > Cyatheales > Cibotiaceae > Cibotium > Cibotium barometz. The sequence continues at coordinate 45,596,815 of NC_141095.1, read as the reverse complement.
TATACTATAAGATCTTGTTAGCGTGGGTCAGTACCAAGTGATTAGTTGTGTGCGAGGAGCGGGCATCCTGCTTGTCCATTTTCGCTTGGTATTGACTCCCAACATATTTTTGGTTGTGATCTTACTGAGTTTATTTATCAGCTGCTGGCATGTACCGAGTGAACTTGTTGAAGGGTAGATATAACCGAAAGGCCTACGGAGTCGCTTCAGGTGCAAGGTAGGAGGAGAAGATATCAAGCCCACATGACAGTTTTGCGAGAGCTTTGATAGATTGAGTGACATATGCAACCTACAATAGCCAGGCTACCATTTCAGAGGCTTGTGTGTGAAATATACAAACACTGGGAGTATTGGCATGTGATGGGGCAAGTAGCTGCAGTTTTGTGTCTTCAGCAAATTACTGAAGACTGGCTCATAGAGTTTTTTAAAGATGCATATTTCCTCGCTGCCCATTCCCATAGGCTTACAATAATGCTTAGGGATTTTGATACACTCCATAGATTGAGGTATAGATATGACAGACTATTAGCACCTGTCTTTGTTAGTGATCGTTCGCATGTTGGATATCCTGACCGGTCCCGCCCCTCCATCCGCGTGCAAGGCCAATTGAGGACACCTGTGATGTTCATGACAGGGACACCCTCTCTCGAACTTGGAGAAGAGTAGAAGCACAAGACCAGCTGTGTAGCAAGATGCCGCACAACCAGAACCTCACGCACAATCAAAATTGGAGGCATAACCACAACCGGAGGCACGACCGAATGCTACTGCCGCATAGTCACCCGCCTGGTTTTGCCAGTGATGGTGATATTTTTCCTGATGGTCAAGTAGATGATGGTGTATGGCAAGAAGCCAATAAGATTCATATAGAAATCAATGCCATTAAAGAAGAAAATACTAGACAATTAAGGGAGTTGGAGAATATTTCTCCCGTGAATATGGCAATTACAATTCGGGGAAGCATGCTTGTTACCATCTTAGATGCAGCTGAGTTACAAGTTTTGTGATGTGGCGAGATACTGGAAGTCACAGACACAGTTGTGCATGTATCACTATGGTATGTTGGCATGATTGTGTTGTATTCTATTTTCTAATTCTATTTTTTACAAATCCTATTTCTATTTTCTCACAAATCCTAATTATATTTTCTATTCATTGTTGCCTACAGGTATTGTCTCTCTCTTCTACTAGAAGAGATACAAAATATTAAATATGTTATAGACCCTCTCATATCAGGGCAATTGCAAAATGAGGGGACATCATTTTTGGACCTAATGGCTTGGTTTCAGGGGGTTCAACCTTGATTTGGCACGCGAATTATTATCATGGCTTATAAAACGACGACTGAGTCTTGTGTTAAGTTATGAACTGAAAACATATATTAGGCAATTTGTATGTGTTTTTTTTATAACACCTATGTCCTGTTTGTTTTTTCAGCGCACATTGGAGTTTGCTTCTTTACGACATTGAACAAAATACATCTTACTTTGCAAACTCTGTGCTTAGATATCATGGTCTGTTAGAGAGTAAGTCCCTATATAGACATTTCCCTCTTCCACAATCAATTAGATAGATTTATTGAAGTAGGATAAACTAATGCTTGTTTTGTCGACCTTTCAAATGTGCTCGAAAGTTTTCATCAGTTGTGGAACACCTGATATTGGAGCCTAATCTTATTCAGACCATGAAATATCGAAGGATAAAGGTGCCAATCCAGCCAGGCGATAATAACTATGGATGGAGGACATGCCTTAACACATTTCTCTTGCTAGAAAGGATTTTTAATATTCCTGATGTAAGTGATGTTTATAATCAACATCTCCATCAACTAACGTAGATCTCTATGAGGTTTCTAACAAAACATTTTCCTTTGTGTGCAGGAACTTAATCTTCACAAATATACTCAATTGCATGTTGAATAATTTGGGATAAAAGCTATACAAAGAATTATTTTAGCCTGGTCAATGATCGTGCAGAAGAAGAGATAAGATGGGCATGAGATTTTGCAAGGGAAGCCGAAGAGCGTAGGCATCACTAAGAAGAGCAATACCAAAGGGAAGTGCAAGCCCACCAAGCTGTTATCGAACAAATTTGAGAGGTGCACAGTTGAGGTGGATGAATGGGTGAAATCAAGGAGACAGGTTGAGCTGGAGGCCCGGAGGCAAGAACAGGAGGCTAGCAAGCAAGAAGAGGAAAGACTGTGGGAAGGAATGTCAAGAGCAGAAGAGAGCATTCATCCAAGGCCAACCCAATTAGAGACACATTCACATTCTCGTTCACATTTATCATAGACACCTCACCACCATCGCCCCTGAAATTAGCCCATGTATATACATATACACAGTGACAAACATGTATATTTTTTGGAATATATGAATACTGTTGTCTCTTTTATAATGTTGTCTCTTCTATAATTCTATCTGTGCATTGTTTCCTTCTTGTATCCATGTCTATGTTGAAACTTGAAAGAGGACTGTAGAGGGATAATAGCAAAATGAAACTTGAAATATATTAATCGTGGGAGTATAAAAGAGGAGTGTTATGTTACAGATGGCTATAAGCATAGCTTGCGCCCTTTAGGTTTTGAGGTTCGACCAACTAAATCATTGGCTTCTTTTAGCCCAGTATTAACTTCTTCTCCTTCCCACATGATGCTTGCTCATCTATAACTTTGAATTCTCTGTTCTCACCCTCTACAAACCCAAATGCTGCAGTTGTTGTGGATTTCTCGGGTACCATAACATCTTCTTTTGAGTGCGCACCTGTTGAGGGTGGCAGAACATCAGTCTTTCTCTTCTTCTTCTTCCTCTTTGCTAGTTGGTGCAAGGTCACATCTGGCGAAGCTTCGTCAACTACAAGAACAAGAAAATATAAGTGGCCAGCACTAGGGATAGTGGTTAGGTCTTTTCAAATGACTCATAAATAATGCTTACCTTGATTATTAAAACTCTTCCTTTTTGGTGTCCTAGAATGTGTCACACGGTTAATACAAGATTGCAGATCTTCCTTCTTGCCTCAAGGGTGACAGTTGATCATTTAGCACACCCTAATCTCATCAAAACCCTTCTTCTTTAGCGTTCTAGAACGACTCACGCGATTAGTACATGCTTGCCCCGGTTCTGCGCTTGCAATGTGATTGTGCCAACTTAGAGAGCTTCTTCTATCATGCCTCATAGGTGATAGCTCTCCTGCACTCAACTTAGTTCTTAGAGTGGTGCTCTTTGGTTCCTTGTTGACATCACCCTCCCCTTCTTCCAAGCCAACAACGATAACACTTATTGAATCAATAGTGTGGTAGCATGATAATGGAGATAGAAAAACACTCACCATGCATTCTTCCCACACGAGACATTTGCTCTGGGGTTTCCTCTGTACTACAGGAAGGAGAAGCCTATGCTCCACAACCTCACTTGGATCAACATATTCATGTCTTGCTTCTACCCCTCCTTGCCTACTAAAAGATGATGCTGAAGTGTAGCCTGTACATTTTGAAATTCATTGGTAGCAACACATCTTTCAAATGATTAGAAGAAGACATACACAAATTTCTTTAACACATGGTAATTCATCTATGAATTTTGAGATTGGGAGCAAAGCATCTGATTTGCAACCGGTTGATGGTTTTTCCAATCGGTGGATTTCGAGTTTATAAGTTGAGGCACCCCTAAAGGGTTTTTTACCATAGGTTTCCAATCGGTTGATAACCATATAATAGGTTGTGAGGGTCTACAATCCCCAATGGTTAAAAGTAGTTTATAATTTGACAACCAATTATGTAAACATCAGTAGTTAACTTAAAAACTAGTTTAAAACCATGGCCTAAACCAAAGACAGTGAAAGAAGTCAGAGGACTCTTGGGATTAACTGGTTGGTATAGAATTTTTATACCTAAGAATGCTCTCATAGCTTCCCCCCTGACTAATCTTCTCAAGAAGAATACCCCGTTTAAATGGTGTGCCAGGTGTTAGAGTGCTTTTGATAAGCTGAAGACTGCCTTGGTAACCAATTCCGTTCTGAAGTTGCCAAATTTCTCTCTACCCTTTGTGGTAGTAATTGATGCCAGTGGTTTTGCCCTAAGAGGTGTTCTCATGCTTGCAGGAAGGTCATGCAGTGGCCTATGAATCCTGAAAACTCAGAACGCATGAGAGAAATTATGCTATCCACGACCTCGAGCTACTTTCAGTAGTCTATGCCCTGAAGTTGTGGAGACATTACCTACTAGGTCAAAGATTCACTTTGATGACAGATCATCAGGAGCTTAAAGTGGATCTTCACTCAGAAGGATCTCAACATGCGCCAAAGAAGGTGGATGCAGACCCTGCAGGAATTTGATTTTGAAATCAAGTAACGCCCAGGCAAAGAAAATGTGGTAGCGAATGCCCTCAGCAGAAAAGCCTCCTGCTTGCAATCACAGTGGTGTCAAATCCATTGATTAATGAAGCAACAGAGAAGATCATGCAGGATAAATTCTTTGGCCCTATTGCTACCCTACTTATGCAAGAAAGCAAAACTCCTTAGGAGTTGAACCGAGTTCAAGGGTACAACCTGGATGAAGGAATTATGTATTATAATAGCAGGCTATGAATTCCCACCAATAATGAGGGAACTAAGGGTCAAATTATGAATGAAGCCCATGATAGCCTTGTAGCAGGACATCCAGGTTTTATCAAGACCTACATGTCTGTAAAGAAAAGCTCCTTTTGGCCTGGACTAAAAAAGGATGTACTTAATCATGTACGTCAATGCCTGATATGTCATAAAGTCAAAGCCTAGAGAGTAAAAATGCCTAGGAAGTTACATCCATTAGACATCCCCCAGACGAAGTGGGAATGTATCAGTATGGATTTTATTATTGGACTACCTTTAGTGCAATCAGGTTACAACTCCATCTTCGTGGTAGTTGACAGACTAACCAAAGTTTCCCATCTGATTCCAGTAAACAAAACCTACACTACTGTAGTGGATGTGGCCAGAGTGTTCCTCAAGGAAATCTTCACATTGTATAGCCTACCCCAGGAGAATAGTAAGTGATCGAGATCCTAAGTTCACGTCAAGATTCTGGACTGCATTCTTCAAAGCAGTAGGAACTTTCTTGGATCTCAGCATAGCTTACCACCCCAAGACCGATGGTCAAACAGAAAGGGTGAACCAAGTAATCGAAGATATTCTTCGGTCATGCTATGGCAGGTGGCTAAGCTATCTACACCTAGTCGAATTTACCTACAATGCTTCTTATCACCGAAGTATCGAGGTGAGCCCTTTCAAAGCTCTATATGGACAAGACTGCCTAACACCATTAACTTAGTCCGACCCATTGATTAGGGTCGAGATGTCCAGACATATGCTTGACGACATGGAGCAGTAGATGCAGTCAATCTGCAAGGATATAGGATAGACAGAAGCAGTATGCAGATAAGAAGAGGTCAGGTAGAAAATTTGAAGAAGCATATATGGTCTTCATTCGAGTACGCCCCAAAAGAATTTCTCTATCTCTCTTGGGAAGTACAAGAAGTTATCGCCCAAGTTATCCCCCCAGATACTGTGGGCCATATTTGATTGCAAAGAAAGTAAGTGACTTAGCCTATGAACTTCTTCTACCTTCTCATCTCAAAGTACATAATGTATTTCACGTCAGCCTACTTAAGAAGTATGTACCGAGCCCAAATCATGTGCTTAATGTGATGAACTCTTAACTTCTTCAACCCAAGGGCGGATGGAACTCCAACCTGAAGAAATCCTTGAGAAGTATTTCACGTCAGCCTACTTAAGAAGTATGTACCGAGCCCGAATCATGTGCTTAATGTGATGAACTCTTAACTTCTTCAACCCAAGGGCGGATGGAACTCCAACCTGAAGAAATCCTTGATGTTCGAGAGAAGGTTCTCAGGAACAAAATTCTAAGAGAATTATTAGTCAAATGGAAGTTCTATCCTTTAGAAGATTCCACCTGGGAGAAAGAAGCCGAACTGATGCGGGATTCCCCCTAGTTTGCAAGATGAGGACATCTCATGTTTTTCAAGTGGGAGAGGATGTAAGATTCCTCCCCAATCCTCAAGATGTCTAGTTTCCTCCCCTATAATCAATCCCCTTTTCTGAATAATAAAAGATCTTGTTTCTACCTATTTTGGCCTAGAGAGAGAAAATGTTCTAGAGAGAGGTAATTTAGTTTTTAGATATCTTTGGATGGAAAAATATCCCTTCTTATTAAAATAAATTCCCCCGAAATAGAAGATTAAAAAGAAATTCCTAAGGTGCATTAGAAATAAATTATAATGTGCACACATTATCCTAAGGGTCAAGATTTTTTGAAAATTTTGGATTATGGTCCAATTAAGGTTCCTATGGACTAATAAGATTAATGCAAATGTAGGGAGGAGATAAATTGAAGAATAAAAGAAACCCCCTTCTCCCCCCAAAAAAAATGAGTAAATGCTCACATAAGATGAAGAGTGGACTAAGGACCAAAGAAAAGAGTAGAAAAACTGAATTTTGATACCTTAGAGTGGGGATCTCCCCTCATGAAGTAGGCGCCTTCTTTCTCATCATTACCCCAATTTTTAATCAATAAAATGAGATATTTCATCTCTCCTCTCTCCTATTTCAAAACTAGATCCAAAAAGTAAGCTGAACTGACCCACAAATGGTCAAAAATTGACCAAACTGATCTGGAAAATTCTAGAATCACTTTGGTTGGTTAGAGGCTCACTTTTTCCTATAAATAGAAGCCTCCCCCTTTGTGAAAGCTTAATGGTGTTTATGCACTGTTACTCTACTCCTGCTGTCCTGAGCCATCTACATTGAATTTATTAATAATTCAATTGTTTTTGGCCTAATCCTCTCTAAAGTGAATTGGTGGCCACTCTTGCTTCAAACAAGAGTAGAACCCTCAATCCCTCAAGCCAAAGCAGAGCCTACAAGCTCCATGTAAGCTAATTGTATTACTTATTTACAAATTTTAAATCTATGGTTTTCTTGATTTTTATGTTTTGCAGTTAATTGAATTAAATTCAAATGCTATGCCTTGCTGAAAAGGCCACCCTCTTCTCTTCTTTACATTCCAGTCTTTCTTAATCCTAGAAAGATTAACTAAGGGATTAATTAAACTCTTCTTATTGTTTACTCTCTTGAATTTAGAAAATTGTGTAGATTAGAGTTCTATGATCTAGTTTGGGTTAATTCAAGTTAAATAAAGAATGATAAAAATGAGAAATGGTCAGCCATACAAAGGAGGTTATGGCAAAATTTTCTAAAATTTCGTGGAAAAGAAAGTTGTTTTTATGTTATTCCAAAAGAGTAATTCCCACTATTTTTGCATCTAAAAGAAATATTCTAATTACTCCATGTACATCATCAAGGAGTTAAATTTAATTTCTATGCATAGAAAGATGCATAATAGAGATTTTTTTATTATAAAAGTGTTATTCTTATTAAATTTGATTTTTATGCATAGAAAGATGCATAAAGGAATTTTTTTTATTATAAAAGTTTTATTCTTGAAGCCATCAAACTCAAGGAACAGCTTAGGCAGTTGTTAGAACAAGGGTTTGTAAGACCCAGTGTTTCACCTTGGGGAGCGTGAGTTCTCTTTCAAAAAAAGAAGGATGGAACGTTAAGACTTTGTGTGGTTTACAGAGGTCTCAATCAGCTGTGACAGTTAAGAATAAGTATCCTATCTCCAGAATTGATGAGCTTTTGGATAGGCTAAATGGAGCCCAGATCTTCACAAAGATAGATCTCAAATCAGGGTATTAGCAGATCAGGATTAATGATCAAGATATCCCAAAGACAGCCACCATCAATACTAGCAATGGGGCACTATGAATTTACTATCGTGTCGTTTGGATTGACGAATGCCCCAACTACATTCAATCGCCTAATGCAGGACATTCTCAGAGAATACTTGGATGATTTTGTTCTTGTTTTCTTTGATGATATTCTAATTTACTCAAAGAATGCAGTTGACCATGAAGCTCACGTCCGTAAAGTTCTTGAGATTCTAAGGAAGCACCAACTCTTTGCAAAAAAGAGCAAATGCACTTTCTCTGTCGACCATGTTGAATACTTGGGCTTTCTGGTATCCAAAGACGGAATTTCTCCAGATTTTGCAAAATTCCAAGAAGTCATAGATTGGCCTGAACCAAAGACAGTGAAAGAAGTCAGAGAATTCTTGGGATTAACTGGTTGTTGGTATAGAATTTTTATACCTAAGTATGCTCTTATAGATTCCCCCCTGACTAATCTTCTCAAGAAGAATACCCCGTTTCAATGGTATGCCAAGTGTGAGAGTGCTTTTGATAAGCTGAAGACCACCTTGGTAACCAATCCCGTTCAGAAGTTGCCAAATTTCTCTCTACACTTTTGAGTTAGTAAAACTGATGCTAGTGGTTTTGCCCTGGGAGGTGCGCTCATGCAGGAAGGTTATGCAGTGGCCTATGAATCCCAAAAACTTAAAACGCATGAGAGAAATTATGCTGTCCATGACCTGGAGCTACTTTCAGTAGTCTATGCCTTGAAGTTGTGGGGAGACATTATCTATTGGGTCAAAGATTCACTTTGATGACAGATCATAAGAGCTTAAAGTGCATCTTCACTCAGCAGGATCTCAACATGCGCCAAAGAAGGTGGATGCAGACCCTACAGGAATTTGATTTTGAAATCAAGTAACGCCCAGGCAAAGAAAATGTGGTAGCAAATGCCCTCAGCAGAAAAGCCTCCTTGCTTGGAATCACAGTGGTGTCAAATCCATTGATTAATGAAGCAAGAGAGAAGATCATGCAAGATAGATTCTTTGGCCCTATTGCTACCCTACTTATGCAAGAAAGCAAAACTCCTTGGTGAATATTATTGAGATTTCTCTTTCTTGAAGATATCTACAATAAAAAACAAAGCGCAGCAAATTAACAAAGTTAGACTGCATGATTAATAAATATCTGTGTTAATATTACAAGCAATAAATAAAGATTAAAATAATAAGAAATAAATAGCAACCTACTGTTTTGATTTACATAGCCTTGTTAAACACAACCTTGATCCTATGAAAATAAACATCAAGACATTAAGACAAAACATAAATAAACCCTACATCAATATGTGATAAAGCATAAGCTGAGCCACTCCTCTCATCGTAGGTTGTCTCTTCTGTTGTAATAAAATCCTTGTATATTAACAATCAACTTTAGGACTAACCTTAAACACAATAACAATGAGCATTAGTACTAACCCTAAATGCATGAAAAACTTGGTCTATTGATTGCAGTTCTAGTTACCCTTATTATCTCTCCTATTAAAAATGTCCATCAACATATACTAACCCTAAACACATCTTATCTCCTATGAAACCCTGAACAAATAGAACACTTCTATGAACATAGGCAACAACAATGTATTAGATCTTATAGTAAGCATCACTGAACAACCCAAGAAAACCGTAAACTAGTGAAGTATAAAGTGAGCCTAAAACCAATGAAATGTGATATAAATGATCATTACTCATCAGAGAGACTTTGTCAAAACCAGATGTAGCTTGGGACTAAGATAGATATCATGTACATGAATCTATCTATAATAAAAGAAAACAACAAGTTAGCTATGGTGCAAAAAAAACAAAAAACATAGCAACAAAACACTAAAATTGGACTCCTGAGTTAGAACAATACTAAATAAAAATTGTACAACTTGAAGAGAAAAAAAGGGAGCAAAGGAACTATGGTGCACATAAAAGGAAGCTCATGTGAAAATGGACATAAAATAAGAATAACACTTTTATAATAAAAAAATTTCCATTATGCATCTTTCTATGCATAGAAATTAAATTTAATAAGAATAACACTTTTATAATAAAAATTTCTATTATGCATCTTTCTATGCATAAAAATCAAGTTTAATAATTAATATCAATGATATCCATGCATGTTCATAGGTGAATATGTACATGGAGTAATTAGAATATTTCTTTTAGATGCAAAAATGGTGGGAATTACTCTTTTGGAATAACGTATAAAAAACTTTCTTTTCCACAAAATTTTAAAAAATTTTGCCATAACCTCCTTTGTATGGTTAACCATTTCTCATTTTTATCATTCTTTATTTAACTTGAATTAACCCAAATTAGATTCATAGAACTCTAATCTACATAATTTTCTAAATTCAAGAGAGTAAACAATAAGAAGAGTTTAATTAATCCCTTAGTTAATCTTTCTAGGATTAAGAAAGGCTTGAATGTAAAGAAGAGAAGGGGGTGGCCTTTTCATCAAGGCATAGCATTTGAATTTAATTCAATTAACTGCAAAACATAAAAATCAAGAAAACCATAGATTTAAAATTTATAAATAAGTAAGAAAATTACCTTACATGGAGCTTGTAGGCTCTCGTTTGGCTTGAGGGATTGAGGATTCTACTCTTGTTTGAAGCAAGAGTGGCCACCAATTCACTTTTTGGAGAGGATTAGGCCAAAAACAATTGAATTATTAAGAAATTCAATATAGATGGCTCAAGACAGGAGTAGAGTAATAGTGCATAAATACCATTAGGCTTTTACAAAGGGGAAGGCTTTTATTTATAGGAAAAAGTGAGCCTCTAACCAAGCAAACTGGTTCTAGAATTTTCTAGATCAGTTTGGTCAATTTTTGACCATTTTTGGGTCAGTTCAGCTTACTTTTTGGATCTAGTTTTGAAATAGGAGAGAGGAGAGATGAAATATCTCATTTTATTGATTAAAAATTGGGGGTAATGATGAGAAAAAAGGCACCTACTTCATGAGGGGAGATCCCCACTCTGAGGTGTCAAAATTCAATTTTTTTACTCTTTTCTTTGGTCCTTAGTCCACTCTTCATCTTATGTGAGCATTTACTCATTTTTTTGGGGAGGGAGGGGGGGTTCTTTTATTCTTTAATTTATCTCCTCCCTACATTTGGATTAATCTTATTGGTCCATAGGAACCTTAATTGGACCATAATCCAAAATTTTTAGAAAATCTTGACCCTTAGGATAAGGTCTTTTGTACACATTATAATTTATTTCTAATGCACCTTAGGAATTTCTTTTTAAACTTATGTTTTGAGGGAATTTATTTTAATAAGAAGGAATATTTTTCCATCGAAAGATATCTAAAAACTGAATTATCTCTCTTTAGAATATTTTCTCTCTCTAGACCAAAACAGGTATAAACAAGATCTTTTATTATTGTGAAAAGGGGATTGATTACAGGGGAAGAAACTGGACATCTTGAGGGCTGGGGAGGAATCTTACATCCTCTTCCACTTGAAAAATGTGAGATGTCCTCATCTCACAAACTGGGGGTAATCCCGCATCAATTCCACTTCTTTCTTCCAAGTGGCATCTTCAAAAGGATAGAACTTCCATTTGACTAATAATTCTCTCAGAATTCTATTCCTGAGAACCTTCTCTTGCACATCAAGGATTTCTTCAAGTTGGAGTTCCATCCACCCTTGGGTTGAAGAAGTTAAGAGTTTATCATTAAGCACATGATTTGGGCTCAGTAAATACTTCTTAAGTAGGCTGACATGAAATACATTATGTACCTTGAGATGAGGAGGTAGAAGAAGTTCATAGACTAAGTCACCTAGGTACTTTCTTTGCAATCAGATATATGGCCCACAGTATCTGGGGGATAACCATATCTGCTTCTTCGAATTTTTTGTCTGACCTCTTCTTATCTGCATATTGCTTTTGTCTATCCTGGGCAGCTTTTATATCCTTGCGCATTAACTGCATCTGCTGCTCCATGTCATCAAGCATTTGTCTGGACATCTCGACCCTAATCAATGTGTCGGACCAAGTTAATGGTGTTAGGTAGTCTTGTCCATACAAAGCTTTGAAAGGGCTCATCCCGATACTTCGGTGTGATAAGAAGCATTGTAGGGGAATTCGACTAGGTGCAAATAGCTTAGCCACTTCTTGGGTTCCCTGCCATAGCATGACCGAAGTATATCTTCCATTACTTGGTTCAACGTTTTTGTTTGACCATCGATCTCGAGGTGGTAAGCTATGCTGAGATCCAAGAAAGTTCCTACTACTTCCAAGAATGCAGTCCAAAATCTTGACGTGAACTTGGGATCTCGATCACTTACTATTCTCCTAGGTAGGCCATGCAATCTGAAGATTTCCTTGAGGAACACTCTGGCCACATCCACTGCAGTAGTGTAGGTTTCTTTTATTGGAATCAGATGGGCAACTTTGGTTAGTCTATCAACTACCCGAAGATGGAGTTGTAACCTGATTGCACTGAAGGTAGTCTAATAATAAAATCCATATTGATACATTCCCACTTCATCTGGGGGATGTCTAATGGATGTAACTTCCTAGGCATTTTTACTCTCTCGGTTTTGACTTTCTGACATATCAGGCATTGACGTACATGATTAAGTACATCCTTTTTTTGTCCAGGCCCCCAAAAGAAGCTTTTCTTTACAGACATGTAGGTCTTGATGAAACCTGGATGTCCTGTTATAAGGCTATCATGGGCTTCATTCAAAATTTAAACCTTAGTTCCCTGATCATTGGGAATGCATAGCTTGCTATTATAATACATAATTCCTTCATCCAGGTTGTACCCTTGAACTCGGTTGGAGGTGATTAATAGGAGAAATGATAAAGTTAACTAGATCCTTGATCTCAGTACAGTAAGGTAAATTGGATTTTAATGCGACCAAGTACTCGGGAGTTTCAAGGTTAAGCTCAAAGATGTAACAGAACCTAACAAACAATGGAAAGGTAGAATCATAGAGTTCAGGAGATGCACCAATGGTATGAGTACAATAACAGAGGCTTTCATTCAGCATGTTTATATACACAAAGAGATTTGAGTGCATCATGACAACTTCAGTGCAAGATATAAGTCTAACAATAAGATTGTATCTATGTGCTTTGTGTTCTTGTGCTTTTAGTCCATGGTTATTAGATAGAGTTTTGAAACAAGCATGTTTGTTTCTTGCAGCTTTATATCCATCTACTCTACATGAATGGCAGAATGTAGAGTGTTTAAGTGGAAAGCTAAATGTTTTCCATGAAGAGATAAGTGCCTTGATCTCTATGACAACAAGAGTGCAAGTGATTTGGCATATCAGAATGTTTACTTTTATGATTCATTGTATGTTGTGGAGAGACATAGTTTGGAGTACATTCTACTCTACCACCATTTTCTAGCCATGATTGGTATAATCCTAGCTTAGACATATCAGAAGCATGTAGGGTCAAGATAAAAACTGATGTTCATGGTGCCATGAAACCCTCCACATGCTCTAGAGATGTGCATCTAAGTTTGTTTTCTCCATTTGGTTTGTTTACACATTTGTTTAGATCCTATGAAGTAGTGAAGAATACTAAGATTACTTACCAATGCAAGTGCCCATATGATCATTGGATGACTCGATTACTAGGTGAGTTATGGAATCTCAAGAGAACTCACCAAACGATGATAGCATTGAGTGCAAAATCACTGTGTTAGATGTTGCCTTTAAGTAAGATTGCACTTATGTTGATTTTTGATAGTTTTTATTCATAAGTCCTTATGTCGATTGTTGTTGTTTTTATGTTTTTATGTTGGTTGTTGCTTGTTTTTTATGACAGGTACTTCATTGCAACACAAACTTTGTGCATTCACTTCAAGTATAGGAGGTGGCAACTTCTACGAGGGGAGTGGCTCAGCTTGGACCAAGACATGAGAGATGGCACACATTCAACACTCATTGACGTGGTTATTCTTTGGGAGGGTCATGGCCCTTTTAGCATGAATGTAGAGAGTCATTGGCCCCTTAGATTTCTGAGGTAGGAAATCCAACTGATGTCCTATGATCTCCCTTTTGTAACTTCTATTTCAAGTTGGATGTTAGGAAGGTTGGGAGTTGGAGTGAACATTGCAAAACATGCAAGCACCAATCCAAGCCTTGTAGTTCTACGTGAGAAAGTTTGGTCAGACTTTAATAAGATTGTTAAATTAATGAGAAAAAGCAGGACGACTATAGAGGAGCACCAAAATTTTCAAGAAGAGCTTCAAAATTTTACAAAAGCCATGGTCGATACATGGGGTGATACCAACATTACGCATTACATGGTAAACGAGTTTCTTTCTACTCATCAATTTGAAATGATTATAAGGTATAAAGTATAGCTTCTAAATTGGTCATGTTTTCTTTTGGCAGCACATTTTGTATGCACATGGTGCATACTTCATGAATGAATATGGTTCTGTTGACATGTGGAGCACCCAAGGAATGGAAAAATCTCACTACCGAGCTAGAGGAGTATATTTCAAAAACACCCGACATGGAGGAGGAAAGACTCGTACAGCTTACCTCAAATAAATGTTCAATTGGTTCTACAAATATACTTTTGGGCAAAAACTATCAATGGAAAAGGCTTGTACGAGTGATTTAGCAAAGGCAGCATGAAATCAAGCCAAAATGAGGAGATCACTGTAATGGAAAGCGTCATGCGAGACATGGAGATCATCAAGAAGAAAAGAAGGAAGAATTTGGATTTAGTGTAACAAAATTTTGTATGCAAAATTTTGTTACATTTTGAAGTGTTGTAAACATTTTTGCTTAATACCAGACTTGTAATTAAAACTTATTCGTATCATTTCATTACATACAAGATATAACAAGATATTTACAATGACAAGATAATTAATTGCTCTTGAATCTCTTCTCTGTACTTGCTCTTCCTCTTCACTAGGCATTTTTCCTCTGTGATGCAAAAACTTCTTGCGACTATAACCCTTCAGTGCATTTACATCTTCTAGTCCAGCACCTAGAGCATAGCTAGCATAACAGAGGAAGTATCCGATTCTAGAAGCCCAAAATCCTATACCGTATCCAAAGATACAAATAGCAGCACACTTCTCTATCAGCATGACCTTATGTGTATTGTAAGGGATAAAGGAATAGCCCGTATATCTAGATAGCGCCTTGAGTGTGAGAAGTGGAATTTAAGCATCACTAGAATATTTGTTGTGGTAGACAATAAATATTTCTTTGTCAATAGATGGGATGTAGTGTGCAAGAGCAATATCTGGCCAACTCTTGCATGAGCAGCACCTCCACGTCCAAGGAAACCATCGACATCATCAAGCTCAATCTGCAATAAACAAAGAATAAGCTTTCACATAAATTCAATCAATACCAAAACATAAATTCACGCAAGAATAGATAAATTATCTTCTAGTTCTCATCCTCTTCCAACTTCGATGTATCCCAAAGGTTGATGGAGCATTCTTCATTTCCTTGATCAAGGGTGGGCAAGGGCTCTCTTCCTATTTTAGTAATTCCTAACTCCTCTCGAAGATTTTGAAATTCTAGCTCTGTGGTGGGAAGAAAAGATTAAGTTTTGTTGGCTTTTTCAAAGCACAATGACATGGCTCTAGGGGCTTCAATGAATTTCTTTGTCATTTCAGTGTCCAATATCATAAACTCCTCTTTATGTTCATTTTCCACATCCATTAAACCCCTGGCAGTTTCACAACCATCTGCTATAATTGTAAGACAATAATCCTCCCTTAAATTATAAAGCTTTTGTATGTGGGAGAGAAGAATAAAATTCTTGCCATTAATAAGAAAGGAGGGCAGCCCAGGGAGGATGAAGTTTGATTTCAAGTGTTCTCCATGCACAGATGATCCCTCATCAATAACAGTGGATGCCTTAAAATTTGCCACATCAAAACCTATGCTTAGAAGCTTCTCCTCATCACCAAAAACTAGGTCCATAACTTCATCATCAGATACAATCTCTATGACAAATGAAGCTTGTGCAACATTTTGACCCTTTTGAACTTCCAGTTCATCCTTTGTGTAGTCCTCTTTGTCTGCATGAAGAAAAAGATAAGCCACAAATCCAAAGTAGTACTCAAGAACTTTGCACTTTTTCTTGTGAAGAGGGCAGTGTTGAAGACATATCTTTATCCTCTTATCTTCTGAATAGGCATCCCACCTTCTTGACATGCTCTTCTTTTCAGATGAGGATAGGGCAAAACTAGACATGTAAACATATTGTGATGATCCCTCCTTTATAATTTCTGTACTAACAAATTTACTGTATGCCTCCCACTCTTTCTCTAACATGCCATATCCTTAACAATTTGTTCTAAATTAAAGGGCACATTAAAAATAGGCTCAACATCTAGAAGACACTCATCGTTGGGCACTAGGCTCATCTTTTACCTCTTCAAGTGCCTCTACATCTTCCAAAGGATCATAGGAGTGAACCACTTGAACCACCTGCTCCATGTTGGCAATGACGCAATGACAAATAACTAGTAAGAAGTGGAATTATCTATCGCACGGTATATGCAACGAAAGCCAATCCATGGCGCGAGGACAAAGAAACAACTATAAAACAAACCCTCTTATCACATGGTGTGAATAGAACTATAAAGCATGTGTGGAAGGAGCAAAGAAGGACAGAAATTAAAAACAAATTAAATTTAAACAAGGCACGTATATATATAGATCTTATTAGGGCTGACGTCATACATGTATGACGGAAGTGAAGGGCTGACGTCAACAAATTGTGCCATTGTGCCATGTGTAGGGTTGACATCATCATAGGAGTGCCACATGTAGGGCTGACATCATCATCGGAGTGACACGTAGCACTTATGTCACACTTGCAATGATGACATCACTTTCTATAAAATGGGTAAAATATTCATTTTTTTTGTCGCAGCACAGTGAAAGTTTTGTCAGGTATCATTTTGTAACCTCCATCTACGGCGCAAATACTACCATCTATCAGGCACTTAGCACGCTTTTCGCACCATGGACAACGTCCTCCCTCGATGGGTGAATAGCTTCATTGTTCGGTAGGTTCCAATCACATTTTTCGCACCATGGACAATGTCCTCCCTCAAAAGTGACTAGTCTTGCTCTAAACTCCTTCTCGCCCTCATCCCATGATGCAAGTAGACACATTCGACAGGCTCTAGAACCTTCTATCGCACCGTGGCGGCTAGCCTCTCGCCCTCCTCCCACGGTGCAAGTAGACACATCCGATACAATCTGATCTCTCCTAGAGCAAAAGCCAAAGCAGGAGAGCCAGAGGCAACCACTTCAAAAAAGCAACCATTAGAGAAGAAACAAGTAAAGGGCAGAACCAATTTATCCAAGGAAAGAACTTTTCTCCAGAGACAAAAGAAATTGTTTGCTGAGATTAGGCAAGCAGAGGAGGCTACACATCTACTTATCCCTAGGGCACCATTCCTTGGAATTGTAAGAACAGTTAGTGATAGTATCAAAGGGAAAGACATTATAGATGGCAGAGCAGTGCACTGACATGTCTTCAAGAAGCTTATGAAGACTCTCTTATAGACTTCATGAATGATAGCTTCATATGTGCTGCCCATGCAAGAAGAGTCACTTTGATGGACATAGACATGACACTTATTAGCAGGTTAATAAATTTCTTCATCCCTTACCAAACAATGAGGGATAGGAGAGCCTTTGAGAACCTTGCAATTCCCCCAGCATTTGAAAAGGAAATCAAAGGCAGATGATATTAAATTTGAAGAAGTTACTTCCCCTCCCAAGAAGAAAAAGAAAAGAAAGTTGGTTAAGAAATCTAAGCCAGATGATAAGAGTTCTGTGAGGAGGAGGAAGAGGAGGTGAAGGAAAAGGAGGAGGAGGTTATTGTTTGAAAAGGTCTCACATGTGTGTGATAGCTTAGAGACCCTTGTGCAGTTGGAGAAGGACAATACTCAGAGGCTTGCCCAAGTACCAGGGCAGCTAATCTGCAATGTTGAGACAGTGGAGGAAGACTATCTCTATATTGCACCTTGGGACCTCTACATGCTTGTAGAGAAGGATAGGCAGATCAATGATAATGTTGTTTTCATGTGTATAAGGTATTACATTTCACATATGTATATTTTCTTATATGTTTATTTTCTTGTATGTTAATATTTTCTCATAGTTTGTCCATTCCTTCATAAACTCTTGTAGGGCACTTATAAAGTAATTTCTTCCAAATCAAGTCAACGAAATATTTATTTGTGATCCCTTAGTGTCTCTTGCATTTATTGATATGAAGAAGAAGACTTCTAAGCTGGCATCCTATTTCAGGCCAATGAGAAATAAGAACATTTGTTTTGTTGTTTTGCCATATGTAGAGAGGTTCGTCTCTAACTGATGACTCCTTTGTGTTTTGCAAATATTTGACATACAATATTTGCTTTCTTATATCTTTTTCTTTTTTCCATTGGGCATTGCAGTGCTTGTGTCATTAATCTTATGAGAAGGATTGTCATTTTCATGAACAGTCTAACTGGCATGCATGGGCAGATTAAATTGTAAGTTCTCCTTTAATAACTTGAATATTGAGCTTTATTCTCTATTTTTCCTTATATTTAAATTGTAAGTAGTTCTCCTTGATAACTTGAATATTGAGCTTTATTCTTTATTTTTCCTTATATTCAAATTTGGTTTTTAATAGGGCATGTAAGAGAGCTATTGTAGCTATTGAAGATGAATATCCAAATTATAAAAAGGAGGCAGAGTATAAGTTTTTGAATCAGCCAATGGCTTTACAAAAAGTTTCTACCTCATGTGGATGGCATGTTATTGCCAATGTGTGGGAATATCCTTTATCTAAATATACCGAGATTGATAGCAGTGTTTTAGGTTAAATTAAAAACCCACTATTTTTGCAGTAATTTTTTACTAAATTTTTGAACTTATTTTCTATAGTTCTTGGTTCTTAAATCTGAGAAGTTTTTTTTTATTTCACAGACTCTTGGATCTCACGAGTTTTGGATGTGGAGTGTTCATGCAAGAGCTATCAATATAATTTTGAATGACTTAATTACTCCAAATGATCCAGATTCTCCACCACCACCAAGGCAAGCTTCTCCATCTAAGAAGAAGAAGAAAATGCCTTTACATTTACCTTTAAAGCATTTTATGTTTTAGCAAGGAACTGTACAAAAAGAAACCAAGGCTACTCCTCAACAAGGCACACATAAAGAAACCAAAGGTACTAAAACAGGAAATACCTCAAAGAAAAGTGGTCCTCAAGTAGGTGCCAAGAAGGGTGTTGGCAAGAAAGCTAAGAAGGAACTCAAGTTCAAGTTTACAAAGGAGGCCACAAAACCAGAGAAGACAAAGGGGGACATGGAGACAAAACCAAAGGAGATGGAGACAAAATAGAAAGCTTCATTCTCCTCCCTATTTATCATTGTAAATAGTTGTAAATTTTCTTCTAATTTTATAATCTTGCATGTAGATTCTCTTCTCATGTTGTGATGTTTTTTACTCAAAACACATTTGTACTTGAGTTTGTTAATGGTTTTGAGATATTGTGCCATAATTGTCATCTCGTGACTCAAGTACATCTCTAAAAGGAAAATATTAGAACTCTTAAAGGGATTCATAAAAAGAGGTTTGAATATTGTAATTCTAAAAGAACAACCTAAAAAATTACAAAGACACGATAATTACAAGACAAAACTTTTCATTGATGAATTACATATATAAATTTACAAAATCCAAAGAGTAAATAGACTTCATAAAAAACTCCAAAGCTTTCTTATTAAGTCACGCTTATAAAATCATATTCCCAATCAGCATCTACCAAGGTCTTTGACTCCATTCACATATTTGAATCTTTTTATTCTTCACCTTGAACTCTGCCCAACTTATATCTTCACTTCCCATGATAATTAGGTGCTCCCTAATATTTAGTAAGCTCTAATCCCTGCTTGCACTTACAATTTCCACCACACCATTGGGCAACCTAACGCATATGTCAAGAGGCAAAACAACTTGTTCATATGCTCTTGCAATGGGACCCAACTACTAATTTTCTTCATCCACCGTTCGCAATAAAAGCGAATGTATAAGGTAGCACGAGCTTTAAGATACCAAAATGTAACATTGGACTCTACTATTTTGCACTTGAATGTATCATCCTTATGTTGCCTCTCTACAATGTCCCACTGCTCTCCAAGCAAGGCAACCATGTCATCACCTAGTACTTTCTTGCACACAAACATGGTAAGTGTTTGTGAGAAAGTAAATTGATTGAACATCTGAACAAAAAGATGAATTGGACATACCCAACTGAGACCCAAAGATCAAGATAGCTTTGTAAACTTCAAAGATCCTTGTATGTCACAAAGCATCTTTGATTTCATAACCATAACCGTCCAAGCATCAGGAGTTAGCCATTCAACAGAGGAGAGGAGAGGAGATGTGATGATCTCTAGCTCACCAAACCCACCGTCATGCATTGGCACCACATATGAGTGTCGATAAAAGAAGATATTTTCCTTAAGAAGGTCTGCACACTGGTTTACAAGAAAACAATACCTCACCAATGTCTGCATGGAGTGCTTGAAATGTTCCGGTAAGGCTTCGTAATGGTTGCTCCTCTGCCGCCAAGTTGGAAGGAAAAATATCTACAACCCAAAAATAAGATCACTAAACATGAAAGATGTAGCTATCGTAATATCACAAGCCTCCTTCCTTCCCTATGATACTTACAGTTGCATGGGAATCGAGTTTGTTTACGAAGATGTATGTCTCGTGCTGCTATGTACACATGTTGTACAATGGCCACCAAGTCTCCATTGCTCGATTTTTTGAATCCCTTTAAATGACCCTTCCAATGAAGCTCCATCACATCTCATCGCTCGTCGAACTCGGTGCGAACCAATAGTTGTAGGCTATAGGAAAACCCAAGCACCCTTGCGAAATGCCTCTCTCACCCAAGCACCATCATTGTCCCTCTTATTGTACAATGAGATCTCCTCAATCTCATCTTTTGGTCTTCTTCGTGGTGCAGCCATATCAATTGTGAAGCTATAGTAGTAAGATTAGGGTTGGGAAAATGAGATAGAGAAAGAAAACGCGAAGATGCTATGCAGATTAGGGTTTCGGGCTTGATGGTTTCATTAGGGTTGGGCAAATGAGATAGAGATGGAAGAGGAAGGGAGGAAGAGTTTAATTTGGACGTTCAAGAGGGAAAGCGGACTTGAAAATGAAATTTTTAACTACAATGAAATTTGAGATGGGTTTTTTGGGGGAAAAGTGAGTTTTGGGGGAGTCTCAACATCTTCCCAATAGAGTCAAAAGAACATTAGCTAAGATATGTGGAGACTGTTAACACACTTAAATTTTAAGGATTTTTTGAGCCACGAAAAATGGTGGGACCATGCCTACCCTAAACCCCTTACCTTTTTAAAGGGACAAGTGTAATTATTAGTATTGAAAGCCTAGTCCCCCTCCCTACAACAACCTAGTCTGCCTCCCTATATTCAAAGGAGACCAAATGTGCACAATCCTCTATTCCTATTGGTCCGCGCTAATTACTTTCATTAGAAAAAGACCCAAAATATGTTCAAATGCCCCCTAATGGTTTGTACAAATTAGAACTGTCTTCTTCAATATATTGAATTAAAAATTTTTGGGGGCCCAATTTTTTTTTATTAGCACCGCTCAGCGACACTAGTATTTTTAATCAGCGCCACTGAGTGATAGAAATAACGGCACTATTGGTTTTTATCAACGCCACGTAGCGAAAATAGTGACACTGTCATTTTTTAATAGCGCCGCTCAGGACAAAAATAACGTGGAAAATACCAGTGCTTATACCATGGGATATAGCGGCACTTATACCGTGGGATATAGCAGTAGTTATAACGTGGAATATAGCAGTGCTTATAGCATCAAAAAAATAATGATGCTTACGCCCTGACACTTTTCTAGATCGTTTTATAAAAGCTACGCTATAACTGTTGCTAGCTCCTCTTTTTTTTGTAGTGGTCTTAAACGGGAAATAAGGTATTTTCAAGCATCCATACAAACTCAACATCTAATTTTGTACTTAATATTGGGTAAGAGTGTATCCAGACAATCCTTCTATGGGATTTGGTTTGGCAAATAGGTGATGGTGACATCCTCTATGAGAGCGGTCCTACCTCAATGTTTCTCATGGGTGTCACTCCAAGAGCTATAGTTCCTATTCCAAGAATGAGAGGGAGGTGTCTCAGGTAAATTAAGAATGCATCTAGGAAGTGGGTTGGTCCTAGTAGGAAACATAGGATCTCCACTATCCACTCCATGTGGAAGGGAGTGCTATAGTTCCTATTCCAAGAATGAGAGGGAGGTGTCTCAGGTAAATTAAGAATGCATCTAGGAAGTGGGTTGGTCCTAGTAGGAAACATAGGATCTCCACTATCCACTCCATGTGGAAGGGAGTGCTAAAGGTTGGAGTTAGTACAACCATACCACAATTTGTTGGGGGCACATAGGATCTCTAGTACCCACTCCATGCGGAAGGGAGTGCTAAAGGTTGGGTGGTGGAAAGAAGAGTTGGTACATGCATACTACAATTTGTTGGGTTTTATCGACAATTTTGAGTATCATGATTAGTGTATCTCAGTATCATCCTCTACTGAATGGACACTCATTACCAGTGTGATTGCCTTAACAATAAGCACACAATGTCTCTTCTCTTCTTAGGTAAGCTTTGGGAGAGAAAGCACTTTCCAATCCTCCTCCATCTTTTTGAGCATGACAGTGACCTCAACACTCATTTTATCCGATCTCTTGTTTTGCTGGTAGAGGTTGTGCTATGAGGGGATTCAGACGGTGTGCTTAATCTCTCTGATGCTTTCGTGCTATACATATTATCATAAAATCATATGGCATCTATGCAGCACTCACTATTAAAGGTTTTTCACCTTTGCAAATAAAGGTCTAGTTATGTAAGTCTAGATCTTTTAAACCCTCAAGAAACAACAAAATCAATCAAGGTTGACTCGATTTTTCCTCAATTGACTCAATCTCTTGTTGTTTGACATTATTTAGCTGATGGACATGACTCCACTTGGGTCCAGTCCTTGAGAACTCTACCCTAAAGCATTCTTTAAGGCAATGTATGTGGCCTTGTAGGAAGTCTAGCTGCTTCATTTAGAGTCGGTCCAAAAGCTAAGATTTGGGTAGGTTCATCACTAACATCTACTCCTTCACACATTTTCTCAAAGACCTCTAAATGATCCAAACCATCCTATGTGTCATCATACTTACCATCGTACTTGTTCATTAATCTTTAAATTTGTTGGGACTTGGATCAATATTGTTCTCAAGGTTTTCTAGTCATTCCCGTCTTTAAACCTTTTCACATAGCTTCAATAAAGGCCAAAATTTTTGGAGATATCCCAACTGGGCTAAGAGGAGTCATTAAAGATTTGGTTAGAACTTGAGGGTTTGATACTACAGGCAGTACGAATGCTATGATAGGTGGTGATCTTTGTTGAGATATGACAACCATTCTCCTTGGTGAAGGGACATCCATGCTATTTATTGGCATACAAGGTGGTACTCTAGGTCTCTCACGAGTCTAACCTAGGGGTGAGTGTCCATCAATACTCTCAAAGTCTTGGTCCCTCCTAGTTTGGTCTTAATGTGATGGTGCCTTTGCTAGGTTTCTCAAGAAGTTCAGAGACTCATTATTAGGTTGCATGATCTCTTAGATTTGGTGGTGGCCATCAACATATTTCATTCACTTCATATTTGATTAGATTAATCATCTATTTAAGGATGCCAATACACCACCTAGCAATGGGGACATTCAGGCTCCATGGGATGCCTCCGATCTAGTAGGAGGGAGAATATCAATGTTGAAGGTCACTGTTTTCCCACTTGAGGTTCCATGGGATAACTCCAATTTAGTAGGAGTGGAGAATATCAATGTCGAAAGTAACCATTTTCCCACTTGTTGTTGAGAGTGGGGTTGTTTTTCTTGAAGTTGGGAGTGGGTCTAGACCACTATTGCCTAAGTAAAATTCATTGATGGGCTTGTTTGTAGCCATTGGTGGTTCTATAAAATCCTCACTTACCAATAAAAACAAACTATCAAGGTTAAAATTGAGGCAATGTGGGGATACTAATTGATAAATTCCCATCTTGGTAGTACAAGGGTCATTTTCAAGCAATGAATACAAGTAGCTCTCAAGCCTCTCTATGAGTACAAGTTTCCATCTTGTAACCTAATTGTTCTTGAGTCAAACTTTATTAAGTCATTAAGATCATCATTATGTTGTTAATTAGGCTACACCCACCATAGGATCAATGTTCTTTAATCATAGTAATTAGGGTTAAGTACACCATAGCCATGCATGCTTAAGGTGCTATGTTTAATTTTTGACATGGCATCAGAGCCTCCCTCTCCTCTTTGAGCTTCTTCAAATCATTGTCTCATCTCCTCACTACATGAATCAATTAGCCACTAATCACATCTTATCCACTCTTCCCCCTTTGTGTCCAAGATTTGCAAGATCTTTTTCTCCTCACACAAAAAAACAATTTCATTGAATCTTTTAGGAGAAAAATCATCAGCCATAGACGCCCCTCCACCTAGGTGAATTTGTAAAATTTTCCATCTATAGAGAAAATAGGCCATCGCTCTATCAACTAGTTTTTTTTAACCATTCATTGTCTATGCTTCATATTGGATCACATCACTTTAAGAGCTTATTACCAATTGTACAAGGAGTCTAAAAATTGAATCTCATGCTATTTTATCCATGGGTCATGCTGCTAGAGAAGGAAAAGCACACTCACATCTTTCTGATTATGCACAGGTTTTAGGGTTGTTTGAGCTACTTCTTTCTACTCTAGCCTTTACATCTCATCAAGGCTAAGAGCTTTATGCAATAATCCCCATCAAGATTCATTTCCATGAGCTTAAATGGAACCCTCCAAATTTTAGTCATGCTAATTACCATGTTTTCTCACTAAACAATCATTAAGTGGTGATTATTCAAAATTGGGTCCAACTGAGAGTAAAATTAAAATATTTTGGATATATTAGATTTGTACAAGCATCAACATTCATTATTTATCATTTGGTTGGGTTTTGGGAAGCCTTCAAAGAAAATTTCATAGGATAACATAACTAATTGCAATAACATTCAAATTGCCACTCTTGTAAGCAATTAGACACTGCCAAGAGTCAAACTTGGATAAGACCTTTATAACTAGACACTATCAAGAGTCAAATTTCCACTCTTGTAAGCAATTCGACACTACCGAGAGTCAAAACTTGGATAAGACCTTTACAATGGTGCTAGGCACTATCTTAAATGTTAAGTTCTCTAGGGAAGGATTGCACATTTGGGCTACACAAATGAAGTATCTTCTTATGCACAAGAAGCTATGAAAATTAATTAAGGAGAATGCACCCGCTAATACAACTAAGGATTGGACTGAAAAAGATGAATAGGCATTGTCATTAATAGGCACTATCATTAATTGGATTGCACTTAGGTACTAACCTTATTCATCACATTGATTCCAAAAGCACAACAAAACAAGCATGGGTTGAGTTAAATTTAATATTTGGTTCCAAGGCCAAAAATTAAGAAATCCACTTGAAAATAGAATTCTATGGCTTAAAGATGTAATTTCATGAGTCACCAGGACAATTCATAAGTAAAATGAAAAGTATAATGACCCAATTGGATGTTATTGATACAAAGATAGGTGAGAAGAATGCACTTTACATACTTGTAAAAAGCATTCTAGAGGAATACAGTGCACTAGTGACCACTCTAAAGAATTTACCTAAACCAGCATTTGAGGGTTATATTTCATCACTACTTGAATTTGAAGAGAAGCAGCTAAAGAGTGGAACACAAAGTACAACAAGGGAATAAGAATTCTACACCAAAAAGGGCATAAAAGAATGCTACTATGGAAGGAAAGGACACTTCAAATGTGAATACAGACTCAAACACAAGCCCAAATGTGGACATTGCAAACTTGGACACAAAGAAGAAGAATGCAGACTACGGAACTAGGAAGCTAACTACATGGAGGCTTCAGCAACAAGCAAACAGAAGATCCCCACGATGAGCACCTCTTCTAAAACCAAAGCTACATAAAAACTCCTCACCACCTTAGCCCATGATTGTAAAAGGCTTGGGGGGGTCACTAAGCATAGCACGTGGGTTCAATAGAAGGGATTTTTAAAATCCCCTTTTTACACATTTTTTACAAACAGAAGGGTACCATTTAAAGGGGGTATTCACATGTTGAATAGAAAAAGGGCATGTTTTATTCATGAAAAATTCACTGTTCTGTGATAAGGGATTTTTAAAGTAGTCCTTAAACACACTTGATACATAGGGTTTATATATAGGGAAGCCCGAGGGGTAAAAGGTCACCAAATAAGAAGACCTAGTCGTTTGTTTTTATCACACCTATGCACCCACCCAGGGGGCGTGATGACATCTTGTAATTCCATACTTAACCACCTTGAGTAGCATGTTGCATGGAGGGGAAGTGATGGATCTTCCTTAACTCACATCCAACCACCTTTCTATAGTGTGTACATCATAGCACCAAGGAGGGGGTGCTGAAATATGCGGTGCCATTGAGGGAAACTCCTTAGCAAAATGACTTGGATTGACTTCTCAAAAGCTCTCCAAGAAAAAATGAAGACTAGAAAATCTCCAAATAATGTACACATGTAACTAAGGAGAGAGCTATTCCATTTGTCATCAAGGTCAGTTTTAAGGGCTTCTTAGAATGGTAATTGTAGATTTTGTGATCGCTTGGTCACGAAGCTCGAGATTTTCAAGCATGCCTACAAGCTATTGCTAACACAACAAAAGACCACAATTAGCCTTTTTTACACCTAACAAACACAAGCCCTTGGTCGTGTAACAAATCAAGCAATGGTTGAACAACACCTATCAAAGGGCACCTCCACCAGTCTTAGGACCGCAACCACCTCCACCAAGGGTGAAACCTTTTGATCAAGTAAGCTTTGAGGAGACTATTGATTACCAAGAATATGAGGTGCATGTTGAACCCATTCCAAACTTCTTTGGGATGACACAAAGATTCATCAGACTATTGTAGTGTATAGGAGAGGGGGAGTCAATCCAGTTTACCAACTTGCCACTATGGGAAGGGGTCGGGACATCAATGCAACACGAAGGAGAATGCCTCTTGAATGTTACTACTATCAAGGTCCCCATCAAGTTTCAAAATACCTTGTAAAGTTTCCTCAACTCAACCAATTTGTGCCCTTAAACATGCCATCAACTACTTGTAGATGTTGTGGCATAGATCATTGGATTAAAGACTACCCACGCAACAAGTCTTTGGTGATAATTCCACAAATGGGACCCATATCACACCCCTAAACATGATTGGGGTAAGTAATCAAACCTAAAGGAAGATTTTTAAAAAAATAGATCCCACACCTTTGAATTCTATCACCTAGCTATAAGGTCAAAACCAACATGTTCTCGAGCAATGATCTATGGCCTCAATAATAGAGTCTAAGAAGAACAAGAAGGGCCATAGGATAAAAAAGTAGATTAAGAATGTGGAAAAACAAAAGAGACCAAAAAGAAAAATTTGGGTACACCTCAAGAGCCAATCTTCATTAGAAACCTGGATGAGTACTCAAACTCCTTAGACACAACGTTCATGATCGCATACCACAAGTCCACTCCATACTACCCCACCACAAGAAAATGGTCAAGTCAAAATAACCAACGAAGTCCTCATCTCCATATTGATGAAAACTATTGAGGCTCGATGCAATGATTGGGAATTCAAGCTCATAGTAACTTTATGGACTTAGTGAACCTCTTACAAAGTTGCAATTGATTGCACACCATTGAAGATGGTATATGGGGTTGAGGCGGTAAGGCCTTAGAAATTTATGATACTCATCTTAAGGGTAGCAATGATTGAGAGACTTGAGGTTAACATGTTGGCCGACCGATTGTTCATTCTTGAATAACTTGAGGAAGAAAGGAAAATTGTTGTGCAAAACATGTTGTGAGAAAAGGATCACCAAAAAGGTGGTTTGATAACAAGTAAATGATAACGAAATCAATGACAGATACCTTGTATTTATGTAAAAAGTCTATAAACAATAAAAGGAAACTCAAGTATACTAGAAAAGAACCATTTCCAATTTACAAAATAACACCTTAAGGTACCATGCATGTTGAAACCCTTGACAAGGTTGAAACCGTAGGCTTCCTTAATTGTAGTAAATTTAATAAATATTATGATCCTCTTATCGAGGAAGCCTTGTGGGCTCCACATGATAAGAAGGCAGCCAAGAAAAAAACATAACTATAGAAAGCTCAAGCTTATCAAGAAGCTAAAGAAAGGTAAATATGATAGTAGCAACAACGATAGGAAGCCCGCACAAGACTTTGTTGAAGAGGTGGAAGGAGACATAGATAAGCATATAGCACCTCTAAAAAAACCATTCAATTGCCTATCTCTTATGGTAAAGTGCTCTATAATGTGTTGCTTGATACAATAGGGACTAGTCACAATTTAGTTTCCTTCAATGCATGGAACTAGTTGGGAAAACCTCAACTCATAGCACACTTCTTTGAAGGTGAAAGGCATCAATGGTAGGAACACCAAGGTTCTCAGCTACTACAAATTGAAACATATTGTGATAGCAAGTACCTAGTGGGAGACTTCTTGGTTATGCATGCAAGAACATAACCTCAACTAGTAATACTTGGTTGTACATGGATGAAGACTGCAGGATGTATCACTACAACATGTTGGGGGCGTAAAAGCATTCCAATAGCATTAAGGCCTTCAAGATGTTGGGGCATTCTGTCTTGCTACTTAGCAACAATATTTCACTGCTCAACAGAGTGATAGTAGCAAGGAAATTTTGATGCTACTTCGTTGCCCAGCAGAGTGAAGTTTTGTTGCTGAGCAATGACCACAAAAGTGAAATTTCGTTGCTACACTATAATTTTGCTGCTCAGCAACAACAGTGAGCATAGGTGTGAAATCTAGTTATTATACTGAGATTTAAATTTCCAGAGAGTTGTTGAAGATTAAAATTAGATCATACATGTAAGATTCCTCCCCAGCCTCAAGTTAAGACCCTTTGATTTGGATCTGAGGATCAAGGTTATAGAACTCGAGGAATTCTGTTTGGAATTCAGACCTACGATCAAAAAGTCTTGGGATATGGATTTAAGATATACTCATTGTATTCAAAAGAAACTCAAAACTGAAAACTTGCATAAAAACCCTGCTTTCTTAAAGGATTGTCTTACGCCAAAATGCTGGAGGGAGCATTTGGTATATGTGTTTTTCTAAGGGAAGTTCGGTTGCAACAGCTGGCGCGAGGAGTGTTCAAAGGACAGCTCACGCGGCAAAAACCTGCCCAGGTCTTGACACCAGCCTTGGTATGGTGAAAAATGGTGTGCTTCCAATACGATGGGCGAGGGCCAACAAAGCGGTCCCTGAGTGAAGCGCCAGGACACCTAAGGAGGATCCTGGAGGGTTCTGACTAGGCGATGCACGGGCTCGCGGTGCTTAGGACATCCATACGTATGTCGTGGAAGATATATATGTATGATGAGACAAAAAATTATTGTAATCTGTAACTGGATCTCATTGCTGACCAGCTGGTCTCGACGGAGAATCCAGAGTGATACCTATTTTTTAGAAACAAGGAACTTGATGGAAATTTTGAGTTATGATATCTGTAACCAATAATTGTTTGTCAATGGATTGTTTTATAAGTTAAAGTTTAAAGAGGAGTGTGTGCGTATCTGTATTCTAAAGAAAAAGTTAAAAAAGGCATTCAATTATGGGTGGGTGAGTACTTGTCTGGTTCTACCAATTCCAGTGGTTGGGCGGTGGCTAACCTATGGGCCGGATGGGGTTAGGCTGGAATCAGTAGAGTTTTAATAATAAAATTGATTAATAGGAATACGTTTAGAACGCGAGTAGTTAAATAAAAGCCTGAGTACTTGTCTGGTTCTACCAATTCCAGTGGTTGGGCGGTGGCTATCCTATGGGCTGGATGGGGTTAGGCTAGAATCAATAGAGTTTTAATAATAAAATTGATTAATAGGAATACGTTTAGAACGCGAGTAGTTAAATAAAAGCCTGAAGACTTCTTCTAATGATGAATAGATCAACGGCTGTGCCTGATTCAATTAGGAAAAAAGCGTTGATCCCTTCAAGTTAAGTCTGTAATAGTTTTCCTTCTATCTGGTTTATTCAGATGAAGGTTAGTTTAGTATCTTGACTTTGTTAGAAAAATTTGTTAAGAAAATAAAAATGGTGGAATCGTCCCCGTTTTTTGGGCATGGAAAATTTTCTCGATTTCGGGTTTCAGTTTTTGGAATGACGACCAACTTAGTCTCGTGCCCAGACATTCGAGGGCGAGGCCCCGAGTGGGAAACCCTGCCCCGCACATGAGGGAACTGCTTCCGCTGCCAGCTATCGGGAATTCGGTGTGTGGAGGGGGCAGTGGAATCTCACAGTTCGTATCAGAGTGCTGTTGTAAATTTACGAAATAGCTGTAGAAACTGCGTAAAATTCTAAAGTAAATCCGCGAAAAAAAATGTTTTCACTTGCTAAGATTATGTTGCAAAATGAATTCATAAATTGAAAACTCATAAATTGAATTGGAAATTTATAGATGGATACCCCTAATCTATCTGGCATTCCTGAACTCTCCCAGAGTCAAGATATGATAGCCTTTGCATTCGAGCACCTCATCAACTCTGCTACGACCCGAGTAAGTAGAGTGAGACTCGCATGTCATTTTGAGAGTCTTTACTTTCTTGATTCTATAGAGCGACATTGGTATATGTGGTTCTTTGGAGGACGATGTATTAATATCAGTACCAATCAGCGTCAGAGGCTCAGGCAAAATATTTCCTTAGCCATGATTCTGATAAGGCTACGGTTTGTTCATCATGTACAACTCTTTAATCATTCACCCAAGAACTACAGAATTTCATGCCGAGTTTTTAGGCTTCTTAGCCGCTTTATCCCTAGAAGTAGAATTACATCACCTCTTTCAGTGATGAATCGTGTGTACCATGGCATCATGTCTCCTTTGCAGTTTTGCTTCTTTATGCATACGCGATTGAGGCAATGACTTTCGAGCCGTGATGCTCTATGTATATATCTCAAACTTTTGATAATAAACGATGTTTTACAAAAAAAATCCAATTTGTTTTCATGATTGTGAATATGGTTACTAAAATTATCAAAGTAAATCTTGTTTCATGAAGTATGATGAAATAATTATCTGTTTAAAGAATAAATCGTACAAAATTAAATAGTCATAAATCTGTTGTCAAAGTTAAGTTGACAAAAATCTCGTTTTGTCAGAATCATGAGGCGCGCGGCCCGTGCAAGGTAGCCGGATCCTCTAACCGATGACAAAGAGTTAGATCCGGATGTTCGAAAAGCCCTACAGCACGGATCCCAACTTGGTCCCTTCAAGGGTGAAGGGGAGCAGTTAGGTGAAGTAGTGGAAAAGTGGATTGAGGCTATGGAAGAATACTTTGATGTAACTGGCTACAATGAGAGAAGCAAGATGGCTCTCACTAGGTTAAAGATTGTGGAAATGGCCAGGGTCGCTTGGAGGAATGAGTGCAAGACTAACCATCTCGACCGGAATACCTAGACCTGGACTGATCTTAAAGCTTACCTCAGAAAGAGGTTTTGTCCTCTGGGCTTCCTTGAAACTAAAATGAATGAGTTCTTGGAACTAAACTAGGATAGCCGAATAATTGAAGAGTACCATTAAGCTTTTGCCCTTCTCCTCAAATATTCTCCATAATTGAATGAAGAGCAGCTGATGTCCAGGTTCATTCGAGGAATGAATGAGCCATTGGACACCTTAGTAAAGAATGCCAAACCTGTCTCAATGGCCGAAGCAGTAAGAATGGCAAAGGACTTTGCCAAAGCCTTTGTAGTTAAGGTCCCTGCACCCTCTAATTTTAAAAGATTCCAAACCTTGGGAAGTACTTCAAACTTTCCACCCCCAAAGAGGCAGCAAGGCCCAAATCAGAATCAAGATACTGGGAGATTCAGAAGTGAAGGAAGACCCTTCCCACAGAACACTTTTCCCTTCTCAGGAGCCCCACCTCTTTCAAGGATTCAGAGGGATGAGCTCAGAAGTGAGAACCAGTGTTTTGGATGCCAGGATTTTGGTCACCAGCTGAAAGACTGCCTCACTCCTACCGTGCCAAGGGGACAGGGAAGTCAAGGAACCAGAGTGCTCAGACCAACCCCTTCGTATCAGTCGTCTCGCCCAAATCAAGGAAATCCCAAGAGAACTCCAGCTCAGCCATCTGCCTCTGTCCAGAGTAGCCTCAGAACTCCTTCCTAGATCAGTCACAATAGCAAAAGTAGTGGAAGAAGAAAGAGGACAGGTTTATGCAGCAATTGAAAACCAAGGGCCAAACCATCAATTCTCCATCATCCATACTTCAGCTAAGTATCAAGGTAAGCCTTTTAAGCTTTTGATTGATTCAGGCAGTACTCATTCTTTCATTTCCCTAGGATGCTTGCGCTATTAGGGATCCAGACTTGTTTGGGTGATGGTGGTAAAGTTTTATCTACAATAGTCTACCCTTTGTTTGAATTTGAGTTTTATCTACAATAGTCTACCCTTTGTTTGAATTTGAGTTTATGAAGGCTTTGTCCACCATTGAGGAGACTTGGGAATCACCAAGCAGCGCGATAGTGAGGCTAGTGGTTTTATTTTGGGATCCAAATATAACGATTTCCCTCGTAGTATCCTTGAGATTCCCATAAGCATTTAGGTATCCATGTTGGGGTAACCTATAGTTTGGATTTTTTGTGCCGATTAAATGCTGATATTTTTGCTACAACGAGATCACTACTCAGCACGAAAATAGCAGCAAAATTTTACTGCTTAGCATTGATATTATGCTGTTTAGAAAGCGATATTTGGCTACTATTTTTGTTGCTACAATGATACAACTGCATGGAAAAAAAAGCTAGGGCAGACTCGAGAGTCTGCACAATATTCCCCAGTCTACCGGAGTTCTTTTTTTAATTGATATAGACAGTTTTTTAATATAGTCAATTTTTGATATAGACATAAACTTGAAAAAGAAATTACAACTGGGAAGAATGCAAGTGAACCAAATATATATTATATTTCTTGATTGATTGGGCCTTTGGCCATATACAAAAAAGAAATGAAGGATGAGGAGCCTACTTGGAATCCTCATCGAATTGCTTCGGCTCGTCATCGTCTTCACTTTCGTAGTCTGGATCTTCCTTTTCCTCTTCCTCTTCATCCTACATACATGCAAATAAGAGTAAGGTAAGTATAAAACAATAAATGCCAATTACATATAGATAAGAGGGGCTTAGCAGCTACTTACCTTGTCTACTTGAGTCCCCAAAACGGACTCATTCAAGCATACACCTCGTGTATACATCCAATCCCACAATTGCAGATGGGGGGCTCTATATACCATAATCGTATTCCTCTTTTGTTGGGTCACGCCCAAAAACCTCCCTTTAAAAAAATAAAAAATATATACAATTAGTTAAAGAAAACAATATAGTACAAAACAAAATCAAAGAGAAGAAGGAAAATAGTAGAATGGATACTTACAAAGTGAGCAATGGAGGATTTTCCTCCTCAGCCAAAGTGTGATGTCCCTTGCTTCGGTAGTCGAGAAGTAATCGCCGCCGCTTGTTGTTGAAAAGCATTGGATGCTTTCTCACAAAGCTCCACGCGTGCCTCCACTCCTCTTGTGACCAAATGCTTGGCTTTTCCAAATTGTTTTTTGCCGCTCTCTTAATGTTTGCTCTCCTATTAAAGAGCAAAAGCTTGATCCTCGTCTTCATCTAGTCCTCTAAGAAGGCAAGGCTTACATGTGGAACAACAAAATTCAATAACATATTTCTTTGAGAGCTTATTCTGAGCTTTCCACTTCTTAAAGGAGTTTGTGAACCCCAGGTCAACAAGTACATGCATTTAATTGATGACTTGCTCCCTCGTCCATCCATCATAAGGGCAACATTGACATCCACATTGTATGGTAGGGTTCGTGGATCAAAATGGCTCTTCTTGGGGGTGGCTCAAAATAAGCGGATGAAGAACCCCCCTATTGGGGAGATGACTTGGGAGACCTAGTACTACTTTTGCCAAAGAAAAAGTATCCTTTCCCCCCAAACTCCCTACTACGATGTCGTGGGGTGAAGATGGACGTGAGGGAGTGGGGGTGGGTCTAGTCGATGTTAGTGGTGTAGGCTCATCACAGCCATAGTGTGATGGGCATGCATCACTCAAACATGTGCCTATCATCAAAGGAGTGGACTGCCCCCATGGAGATGACTGGTCATATGGGGTAGATTTACTATATGGAGTCAATTAGCCTGATGGTATGTTGACCTACATATAAGATTAAACAATTTAACTTACAAAATGCATAAAGGATAAACTTTGTGTATGTGAAAAGGTTTTATCAAACCATACTTGTGTTTGTGGAGAACTAAGTTCATGTCTACTTCCCATATTATTGGTTTGATGATATTGATCAGTTTTGCGACACCCGAGTCCTATGATGGGTCGATCGACATTGCCTATCACCAAGGGTGTAATAAAGGTAGAACTTGCATAAGCAATTAAAAGAAAAATAGGGCTTACCTCTTTTTTATGAAGCCAAAGGAGAGGATTAGTGCAAGAGCTAAAAAATATAAGACTAAACAAAGTAATTAGTAGATTAAACATAAGATTTATGTAAGCCTATGCATAGAGCTTGCAAGAAGCCTATGCATAAAGCTTCCAAGCCTATGCATAAAGCTCTATGCATAGATATTTATGCATAGGATTGTAAGCCTATGCATAAAGCATGCTACATAGAGCTTGCAAGACTATGCATAGGGCTTGCAAGACTATGCATAGGGCTTGCAAGCCTATGCATAAATGTAAGGTTCCCCCCTTCTAAAATAGGAGAAACACTTAAGATAGTCCACTAAGTCTTAACTTGGGAAAAATTTCCTATTTATCGACACCTTGACCATGTAGAGATTCAAGGATACGATTCATAGGTAAGACCTAGTCCTATCTCGCAGGGGAAGCATAATCTTCTAAAAGTCAAATCACCCATAGGGTAATTTATCATAAATTGAGCAACTACTAGACTTGATTTCTAGAGGCAATGCTTTTTTCCTCATCCATGCAAGGCACAGCTACTGACCTAGTCTTCTAGAATAGAGTTACCCAAGAACCTAATTATCTAGCGTAGGGCTTTCACTTAATCTATTGGAAAGCTACCTGGCTAATCGGATCCACCCGTCCGTAGGATGGTGCCATCGGGGCATTCCATCCTCCCACTTTCCACCCTACTCACGCATCAATTTGTTTTCTAATTAATCCTACCACACTGTTTGACATAAATAAACATGTTGCTTAATTAAGGCCCTTTTTACAAGGTTTGTTAAAACATCCTTTTTACACAATACAATCATGCCAAAGACACGATATATATATATAAAGTTTATACATGAATCAATTCCATACAAGCCAAACTGGCTCTCTTATTCTTTTTCTTTATTCTGTCGATGATCTAGAATTCGGCCTTCCAGCCTCTACATGCTGGGCAAAACCCTACGGGACCATACACCTCATCGTCGACGGCCGCTGGCGAGGACTCAAGCTAACCTGTCACCCTCTCAGGATCCATCGCTCGATCCTCCCACCCCTCAAAGGGATGTCTGCACACTAGGGGTGGGCTTATTTACCGCACTAGCCTGGGCCCTTAGAACTAGGCAGCATCATAACCTCTCGTCTCAATCGGCGAACCTTATTCTCCCAATGGTATGAGGGATACCTTGAGCCATTCCCAGGCTTTGCTAACAACGTCGCCCGGTTACACAAGCACGGAACGGAGTTAGCGTTGAAGCCAGGAAAAACTTGCACTCTTTCAAGATAACAATTTCAATGCAATTTATTGAATATAGCATCACATAATTCGTAACTTCATACAATTTTATGTCATTATTTTTAAAAGGAAAAGATACACATTTATTAGCACTAATATATTTAAAAAAACTCTTCTTTAAAATATAACCAAGCTAACCTGGCCACCATTTCCTTGAGGAGCTTGAAAAGGGAGGGTTGGAGCTACATCGGTGAGTTCCCTAATCTCGTTGTTGTGCGCTCCTCTCGAGGCAATATTCTTGGATGTCGACTTGTAGGGCTCGCTGCCGCAGTCAAAATGCTTCAGTCGGATCTCAATTCTAAGATCGTTTGCTCACCGTATGAGCAAAAGACTATAGCGTATGAACCCTTTCTTAAGGCAAAAACCTCTTATTAAAGTCTACACAAATGGGGGGGGAATTGAGAGATGTCCTTAAGACAAAAACGTTTTGCAAAAGGCGAGAAGGGCTGAGGGCTGCTATAAGTCTCTT
This sequence comes from Cibotium barometz, assembly GCF_041138505.1. Lineage (NCBI taxonomy): Eukaryota > Viridiplantae > Streptophyta > Polypodiopsida > Cyatheales > Cibotiaceae > Cibotium > Cibotium barometz. Next base: position 45,560,591 of record NC_141095.1, on the reverse strand, counting down.
CACACAGGGGGGGGGGGGAGAAGAGTTAAGGACACTGCCTCCTAGCAAGAGAGGGATGGAGGAAAATTGCCTTATCTGAAAAGAGGCAAATGAGGGGGTGTGAGAGGGGTGGCCGCAAGGGGCGGCTGTACTACAGCAAGTACACTGCATAGGGACGGACGGCGGTACAACAGGGCATACGTTGCGCAGAAATGCGTGTTGCCTGTGGAGCACCCCGGGGGTTTATATAGTTGTGGGGTATGGTTACGGGCGCTACGCAAAAGCAAGGACGAAAGGACGGTGTACCATCAAAGGCTATGGATTAGTGGCCTGCATGGGTCTAGGGGAAAGGTACGGTGTCGGTTATCAGCAGGGAAAGGAGTGGTACGCATGTACCTTATCTGGTCTGGGACAGCATGGGTGTCCACGTAGCTGTACGTGTGGACCACACAGTGGGCGGTCGTTCCTTTAGTTCTTGTGCGGCCATCGTACGGGCACCCTGGTATTGTGTACGGTCTAAATTTTGGGAGGCGGGGTCCCTAAATTTGGGACACCCACCTCGATTTGCATGTCGGACCGCCCCGAGGGGTGATTTTTTTAAATATGGGAGGCTCTCCTAGTCGTTGGGGTTCAGACCATTCGTCAATTGGACGCCCGGTCGTGCATTTATTAAGGTTTAAAGGTCGTCGCTTTTTAACTAAAATGACTGAAATTTACGTATAAGCTTGATCCGGTGTCCATTTTGGATGCTGTAAAATCCTATATTAGGGTAAAATCGCATGCAGATTCCAAATTTGGGCTCAAAATTTGAAGATTCTAAGTAGAAATGACTCAAATAATAAAATCATTGATTTTTATACCAAAAAAACTCATAAATTTATCTATTACATGAACATTTCTTTATTAGTGAAGATGGGTATGTTACATCCTTTCCCCCTTAAAGAAATCAAGATGTCCTCATCTCGTCATAAATTGGGGATAATCCTTTAAGAGTGTAGCTTCATCTTCCCAAGTTACATCCTCTTCAGGGTTATCTTTCCACTGTACTAGATGTTCTACAAGAGTTCTATTTCGGAGTTGCCTTTCCCTAGAATCTATGATGCTACTAGGCTGTAATTCAAGGACTCCTTGAGTAGGGATTACAACTTGTTCATCATCAAGAATATGATCGAGACTAGGTACATATGGTTTTAACAAACTTACATGAAATACATTGTGGACTTTGATATGGGCTGGGAGTTGGAGTTTATAGGCACTTTTACCTAGACACTTGATAACTGTATAGGGACCACAATACCTAGGGCTGAGTTTCTTATATTTCCCAAGTGATAGAGAACTTCGTTTGGGTTGCACTCGTAGAAGAACTCTTTCTCCTTCCTTGAAGATCCTTTCAGACCTCTTGGTGTCAACATAATGCTTTTGTCGATCTTGGGCAGCTTTAATATCCTTTTGGATTGCCTTGGTTTGTTCCTCCATCTCTTCGAGCATTTTCCTGGATGCCTCAACTCTTATGGTCGGATCAGAGAAATTTAGAGGAGACAAGCATTCTTGCCCATAGAGTGCTTTGAATGGTGACATTCCTATGCTCTCATGATAAGATGCATTGTAGGCAAATTCTATCAGAGGAAGGTATTGAATCCACCTTCTTGGTTCCCATCCACAATATGCTCTGAGAATGTCTTTAATTACTTGATTGACTCTCTCAGTCTAGCCATCGGTCTCTGGATGATAAGCTGTGCTAAAGCAAAGTTGAGTTCCCAGGGCTCCAAATAAGGACTGCCAGAACTTTGAAGTGAAGTCAGAATCCCGATCACTTACTATCCTTTTTGGGAGACCATGAAGTTTGAGGACTTCCTTGATGAATATTCGAGCAACATCAGAAGCTTTGAAGGTCTTCTTCGCTGGTATAAGGTGAGCTACTTTGGTAAGTAAGTCCACTACTACCAGAATGGAGTCATATCCTCCTTGAACAGTGAGGAGACTTGTGACAAAATCCATACTAATGCACTCCCACTTCATTTGGGGAATATCCAAGGGTTGAAGTTTTCCAGGCATCTTGACCCTTTCAGCTTTGATCCTTTGGCATGAGAGACATTGCTTCAAGTACCGAAGGACATCATTTTTCAAGCCTGCCCAATGAAAGCTCCTTCTTACAACATTTAATGTTTTTGCATAGCCTAGGTGTCCTGCAGACAGCAGGACTATCATGAGCTTCATGGAGGATTAGTTTCTTTAAAGCAGGATCCTTAGGGATACATAGCCTGTGATTGAAGTAGAGGCTTTCTTCATGAGTGGAGTATCCCTTGATTAGATTCTTCTCTCTCTGAATTTCCCCCTTCTTCTACTAACTTCATCATCCTCTGATAATCTGGATCATGAGATGAGACTTCTTCCACCTTGACCAGTATGGGGTTATTTGGCATTAAAATTGCACTCAAGAAAGATTTGCGGCTAAGTGCATCTGCTACCACATTATCTTTCCCAAGGCAGAATTTGATGTTGAAGTCATATTCTTGTAGAATTTCAATCCATCTCCTTTGTCGCATGTTGAGGTTAGGCTGGGTGAAGATCTACTTTAGACTTTTGTGGTCAGTTACAAGCTGGAATTTGCCCCCCAAGAGATAATGTCTCCATAATTTGAGGTAATGAACAACTGCTAAGAGCTCCAAATCATGGGTGGCATAATTTGCTTCATATTGCTTCAGCTTGCGGGAAGTATAAGCGACTGGTCTTCCTTCTTGGCCTAAGACACCACCAAATGCTAGACTACTAGCATCAGTAGCTACTTCAAATTCCTTGGCAAAATCAGGAAGTTTCAGGACTGGGGCAAAAGTAATAATGACCTTGAGCTGATCAAAACTGTTTTGATGGATTGGCAACCACACTATTTTGCAATCCTTCTTAAGAAGATCTGTCAAAGGTGCAGCTACCAAGGCATAATCTTTGATAAAAATCCTATACCATCCCATGATTCCCAAAAACCCACAAACTTCACGAACTAATTTAGGGGGTGGCCACTCCAGAATATCCTTGACCTTGGCGGGGTCTACTGATATGCTATCTTTGGAGACAATGAATCCAAGATACTCAATTTGCTGAGTAAAGAAGGTACATTTGCTCTTCTTGGCATAGAGTTTGTGTTTGCGCAACAATTGCAGAACTCTACGCAAACTCATAGTGGCCATAACGGGTATTGAAGGCTGTCTTGGGTATATCTGCTTCCTTGACTTTGATCTGATAGTAACCAGACCTCAAATCTATTTTTGAGAAGACTTTGGCCCCATGAAGCCTGTCAAGAAGTTCGTTGATGCGAGGGATAGGATACTTATTCTTGAGAGTGACTTGATTTAGCCCTCGATAATCTATGCAGAGGTGAAGAGTTCCGTCCTTTTTTTTTTTGGAAAAGAACAGGTGCCCCCCAAGGAGAGCTACTGGGGCGTATGAATCCTTGTTCAATGAGTTGGGATTGCTCTTTAAGCTCAATGGCTTCAGGAAGGGACATTTTATAGGATGTTTTTGAGGTGGGTTGAGCTCCAGGGATCACCTCGATTTCATGATCGACTTCTCGAGGAGGCGGTAGCCCTGTAAGCTCGTCAGGGAAGATGTCAGAGAATTCTTGGAGCCAAGAGGGTTCTATCTCCATACTAGGTTCAATGGCTTTGTTGAGCTTGACTAAGAAAACTTGCTGACCCTTACGTGTTCCCTTGAGAAGATGTTTTGCCTTGACTACCCTAGATTTAGGTTTTCCTGTTATCCCTTGAACAAATATTACTTGGCCATGCTCATTTTCAAAAGTGATACTCCCCTGATTACAATGAATGCTAGCTTTGTTTGCAATTAACCAATCCATCCCAAGGATCCCATCATAAATTCCTAATGGCAATACTCTGAAGTGGCCATGAGTTTGCTCATTACCCAGCTCAAAATCAAGGTTTCATATAGAGTAGCGAGATACTACTTCTTTCCCACTGGCTAACTCTATAGTCATTCTTCTAGCTGTTTTTTGACTCAAGTTTAATTTTTGCAAACACCTAGGAGAAAGAAATGAATGGGTACTGCCACAATCAATCAAAAGCTGAAATGGCTTACCTTGATGAGTGGCTGGGGTTTGGATTACACCAAATTGTTTATTCAGACCTTGGTGTTCTATTGCCGCATGGACGGTGGCACGCTCTTCTTCAGCCATTTTCCAAGGTCGGTTCTTCACTTATAATATACAGGCAGTCCTAGCAACTGCTCCTCCGCGGCCTCTGCCACGCCCACCGCCTCTTGCACCTTGGTGGATAGGGGTTCCACGGCCTTGATTTCCTCTGCTACCTTGGGGAAATGATGTTGCTGGCTCTAAAGTGTCCCGGCTCATTGCACTCAAAACACAGAGGGCCTTCTCTGGAAGAAGCAGCATATGAGCGGGGGACAAAAGAGTTGCCTTGTCGCCCTCTATTATAGTAGGGGAAATTCTGTTGGGGTTTCTTGTAGGGTTGATTTTTAGGATTTGCCTCAAGGTAAGATCTCTTTTGATGCTTAGGTTTGTCAGTCTTCATTTCTTTCACAAGGGGCTTTGCTCGTATGAGAGCATCTTGTAATGTGCTTGGCCTCATTGCTTCAAGGCGGGAATCTAAGGGTTCATTTAACCCTTGGCAGAAACGGGCCACTTGCTCGGAAGTAGTCATAGCTGGGGCATACTTCCGAAGAGTGATAAATTTGGAATAGTAGTCCTCAAGAGTTAAGCTGCACTGCCTAAGACTAAAAAACTCATTCATCTTCCTTCACTGCCTGCTTGATGTCTTCCCACGTTTGAGAATGCTTGGTGACTTCCTTGTCACACGGCACCGCTGTTTCCACCATTAAGACAAAAACGTTTTGCAAAAGGGGAGAAGGGCTGAGGGCTACTGTAAGTCTCTTCACACGGGGGGGAGAAGAGTTAAGGACACTGCCTCCTAGCAAGAGGGGGATGGAGGAAAATTGCTTTATCTGAAAAGAGGCAAATGAGGGGGTGTGAGAGGGGTGGCTGCAAGGGGTGGCTGTACTACAACAAGTACACTACACAGGGACGGACAGCGGTACGGACGGGCATACGCTGTGCAGAAATGTGTGTTGCCTGTGGAGCACCCCGGGGGTTTATATAGTTGTGGGGTATGGGTACGGGCGCTGCACAAAGCAAGGACGAAAGGATGGTGTACCATCAAAGGCTATAGATCAGTGGCCTGCATGGGTCTAGGGAAAAGGTACGGTGTCGGTTTTATCAGGGAAACGAGTGGTACGCATGTGCCTCATCTGGTCTGGGGCAGCATGGGTGTCCACGTAGCTGTACGTGTGGACCACACACTGGGCGATCGTCCTTTGGTTCTTGTGCGGCCATCGTACGAGCACCTTGGTAAGTGTGTACGGTCCAAATTTTGGGGCGGGGTCCCCAAATTTGGGACGCACGCCTTGATTTGTGTGCCGGAGCGCCCCGGGGGCGAATTTTTTTTTTTGTCCGGGAGGTTCTCCTAATCGTTGGGGTTCAGACCATTCATCAATCGGACGCCCGGTCGTGCATTTATTAAGGTTTAAAGGTTGTCGCTTTTTAACTAAAATGACTGAAATTTACGTATAAACGTGATCCGGTGTCTGTAAAATCCTATATTAGGGTAAAATTACACGTAGATTCCAAATTTGGGCTCAAAATTTGAAGATTCTAAGTAGAAATGACTCAAATAATAAAATCATTGATTTTTATACCATAAAAACTCATAAATTTATCTATTACATGAACATTTCTTTATTAGTGAAGATGGGTATGTTACAATAAATCTCTATGCATAGAGCTTGCAAGCCTATGCATAAATCTTGTTGCATAGAGCTTGCAAGCCTATGTAAGCTTTATGTATAAGCTTGTTACAAGCCTATGCATAGATCTTGCAAGACTATGCGCATAGATCTTGCAAGCCTATTCATAGGCTTTATGAAAGACTAAACAAAACCTAAGCTCGACACCCAAGGTCGAAATAAACATAGAGAAAAGTGTACAAACGGTTAAAAGAAAAGAGGGCTTACCTCTTTTTTGTAAAGCTGAAGGCGAGGATCGGTGAAAGACCTATAAAATAAAATATTAAACAAAGTAATTAGAGTAGATTAAACATCTATGCATACATTGGGAGCATTGGGAGTTCTATGCATGCATTGAGAGCTCTATGCTAACCCTAAGGTCATAAAACCTTAAAAAATATAAAACCCTAGAAGCTCTATACATGCTTTGAGAGCATTGCAAGCTCCATGCTAACCTTAAAAGCATCAAACCCTTAAAAAATACAAAACCCCAAAAGCTCTGTGCATGCATTGAGAGATCTATGCATGCATAGAGAGTTGTATGCATGCATTGAGAGCTCTCAACATGCATAGAGACCCAAAAAAATCACAAAAACCTAAAAGCATAAAACCCTAAAATCCCTAAAAACATAATAGAAAGGAGGGAGCTCTTACCTCAAGAAGCTAGTGTTCTGAGTTATTAACTTGAATAAGCCTACAAAATAGCAACAAAATAAAACAAAAAGTTAGAAAGTATAATTAATTTCAACATATGAGAAAGCAAGAGGAGAAGTGAAAGAGGAGAAGGAGAAGAGGAGAAGGAGAAGAGGAGAAAAACAAGGTGAGTTTCTTTAACCTAACCATAATGCATAAATGATTGAAATCTTGTGGTTTATGTTACCCTAAACCTAGCTTCTACATAGAAAGCATAATAGAGAGATTTGATGGAGAGATCTCCATCAAAGCTATCTATTAGCACTTCCATGTAAAAGCTAGGATTAGGGAAAGGCAAAAAGAGAGACGAAAGAGAAAGAAAAGAGAGGAGAAGGAAAAGAAAAGCACACATAGAGAGCATGGTTGAAGCTTTCCAAGAGGAGAAGAAAAAGAAAAGCTTACATAGAGAGCATGGTTGAAGCTTTCCATGAAATCTTGGAAAGCAAGAAAGGAATGAAGCTTGAAAGAAAAGAAGAAATGAATAAAGAATAGGAGAGGGAGAGAAGCACATACCTTGGAGAGGGAGGGAGCTATGATGGAGGGAGAGGTGGAAGGACTTGGCTGGGAGAAAGCGTTGTTGCAACTGTCATCCTAGCCATGTGAAACAAAGGAAGTAGGTAGAAAGGAATCATGATAGAGGTGATTTAGGTGGGAGTACCAGTTTTCAGGTCGCTCTGTTGAGCATCAAAATTTTACCAACTGGGCAGCGTTATTTTGCTCTGTTGCTGAGCAAGTGAGATTTTGTTTTTTTGCTGTAAATGTTGCAAAGCAGCAAAAACCTGGGCCACTTTCCACCTTGTAGTTCTAGATAGCTTATGTCTTTTTATACTAATACATATTCACTTTTGGTCTGATTTTAGATGTCTGATAGAGTGGTCAAGGTCTGCCTATTGATTTTGAAGCTTGGTTGAGAAAAAAAATATGTTGTATATGTGATCGATGCAAGGACCAATATATACAACAACATTGTATAACAATTGATCATGTTCGTACACATGGGATTCATGAGACATTGGCATGACCAAGTGTGGATAATGACATGGAGGAGAACCATAGGAGAGTGTTACATAATATGCCACACCATTCAATGACATCGGGTAGATTTGCGAAAGGTGGCAATGTTTCATAGGTAAAGCAAAGCTGAAAATCATGTTCGCCAACAACCAATGAATGAGGTGCCTCCACCATTGAGGATCTTATCAAGGAAGACATGGTTAATGACTTCTTTGAACAAGCCTAGGGGGTCGCCTATGTAAACACTACCTATAGCACTTGCGTTCAAGGGGTATTTAAAAATACCCTTCTTAATAAATTTTTGTATATTAAATATATCCCTTATGTATGGATTCTGGTAATAAAGCTAACCATTATGTATGGAAATTTTTACTTTTTCAATTAAAAACCCCTTGTGTTTGTAAATATTTCTGTAAGTCCATCTAAGAAGAAGCCCCTTCTGTTGAACGCACGTGCTATCTTACATATTCTTTAGTGGACCCCTCGGGTGAACATGAGGTCATAGATGATAGAGAGAAAGATCTAATTTCACAAGAGGATCTAACCTTATGTAGAGAGGCAAGTACCCCTTTGTATGAGTGATGTTTGTGCTCTACACTGCTGCGAGTAAACTTGGAGCTATTAAACTTGCAAACAACTTATGGATGACTGTCACAATTCTTCTTAGGTAAGATTCAATCAATATATTCTCTTAAATAGAAAATTTACCTCTTGTTTTATAAACTCAACTTGTAGATATTTTGACATATGATTTCTTTATGTTATGTTGTAGGCTTCTCAAGAATATTCTCCCAAATGAAAATCTATTGTTGGATTCATGAGATGGGTCTCATAAATCGCTCTCTATGCTAGGTATGGATTATATAAAAATACATGCATGTCCCAATTATTTCATGCTATTTAGAGGGGTTAATAAAGATGTAACACAATGTCTACATTGTGGAGAGATCTTTTATAGAGATGATAGAGACAAAATTCCCCGAAAGGTGTTGAGACACTTTTCTATCATTTCTCGTGTTGAGACACTTTCCTATCATTCCTCGCATCCAACAAATTTTTAAATTTAAGGGGATTGTGGAACTCATGACATGGCATGGAATGCATCGCTCAACCAATTGCATCATGAGGAGTGTAGGTGATTCATTGGTGTGGAAACATGTGGAGCATCAATGGCCAGAGTTTAAAGATGGGCCTCGTCACTTATGTCTTGGATTGGGAATGTATGGTGTTAACCCATTTGACTTCAAGCCCACTTCATGGTCTACTTAGCCTATTGTATTGGTGAATTACAAACACCTTCCATGGGTGGCAATTAAGAAAGGTCATATCATACTTACTCTCCTTGTACTAGGCAAGTACAAGGTGAAAAACATGGATGTATACCTCAAGCTTTTGATTGACAAGCTTGAGACACTATGGCAAAGTATTAAAGTGTATATGATGTCTCCAGGCCAATAAATAAGCATGATATGGAGGTGAAAGGATTTTTGCTTTGGACGATGCACGACTACCCTGGGTTCTCAAAGTGCTCAGGTACATACTTGAACTTTATAACTTTAAACTTTAAACTTTTCTTACTCTATCTCTTAATCATCTTAATTTTAAAAATAGGTTTGAAAATCATGCATGTCCGATTTGTGGGCCATCACTTGTTTCATAAATACCCTATATATTAAAGAAAGTGGTGTATGACAAACACCATCAATTTATTCCTCCTTCACATCCCAAGTATGTGCCACATGATGATCGGTTTGAGGTATAGAGAAGCACCCCAAATCCACCACCTGATGGGATGTTAAGACACTCAATCTTCATTTGACTTCCATATTGAAGTGAGTTGAAGATCAATCATCTCTTAGATCTTGCACAAATATTCAAGAATAAGGCAACAAATATTTAAGACCATTTAATTGTATGTCTTCAAAGTGCAAGAGAGATGACTTACAAAACATTGGATGTCTTCAAAGTGCATGGCCAATTGTAGGTGAGAGTGGTAACATGGTCCTACCAAAGGCAACATGGGTATTAACCAAGGAGAACAATAAGGTGAAAAGTGTAATTGCCTCTTTTTGTACCAGGAAATGGGAGTAATGCATTCATTGAAGGGTGCCTTCACAAAGACCAAAAAGAAAGGAGAAGTATGGCCTCAAGACATATGATTGGCATAAGATATTACAGGTATTCAAATATTCGCTTATTGATTTTCTCTTTGTGATACATAACTTATAGGCTTAGATACTAACTTTCATTTTTTTCTATGCATAGTTTATTCTTAGATGTAGTTGGTTGTGGAGACAAGAAGGTGAGAGAGGTTATTTACGAAATGGGAAGCTTGGTGAGGTATTTATCTTCTCTTCAATTCACTATCTAAGTTATATTTAATATTTGGTATTCTCATAAGGGAAATTAGGACTCAAATTGGGCCCTTTAAGGATTGCTACACATTCTCTCTCTACAAAAATGGGCTCATGGTGATTTTTTTTGTAGATCAACTCAAAAGTGAGTGGAGTTTGGACATTTGGAATCTACTCTTTGTTGAGACCTTTCTAGTGATATATAGCATGATGGAAAATTTTGCATATTCAAGAAGTCTCTAAATTTGGTGATGACATGGCATGTTACATACCACATCATTACCAAATTTGGGGACTTCTCGAATATGAAATTTTTCCCATCATGCTATATATCATTGGAAAGGTCTCAAAGAGTAGACTCTAAATGTCCAAATTCCACTCACTTCTGAGTTGATTTGAAAAATTATCCATCATGCTATATATAAAAGTAAGTTCTTAAAGAGTAGATTCCAAATGTCCAAATTCCACTCACTTTTAAGTTGATTTGTGGAAAATTTACCATGAGCCCATTTTTGTAGAGAGAGAATGTGTATAAAGGGCCAATTTGAGTCCAAAATTTCCCTAATACATGCAATTGAGATGCAATCACAAGCTATGTATAATAAATAGTACACATGGTTGTTATGTATATAGGTACATATCATTAAAGGAGATAGATCCTACATCCATTGAGATGGCTCGTCTCTTGAGGAAGTGTGTATGATCAAGCAAAACTTTCCTAGAACAATTCTCACTAGCCAATTGCATCTTGTGGTGCATTTGGATTTAAAAGAGCAAATAGATGCTTGCCATTCTCGCTCGTCTTAGAACCTCCACCAAATGTGAACAATATAGAATGGCTTCATAAGGCAATATCGATGGCATCAAAGAATGGAGAGATGATCACAAGAGAAGAGCATGAGTATGCACAAGGATGTGATCCTCAAGTAAGTATATTCTTCATCTATGTCTCATGCTTCGATCGTTATATACCTTGTTTAATGTACTATACTAAATATCATGATTTTGTTTAATGTTAGTACAAACTATATAATGTAATATGGTCAAAGGGAAGGCAGTTTCGCACGAAGCATGGGATTCTAAAAGAAACACATTTGCTTGTGGTGTGATGAAAACTTTTGAGCAAGAAAGTTGAGTTAGTGGACATGATACCAATGTCATAGAGGATAATCTTAAGTATTGTGGAACTATTCAAGATATTCTTAAGGTGGTTTAGAGCATTTAGTCTATTCATCTTGATGTCAAATGTTTCAAGTTGATATATAGAGGTGCTCAAGAAACTATGAAGAAACATCCAAATGGATTTTTTCAAACTCATTCCACTAATTTTTGGAATGATGAGAAAGATACTTTCGTACTACCGCAACAGGTTAGTAACCAATCCAATCTCACTGGTAAATCTTGATGATTATAATAAAAGTGTAACCCCTTTTCTTTATGATTTTCGATTGTGTTTCATGCTAAAATTGAATTGATCCAAAGTGGCGGTATGTTATACAAGTTTTCTCTTGTTAAAAACATATCTTTCAAGATTAAGATGTTGAGGCCGAATCTCTGGATGAGGTGCAATTACTACCTCAAATCAACTCATTGAAAGAAGATGATAATGAAAATAAAGAAAAACATTTTCATTGAGCTTCCATTAGATATAGACATTGATGAAGCAACACAAATGGATCTATTACAAGATGGGATAGATTCATGATTTCTGTAACTATTTCCCTTCAAAAGTTTTCATATATCTTTATTTTTTTTAAACATATCTTTAATAGTTTGGATGGATGTTTTTTAAAACTATCATCATTTTTTATATGTATGTCACATGTATTGTGAGATCCCACTGCCCCCTCCGCACACCGGATTCCCGGTATAGCTGGCAGAGCGGAAGCAGCTCCCTCATGCGCGGGGTAGGGTTTCCCACTTGGGGCCTCGCCCTCGAATGTCTGGGCACGAGACTAAGCTGGTCATCATTCCAAAAACTCAAACCCAAAACCGAGAAAATTTCCCATGCCAAAAAATGGGGACGATTCCACCATTTTTATTTTCTTAACAAATTTTTCTAACGAAGTCAAGATACTGAACTAACCTTCATCTGAATAAACCAGATAGAAATAGAAGGGAAACTATTACAAACTTAACTTGAAGGGATCAACGCTTTTTTCCTAATTGAATCAGGCACAACCGTTGATCTATTCATTAGAGAAGTCTTCAGGCTTTTATTTAACTACTCAAGTTCTAAACGTATTCCTATTAATCAATTTTATTATTAAAACTCTACTGATTCCAGCCTAACCCCATCCGGCCCATGGGTTAGCCACTGGAATTGGTAGAACTAGACAAGTACTCACTCACCCATAATTGAATGCCTTTCTTAACTTTTGCTTTAGAATACAGATACGCACACACTCCTCTTTAAACTTTAACTTATAAAACGATCCATTGACAAAAACAATTATTGGTTTACAGATATCATATTTCAAAATTTCCTTCAAGTTTCTTGTTTCTCAAAAACAGGTATCACTCTAGACTCTCCGTCTTGAGACCAGTTGGTCAGCAACAATGAGATCCAGCTAACATCTTATATACATAAATGAGCACTTAACTTTTGTAAGATGAAACCGATGGATTAGGCCCCCGAGTGAGGGACCTTGGCCTGCTCGCAAGAAGTGCTACTTCTGCTGCTAGTGACCCTGAATCGTTGCGCGGTGGGGATAGGGATCTTACATCAAATACCATGGGAATTCCTCTTTTTGCATTTAATTATTTGCATTCCAATGTCATGGGAATTCCTCTTTTATCATCAAATATTTCTCATAAAATAAATTTATCTAAATTAAAATACCCATTAATTCAATATGCTAGGAATTTCTCTTTTCCCATCTAAATGATTGAATTCCAATTGTCATGGGAATTCCTCTTTTATCATTTAAATATTTCTCATAGATGAAATAAATTTATCTAAAATTCATCTTTGAATTTAAATAAAATATCCAATAATTCCAATATACTAGGAATTTCTCTTTTCCCATCTAAATGATTGAATTCCAATTGTCATAAAAATTCATCTTTTATCATTAAATATAATTATCATAATTTTCTCATTTCTTAATTATTTAATTACACATAAAAAAATTAGTTTTCCATTGAATGTGACAAAACCATTCTTTTAACCTAGGATATTCAATCCTAGAATATGATAGGAAGTTCTCTTTTCACGTTATGCATAAGAATGAATTATGCATCAATTTCTTAAAAATTTTACCATAGCTCCGCTGCTATTACTGGCAATTTTTAATTTTTATGAAAAGAATAAGACATAGTAAAATAATTATGATAGTATAACTATCTTTTAGCATTAAATCTAATTTATGGATTTATTCCATAATATTACCATATTTTTCAAGCATATAAGTATAAAAACCATTTTCTTAAACCTCTAGCTTCACAAGCCTAGAGTTTGATAGAGAATTTCTCCATGAGAAGCATTAATTGAATATAGAATAGGTCATAGGGAATGACCATTCTTTGGGGGGGAGAGAGATATGCCTAAAAAAATATTTTAATTTAAGCATAAATGGAAACTTTATAAGATTTATCACTAAAATTCATTAGAGAGCTTCAATTGCATTAAAGAGCCATTCAATTGAATACTTCTCAAGCTTGAGAGGGGTTGAGAAGTGAGAAACATTTAGAGATTAAGAAAAAGACTATAAATCACACTTTACCTCTTATTTTGCTTGATTCTTTAGTCTAAGGAGAGGCCCCCAACCAATCAATTGGTTTAGTATGTTGATGAAGACTCCAAAGAAGGTTGAGGAGAGAGAGAAACTCCATGACCATCATGATGACTCGATCACTAGCAAAGCACAGTGGTGCTTGGGCACAACAGTAGTCCATTTATGCCTTAAGATCAAATCTGGTTCTAACACATACTCAACCACAAAAAACTTGCAAGTAAGGGGATTAGTTTGAATATACATTGTATGTTCAAAGTACCCCAAACATGGCATGTTCAAGTCTTGTGTAAAGGGAATTCTTTCAGGATGAGCCGTGAGTTTTGTTTGACCTAACAAATCCCATAGCTCGAGGGTCATGAGATTGTATTCTTATGTTGGATAAAGCTATGCTTGAGCTGTGGTTATTTTATTGGAAAGTTCCAATCCAACCAGGATCCTAGGGATCTTTTTAGTAAGATATGCTGGAAGTTGCAGCTCCTCCAAGGTCTCTTCCTCCCATAAATAGCAATTGTACAATGCTTGTAGGAGTGTTCAAGGTGACTGTTTGCATGGATTCATCTATTGAATACAAGTCACTTATCCAAGTTCCATCAAAAAGGATGACATCATACTCAAGGGAATCTAGGGTAACATGGAATGTAAATTCCACATCTCCACTGATTCTTTGAGTAGCATAGCTAAAAGAACCGAGAACTTCAATGTTTTATCTATTGGCTCCTCTTGCAAGACCATTTTTTGTAGGGATGAGTTTAGAATGTCCCAATGACACCCAAGTGTCTATTGACATGATGTTATGACTAGCTCGAGTGCTAATCAATGTGCGTTTGCACTTAACATCATTGACTGTAGGGAAATCTAACCATACCATGATAGAATCTTCAAGAGGAACCATGGATGTTTAAGTTTTTGTTTTAGCTTCAAATCCCATTTCTGTTTCATATTCCCATTTACTTTCATCCTCTTTTTGGCTCTCAGTTTTTTCAAGAGTACCCAATGTGTACACTGGCACACTTGGCCATCTGACAATTCTAAATGAGGTCTATTTGAAAACTTGCGAATCCTCAGAGTCCCATTCTATGGAACTCTTTATGTCTTCGTATAACTCATGTTGAGCCCTTAAAGGTGCAAGTGCTGATGTTATGCTGGCTTCACCCATGAGCCCTTCAAATAAGTTTTTGAGAGACTGCTTTAATTTGGTAAGGAAATTATCAAATTCCTCACATGCTTTCTCAATTTCATAATTCATGCAATCTATCTCAAATGACTCTTTTATAGAGAGTATGTCTTCCTCTTGAAAGGAGGAGCGGTACTCCTCTAGGTTTTGTATTTTGGTTGCTTTTTTAGGTTTGGCATTATTAGGCTCAATAACAACCGATGATCATGTAAGACACTCAACCATGCTAAGCATGTTACCCTAAGCTTGCTTTTTGCGTTTCACATGTCATGTGATCATGATTTTCCATTTGGGGTGGTTGGGTGGGTTCTAGTTTCTTGATTGGTCTGTGAGGTGCACTGAGTGAAGAGCCAGAACTTGTTTCATCCGTGAAGTTCTAGAACTTGTTTCAACTTGTGACTTTCTTTGGACTGTCAGGTTTTCATTATGTTTGCCCATACGATGAGATCAAATTTTCTTTTGGGCTTTTGTACCATGTGTCGCACATATGGGTTTTGAGTTTTGTGTGGTGGCCTTTGAGGTGGACGCTTTTGCATCATGTATAGCTTTTGGCTCTTTTGAGTTTATGACCCCTTTTGGGTTTATGTCCTCCACAGGCTTCTTTTCCCTGTCCTTTAATTCAACCTTGGTTTCGATAGTTTGTTGTCCCTTGTTTTTCTTGGTTTTAGAAGGTTTTGTTTTTTGTTTTGGATTCTGCTTTAAAGCATGTTCTTCTACCCATGTTGAAGTAATGTCTTTTGTGTTCTTTTTTACCATTTCTCATGTCTTAGCTTGTAAGCGTGCAAGCACATTTAAGGGTACCATGGACAATTTCCCATTTTGTATACTTAAGATGTTAAGAGTTGTATTTTGTGAGACCAGTTGCATTGAAGCAATGGGCAATCTTGGAACATGTGATCAATGCCACATTGTTCACACATGGGTTGCAAAGTGTCAGTGACTATGGGCATGGAAGTATTCCAAAATGTGCAGTCTGCCACTTTTTGAGGTCCATGGCAATAGAAACACTGAAGTGTTTGATTAACCGCTTCTTGAGCAGTTTCTACTCTTTGGACTACTTGTGTTTGGTGCATAAGAGATGGAGGTTTTGAGTCAATTGTTGATGAATTGGGACACTTTTTAGTATCATGATCAAAGAATAAATTTACAATATATGTAGTATAGAAAAATAGGCGCCTTCTTGTATGCACAATGGGGATTGGGATGATCGTAGTGATTACACTAAACACAAGGCATTTCACTCCTCACTTGTAGAGGCATTAAGAATGGTTGATTTTGAAGGTGCTCATCTTCTCTTAGAGATGTCGATTGAAAGCTTTTAAGCAAGGCTACACAAAATTTGGGGAATGACAATTTTGAGATCAATCATTCTTTAGCCATTGCTTTATTTAGTTTAGACGAGGAACATTTCATAGCATGATCATCTTCTAGCATGTTGTCATCTAAACGTACTACTTCTTTACAACATTGATCGCCTCATAGCCCATTATAGCCTTAAGAAACCTGGCGTTCTCTTCGTTGGGTCAAATGAGTGTAGCTTACGCACTATACACACATGAACTACCTTAGAGATATTTTTCCAGAAAAAGTGCATGCTAGTAACTTCTCGGATGGAAGAGGAGGTCCTAAAACCTATTTTCCATCACTTTCTCAAGACCTTATTTCACATGTTTTTGAGGGTGTTCCAAAAGGAATTTTGAAAAACTCTGTAAGAGAGAGTTGTAGTATTTTTGGAGTACTAAAGCTTTGTCTCCTTGAGTCCGTGATTTTGTTGTTTAGACCCTCATAAAGTAGCCCGAATATGGTTCGACATCGTTTTCGTATTGTTTTTGTGATTTTTTGTGCTTTTCAAGTTGTTTTTTGCCTCGATTTTTGGATCAAATTTTGAGGTTGCTGTGGTTGAAGACCAAAATGATCGATTTTGACTGGTCGAGACCAAAGTTGAAGAGCTCAATGGCAGCTTTCTGATGAGCCCTAGAGCGCTTTCATCGGATTCATGGTTCAAGAGATATGAGCCTCCAAACATGGGTGTTTTTCATCCTTTTTTTTTACCGACAGACCCCCTTTCAAGTTGTCAACTAGCAGGGTGCAGTTCACGGCATGAAGTCGACTTCATGAATTTTATCAAATTTGATTTTTTTTTTTGCATGAACCTTCTTTCACGCCGTGAAACCGGACTTCAGATAGGAGAGTTAAATTTGTTTTGTTTTGTTTTTCTTTTGTGGGCATGAATCTTCTTTCACGCCTTGAAACCGTAAGGCATGAAAGTGCAGAAATGGTTTACGTGTGAACTATTTTTTTTTTTGGGGGCGTGAACCTTCCTTCTTTCACGTCATGAAACCTTATTGCGTGAAAGTGCAGAAAATGGTTCATGCGTGAACCATTTTTTTTTTTACAGTGGGAAATACAAATTTCCTTGTTTGGGGGGGGGATATTTTTTGAATTTGAAATTAGGGAGATAAGAGCATTTCCCAAAAAGGTAAAAAGGTAAGTGGGAATCAAAAAAGTCAACCTTTTTATGACACCCCTTACACCCTTCATAAATGACCCCCAAAATGGACAATTTGATAACTCACGAGCATCTACTCATTGAATGCTCATTTAGCCTAATGAGTTATGTAAAAAAGTGATTAAAAATTAATCAAAGATTAATTCTTTCACTAATCTTTCCCTCTTTTATACTAATCAAGGACTCTAATTAACCACTAATCCCTAATTAATTCACACAATTGAGCACGTCATTGGATAGAGCAAGGGAATGCTAATCTATGTGCATCAACAAATGTGTAAATTAATCTAAAATAGGAGATTAATTAGACTCTTAAATTTGGTCTCCTCTTTCTAGGCAAAATTAAGCAAAAAAGAGAGTCAAATTCTTCTAATTGATGAAGAAATTGATGTAATTAGGTGTTTTGATACATCTATATGCTCTCAAAACACTCAAGAACACTAATTTCGACTACTCACATGATCAAATTAGATCCCAGTTAACACATTTTCTAATTTTTGAGCCCCTTAAACAAGATTAATCAACCTTAATGACAATACTCCTAATGCTCGCTAACACTCTAATGCAAACAATTTCAACAAAAACACATAATTAAACTAAAATTAATGATTTTAGTTCTATGTTTAACACTTTAAGAGAACTAACATTCACTAAAAATTGCATTCTATTGCATTGTTTGATGCAATGGATGCAAACTAAGCCTCATACAAACTATGTGAAAGCCCTTAGAACATGAAAAACCACAATAATAACAACAAAAACAATAAATTAAGCTAAAAATTAAGCAAAAAGCATTCGTTACAAAATTAAAAAAGAGAACTATTCTACACCAAATCACACACAAATCACCATCAGATCCACATCTTTTTCATGGAAAACCATTAATCAAGATAATGGGCAATGGTTAATGCGTAGATTAGAGAAAAAACGATGGAAAAAGCCAAGGGATGGCTCCTCGACAACGGCGCCAAAAATGTTATGGCTCACCCCCCTAACCCCCCTTGAAACACATCCAACAAGAGATTCCTTGGTGAACCGCAATTATTGTGAGGATCTTTCCAATGGCCGAGCTCATAACCCTTGAGGTCTCCAAGCTCTACAACTCCTTGAGAAGCAATTCCACCACGCCTCCTACTACGAGCATTGTCACATCGTCGTGTTGCACTACAGGTACTCGTCCCTCCTCTCACCTCACTTCACTCACACACACTCACTAGCGTGCATTAGGGAGAGAGATTAGCAAGAGCAAGACTCAATCGCATAATGGGAGAGTATGTTGTATTATTAGAGATGTTCACTTATATACATGGCCATTAGTGTTCACACTCACTTAAACTGTGGCTGGCCGTGCACTTTAGGCTCATAAGAGGCCTAGTGCTATTATACAATGACTCCTCTCATAATATATCCATGAAGTACATCACTTATGACTTGATCCTAACTTGTTACCATATACTTTTGAAGTGGGAATCACCATAAATACTCTGTCACACCACTATGGGCGCCCGTCCAAGTTGTAGCTTTGGACACCATTGCTTCATATCTTGAATGTATGACCCTTTGGTGTATCTACCTTGACTCCTTTATGTAAGATAATGGTGGTAGCTCTTGTTAACCCTAGGAATGGCTTGATAGCTTCATTGATCCCCTTGCATCAGAGAGATCAACCTGCACTTTTCGCTTTCCTTTTCTGATAGTGATTCTGTTCCTACCCCAGTCCAGCTTTACCTTGCCATGTCTCAGCCAGGACATTCCCAATAACGCCTGGTAACACCTAGTGTGGTTTTGTGTGGTAATAACCACCACATTGACCTCAAAGTCAACCTGTTTGATTTTCATTTGGGACATTCTTGATGATTCCTTTAGGTACTACTGCCATGTTATCTGCCATTCTTATGTTGAGAGGAATGGGCTCCCACTTGAGGCCCAATCCCAATGCAGTTTTCTCAGTGATGACATTCACTCCAGATCTTCCATCATCTTGCACTACATCATTGATGAGTACATTGTTCACTTTAATTGTGACTTTGGCTACTTCATCATCTCTGGATACTAGCGGTTCTTCAGCTTGCATATTACTACATTTCGGGGTTTCTTCTTCTATTGAGTTCTTCAATTCCTTGCTCAATCCTTCAATGCATGCCATTAGTATTTTTGCCTTGAATCTTGGACATAAGTCCAACACTTATCTCAATTGAACCTGTCTATCCAGTAGCATTGATATTACATTGGTTTGTAATCAGTATTCTTCTAGTTTTCTTCCAAGCATTCCTTATTGAAGTGCTCTGCATGCTTGCTTCCACATGTTTTTGGGAAATCCACAATGATTTTGCATGAGCCATCCTCCTTTTTCTTTCCTTGCCTTCTCTCGATTTCCTTCGTATTTTGAATTCTCACCTTTCCCTGCTGATCCCAGTCCATAGATGCCTTCTTGCGGGCTTGGGGTGAGTTTTGGTTATGAAGCGGGTTATTACTACACTAGATTCATTAGATTTAGCCCTTGTGATTGCCAATATGTCATGCACCTCCTTTTATATGTCATCTACATGCATCATGCTAGCGCTTGGAGGATTTTCTTTGAGCTGCATCAATTCTGCTTGTCTTTCTTCATCATGCTTTTTCTTTACGATACATTTTGCTTTGGTGTGTCCAAGCTGTACAATAATAGCACGTCAAGGTTGTAGAACCACCGGCTCGTCCTTGGTTTCTCCTTCCTGAATAATTTTCGTGGCCATTTCCATACCTTCCCATTCCTAGGGATCTTCTTTCCACTCCTTCCATGCTGTTCCATGTGCTATGATTGTACATATTACAAATGGTGCAAGTTGGTGGCACCGTGTATCCCATTCCTGGAGGTCTTTATGTTGTACATGTAGTTCCATGTACTATGATTGTACATATTACAAATGGTGCAAGTTGGTGGCACCGTGCATTCCTCCTTGAGGTGACCTTCCTGCTTGCATTGGGAATAGAACACATTCTTGTGGAAGTCTGAGCCCTTGCTCTTTATCATTTCTTGCTTATCAGCTTCTTTACCTGCTGCAACGTCAATTCTCCAAAGCTTGTTTGTGCCTTCTTAGTTTTCTTCTTTTTCACTGCGGAGCAGTCTTGCGAGAGGAGTCTCTTGAATCATCCGTAGATTTGGGGATCCAAAAATTACAGTTCCTTGAACTTTGTTCCCGTGAAGGTCAGGGAAGGAAATGGTTCCATTATGATAGTGAATGTTAGCTTGATTTTTGTGGAGCCAATCCATTCCAAGGATTCCGTCAAAAACTGCCAAAGGTAAGACTCTAATCTGGCAGTCAGTTACATTCCCATCTTGATTAAACTGAATACGATCTGTATCATGGTGAGTGAAAAGAATCTTCCCACTGGCCAATTCAACTTTCATAGGTTTCCCTGATTTTTGTTCTAAGACTAGCACATGCAAGCATCCTAGGAAAATAAATGAATGACTACTGCCTGAATCAATGAAAAGCTTGAATGGCTTACCTTATACTCAGCTGGAGTATGGATGATAGAGAATTGATGATTTGGCCCTTGGTTTTCAATCACGGCATAAATCTAACCTCTTTTCTCTTCCACTACTTCTGCTATCGTAACTGCTCTAGCTATTGCAGATTGTGGTGGAACTCTTTCTCTTTGGTTACCCCAGTTCTGGGAGAGAGTTCTGAGACTAATCTGAACAGAGGTAGATGGTTGAGCTCGAGTCCTCTTGGGATTGCCCTGATTTTGGTGAGACAGACCCTGATTTATTTGATACAAAGGGGCTGGTCTCTGCACTCTGGGTCCTTGACTTCCCTATCCTTTTTACAAGGCAGGAGTCAGGTAGTCTTTAAGATGGTGAGCGAAACCCTGGCATCCAAAACACATGTTCTCACTTCTAAGCTCATCCCTCTGAATCCTTGAAAGAGGTGGGGCTCCTGAGAAAGTGTTCTGAGGGAAGGGTCTTCCTTCACTTCTGAATTTCCCATCATCTTGATTCTGATTAGGGCCTTGCTACGTCTTTGGGGGTGGAAAGTTTGAAGCACTTCTCGGGGTTCGAAATCTTTTAAAGTTTGAGGGTGCAGGCTTCGGCGCGGGACCTTAACAATAAATGCTTTAGCAAAGTCCTTTGCCATTCTGATAGCTTCTTCCATTGAGATTGGTTTGGCATTTTTCTCTAAAGTGTCCAATGGCTCGTTCATCCCTCGAATGAATCTAGCCATCAGCTGCTCTTCATTCAAAAGTGGAGAATATGTGAGGAGAAGGGGAAATGCTTGATGGTATTCTTCAATCGTCTGGCTATCCTGCTTCAGTTCCAAGAACTCATTCATTTTGGTTTCTAGGAAGCCCGAAGGACTAAAACTCTTCTTGAGGTAAGCTTTAAGATCTAACCAGGTCTCGGTATTTCAGTCGAGATGGTTTGTCTCACAATGGTTCCTCCATGCTTCCACAATTTTCAATTTGGCGAGAGCCATCCTGCTCCTTTCATTATACTCGGTTACATCAAAATACTCTTCCATTGCCTCGATCCATTTTTCCACTACTTCTCCTAACTGTTCCCCTTCACCCTTGAAGGGACCAGGTTGGGATCGGTGCAGGGCTTTACGAACATTCGGATCTAACTCTTCATCATCGGTAAGAGGATCTAGCTACCTAGCATGGGCCGTGCGCCTCATGATTCTGACAAAACAATATTTTTGTCAACTTAACTTTGTCAACAGATTTATGACTATTTAATTTTTGAGATTTATTTCTTAAACAAATAAATATTCCATCATATTTATTGAAAACAAGATTCACTTTGATAATTTTATTAACCAATATTCGCAACCACGAGACAATTTGGAATCTTCTATAAAACATCATTTATTATCAAAAGTTTTTAATATATACATAGAGCATCTCGGCCTCAATCGCGTACACATAAAAAGTCAGTACTGCGATGGAGACATGCTATGATATACACAATTCATCACTAATAATGGTGCTGTAATTCTTCTCCTAGGAATAAAGCGGCTAAGAAGTCTAAAAATACGGCAAGAATTTCTAAAATTTCGAGGTGAAATGATTATAAAGTTGTACATAATGAGCAACTCCAAGCCTTATCATCAAGATCATGTCTAGCGAGATATTCTGTCTGAGTCTCTGTCTCGTTGATTGGTATTGACGTTGATACTTCACCCTCCAGAGGACCACATATGTTGACGTCGCTCTACTGGATCAGGAAAATATAGATCCTCAAAGTGACGAGGGAGTCTCACTCTACTTTCTCGGGTTGTAGTGGAGTTGATGAGATTTTCGAAGGCAAAGGCGATCATATCCTGACTCTGGGAGAGTCCAGGAATGGTAGACAGATTTGGGGTATCCATCTAAAAATCCAGTTCAATTTATGAGTTTTCAATTTATGAAGTTCATTTCAAACATAATCTTAACAAGTGAAAACATTATTTCCTGGATTTACTTTAAAATTTTAGGTAATTTTTGCTATTGTTTTGTAAGTTAACAACAGCGCTCTGATACTAGCTATGAGACCCCTCTGCCCCCTTTGTGCACCGGATTCCCGGTTGCTAGCAAGCGGAAGTAGCTTCCTCTTGCGCGGGGCAGGGTTTCCCACTCGGGGCCTCACCCTCGAATGTCCGAACACGAGATTAATCTGGTGGTCATTCCGAAACCGAAACCGAGAAAATTTTCCTTGCCCGAAAAATGAGGATGATTCTACCTTTTTGATTTTCTTAACGAATTTTCTAATGGGTTCAAGAGATTAAACTATCCTTTACCCGATTAAACCAAATAGAAGGAAAACTATCACTGACTTAATTTGAAGAAATCAACACTTTTTCCTAACTGAATTCAGGCACAGCCGTTGATCTAATCCTCTGAGGAAATCAACGTTTTTTCCTAACCAAAATCAGACATAGCTGTTGATCTACTCATTTGAGAAATTCTTCAGGGTTTTATTTAACTACTCGAATTCTAAGCGTATTCTTATTATTTTAATTTAATTATTAAAACTCCACTGATTCCAGCCTCTGCCCATGGGTTAGCCAACCACTGGAATCGGTAGAACCAAACAATTACTCACCCACCCATAATTGAATGCCTTTCTTAACTTTTGCTTTCGAATACAGATATGCACACACTCCTCTTTAAAACTTTAACATATAAAATAATCCATTGATAAACAGTTATTGGTTACAGATGTCATAACTCAAAAATTCCATCCAGTCCCTTGTTTCTCAAAAAATAGTATCACTTTGGACTCTCCATTGAGACCAATTGGTCAGCAATCGGAGATCCAATAACAGATTTCAATAATCATTTCGTCCATCATACATATCTTCCACGACATACGCATGGGTGTCCTAGGCACCGGGAGCCATGCATCGCCTCGTTAGAATCCTCCAGGATCCTCCTTAGGTGTCCTAGCACTTCACTCAAGGACTGCTTTGTCGGCCCTCGCCCATCGTATCGGAAGCACACCATTTTTCAACCATACCAAGGCTGGTCAAGACCTGGGCAGGCTTTGCCACGTGAGCCGTCCTTTGAACACTCCTTGCTAGCTGTTGCAACTGAACTTCCCTTAGAAAAACATATACAAAATGCTCCCTCCAGCATTCTGGCATAAGACAGTCCTTTAAGAAAATAGGGTTTCTATGCAAGTTTTTAGTTTGATTTTCTTTCGAATATAATGAGTATTTCTTGAATCAGTATCCCCAAAACTTCTTGAACAGAATTCTGAATTTCATACCAGAATTCCTCGAATTCTGTAACCTTGATCCACAGATCAATTCGAAGGATCTCAAACTTAGTTTTAGATTTGGCGGGAGTTTTGAGAGTATTTTTCTAAATGGGTCACATCTTCTTTCCTCGAAACTGACAAAAGAGTTTGGTCTTGGTCATAGTCTGATTCAAGGTTCGAGTTTGATAAGATTTTTTTGGAACTATCTTTCTCTAAAAGGTTTGATAATTCAGTTACTATTTTACCAAGTTTCCTTCTTTGAATATACACTTAACTGATTTCCAAATTAGTTATGAATTCCAATGAGGATTAAATTAATCATTTATCTGAATATTTCAATCTCGATAGATTTTCTGATTTTTTTTTACAATTCATGTGACTCCCAGGGCAAAACCACTGGCATCAGTTATTACTACCTCAAAGAGTAGAGAAAAATCTGGCAATTTCAGAACAGGATTGGTTACCAAGGTGATCTTCAGCTTATCAAAAGCGCTCTGACACCTGGCAGACCATTGGAATGGGATATTCTTCTTGAGAAGATTAGTTAGGGGGAAGCTATGAGAGCATATGTAGGTATAAAAATTCTATACCAACCAGTTAATCCCAAGAATCCTCTGACTTCTTTCACTGTCTTTGGTTCAGGCCAATCTATGACTGCTTGGACTTTTGTAAAATCTGGAGAAATTCCGTCTTTGGATACAAGGAAGCCCAAATATTCAACATGGTCAACACATTTGCAAGACGAAGAGTTTTTGCTTCCTTAAAATCTCAAGAACTTTTCGGACGTGAGCTTCATGGTCAGCTGCATTCTTTGAGTAAATTAGAATACCATCAAAGAAAACAAGAACAAAATCATCCAAGTATTCTCTAAGAATGTCCTGCATTAGGCGATGGAATGTAGCTAGGGCATTTGTCAATCCAAACAGCATGATTGTAAATTCATAGTGCCCATAACGAGTATTGATGGTTGTCTTCGGGATATCTTGCTCATTAATTCTGATCTGGTAATACCCTGATTTGAGATCTGTCTTTGTGAAGATCTGGGCTTCACTTAGCCTATCCAGAAGCTCATGAATTCTGGGGATATGATACTTATTCTTAACTGTCCAGCTGATTGAGACCTCTGTAATCCACACAGAGTCTTAGCGTTCCATCTTTCTTTTTTTGAAAGAGAACTGGCGCTCCCCAAGGTGAAACACTGGGTCTTACAAACCCTTGTTCTAACAGCTGTCTAAGCTGTTCCTTGAGTTCAATGGCTTCAAGGATTGGCATTCTGTACGTGCACTAGGCTACTGGCTGAGCTCCGAGGGTCAATTCTATCACATGATCTACTTCCCGAATTGGAGGCATCTCTGTTAGCTCTGCTGGGAATAAATCATTATACTCACTCAACCATTCTGGTTCTTTAGCCTTTAACTCGGTGTCTACCAGATTCATTTTGACAACGTAAATGAGCTCCTTCTTTCTAAGTCCTTTCAATAACTAATTACAAACCTAGGGATCCTAAAATTCTGGTTCCTTGAACTTTGTTTTTGTGAAGGTCACGGAAGGAAACAGTTCCATTGTGACAGTTAATGTCAGCTTGATTTTTATGGAGCCAATCCATTCCAAGGATCCCGTCAAAAACTCCCAAAGGTAGGACTCTGAACTGACAGTCAATTATTAAACTGAATATGATCTTTCTCATGGTGAGTGAAAAAGGATCTTCCCACTGGCCAATTTAACTTGCATAGGTTTCCCTGATTTCTGATCTAAGAAGACTAGCTTACGCAAGCATCCTGGGGGGAAATAAATGAATGAGTACTACTTGAATCAATCAAAAGTTTGAATGACTTACCCTTATACTACTGAGTTGGAGTATGGATGATAGAGAATTGACAATTTGGCCCTTGGTTTTCAATTGTGGCATAAATCTGACCTCTTTCCTCTTCCACTACATCTGCTATTGTAATTGCTCTGGTGGCTGCTGCAGATTGGGGCGGAACTCTTTCTCTTTGGTTACCCCAGTTTTGGGAGGGATTTCTGAGATTACTCTGAACAGAGGCAGATGGCTGAGCTGGATTCCTCTTGGGATTGCCCTGATTTTGACTGATAGGAAGGGGCTGGTCTCTGCATTCTAGGTCCTTGACTTCCTTGTCCTCTTGACATGGCAGGAGTCGGGCAGTCTTTAAGCTGGTGACCGAAACCCTGACATCCAAAACATCTGTTCTCACTTCTAAGCTCATCCCTCTAAGTCCTCCAAAAAGGTGGGGCTCCTGAGAAAGTGTTCTGAGGGAAGGGTCTTCCTTCACTTTTGAATCTCCCACCATCTTGATTCTAATTGGGGCCTTGCTACCTCTTTGGGGTGGAAAGTTTGAAGTACTTCACGGGATTTGGAACCTTTTAAAGTTTGAGGGTGTCTGTTTTGGCAGGACCTTGACAACAAATGCCTTGGCAAAGTCCTTTGCCATTCTGACAGCTTCCGCCACATTGAGACTGGTTTGGCATTTTTCACTAAAGTGTGCAATGGCTCGTTCATTCCTGGAATGAATCTGGCCATCAGCCTGCTGTTCATCCAAAAGTGGAGAATATTTGAGGAGAAGGGCAAATGCCTGATGGTATTCTTCAATTTTCCAGCTATCCTGCTTCAATTCTAAGAACTCATTCATATTGGTTTTCAGGAAGCCCGGGGGATAGAACCTTTTCCTGAGGTATGCTTTAAGATCTGACCATGTCTGGATATTTCGGTCGAGACGGTTTGCCTCACAATGGTTCCTCCATGCGACCCTGGCCATTTCCATAATTTTTAATCTGGCGAGAGCCATCTTGCTCCTCTCATTATAACCGGTTACATCAAAGTACTCTTCTGATGAAAAACAAGTAGAGGGAGAGGAGACACACACACAGGAGCAAACCCTAATGTATATTGCAAACCCTAGCCATAGAGGGAAGCCATCTCCCTTCTCACACAATGCATAAAGCCCTCATCCATAATACACAACACACACTATGTGGTGTGTCCACACACAACTAACCACCCTAGCTAATGTCCACCACTATGACCAGCTGGACGCGCTCATTTATGTCTCACATGTTCCTACCTAACATGCCAGCATATAGCACAGCTGGCACAAGCTGACATTGAGCTTGAATCTCAACAGTCCCTCTCAAGCTCATGATGTACTACCATAGATGAAGATGTAGATGAGCTTGGGCTATCAAAGCTCTCAACACTCCCCCTCAAGCTCATCCCATGTACTCCCAACATAGTACGAAAGTACTCAAACTTCTCCCTGCTAAGGGGCTTTGTAAAGATATCAGCCACTTGCTCTTCGGTCTTCACATATACTGCAAATCCACTGTACTATCCAACACTTTCTCTCTGACAAAATGATAGTGGACCTCTATGTGTTTGGTCCGCGCATGAAAAACTGGATTCTTGGCCAACTGTATGCTGCTCATGTTGTCACAATGAATGACAACCTTGCCATCAATAGGCTCACCCAAATCAGCCCCCAAGAGACTCTTTAACCATACTCCTTCACATGTAGCAATGGTTGTACCCCTGTATTCAGTCTCCTCTGTACTAGATAAAGCAATAGTAGGTTGCTTTTTGCTACTCCAACTCACCACTGCACTTCCAAATGTAAAGGCATAACCACTAGTAGACCTCCTGTCATACAAGCTACCTGCTTAATCTACGTCTGTGTAACCATGTACATCCAAGCCTTTACCATGCTCATAAAGAAGACCATGATGTGCAGTGCTTTTACATATCGCATAATGCGTCTCACTGCATCCAAATGAGGTTTTCTGGGGCTCTGCATAAATTGGCTTACTAGCCCCACAGCATAACTGAGATCCGGGCATGTGATAGTCATGTAAATAAGATTGCCAACCATCTTTCTATACATAGATGGATCATCCAACTCTTCACCAAAATCAGCCCGCAACTTTATATTCTGCTCCAAAGGTGTACTCATTGGCTTACACCCTGTCATCCCATATTTTGCCAACATATCCAATGCATATTAGCGTTGCACTTACCATGTACTTGCATGGTCTTTGATCACTTCAATCCCAAGAAAATATCTCAATTCACCCAAGTCTTTCATGTCAAACTGCCCACTCAATGCCTCTTGACATGCATAACATCTGTAGCATGATCTCCTAATCAAGTCATCCACATAGATGACAAGTAAGACAATCCCATGATCTATTTTCTTCACATAGAGTGAAGAATCTGCTGAAGAAATCTAAAATCCAAGGGAGATAAGATATCGGCTTATCTTATCACTCCAAGCATGAGGTGCTTGCTTCAAACCATATAATGCTTTCTTTAATCTGCATACATGAGTGGGATACTTTGGGTGTACATATCCTTCTGGCTGTGCCATATAGACTTCCTCTTGTAGATCACCATTTAGAAATGCATTTTTCACATCCATTTGATGCATTTCCCAACCATTTGCTGTAGCCATAGCAATGACTGCTCTCACTGTTCCCATCTTTGCACCTGGACTAAATGTTTCATCATAGTCCAAGCCTTGGGATTGTGCATAACCCTTAGCTACAAATCGCGATTTATGGTGCTCAATGGAACCATCTGACTTGCATTTCACCTTGTAAACCCATTTGCAACCAATGACATTTTTGCCTTGTGGTGGTAAGGCAACTAAATCCCATGTTTCATTATATGAACTAAGGCGTCCATCTCAACATCCATTGCCTTCTCCCATACATGCTTTCCAATAGCTTCTGTATAGCATGTAGGTTCCACATGCTTCACCAAAGAGGTCATATATGCGTAATGCATAGCAAAATCACGATATGTCAACCTGTCAACTGGATACCTGACCCTTTGGGATCTCCACAATGCATGCGGATCACTCTGAACACCTGTCACTCTAGCATGTGTGGAGGCACGTATCTATCCTACCTTGCACCAGGTGTGCGTAAAACTCGTATGCCAAGTTCCTCATCCAAACTTTTTGAACTTGATGACTCATAACTTGTAATGCCAATTCCTTCAACCTTCTTTTTCCCTTTATCCACAACACTACTCCCAGTGCTCACACTCTCATGTCTCAAGTGTCCTGACCATGGACGTATAGTGCTACTCTCAGACTCTACTGGCCCAGACATAGAAATAGAACTTGATTGTGGCAAGTTCACATGCACTCAGCATCAAAGGGAATCAACTTGATTGTGGCAAGTTCACATGCACTCAGCATCAAAGGGAATCAATGACACCCTCATCCTTTGCTTTGTACCAACAACTAGCAAGTTCATCAAACACCACATCTCGTGAGATAACCACTTGCCTAGTTTGTGGATTGTAACATTTATATGCCTTGCGATCCTGTGCATAACCAACAAACACACACTTTTTTGCTTTAGGATCCAACTTCCTCCTTCTCTTGTCGTCAGGCACATGCACATAAGCTATGCAACCAAACACTTTGAAGTGTCCAATGTCTGGCCTAAAACCTGTAAGCCGTATCTTTGGCGCACTTCCATGTATGGCTGCTATGGGTGTCTTATTAAGTACATACACCGCTGTGGCACACGCTTCTGCCCAATAATACTCTGGCATGCTCTTTTCATTGATCATTGCCCTGGCCACATCACAAATGACTCTATTCTTCCTCTCAGCAGGCAGCAGCAACAACACCATTTTGCTGAGGTGTGTACCTGCAAGTTAACTGCCTTCTTATGCCATGCTTTCTCAAGAAATTCTCAAAAGCATGTGAAGTGTATTCACCACCTCCATCTGTCCTCAAAAATTTTATCCAAGAGCCATATTGCTTTTGTGCAAAAACTTTGAAGTTCATAAACTTTCCCAACACTTCACTTTTCTCTCTGAGAAAGTAAATCCAAGTCATTTTGCTGAAATCATCAATGAATGTCACATAATACAAGCTGCCTTTAATGGATGGGTTTTTTGCAGGACCCCATACATCGCTATGAACTATCTCAAGTGGCCTGCTACTCATGTTGCTTCTTGAGGAAACGGCAACCTCGCCTGCTTTCTAAACTGGCAGGCATCACAAACATGCATATTCCCATCATACTTGAATCTAGGTAGCCCACTGCTGACAATGCCTCTTGTCTGCATGTTCTTTAACCTTTGTATGTTCACATGTCCAATCCTTTTATGCCACATGTCAATGTCCTGTACCACATTTCGGCTTTTAGAGAACATGGCTGATTTCAACTTAGGAATCCCAGCATCCAACTTAAATAACCTGACTTCTTTCTTGCCTTTGGCAATGACTACATCCATTTTTGAAATCCTCAACAAAACGAAGCAACCATGCTCGTTGAAACGAACCTGTAAACCCTATTCCACCATTTGACCAACTGAAATGAACGTGTAAACCCTATTCCACCATTTGAAACAAACCTGTAAGCTTTTTGTAATAGAAGGCACATAAAAGACATCTGCCAATAGACTTTGTTTCACCATTGTGCATAACCAATGGTACACTTCCAACATGTGTGATAGCATGTTGGGTATCATCTCCCGTTTCTACATAGCCTTTCACATCCATAGGCTTCATATGCTCAAACCATTGGCCATGACAAGTCATATGTTTTGATGCTCCAGAGTCCATATACCAAGTGTCATCTCACTTTCACCATTCGTCATCATAGATCCCACAACATGTTTCATGGCAAACTAGTGATTTGCGCAGCCATCATTACTGCTTGATGCATAATTTCCACCACTTGCATAATTTTCACCATGTTGTGCATAATGTCCACCATGTTGTGATTTACCCCCTCTTAAATAATTTTGTTTGCGAAAACAATCACGTGCCATATGACCAAATTTCCCACAGTAATGGCATTCCACATTTTGTATAGATGTTTGTTGGCCTTGCCAACATCCTCTACCACGAGGATTACCTCTGCTTCTCTGAGGTGTATATCCACGACCTCCTCTAGCACCATATTTTGGCTGAAAATTCTATTGTGGTGACCTATCCTGCCATCCACGACCATTACCATGTCCACGTGATAAAAATCTCCCCCTGCCTCTAAATCCCCTTTGTGAATAGAAAGCCTGATTTCTGCCATTATCATCATGGCTAGTAGATGCATCATGAAAAGAGTCACTGAGTTTGATTTCCTCAACAAGCAAGAGTGAAACCAACTCATCAAAATCTGGTAACCTTGTACTCAGAGAACTGAGATGGATGTATCAAAAGACTTATACTCCTTGCCAAGACCACGCAAGGTAATGTCTACCAAATCATCATCAGGCATGGGGGCATTGATTGTTGCCAATGCATTTGCATACTTCTTTATCTCTTGTACATAATCATGGATGCTCCTTCCTTTTCGTTTCACATTATGAATCTGTTGTCTCAACTGAGACTTGCGACGAGCACTAGTGTCTGTATCAAACAGCTTTACCAATGTATCCCATACATCCTTGGGATTCTCAACATCATGTATATGTATGAGTATAGCATCCGAGATACATATAGACAGGTAATGCAAAACTTTGTATGCTCTTTCTGACCATTGTTTATAAGCTACAACCTGTGCTGTGTAGGTTGTCGGGGTAGTTCCACCAGCTCTGGCTCCGCACTTGTAACAAGGTTCCAAAAACCTTTTCCCTTCAGAAAGCTTTTGATCCTGTACTTCCATGCCTAGAAGTTCTTCCTATCCAACTTATCACCCACAATTTGTACTGGGTTGTCTGACATATTTGCTCAATGCAAATGCACCTTCCGCACACGTCCAAATATGTAAACGCGCCTTCCTCAGCTCAAGCACACTCTAATAAGTGTTCCAGATACTCCAAAGTACTCAACAAACTTCACTTTTGATGTAAAAAATCAAACTGATTGCATCCAAAATGAACTGGCATACCCAGTCCAAGGTACCCTATTTTAGCGCACTTTCCAAGGCTTCAAATTGCAATGTAGTGGCTCAATCAAGTGTGGATAACTTGCATTGACACCTAAACAAGCTTAATGTTGCATATCAACACCAACCAAGGTGCGTACATACCAAATTTATCAAATCCCCTTCTCTGTTTTGAGAAAAACCAATAAAACCAAAAAAGACCAGTAGCAGTAAAATTGCTCTAATTCCTTTGATTCTTGTCCAAATTGAGAGACTAGGCATTCATTAGCTTAGCATTGATGTCTACTAACTCCATGTAAAAGGAATTAGACCAATTGTTTAAGGTGAGAGAGTAATTAGCCGATTAATCACCCTCTGTTTCACTAATCACAATAGATAGCCTGTTTAATCAGCTCATTTCCAGCTCCATAATGCATAATTTCTTCAACCAAACATATAGCATTCTTCTCAAGTATGTGTATCACACAATTGCTAAGGAAATTTTTGAATTTATCAACCACAAGACTTGATTTTTGGCCTCCACCTAGCAAAAAAGTGAAAAACTGCTCTGTTTCTGCATATCTGCCTGCGTCGCCTGCTGTAGGGTTTATTTGAGGAGATTATAATGATAATTGATGGTACATTTAGATGCCCAACACACCTAGGCATGTGGCCAATCCATCAATGTAGTGATTTTTGCAAACAACCGGCATTAATTTCATCCACAATGAGCATGATTTCTCTGTTTTTGTGAAGGGTTCAAACAAGTGATTTTCCTCTCACATAAATGCACCAACTTGGCTCCAATTTCAATTTAGGACTTGCACATGAGTTGCCAATACATTAATTCTTGTCACATACATGTTCCTTTGCCAGATTGCATCTATTTTCACAATACATCACCACTTTCAAGCTCCAATGGAAAGCTTGCAAAAAACCAGAATTTTCTTTTGCTTTGGGCAACCCTGATTTGCCTTGTTTGTGCTTGAATCACCTGCTCAAATCTTTCCAGATTGTTCCACATCAATCCATATTACTTAACCCAAATCCAATTCATATGTGTATCCATTCTTGACCAGATACATCATTTTCCATCCCATCACATCAGATTCATTCACTTCACATAACATCCATTCCTATCTTTCTTAATTTACATTACGTCTCATCACATCCATTTCTCATTACATCTCATTCGTTCACAATATTATTCATTCACATTCTGATTCACATGACATCTCATCTCATCCATTCGCTCATATATCGACTTCATATCCATTCACATACATATTCGCATTCATTATTCCACATACACATCCACATTCACATCTACATCCATACATCCATTTTCACATCCACATTCATACATCCACATCCACATTCATACATCCACATCCACATCCACATCCATACATCCACATCCACATCCACATCCACATCCATACATCCACATCCACATCCACATCCATACATCCACATCCACATCCACATCCACATTCACATCCATATATCCATATCCACATTCCACATCTACATCCATACATCCACATCCACATCCATACCCACATCCACTTACATCTATCTGATTCCTATCACATCTTATCACATCTATTTATAGAATGTAGGAGAATTCTAATTTTTTGATATAAAGATTCTTTACGTATCTAATTAGGCATAAAGACAATTTTAGTAGGAATAACACTTTTATAAAAATCCTTTTATGCATCTATTTAGGCATAAGTTCAATTTTAAGGAAAATAACACTTTCAAATTAAAAATAAACCATTTATGCATTTTACTATGCATAAATTTCATTTTAATGAGAATAACACTTTCAAAATAAAAATAAATCTTTTATGCATTTTACTATGCATAAATTTCATTTTAATGAGAATAACACTTTCAAAATAAAAATAAATCTTTTATGCATTTTACTATGCATAAATTCCATTTTAATGAGAATAACACTTGCAAAATAAAAATAAATCTTTTATGCATCTAACTATGCATAAATTTAATTTCAATGAAAATAATACTTTCGAAATAAAAATAAATCTTTCTATGCATAAAATCAATATTAATAAGAATAACTCTTTTGAATTAAAAATAAACTTCTTTATGCATCTTTATATGCATAAAATCAAAATTGATGAAAATAACTCTTTTAAATTAAAAATAAAATTCTTTATGCATCTTTCTATGCATAAAATCAAAATTGATAAGAATAACTCTTTTGGAATAAAAATAGAATTCTTTATGCATCTATTTATGCATAAAATCAAAATTGATAAGAATAACTCTTTTGAATTAAAAATAAAATTCTTTATGCATCTATTTATGCATAAAATCAAAATTGATGAAAATAACTCTTTTGAATTAAAAATAAAATTCTTTATGCATCTTTCTATGCATAAAATCAAAATTGATAAGAATAACTCTTTTGGAATAAAAATAAAATTCTTTATGCATCTATTTATGCATAAAATCAAAATTGATGAAAATAACTCTTTTGAATTAAAAATAAAATTCTTTATGCATCTATTTATGCATAAAATCAAAATCGATGAGAAAAACACTTTTGGATGAAAACAAATTCTTTATGCATCTTTCCATGCATAAATCCAATTTAGTAGGAATTACACTTTTAGAATAAAAGAATTTCTCTTATGCATCTAATTTATGCATAAAATCCATTTATGATGAAAATCACACTTTTAATATAAAAAATATCTTTTACGCATACAAATCATTTATGATGAAAATCACTCTTTTAATATAAAAGAATTTCTTTTATGCATCTATTTATGCATAAAAATAATTTATGATGAAAATCACACTTTTATAATCAAAATAAGAATTTCAATATACTTCCTTCTATGCATGGAATTTAATTCTAAAGAAAGTAACACTTTTTTAATAAAATATTTTTAGTATGCATTTTCTTATACCTAGGATGAAAATTAACACTTTAAGAATACATATACGATGGGAATTACTCTTTTTGAATAAAAAAGTAAAACTTATTTTACACAATTTTAGAAAAATTTTGCCATAACTTCCTTTGTATGGCTGACCATTTTTCAATTTTTAACTCTCTAAAATTAATTAGAATTTCACCAAGAGCATTTAAATCATTCTAATGTAAACATTTTCTACTTATTTAAGAGAAACATTATGAAAAACTTGATTTTATCCATTAATCATTCATCTAGGATAAAGAATGACTGGATTTACTAAAGAAGAGAGGGGAATCCTTTTTTTCAATGAGGCATAACATCATATTCATTTTAGAGAAGACAAAAATCATAAAAACCATAAAAATTAAGCATACATGAAAATTTATGTATTTCCTTACTTCCATTCATCAATTAACTTCAATAGCATTAAAAAGCCATTCCAATTAAGCTTCTCAAGCTTGAGAGGGGTTGAGAAGAGAGAAACATTGAGAAATTATGGAAAAAGATCAAAATTCACACTTTACCTTATAAATTACTTGATTCTTTGATCACGGTAGAGGCCCCCAACCAATCAATTGGTTTCGTATGTTGATGGAGCCACCAATGGAGATTGAAGAAGGAGGGAAGCTCCAATTTCTTCAATTTGGAGAGAATTTTAGAGAATAGTAAAAATTATCATTATTTCAGCATAATTCTGGCATAGTATAATTCTCTTATTTTTTTTACAAAGGGCTCAGGTTCTATTTATAGGAGAGGGAGGCTCTAACCAAGACCAACTGATTTCTAGAATTTTTTAGATTTAGTTTGGTTGAATTTGGACCAGATTTGGACCTAGTTTGGTTTCTTTTTTATTCGGTTTGATCCAAGAGAGAGGAGAGATAAAAATATCACATTATTTTTTAGTTTAAAACTCATTCAATCATGTGAAGTAGGCGCCTCCTTGAAGGGACTCCCCTTCCTTACACATGTGTCAAAATGGAATCAATATACCCAAAATATCTCATTTTTTTAGTAATACTCATAGTTTTTTACTAATAAACTTTGTACATAGTCAACTCTTCATCTTATGTGAGCATTTACTCATTTTTGGGAGGATTTTCTTTATTTCTTCCATTTATATCCTCCACACATTTGGATGAATCTGATTGGCCCCTCAAAATCTCAATTTAAAATTTTTAAAAAATCTAGACCCCTAGGATAAGGCCTTTTGAACAGATTATAATTTACTTCGAATGCACCTTCTGAAAATCTTTTTGAACTTCTGTTTTGGTGGAACTTGTTTAAATACAAAGAGATATTTTTCCATAAAAAAATATCCAAAATCTAAATAATCTCTCTCTAGAATATTTTCTCTCTCTAGGCCAAAACAGGTAGAAACAAGATCTTTGATTTTTTTGAAGAGGGATTTGACTACAGGGGA
The DNA here is from genome assembly GCF_041138505.1 of Cibotium barometz. Lineage (NCBI taxonomy): Eukaryota > Viridiplantae > Streptophyta > Polypodiopsida > Cyatheales > Cibotiaceae > Cibotium > Cibotium barometz. Next base: position 45,524,386 of record NC_141095.1, on the reverse strand, counting down.
AGATACTGGACATCCTGAGAGGCTGGGGAGGAATCTTACAGGCTGCTTCCTTGGTCCCTCATCCACAGTATCAGAAGCTCACCATTTAAATCGAACAGAGGCTGGTTAAGACCTTGGCCAACCTTGCTACGTGAGACGTCCTCCGTTTACACTCCATCAGCACATGTTACAACTTTATTAGATAGGTCTCCATGACCTCATGCACAAAACGGTCAAAATGCTTCCCCAGCATTTTTGACATAAAATAGCCATTTAAAAATAGGTCATAAATACAGTTTCTATAAGGAACTCTCGTCTTTCCACATTGTTCCACATCAATCCTCATTTATTTTATATGTATTTTTCACATCATTTTCCATCTCATCACATCTTTTCTCAATTTACATCACATCTCATTCACTCACATCCCGATTCACATGACATCACATCCCGATTCACATGACATCACATCTCATTCATTCACATCCCGATTCACATCACATCACATCTATTCATGTCCATCACATTCATTTACATCACATCCAATTACATAAATCACATCACATTCATTCATTCATATCCACCACATTCATTCTCATAACCATCCCATCACATGCATTCTATCCACATTATATCACATCACTTCTATCCACATCATATCTCATTCATCCACATCCATCCAATTGTTCACATGTACGACTACTCACATCTATCCATACATTCATATCTATCACTTCACATCCACATATATTCATGTCACATCACATTCTTTCACATACACAACCACATCCATTCTTTCACATACATCCACATCCATTCTTTCTTATACTCATCCACATCCATTCTTCACATACACATCCACACCATTCTTCACATACACATTCACATCCATTCTTCACATACACATTCACATCCATCCATTCATTCACATCTATCTGATTCACATCGCATCTCAATACATCTATTCTATTCAAGGAGTATTTCTTGAATCAGAATCCGCAAAACTTCTTCATCAGAGTTCTGAATTTCATACCAGAATTCTTGGAATTCTATAACCTTAATCCATAGATCAATTCGAAGGGTCTCAAATTGAGTTTCAAATTTGGCGGGAGTTTTGAGTATATTTTTCTAAACTGGTCACACCTTCAAGGTTCGAGTCGAATAAGATTTTTCCTGATCTATCTTTCTCAAAAAGGTTTGATAATTCGGTTACTATTTTACTAAATTTCTTTCTTTGAATATTCACTTAATTGATTTCTAAATTAGTTACGAATTCCAATGAGGAATAGATTCATCATTTATCAAATACTCATAGAATTTAAATATAGAATTTAAGAGAATTCTAATTTGGATATAAAAATTCTTTATGCATCTATTTATGCATAAAAATCAACTCCAGATGGCTCAGGACATAGGAGCAGAGTAAACACCATTAAGCTTTTACAAAGGGGGGAGGCTTCTATTTATAGGAAAAAGTGAGCCTCTAACCAAGCAAACTGATTCTAGAATTTTCCAGATCAGTGTGGTCAATTTTGGACCATTTTTGGGTCAATTCAGCTTACTTTTTGGATCTAGTTTTGAAATAGGAGAGAGGAGAGATGAAACTATCTCATTTTATTGATTAAAAATTGGAGATAATGATGAGAAAAAGGTGCCTACTTCATGAGGGGAGATCCCCGCTACTCTGAGGTGTCAAAATTCAGTTTTTTAATTGTTTTCTTTGGTCCTTAGTCCACTCTTCATCTTATGTGAGCATTTACTCATTTTTGGGGGGTTTTTCTTTCATTCTTCAATTTATCTCCTCCCTACATTTGAATTAATCTTATTGGTCCATAGGAACCTTAATTGGATCATAATCCAAAAATTTCTGAAAATCTGGACCCTTAGGTTAAGGTCCTTTATACCTGTTTTCAATTAATTCCAATTGCACATTGGAAAGTTCTTTTTGAATTTATGTTTCAGGGGAAACCATTTTAGACATTAGAAGGATTTTATATCCAAAAATATCGTAATTTTGAATTACCTCCCTCTAGACATTTTCTCTCTCCAGGCCAAAACATGATCTTTCTTTTATTTGAGAGAGGGGAATAATTATAAGATCAGAAGGGGAGGTTCTTACACCTACACACCTCAAAAGCTGGAGGGAGGAATCTTACATCCTACCCCACTTAAAAAATGCAAGATGTCCTCATCTCGCAAACTAGAGGATATTAACTCTTTCCCTTAAGATCCAACTGATTCTGGGGTTCCTTAAAAACTGGTGAACCCATTAGAATCCTGGGATAAAGATCCCTTATATAGAACTCATCATCAGATAATAATTCACTCAGATCATATCATTCATATCCTTAACACAATCATGGTCCATGAGACCAAAATTTCCATCTAAACATTCCTCCATGGGAATTTCAAGTATACAGGTTTTTAATTTGTCATCCCTTGACTTGATCCACTGGGTCAAGTGTTAACAGTAGCAATCTGTCAACACAATCTACTAATCTTATAGTGATTTGTTGAATTCATTATCGTCATTCCAGTTATGAACATCATCTCAAGGACTCGTCCCATTCATCCTCATTGAGGTTTTGCTCAGCTTATCGCTTTTCAACCAAAATTCAAGAATCATCATTTTTCAATCAGAAGCAAAATCAACTCATCAGTTCTCAACCAAAGTTTTAAAATCATATCAACCACATTATTCAAATTCATCATCTGGATAGCATTTATGCTTATAATTTCAAGGTCTTAGATTTACTCATATATACTGCCAGTAAAGAGCTGCAGTTATACCCTCGGTATATACGTGTAGTCACGGTCCTTGGAATTATAAGGTAAATACCATCATGTCTAGGCCTCAAGCAAGTCAGGGATTCCATGCAATTGTGGTACTTCCATCTGAATACCCAATTACTAAATTATGAATTTCAGTCTGAATATCAATTTGTATGAATTTCATCACACTTTCAACTTTTTACTGATACTTCATAAATTTTTGACATTGTTGGCTTCTCGGTTGATTCACTTTAGCCACTTCGCTCTAATACCAGTTGAAAGATCCCTGTCCCATCTGTGCAATGAATTCACGGATGCTAACAGCGGAAGTAGCACTTCTTGCATGGGACAGGGTCCCTCACTCTCGGGGCCTCGCCCACGGATATCTGGACAAGAGACTAATCCCTCGGTTCTTCCGGACCCAAAAAAACTTCCCTCACTCGGAAAGCACGGGCGATTCCTCTAGGATATTTTTACTCTAACGTAGTCAAGAGCCTTAACTAACTGAATTGATCTGACCGAACCCATAAGTCCCATAGTCAGATCAAGGAAAAGACTTGCACTTGGATCATAGAGACCAACGCTTTTTTCCTCATTGAGAGGCACACCCGTTGATTCTTTTCCATAGAACAATTTTTATCCGAGATTTACTTCATCTATCGTACCATAACAGAATTGAGTCTCATTTTAGGGATCCATCAGTCCAGCCTAACCCCATCCAATCCCGTGGGTTAGCCAACTGCCCAACCACTATAGTGATGGGATCCATTTAAGAATTTGGTTAGGTTTTGTCCCGGGTACTAGGGAAAAGATTTACCAGGTCCCCTAGCCGGATATTCATGCAAACTTTATAGTATCACTCATCATAATCCTGCAAAAGATTTGGTTGAATCCTAATTTCTAAATTTTCCTTCATCGGTGTACCTATGGCATCATTGGCAACCAAAACGCTTACCACCTATCCACTCAGGGGCTTTTTCAATAGTTCCTCGCTCATAGTACCCGGCAATATATTCACTTATAAAAATCAATATGGAATCTCCGTTGAAGATCAGCAAGATCAACCCAACAGATCCATGTAAAAGAGCCATGGACTCATCCGTTTTGACGACCAGCAAGGTCAATCAACCAGATCCATGCTCGAATTCAGAAAACAACTCTTACTCCTTCTTCCACTATCTTCCACGACATACGTGTGGGTATCTTTGGCGACCCAGAGCCCGAGCACAGTATGGTTAGCACCCTCTAGCGCTTCACTCCTGGCCCGCTTCCTTGGTCCCTCATCCATCGTATCGGAAGCTCACCATTTAAATCGAACCGAGGCTGGTCAAGACCTCAGCCGACCTTGCTACGCGAGACGTCCTCCGTTGACTCTCCGTCAGCTATTGCAACTTTATTAGATAGGTCTCCACGACCTCATTCATAAGATGGTCAAAATTCTTCCCGAGCTTTTTTGACATAAAATAGTCATTTAAAAACATGTCATAAATACAGTTTCTATAAACGAACTCTCGTCTTTCCACATTGTTCCACATCAATCCTCATTTTTTTCATATGTATTCCCATTCTCATCACATCATTTTCCATCTTATCACATCTTTTCTCAATTTCCATCACATCTCATTCACTCACATCCCGATTCACATCTCATTCACTCTCACATCCCGATTCACATGACATCACATCTCATTCATTCACATCCTGATTCACATCACATCACATCTATTCACGTCCATCACATTCATTTACATCACATCCATTCACATTCATCACATTCATTTACATCACATCCATTCACATTCATCACATCACATTCATTCATTCATATCCACCACATTCATTCTCATAACCATCCCTTTACATGCATTCTATCCACATTATATCACATCACTTCTATCCACATCATATCTCATTCATCCACATCCATCCAATTGTTCACATGTACGACTACTCACATCTATCCATACATTCATATCTATCACTTCACATCCACATATATTCATGTCACATCACATTCTTTCAAATACACAACCACATCCATTCTTTCACATACATCCACATCCATTCTTTCACATACTCATCCTTATCCATTCTTTCACATACTCATCCACATCCATTCTTCACATACACATCCACATCCACGTCCATTTTTCACATACACATTCACATCCATCCATTCATTCACATCTATCTGATTCACATCGCATCTCAATATATCTATTCTATGCAAGTTTTCAGTTTGATTTTCTTGAATACAAGGAGTATTTCTTGAATTAGTATCCCCAAAACTTCTTGATCGGAGTTCTGAACTTCACACCAAAATTCCTCGAATTCTATAACCTTGATCCAAAGATCAATTCCAAGGGTCTCAAACTTAGTTTCAGATTTGGCGGGAGTTTTGAGTGTAATTTTCTAAACTGGTCACACCTTCTTTCCTCAAAACTGACGAAAGAGTTTGGTCTTGGTCATAGTCTCATTCAAGATTCGAGGTGGATAAGATTTTTCCTGATCTATCTTTCTCGAAAAGGTTTGATAATTCAGTTACTATTTTTCCTGATCTTTCTTTCTCGAAAAGGTTTGATAATTCAGTTACTATTTTACTGAATTTCTTTCTTTGAATGTTCACTTAACTGATTTCTAAACTAGTTACAAATTCCAATGAGGAATAGATGAATCATTTATCTGAATATTTCGATCTTGATAGATTTCCTAAATTCTCTTTTTACAATCCGTGTGAATATAAAACGATAGAAATTTCTCTCTTAGAGTATTTAATTATTCATTGATCAAATACTCATAGAATTTAAATATAGAAAAATTCTTTATGCATCTATTTATAAAAAAAAATCAACTTCAGTGGGAATAACTCTTTTATAAAAAATCCTTTTATGCATAAAATCAAATTTAATAGGAATAATACTTTCAAAATGAAAAGAATTTCTTTATGCATCTATTTATGCATAAAAATTAATTTTTATAAAAATAACGCTTTGATAATTAAATTTTTTTCCTTTATGCATCTTTCTATGCATAAAAATCAAATTTAATGAGAATAACACTTTTGTAAGTAAAAAAATCCTTTATGCATCTTTTTATGCATAAAAATCAAATTTAATGAGAATAACACTGTTGTAATAAAAAAATTTCTTTATGCATCTTTCTATGCATAAAAATCAAATTTAATGAGAATAACACTTTTGTAATAAAAAAATTCCTTTTTGCATCTTTCTATGAATAAAAATCAAATTTAATGAGAATAACACTTTTGTAATAAAAGAAATTCCTTTACGCATCTTTCTATGCATAAAAATCAAATTTAATGAGAATAACACTTTTGTAATAAAAGAAATTCCTTTATGCATCTTTCTATGCATAAAAATCAAATTTGTTGAGAATAACATTTTTGTAATAAACAAAATTCCTTTATGCTTCTCCCTATGCATAAAAATCAAATTTAATGAGAATAACACTTTTGTAATAAAAAAATTCCTTTATGCATCTTTCTATGCATAAAAATCAAATTTAATAACTAATATCAGTGATATCCATGCATATTCATAGGTGAATATGTACATGGAGTAATTAGAATATTTCTTTTAGATGCAAAAATGGTAGGACTTACTCTTTTGGAATAACATAAAAACAAACTTTCTTTTCCACAAATTTTTAAAAAATTTTGCCATAACCTCCTTTGTATGGCTGACCATTTCTCATTTTTATCATTCTTTATTTAACTTAAATTAACCCAAATTAAATTTATAGAACTGTAATCTACACAATTTTCTAAATTCAAGAGAGTAAATAATAAAAAGAGTTTAATTAATCCTTTAGTTAATCTTTTTACGATTGAGAAAGGTTGGAATGTAAAGAGGAGAAGGGGGTGGCCTTTTTATCAAAGGCATAGCATTTGAATTTAATTCAACATCTACAAATTATAAAAATTAAGAAAACCATTGATTTTTCATTAAACAAGTAAGAAAATTAACTTACATAGAGCTTATAAGCTCTCCTTTGGCTTGAGGGATTGAGGGTTCTACTCTTGTTTGAAGCAAGAGTGGCCATCAATTCACTTTGGAGAGGATTAGGCCAAAAACAATTGAATTATTAAAAAAATCAATGTAGATGGCTCGGGATAGGAGCACAGTAATAGTGCATAAATACCATTAAGCTTTTACAAAGGGGGAGGCTTCTATTCATAGGAAAAAGTGAGCCTCTAACCAAGCAAACTGATTCTAGAATTTTCCAGATCAGTTTGGTCAAAATTTGACCATTTTTGGGTCAGTTCAGCTTACTTTTTGGATCTAGTTTTGAAATAGGAGAAAGGAGAGATAAAAATATCTAATTTTATTGATTAAAAATTTGGGGTAATGATGAGAAAAAGGCACCTACTTCATGAGGGGAGATCCCCATTCTCAGGTGTCGAAATTCAGTTTTTTAATTGTTTTCTTTGGTCCTTAGTCCACTCTTCATCTTATGTGAGCATTTACTCATTTTGGGGGGTTTTTCTTTTATTCTTCAATTTATCTCCTCCCTACATTTGGATTAATCTTATTGGTCCATAGGAACCTTAATTGGACCATAATCTAAAAATTTCTGAAAATCTATCAATTTGTATGAATTTCATCACACACTTTCAACTTTTTATTGTTACTTCATAAATTTTTAACATTTTTGGCTTCTCAGTTGATTCTCTTTAGCCAATTCGCTCTGATACCAGCTGAAAGATCCCTGTCCCCTCTGTGCAACGAATTCAGGGGTGCTAGCAGGGGAAGTAGCACTTCTTGCACGGGGCAGGGTCCCTCACTCGGGGCCTCGCCCACGGATATCCAAACAAGAGACTAATCCCGATTCTTCCAAAATCGAACCCGGAAAAACTTTCCTCGCGCGAAAAGCACGGACGATTTCTCTAGGATATTTTTACTCTAACGTAGTCAAGAGCCTTAACTAACTTAATTGATCTGACCGAACTCGCACTTGGATCATAGAGACCAACGCTTTTTTCCTCACATTGAGAGGCACAGCCATTGATTCTTTCAATAGAACAATTTTTATCCAAGATTTACTTCATCTATCGTACCATAACAGAATTGAGTCTCATTTTAGGGATCCATTAGTCCAGCCTAACCATCCAGCCCCATGGGTTAGCCAACTGCCCAACCATTGTAGTGATGGGATCCATTAAAGAATTTGGTTAGGTTTTGTCCCGGGTACCAGGGAAAAGAGTTCCCAGGCCCCTAACCAGATATTCATGCAAACTTAAAACTAGTCGCACCACTTACACACCCAATATGAAATCGCCTTTTTCATAGATTCAGTTGTCTCGAACAATATTTTAATGAAACTAAAGTATCATAGATTCAGTTGTCTTTAAAACAATAAATTGCCTTTTCATAGATTCAGTTGTCTTTAAAACAATATTTTAATGAAACTATAGTATCACTGATCATAATCCTCCAAAATATCCTGTTTAATCCTAATTTTCAATTTTTCCTTCATCGGTGTACCTATGGCATCATTGGCAACCAAAACGTTTACCACCTGTCCACTCAGGGGCCTTTTCGATAGTTCCTAGCTCATAGTACTCGGTAATATATTCACTTATAAAAATCAAAATGGAATCTCTGTCGAAGATCAGCAAGATCAACCAACAGATCCATATAAAAGAGCCATGGACTCATCCGTTGAGGATCAGCAAGGTCAATCAACCAGATGCATGCCCGAATTCACTATCTTCGGCGACGTATGTGCGGGTATCTTTGACAACCCAGAGCCCAAGCACCATATGGTCAGCACCCTTTAGGATTCTTCGCACGTCACCTAGCGCTTCACTCATAGGTCGCTTCCTTGGTCCCTCATCCACTGTATCGGAAGCTTACCATTTAAATCGAACTGAGGTTGGTCAAGACCTTGGCCGAGACCTTGCTATATGTGAGACGTCCTCCGTTGACTCTCCATTAACTGTTGCAACTTTATCAAATAGGTCTCTATGACCTCATTCACAAAACGGTCAAAATGCTGTCCCAGCATTTTTGACATAAAACAATCATTTAAAAAACAAGTCATAAATATAGTTTCTATAAGGAACTCTCGTCTTTCCACATTGTTCCACATCAATCCTCATTTATTTCATATGTATTTCCATTCTCATCACATCATTTTCTATCTCATCACATATTTTCTCAATTTACATCACATCTCATTCACTCACATCCTAATTCACATGACATCACATCTCATTCATTCACATCCCGATTCACATCACATCACATCTATTCATGTCCATCTTATTCATTTACATCACATTCATTTACCTCCATCACATCACATCACATTCATTCATTCATATCCACCAAATTCATTCTCATAACCATCCCATCACATGCATTCTATCCACATTATATCACATCATTTCTATCCACATCATATCTCATTCATTCACATCCATCCAATCGTTCACATGTACGACTGTCACTTAAAAAAAAGGATTTCTTTATGCATCTATTTATGCATAAAAATTTAATTTTTATAAAAATAGTGCTTTTAAAATAAAAAAATCCTTTCTGCATCTTTTTATGCATAAATTTTTTTTAACGAGAATAACACTTTTGTAATAAAACAATTTCCTTTATGCATCTTTCTATGCATAAAAATCTAATTTAATGAGAATAACACTTTTATAATAAAAAATTTTCTTTATGCATCTTTCTATGAATAAAAATCAAATTTAAAAAGAATAACACTTTTGTAATAAAAAAATTTCCTTTATGCATCTTTCTATGCATAAATATCAAATTTAATGAGAATAACACTTTTGTAATAAAAATATTTCCTTTATGCATCTTTCTATGCATAAAAATCAAATTTAATGAGAATAACACTTTTGTAATTAAACAAATTCCTTTATGCATCTTTTTATGCATAAAAATCAAATTTAATGAGAATAACACTTTTGTAATAAAACAAATTCCTTTATGCATATTTCTACGCATAAAAATCAAATTTAATGAGAATAACACTTTTGTAATAAAAGAAATTTCTTTATGCATCTTTCTACGCTTAAAAATCAAATTTAATGAGAATAACACTTTTGTAATTAAAACAAATTCCTTTACGCATCTTTCTTTGCATAAAAATCAAATTTAATGAGAATAACACTTTTGTAATTTAAAAAAATCCTTTATGCATCTTTCTATGCATAAAAATCAAATTTAATAATTAATATCAGTGATATCCATGCATATTCATAGGTGAATATGTACATGGAGTAATTAGAATATTTCTTTTAGATGCAAAAATGGTGGGAATTACTCTTTTGGAATAACATAAAAATAAACTTTATTTTCCACAAAATTCTGGAAAATTTTTCCATAACCTTCTTTGTATGGTTGACCATTTCTCATTTTTATCATTCTTTATTTAACTTAAATTAACCCAAATTAGATTTATAGAACTGTAATCTACACAATTTTCTAAATTCAAGAGAGTAAACAATAAAAAGAGTTTAATTAATCCTTTAGTTAATCTTTCTACGATTGAGAAAGGTTGGAATGTAAAGAGGAGAAGGGGGTGGCCTTTTTATCAAACGCATAGCATTTGAATTTAATTCAACATCTGCAAAACATAAAAATTAAGAAAACCATAGATTTTTCATTAAACAAGTAAGAAAATTAACTTATATAGATCTTGTAAGCTCTCCTTTGGCTTGAGGGATTGAGGGTTCTACTCTTGTTTGAAGCAAGAGTGGCCACCAATTCACTTTGGAGAGGATTAGGCCAAAAACAATTGAATTATTAAAAAATTCAATGTAGATGGCTCAGGACAGGAGAGCAGAGTAACAGTGCATAAACACCATTAAGCTTTTACAAAGGAAGAGGCTTCTATTTATAGGAAAAAGTGAGCCTCTAACCAAGCAAACTGATTCTAGAAATTTTCAGATCAGTTTGGTCAAATTTTCAGATCAATTTGGTCAAATTTTGACCATTTTTGGGTCAGTTCAGCTTACTTTTTGGATCTAGTTTTGAAATAGGAGAGAGGAGAGATAAAAATATCTCATTTTATTGATTAAAAATTGGGGGTAATAATGAGAAAAAGGCACCTACTTCATGAGGGAAGATCCCCACTCTCAGGTGTCAAAATTCAGTTTTTTAATTGTTTTCTTTGGTCCTTTCATCTTCTGTGAGCATTTACTTATTTTTTGGGGATTTTTCTTTTATTCTTTAATTTATCTCCTCCCTAAATTTGGATTAATCTTATTAGTCTATAGGAACCTTAATTGGACCATAATCCAAAAATTTCTAAAAATGTGGACCAGGGATTTTATATTCACGTGATCACAAAATTTTTTTGTTAATAACATGTGTGAACATGTTATTAACATGTTCACATGTTAACATGTTCACAAAAAAGCCGGTGGCAAGCGACCTGGTAACCGGGAAAAATCCCGCCGGGCTTTTGCTATACCCCGGCGGGCCCGCCGGGCTTCTGCTTTGCCCGGCGGGTCCCGGAGGGGTCGTCACATATCCCGGCGGGGTACATTTTTCTATATATATGGGCCCGGGGGGCCCTTTGGGATTTCATTGCTGACAGCATACACAGGTAATAAAAACTTGTGTGTGTGTGTGTGTGTGTGTGTGTGTGTATGTGGGTGTGTTCGTGCGGGCAGCCGCCCACTGTCGCAATGCGCGGCAGGCTGTGGGTGGTCCGCCACACGAGGGATGTGTGTGTGGGTGAGTTCGTGCGGGCAGCCGCCCATTGTCGCAATGCGCGGCAGGATTTGGGTGGCCTGCCACACGACTGGTGTGTGTGTGTAAGGCCATTCTTCGGAATGGTGCTTACCCTGGGGCACTTAGTCGGTAACGCGGCTAGTCTGTGTCCTATGGTAAGTATGGCACGCCGTAGCGGTACTAGTCGGTAACGCGGCAAGCATAGTATCGTTATGGCGATGTCACCTTCCCTTCCCTTCCCTTTGTCAAATGCGGACATATGGTCGGTAACGCGGCCAGTGTATGTTCGCATCTTATTGGTATTCCCATAGAATCGGGCGGCATTTTGTCGTTAACACGGCAAGTTGGTGTCGTCCGCTAGTGCATAAAATGTTTTTTGCATATTGCGGCATTTGATCGTTAACGCGGTCGAAAAAGTGTCGTAAATTTGCTTGCGTATTTCGGCATATGATCGTTAACGCGGTCGAATAAATATCGTAAATTTGTTTGATTTGACTTGTATTATTTTTATTGTGTTTGATCCATGCGATACTTGGTTGCTAACGCGGCATTAGTATTTCATGGATCAAAGTTTACATCATATTGTCTAAACGTTTTATTTTATAATATCGTGATTCGTAACTCGAAAAATATGAATCTCTCTCTTCTTACCCCCCCTCTCTCTCTCATGATACACTTCACAACTCTTTCTCTATCTCTCTCATGATTCACTTCACAACACGATAGATGTGTAGATAATGATTTTTTTTATTTCTCTTAAAATATACATAATTTTTAATAATTTCTTTTTTCTCCCTCTATTTACTTAAAAATTAAAACAATACATTATTTTTCTCTTTAGGAACTCACAAAAACATTAAAAATGTCATTTAATGTTTCTTCACTCTATCTGTCACAACTCTCTCTTCCTCTCCTCTCTCTCTCTCTCTCTCTCATGATACACTTCACAATTCTCTCTCTCTCTCTCTCGCAATGATACACTTCACAACTCTTTCTCTCTCTCTCTCTCATGATACACTTCACATCTCTCTCTATCACGATAGGTATGTAGATGAGGAGTGCTTTAGGATTACAAAACATTATTTTTCTCTCTTTAGGAACTCACAAAACTATAAAAAATGTCATTTAATTTTTCCTCTCTATCTGTCACACCTCTCTCTCTTCCTCCCCCCCTCTCTCTCTCTCATTCGATAATGTATACACTTCGTAAGTAATAATGCGCTTGTTGCGGTTGTCTCACGTTCGATAATGTATTGCATGATGTTGAGTTCAGTAATGTTGTTTGATATATTCTGTTTTTGATTGATCATTGATAAGTAATGATACACTTATTGCTGTTTTCTCACGTTTGATGATGTATTGGATGATGTTGAGTTCATTAAAATTATTTGATATTCCATTTTTGTATGAACATTGATGATATTGATATACTTGTTGCTGTTCTCTCACGTTTGCTTGATGTTTATTTCAGTAATGTTTGATATTCTGTTTTTTTGTGTTTAGTGACATTTGCTAGATTTACGAAGACGATCAACATGCTTTCTCCCGAAGAGCGCAAAATTGTTCTGCGAGCAATTCGCGTTGAAGCGGTCATCACGGTATCACAATGTACTGATGATGTCGTCAAAAAGATCAACGAGTCTGAGATACTCATGCGAGATCTCATAGACCAAATATGGGAAAATGCACAGCGTCGGCTTCGAAGCGGAGGCAACGCTGAGCTGCTAGATAGACATAAGATAGCAGATTTCAACCATCAGCACATAACACGAACCATATTGGGGAGTATGCGAGTAGCGTGCAGTGATCTTAGAGATGCTGCCCCGCCTGAAGCCAACATGCAACGTCTACAGTTATGGGACGTTGTATGGAGCAAGCAAAGGGCCAAGAGCAAGCGCATGAAGGCGTTGGATGCAGAGTCCCTCCCCAAAAGAGTGCGAATTGCCCAGGACGTCGCTGCAACGTCCAGTCAGGCAGATGCAAGTGGTACAGGTGTCATTAATCGTACCATCTACAATTCTATGTGCACACATCTTATTGGCATCCCGCACGAAGCTCTTCACGAAGGACGAACAATTGGCTCCGGTGTGTTTGGAACAGTAAAAGAGTATGCAATTAAAGGTATATCATTTTTACCGGAGCACATCACTTTTTGCGGAAAGCACTACAAAGGAGAAGGCAGCGCGAAGTTCGAGAGTTTCCAGGCAGAGCAGGGTATGCAAGTGCTACATCCATCGATTGTCCGATGCATTGCCTTTACAAAAGAGGCTCCTTGGATCACAATTTTCCCGTACTATAATGGCGGCGCTCTTGGTGATACTCTTCTGAAGGTTCCCTTCAGATTCAGTGAGTTCACCAGAGCCATTTTTCGTTTGGATCGAGGATGGAGACAACCCCCGCCTGATAATATCCCTTTAGGTCATCTAGAACTTTCAAAAATAAAAGAGGTAGTAATAAATATGCCACATATTATGCATGCCCTGGTGGAAGGTGTAGCGGCAGCACATATGGCGGGTATTGTACATACCGACCTACATCCTTTTAATGTAGTGTTGGATTATACAAAAGAGCTAAAGCCACGCATAGGTATTATCGATTGGGGGTTGCTGCTGAGAGCGCCCAAAAAACGGGTGTCTCTCAATTTTGTTTTTGAAGCAGACAAGAACCGGAGAAGGTGGCACAGGCAGTCTCCTACGCAGACAGAGAGCGAAATAAACGGCCGTGGATAGCCCCAGAGCTTTATGATCCATTTTTGGCAGATGCATACACTCCTGCATCTGACGTTTTTGCCTTGGGATATTTATTACAAACTTTATATGACTTTTGGAAGAAAGTGCAAGAGTTGTGGATGGATAATAGTTCCCATGACAAAGTTACCATGGATACTATTATTCATAGAGTCAAAAATTGGATGTTTCTGCCTAATCGCGATGAGCGAAAATCAAATTTATTGATACAGTATCAAGAGATGAAGTTTCAGGAATTTGAAAATTTGATGTGTCCAATGTTTCAAAATTTTGTTTCTCTCTTCAAAATTTGATGTGTCCAATGTTTCAAAATTTTGTTTCTCTCTTCATTGAGTCTTTGCAATATCTCTCTCCTCTTGTGGTGTTTAAGTTTATGTTTTCTCTTCAAAATTTGATGTGCGAGCATTGTTTGAAGTGTTTTTGGAGTCAAGTGGATATTTCTCATCGAGTCTTTGCAATACATATCTCCTCTCGTTGTGTTTGACTTCAAGATTTTGAGAGTAATGGTCAATTTATCTTACGTTGATCTTTACAGTTCATTAAAATCCTAAAGTCGTTTACGTTCATGCAGATATGGAGCAGGCGCAAGCGAACGAGCATCAGGAGTTAGCCAAGAAGGCATATGAGCGAATGAAGGCCCTTGCACATGGCCTGACAGCTCGCGAAGCTACAAGAACAGCGTGCAGGTTATCGAAATGGACAAATCCAACTTATGCCCAATGGAAAGACATAAACAAACGCGTAACCACAGAGATGATAAAGGAAATATGGCCATGTCCAGATGGCGAGATTAAGAAGGGAAGATGGAAGATTTCTCGTTGCACTCACAATGATATCAAAACTAATGTCGAGCGCATTTTCTTGGAGGTGTACGGTCGTCCTCTCCACAACGCCGACGCTCCACTCTATTTTTCTAAAATGCTATATGCTCACTTTATCCTGGAAACTCCAGTGGACTTCGCCTCCAGAGAGGCCACTGTCAACACCCACGACATACGTGAAGAGACAGTGACATTCACAAGAGAAGAACTTGCTCTCATGGTGGAGGGCGCCGGACTGGAGTTAAACCAGGTCAAAGAAAGCTTAGGGGCACAGCTAGCAGAGAAGGAGAAAGAAGCTGACCGATTAACTCAAGCGTCAACTCCTCCCCCGGCCAATAGAGGGATTCAAGAGCAGCTAACAAAGATCAGCCAAGATGTGCAGAGCATCTCTTCACGTATTGCTCCTGTGCGCCAAGGAAACCACATCTCTCATTTTTTGATACATCCTGATCTTGTGGGAGTTTCTGCTGAGGCTACAAGTTCCTCCACCCCCCAATGTCCTGTATGTTACAAAGTATTCGATGGGTGGAGCGGCCAGTATATACTACCATGTGGACACTACTATCACTTAATATGTTTAGTGAGACAAATGCAAAATACTTCCACATGTGCATTGTGCAATGTCCCAATAAATCAAGGTATTTATACAGTGTTCGGCATGGCTAGCGAATATAAACCACCAGGACCTTTAGATGCAACTCCTAGTGCAATTCGCAATTTATTTCAAGATGAGAGCTAAGAAAAACAAATTCTACTTTTGTATTGATAATTTCTCCAAATATGATCATTTGTACAAGTACTTTTTATTAAATTAATGAAGTGACTTCTTCCTCTATGTCAGTATCTTGCTCCAAAATTCTTTCACCGTTTACTCTCTCGTCTGCTAAATTAAGCTCATCTAAGTCAATGTCTAAATTGTCTTCTATCTCAAGGGTGGTGCACAACGTACGTCCAACATCAAAGTTCTCGTCTACTACATCTTCACAATTGTACATCCATCTGGGCATATCTTCTTCATACTCTTCGCTTTCGATGTCTCGCAATATCTTTTCATTGCAGTACATGTAAACAAGTTTATCTGCTCGATCTGCAAGAAGTCGATTGCGAATAGTACTATGAATATATTTATACATGCTCCAGTTTCTTTCTGAGCCTGAGTTTGAAGAGCACTGACTTAGAACCTTCATCGCAAGGTTGCGCAATAAAGCATAATGCTCACCACCATTCATCATCCACCACTTCCATGCAGGTTGCTCTTTAGCCATTTGTTGAACAAGGGAGTTGGAAAATAAACCCTCTTTCAACCGAAATGAGGTCATCTCCTTTATGCACTGTACACGATCATCATCATTATTATAGAAAGTGTTTACCACTTTATAAAAATCTTGCACCACCTCAACGTTGGACATCAAATCCATATTCCAATATTCAGGATCTAACATGTAAGCAGCACTGTGCAGTGGTGAATGCGCTCCAATCCATCTAGCATGAAAGTACTTCAACAGAACTTTTCTTTGTCTACTGGAGAATGGTACACGCCATTGCTTTTCCACCACTGAATGCTCTAATTTCTCAGGACACTCCAAACTCCGCTGGACAGTCCACCATTGCATCCATGCTTTTCCGAGATTAGGCGCTCTTTGATCAAGGCTTCGTACAGCATACATAACAGGCATCATTACATGGTATGCATCCATCACACTGTTCCACCAACTTCTTCTCGTAAGCGCTCCCTTCAAGACTTTGATTTTCTCTTTCACTTTTTCAAGTTGAGTGTTCTCCCAGTCATGAAATGCCATGCATGTAAATGTTTCACAAACTGCATCTTTATTTCTAAGAAGAGACTCAAAAGTGTAAAAGTGAGTGCAAAACCTAGTCTCCGCTGGAAGCTTTAACATAACTGACATGCGAGGTCGAAACATATCCAAAACTCTCTGTCTCTTGAGCATGAATTTCACAAGCTGGCGAGCAGTGTCGACGATTGAGGCAAACCATTTGGTATCATCAGATTTATACCAATCTTTTAATACAAGATTCAAACTATGAGTATTACAGCCTACCGGAAAAATATGTGGATATTGTCGCTGTAGGATTCTGGATGCATTTTTACAATTTTTTGCATTGTCCATGACGACTTGGACTACATTTTTGGCACCCACTTCCTCTATCATAGAGCTAATGACTTGAGCAATGTAAGCCCCAGTTTTGATTGAACCAGCTGAATCCACGGCACGGATGAAAGTCTCACCTCTAGGTGAAATAACCATTACATTAATTAATGGTTTTCTTTGCACATTAGACCATCCATCACTTACTATACTACATCCAAAAAGCTCTATATTGCTAAGAATTATTCTTTGTACACGTTCTTTTACCTGCGCATAACATTTCTCTAATAGATCATTTCGCATAGCATGGTACGTAGGCGGTGAAAACCCTGGTCCAAACTCACCAATTTTCTTCCATGCTCTCTTCCAATGCTCACTGTCCACCATCATCATAGCACTCCCAGAAAAGTAAATCGCTTCAGCAAGGACGAGTTGTGCATCATCGAGTCGACCTTGACGTAGGCTTTCTTGCAATGAAGTTTGATGCATGGGTATATTTCCTACGTCAAAGTTTTGCTTGCAAGAAGATGCACTGGGTAGATTACTTTCTGGCTGCATATTGCCGTTCGGGGTACAAGTAGGCGATGTAGCGGGAGTTTGATGATTAGAACAACAGTGTTCTTGCTGCCTTGATACATTAACGGTAGGAGTGTCATGTTTTCTTGAATCTTTCTTTTGAATTTCTTCTCTTATGCGTTTGGCCACTATAGGTGCAGAGGGGTGGGTACATGACTTTTTCTTCGGTCCACCTAAAAAGTGTTCTCTTAGTCGAGGCGCCCCACCTGATTTTACTGCATGGCATAGCTTACACTCCCAATCTATGAATTGATCACCAACGTTAATTGCATATTGCCACTCTATCCCAGGTGCCTTTTTTTTCCTGCTATTTGAAATTTGGACTCTATTGGAGGTATCACTGGATCCAACATTGTCCTCCATCTCAACAAATAACCTATTCAACCAAGCATATAACAATGAATACACAAATGAAAAAACAACAAATCACTCACGTATAACAAAACATACATCTGCAGACAAAGTACTTCGAAACTATCTTGACAAATACAAAAGATCATCACATAACACAAAACTATTTCAAACTATCTTGCAAGGTCTTACTACAAAACTACTTCGAAACTATCATGCACATTGCACCCCCAATGAAGGATGCCTTTTGTACCCAATTAAGGATACTTTACACAATCAAAGATCTATGCTTGCCCAATACTCTAGTATAGGACAATAGACCTTCTCTAACATTCACAAAAACAATCAAAGATCTATGCTTGCCCAATACTCTAGTATAGGACAATAGACCCTTGTCTACTCTAAACTATATCAAGTATCAAGAACCAATACAAGCCCCTAAGCAGGACTCTTGGCTCCATCAAACCATTCATAAAGCAGAATGAGGTAGATTACGTACGTGGCTCAAATGCAAAGCTGAATGACTCCAAATTTGTCCCTAAATCTCCGCAAGTATTAGCTACGAACCACACCCTGCCCCCAGTTCAAAGAACTAAGGACGAGTGGCCCAATAGCCTTAGGAGTGCCTACAAGGAAAGACGACAGCCCCTAAAATAAGGATGTTCTTCCCAAGAGGACACTTCTAGCAACTCGAGAGCTCTACAAGTACTTTGAGGAGAGATATCACGCCCCCAAAACAAGGACTATCTTCCCAAAAGTTGTACGATGGGTGTCGGGCAGTGTTTATATACAGAATAATACCCCGCCGGTGTTTTTTGTTTTTCCCGGCGGGCCCGCCGGGCTTCTATCATTCCCGGCGGGCCCGCCGGGAAAACTCTATATCCCGGCGGGCCCGCCGGGAATGATAGAAGCCCGGAGGTGTTACTGGAATAGTGGGTTCCGGCAGGTCATTTCTCAGGTCATGTGAATATACAATGTGATCACAAGTTTTAATATGTTAACAATAGGTTTTGTTAACGTGATCACGAAATTGTGAAGACGTTAATGAAATCCCTGATGTGGACTCTTAGGCTAAGGTCCTTTATACCTATTTTCAATTAATTCCAATTGCACATTGAAAAGTTCTTTTTGAATTTTTGTTTCAGGGGAAACCATTTTAGACACTAGGAGGATTTTTATATCCAAAAATATCTCAATTTTTAATTACCTCCCTCTAGACATTTTCTCTCTCCAGGCCAAAGTAGGGTAAAACATGATCTTTCTTTTATTTCAGAGAGGGGAATAATTATAAGATTAGAAGGGTAGGTTCTTACACTGCACACCTCAAAAGCTGGAGGGAGGAATCTTACACTCTCTATCACTGAATAATTCTGCTCTACAGTATTCACTGACTCTCTGAAATAAAAGAAAGATCGTGTTTTATCTTGTTTTGGCCTGGAGAGAGAAAATGTCTAGAGGGAGGTAATTCAAAATTGAGATATTTTTGGATATTTATGGTCTAATTAAGGTTCCTATGGACCAATAAGATTAATCCAAATGTAGGGAGGAGATAAATTGAAGAATAAAAGAAAAACCCCCCAAAAATAAGTAAATGCTCACAAAGATGAAGAGTGGACTAAGGACCAAAGAAAACAATTAAAAAACCAGATTTTGACACCTTAAAGTGGGGATCTCCCCTCATGAAGTAGGTGCCTTTTACCCCTAATTTTTAATCAATAAAATGAGATATTTTCATCTCTCCTCTCTCTTATTTCAAAACTAGAACCAAAAAGTAAGTTGAACTGATCCAAAAATGGTCAAAAAATGACCAAACAAATATGAAAAATTCTAGAATCAGTTTGCTTGGTTAGAGGCTCACTTTTTCCTATAAATATAAGCCTCCCCCTTTGTAAAAGCTTAATGGTTTTTATGCACTATTACTCTACTCCTGTCTCGAGCCATCTACTCCTGTCTTGAGCCATCTACATTGAATTTTTTAATAATTCAATTGTTTTTGGCCTAATCCTCTCCAAAGTGAATTGGTGGCCACTCTTGCTTCAAACAAGAGTAGAACCCTCAATCCCTCAAGCCAAAGGAGAGCTTACAAGCTCTATGTAACTTAATTTTTTTACTTGTTTAATGAAAAATCTATGGTTTTCTTAATTTTTATGTTTTGCAGATGCTGAATTAAATTCAAATGCTATGCCTTTCATAAAAAGGCCACCCCCTTCTTCTCTTTACATTCCATCCTAGAAAGATTAACTAAAGGATTCATTAAACACTTTTTATTGTTTACTCTCCTCTTGAATTTAGAAAATTATGTAGATTAGAAATCTATAAATCTAATTAGGGTTAATTTAAGTTAAATAAAGAATGATAAAAATGAGAAATGGTCAGCCATACAAAGGAGGTTATGGCAAAATTTTCCAAAAATTTATGGAAAAGAAAGTTTTTTTAATATTATTCTAAAAGAGTAATTCCCACCATTTTTGCATCTAAAAGAAATATTCTAATTACTCCATGTATATATTCACCTATGAATATGCATGGATATCACTGATATTAATTATTAAATTTGATTTTTATACATAAAGGATTTTTTTCATTACAAAAGTGTTATTCTCATTAAATTTGATTTTTATGCATAGAAACATGCATAAAGGAATTTTTCTTTATTACAAAAGTGTTATTCTCATTAAATTTGATTTTTATGCATAGAAAGATGCATAAATGATTTTTTTTATACAAAAGAGTTATTCTCATTAAATTTGATTTTTATGCATAGAAAGATGCATAAATGATTTTTTTTAATTACAAAAGTGTTATTCTCATTAAATTTGATTTTTATGCATAAAAAGATGCATAATGGAATTTTTTTATTACAAAAGTGTTGTTCTCATTAAATTTGATTTTTATGCATAGAAAGATGCATAAAGGAATTTTTTTATTACAAAAGTGTTATTCTCATTAAATTTGATTTTTATGCATAGAAAGATGCATTAAGGAATTTTTTTAATTACAAAAGTGTTATTCTCATTAAATTTGTTTTTTTATGCATAGAAAGTTGCATAAAGAAATTTTTTTAATTACAAAAGTGTTATTCTCATTAAATTTGATTTTATGCATAGAAAGATGCATAAAGGAATTTTTTTAAAAATATAAAAATATTATTTTTATAAAAATTAATTTTTATGCATAAATAGATGCATAAAGAATTTTTTTTATTTTAAAAGTGTTATTCCTATTAAATTTGATTTTATGCATAAAAGGATTTTTTTATAAAAGAGTTATTCCCACTAAAGTTGATTTTTATGCATAAATAGATGCATATAGAATTTTTATATCAAAATTAGAATTCTCTTAAATTCTATGTTTAAATTCTATGAGTATTTTATAAATGAATAATTAAATACTCTAAGAGAGAAATTTCTATCGTTTTATATTCACACGGATTGTAAAAAGAGAATTCACGAAATCTATCAAGATCGAAATATTCAGATAAATGATTAATCTATTCCTCATTGGAATTCGTAACTAATTTAGAAATCAGTTAAGTGAACATTCAAAGAAAGAAATTCAGTAAAATAGTAACTGAATTATCAAACCTTTTTGAGAAAGATAGATCAGGAAAAATCTTATCCGACTCGAATCTTGAATCAGACTATGACCAAGACCAAACTCAAAGAAGGTGTGACCAGTTTAGAAAAATACACTCAAAACTCCAGCCAAATCTGAAACTAAGTTTGAGACCCTTCGAAGTGATCTGTTAATCAAGGTTATAGAATTCGAGGAATTTTGGTATAAAATTCAGAACTCCGATCAAGAAGTTTTGGGGATACTGATTTAAGAAATGTAAGATTCCTCCCCCAACCCCCTTTTTGATGTCTAGTATCTTCCCCTGTAATCAACCCTCTTCAGAAATATAAAGACCTTGTTGCTAACTATTTTAGCCTAGAGAGAGAAAAATTATTCTAGAGAGAGAATATTCAGATTTTGAATATTTTTAGATAGAAAAATATCTCTTATAATTCAGATGAGTTTCCCTGAAACAGAAATTCAAAAAGAATTTTCCAATGTGCAATTGGAATTAATTGGAAATAGGTATAAAGAACCTTAGTCTAAGGGTCTAGATTTTCAGAAATCTTTAGACTATGGTCCAATTAAGGTTCCTATGGGCCAATAGCATCAATCCATGTGTAGGGAAGAGATAAATCCAATTTGTAAAAAAGAAGATACCCAAAAATGAGTAAATGCTCACATAAGGTGAAGAGTTGGTTTATTAGTAAAAAACTATGAGCAATATTAAAAATATGAGATATTTTGGGTATCCAAAAATGAGTAAATGCTCACATAAGATGAAGAGTTGAAAATGTACAAGGTTTATTAGTAAAAAACTATGAGCAATATTAAAATGATTCCATTATGACACATATGTAAGGAAGGGGAATTCTTTAAAGGAGGTGCATATTTCACATAAGATGAAGAGTTGAAAATGTACAAGGTTTATTAGTAAAAAACTATGAGCAATATTAAAATGATTCCATTATGACACATATGTAAGGAAGGGGAGTTCTTTAAAGGAGGTGCATATTTCACATGCTTGAATGAGTTTTAAACTCATAAAAATTGAGATATTTCATCTCTCCTCTCTCCTCATTCAAGTCTAGTTCCAAAAAGTTAGCTTAACTGACCTAAAAATGGTCAAAAATTGACCAAACTGATTTAGAAAATTCTAGAATCAGTTTGTTTGGTTAGGAGCTCAATTTTTCCTATAAATAGAAGCCTCCCCCTTGTTGAAAAATATATAGTGTTTATGCATCGTTACTCTACTCCACCTAAGCCAAGAATTGTGAATTCATTTAATAATTCACTAGTTTTTTGAGCTTCCCTCTTTCTTCAATCCCAATTAGTGGCTCCATCAACATACTTAACCAATTGATTGGTTGGGGGCCTCTACCGTGAACAAAGAATCAAGCAATTTGTAAGGTAATTAGTGAATATTGATCTTTTCTATAATTTCTCAATGTTTCTCTCTTCTCAAACCCTCTCAAGCTTGAGAAGCTTAATTGGTATGGTTTTTTAAATGCTATTGAAGTTAATTGGTGAATAGTAGTGAAGAGTTACATAATTTAATAAATGCTATTGAAGTTAATTTCCATTTATGTTTAAATTCTAATGGTTTTTATGTAATTTCTCTCTCTCACTCAAGAAATGGTCATACTCATGACCCATTCTCAATCCAAATGAAGCTTTTCATAAAGCTTTTCCTTAACCCAAGTTTAAGCTATGCTTGAGGCCAAATTAATGGTTTTTTTCTATGCTTTTAGTTTATGTATATTGATGATTCAATCCATTATGGTTTAATGATCCAATTAGAGATCATTTTAGTTATTTCCTTAATGATAAGCTTTATCCCTTAGAAAATTTGAGATTTATCAGTCATAGCAGCGGAGCTATGGTAAAAATTTTATAAAAATTATGCATAAAATAATTTCATTCAAAGCATAAAAAGAGGACTTCCTACCATATTCTAAGAATTATCATCCTAGATTAATTGAAAGATATTCATTGTAATCATAGAGAAATTGATTTTTATATTATGCATCATTGATTTTCATGCATAGAGCTATGCATAAAAGATTATTATTTTAACATAAAAGTGTTACTTTTATCATAATTGGATTTCATGCATAGAGCTATGCATAAAAGATTATTATTTTAACATAAAAGTGTTACTTTTATCATATTTGGATTTCATGCATAGAGGTATGCATAAAAGATTATTATTTTAACATAAAAGTGTTACTTTTATCATATTTGGATTTCATGCATAGAGGTATGCATAAAAGATTATTATTTTAACATAAAAGTGTTACTTTTATCAAATTTTAATTTTCATGCATAGAAGTATGCATAAAGGATAATTTTTTTATATTAAAAGTGTTACTTTTATCATTTTTAATTTTCATACATAGAAGTATGCATAAAGGAAAATTTTTATATCAAAAGTGTTACTTTTATCATATTGGATTTCATGCATATAGGTATGCATAAAAGATATTCTTTTTATACTAAAAGTGTGATTTTCCTCATAAATGGATTTTATGCATAACTTAGATGCATAAGAGAAATTCTTTTATTCTAAAAGTGTAATTCTTACCAAATGGAATTTATGCATAAGAAGATGCATAAAAGATTGATTCAAAAGTGTCATTCTCATCTAAATTGAATTCATGCATAGGAAGATGCATGAAAGATTAAATTTTAATTCAAAAGTGTCATTTTCATTTAAAATGAATTTATGCATAGGAAGATGCATAAAAGATTGATTTTTACTTCGAAAGTATTAATCTCCTTAAATGGAATTTGTGCATAAATAAATGTGTAAAGAAATCTTATATCAAATATAAGAATTCTCTTGTATTCTATAAATAGAAATGAGAGGTGATAGGATGTGATAAGAAGTGTATAAGATGTGATAAGAGGTGATAAGATGCTTATGAAATAAGCTAGGAGGTGATAAGATGAATTAAGATGTGTATGGGATGAGGTAAGAAGTGTATGTGATAGGATAAGATGTATATGGGTAGTGATAGGGCGAGAATGGATGTGATGTAAACGATTAGATGTGAAGGCATATGGGGTTATATGAATGGGAATGTGGAAATGGATGTATGTATGTGGATGTGTGGATGTGGAGATGGGAGTGTGGATGTATGAATGTGAAAATGGATGTATGCATGAAGATGTATATGCATAGATGTGAATATGGATGTAGATGCATAGATGTGAATGTGGATGTAGATGTATGCATGAAGATGTATATGCATAGATGTGAATGTGGATGTAGATGTGGATGTATAGATGTGAATGTGAATGTGGATGTATGCATGAGTATGTATATGCATAGATGTGAATGTGGATGCATAGATGTGAATGGGAATGTGGATGTGGATGTATGTGAATGTAGATGTAGATGTGGATGTATAGATGTGAATGTGAAATGTGGATGTGGATGTATGTATGTATGTGGATGTATAGATGTGAATGGAAATGTGGATGTGGATGTGGATGTATGTATGTATGTGGATGTAGATGTGGATGTATAGATGTGAATGGGAATGTGGATGTGGATGTATAGATGTGAATGGGAATATGGATGTGGATGTATGTGAATGTGGATGTAGATGTATGAAAATGTGGATGTGGATGTATGTGAATGTGGATGTAAATGTGGATGTATAGATGTGAATATATGATATGTGATGTGAAGGAATCTGAAGTGAAGAGATGGAAAATGATGTGATTAGATGAGTACATATATAAATGGATGTGGATATGGATATGGATGTGGATGTGGATATGGATGTGAATATATGATATGTGATGTGAAGGAATCTGAAGTGAAGAGATGGAAAATGATGTGATTGGATGAGTACATATATAAATGGAATGTGGAATAAGTAATGTGGATTAATGAGGGATAATGTGGAAAAATGAGAGTTAATATAGAAACTGTATTTATAAACTGTTGTAAATGCTGTTTGTAAATGGCTGTTTTATGTCAAGAATGTTGGGAAAGCATTTTGACCGTCTTGTGATTAAGGTCGTGGAGACCTAACTGATAAAGTTGCAACTGCTGACGGAGAGTCAATGGAGGACATCTCGCGTAGCAAGGTCGGCCGAGGTCTTGACCAGCCTCGGTTCGATTAAAATGGTGAGCTTCCGGTACGGTGGATGAGGGACCAAGGAAGCGGCCTATGAGTGAAGCGCTAGGTCACCTGCGAAGGATCCTAGAGGGTGCTGACCATACGGTGCTCGGGCTCTGGGTCGCCCAGGATACCCACGCGTGCGTCGAGGAAGATATTAGAACAAGGAGTAAGAGTTGTTTTGTGAAACCGGGCATGGATCTGGTTGATTGACCTTGCTGGTCTTCAATGGATGAGTCCATGACTCTTTATATGGATCTGTTGGTTGATCTTGCTGATCTTCAACGAGAGTCCATCTTGATTTTTATAAGTGATTATATTGTCGAGTATTATGGGCTAGGAACTATTGAAAAGGCCCCTGTGTGGACAGGTGGTGAGCGTTCTAGTTGCCAATGATGCCATAGATACTCTGATGAAGAAATGGGAAATTATGAATCAACCGGATAAATTGGAAGATTGTGATCAGTGGTACTATGGTTTCATTAAAGGATTATTTTAAAGTTAGCTGATGCTAAGAAAAAGGCAATTTCATATTGGGTGTGTAAGTGGTGTGGCTAGTTTTATGTTTGCATGAACTTCCGGCTAGGGGGCCTTGGAACTCTTTTCCTTGGTACCCGGGACAAACCTAACCAAATTCCAAATTGGATCCCATCACTACAGTGGTTGGGCGGTTGGCTAACCCATGGGATCGGATGGGGTTAGGCTGGACTGATGGATCCGTAAATCGAGACTCAATTTCTGTTATTACGATAGATAAAGTAAATCCCGGATAGTAATTGTTCTATGGATAGGAATCAACGGCTGTGCCTCTTGATGGGGAAAAAAGCGTTGATCCCAATGATCCAAGTGCAAGTTTCTTCCTTGATCCGACCGAGTATCTTTATAGGTGCAGTCGGATCAGCGTGATCAGTAATGATCTTGACTACGTTAGAGTACAAAGTTATCTTGGTGGAATCGCCCGTGCTTTCCGGGTAAGGAAAGTTTTTCCGGGTTCGGTTTTGGAAAAACCGACGGATTAGTCTCTTGTCCGGATATCCGTGGACGAGGCCCCGAGAGTGTGGGTCCTTGCCCCGCGCATGAAGTGCTACTTCCGCTGCTAGTACCCTGAATCGGTCGCATGGTGGGGACAGGGATCTCACAGTTGGTATCAGAGCTTTTTGGTTAATAAGGATCAACCGAGAAGCCAAACATATCAAAAATTTATCAAGAATCAAAAAGGTTGTAATTGTGTGATATAATTCATACAAATTGATATTCAATCTGAAAAATCATAAATTAGTAATTGGGTCTTCAAATGGAAGTACCGCAATTATATAGAATCCTGACTTGCTTGAGGCCTAGACATGATGGTATTTACCTTAAAATTCCAAGGGCCTCGACTACCCGTATATACCGAGAGTATACTGCAGCTCTTTACTGATAGTATATACGAGTAAATCTAAGACTTGAAATTATAAGCGTTAAAGCTATCCAGATGATGAATTCGAATGTGGTTGATATGATTTTTAATTTTGTTTGGGAACTGATAAAATTGATTTGGATTCTGATTGAAAAATGATGATTTCTGAAATTTAGTTAAAATGTAATAAGCTGAGCGAAACCACAATGAGGATGAATGGGACGAGTCCCAGTGATAATATTCATAACTGGAATGATAATAATGATTTCAGCAAATCACTATGAGATTAGTGGATTGTGCTGTCAGATTGCTACTGTGAACACTTGACGGTAGATTAAGTTAAGGGATGAGAAATTGAGAACTTGCTTAACTAAAATTCCTGTGGAGGAATGTTCAGAAGGAAAATTTTCAGTCTAATGGACCATTATCGTGTTAAAGATATGAATGATATGATCTGAATGAATTGTTATTTAATGGTGAGTTCTATATAAGGGATAATTATCCCCGTATTCTGTTGGGTTGACCAGAATATAAGGAACCCCAGAATAAATTGGATCTTAAGAAAAAGAGTTGTCCTCTACCTTGCGAGATGAGGACATCCCGCACTTTTCAAGTGGGGTAGAATGTAAGATTCTCCCCCAGCCTTCGAGGTATACAGGAGTAAGAATCTCCCTTTCTGATCTTATAATTATTCTCTCTCTAAAATAAAAGAAAGATTCTGTTTAAAAAAGGAAGAACCTTTTCCCTGAATACTTCTCAAGAGTCCCACCTGTTTTAAGATTTAGAACAATGAGTTCAGAAGTGAGAATCGATGTTTTGGATATCAAGGTTTTGGTCTTCATTCGAGTACGGCCCAAAAGAAGTTCTTTATTTCTTGGGAAGTATAAGAAGTTATCTCCCAGATATTGTGGACCAAAGAAAGTAGGTGATTTAGCTTACGAACTTCTTTTATCTCCTCATCTCAAAGTTCTAAATGCCTTCTATAGAAAAATATGCCAAACCCAAATCATGGAAAGACGGTAAAACTTCAGTGGCAAGTTACCGTTGGCTTCTAAGTTACGCTAGCTCCTTCCTTTATATAAGTCGTAACTTTTACTTGTCGTTCACAGTAATCTTACTCCCATCGATCTCCTTTCTTTCTTAATCTCCTTCATGGCTTGGCAACAAGAATTAGTTTTATCCATAATGATTCCTCACCTTCAAGACGCAAGTGAGTCTGTGAAGAAGGATTTTATAGAACAGTATCAGCGCTCACTTTTTCCTCACCTAGGAACTTCTGTAGCGCAGACCAAATGGCGGACCTATCAAGACATAACTAGGGTAACACCCTGGGGTCAGCAACACTTTCGTAACAATGTCCGCTTGGCCATGGTTATCGAAGCCTTGGGTTTGGGTCCTCGATACTACTGCGTCATGAGATCAAGACATCTTGGGTTTTCTGAGCGGGTCTTCTTACTGGCGTGTTTTCTTCCTCATGAGAAGATATGCCTTTACCCCGTTTTTGGCTTGCCTCTCAGAGGTCCTTTTGTTAGAACACCTCATACCACTGAGATAGGCGCAGCAATAACCAACAGAATCATTCCCATAGATGAGTTACCTTATACTTGTGCAGCTTGTGAGGACTACTTTTGTGACCATATGATGGACGGGCTTATGGAAGTGTAAAGAGTTCCTCTATCTTTACTGTATATGTTCCGAGAATGAATAAAGTTTAAATCTTGTTCTTATTTTGAATCTTGCTCTCTTTAAGACTTATCTTGGTGGTTAATCTTTATTAAAATTTTTCTCTAAGTCTCATATTCGTGCATCTTGCGAAATTATCACAAGTTGCGAGATGAGGACATCTCGCGTTTTTTAAGTGGGGTAGAATGTAAGATTCCTCCCCCAACCCCCTTTTTGATGTCTAGTATCTTCCCCTGTAATCAACCCTCTTCAGAAATATAAAGACCTTGTTGCTAACTATTTTAGCCTAGAGAGAGAAAAATTATTCTAGAGAGAGAATATTCAGATTTTGAATATTTTTGGATAGAAAAATATCTCTTATAATTCAGATGAGTTCCCCTGAAACAAAAATTCAAAAAGAATTTTCCAATGTGCAATTGGAATTAATTGGAAATAGGTATAAAGAACCTTAGTCTAAGGGTCTAGATTTTCAGAAATCTTTAGACTATGGTCCAATTAAGGTTCCTATGGGCCAATAGCATCAATCCATGTGTAGGGAAGAGATAAATCCAATTTGTAAAAAAGAAGATACCCAAAAATGAGTAAATGCTCACATAAGGTGAAGAGTTGGTTTATTAGTAAAAAACTATGAGCAATATTAAAAATATGAGATATTTTGGGTATCCAAAAATGAGTAAATGCTCACATAAGATGAAGAGTTGAAAATGTACAAGGTTTATTAGTAAAAAACTATGAGCAATATTAAAATGATTCCATTATGACACATATGTAAGGAAGGGGAATTCTTTAAAGGAGGTGCATATTTCACATAAGATGAAGAGTTGAAAATGTACAAGGTTTATTAGTAAAAAACTATGAGCAATATTAAAATGATTCCATTATGACACATATGTAAGGAAGGGGAGTTCTTTAAAGGAGGTGCATATTTCACATGCTTGAATGAGTTTTAAACTCATAAAAATTGAGATATTTCATCTCTCCTCTCTCCTCATTCAAGTCTAGTTCCAAAAAGTTAGCTTAACTGACCTAAAAATGGTCAAAAATTGACCAAACTGATTTAGAAAATTCTAGAATCAGTTTGTTTGGTTAGGAGCTCAATTTTTCCTATAAATAGAAGCCTCCCCCTTGTTGAAAAATATATAGTGTTTATGCATCGTTACTCTACTCCACCTAAGCCAAGAACTGTGAATTCATTTAATAATTCACTAGTTTTTTGAGCTTCCCTCTTTCTTCAATCCCAATTAGTGGCTCCATCAACATACTTAACCAATTGATTGGTTGGGGGCCTCTACCGTGAACAAAGAATCAAGCAATTTGTAAGGTAATTAGTGAATATTGATCTTTTCTATAATTTCTCAATGTTTCTCTCTTCTCAAACCCTCTCAAGCTTGAGAAGCTTAATTGGTATGGTTTTTTAAATGCTATTGAAGTTAATTGGTGAATAGTAGTGAAGAGTTACATAATTTAATAAATGCTATTGAAGTTAATTTCCATTTATGTTTAAATTCTAATGGTTTTTATGTAATTTCTCTCTCTCACTCAAGAAATGGTCTTACTCATGACCCATTCTCAATCCAAATGAAGCTTTTCATAAAGCTTTTCCTTAACCCAAGTTTAAGCTATGCTTGAGGCCAAATTAATGGCTTTTTTCTATGCTTTTAGTTTATGTATATTGATGATTCAATCCATTATGGTTTAATGATCCAATTAGAGATCATTTTAATTATTTCCTTAATGATAAGCTTTATCCCTTAGAAAATTTGAGATTTATCAGTCATAGCAGCGGAGCTATGGTAAAAATTTTATAAAAATTATGCATAAAATAATTTCATTCAAAGCATAAAAAGAGGACTTCCTACCATATTCTAGGAATTATCATCCTAGATTAATTGAAAGATATTCATTGTAATCATAGAGAAATTGATTTTTATATTATGCATCATTGATTTTCATGCATAGAGCTATGCATAAAAGATTATTATTTTAACATAAAAGTGTTACTTTTATCATAATTGGATTTCATGCATAGAGCTATGCATAAAAGATTATTATTTTAACATAAAAGTGTTACTTTTATCATATTTGGATTTCATGCATAGAGGTATGCATAAAAGATTATTATTTTAACATAAAAGTGTTACTTTTATCATATTTGGATTTCATGCATAGAGGTATGCATAAAAGATTATTATTTTAACATAAAAGTGTTACTTTTATCAAATTTTAATTTTCATGCATAGAAGTATGCATAAAGGATAATTTTTTTATATTAAAAGTGTTACTTTTATCATTTTTAATTTTCATACATAGAAGTATGCATAAAGGAAAATTTTTATATCAAAAGTGTTACTTTTATCATATTGGATTTCATGCATATAGGTATGCATAAAAGATATTCTTTTTATACTAAAAGTGTGATTTTCCTCATAAATGGATTTTATGCATAACTTAGATGCATAAGAGAAAATCTTTTATTCTAAAAGTGTAATTCCTACCAAATGGAATTTATGCATAAGAAGATGCATAAAGATTGATTCAAAAGTGTCATTCTCATCTAAATTGAATTCATGCATAGGAAGATGCATGAAAGATTAAATTTTAATTCAAAAGTGTCATTTTCATTTAAAATGAATTTATGCATAGGAAGATGCATAAAAGATTGATTTTTACTTCGAAAGTATTAATCTCCTTAAATGGAATTTATGCATAAATAAATGTGTAAAGAAATCTTATATCAAATATAAGAATTCTCTTGTATTCTATAAATAGAAATGAGAGGTGATAGGATGTGATAAGAAGTGTATAAGATGTGATAAGAGGTGATAAGATGCTTATGAAATAAGCTAGGAGGTGATAAGATGAATTAAGATGTGTATGGGATGAGGTAAGAAGTGTATGTGATAGGATAAGATGTATATGGGTAGTGATAGGGCGAGAATGGATGTGATGTAAACGATTAGATGTGAAGGCATATGGGGTTATATGAATGGGAATGTGGAAATGGATGTATGTATGTGGATGTGTGGATGTGGAGATGGGAGTGTGGATGTATGAATGTGAAAATGGATGTATGCATGAAGATGTATACTTAATTATATGAGATATTTTTCTATCCAAAAATATTCAAAATCTGAATATTCTCTCTCTAGAATAATTTTCTCTCTCTAGGTTAAAACAGTTAGAAACAAGGTCTTTATATTTCTGAAGAGGGATTGATTACAGGGGAATCAAAAGGGGTTGGGGGAGGAATCTTACATTCTACCCCACTTAAAAAAACGCGAGATGTCCTCATCTCGCAACTTGGGGTTGGGGGAGGAATCTTACAATGCTGGGCAAAACCCTACGGGACCATACACCTCATCGTTGGCCACTGGCGAAGACTCAAGCTGGCCTATCGCCCTCTCAAGCCTCGTCGCTCAATCCTGCCACCCCTCTGAGGGATGTCTATACACTAGGGTGCGCTAATTCACCCCTCTCACAGGGATGTCTATGCACTAGGATGTCTATGCACTAGGGTGCGCTAATTCATCGCACTAGTCAGGGCCCTCTAAACTAGGCAGAGATGTGAATGTGGATGTAGATGTGAATGTATATGCATAGATGTGAATGTGGATGTAGATGCATAGATGTGAATGTGGATGTAGATGTATGCATGAAGATGTATATGCATAGATGTGAATGTGGATGTAGATGTGGATGTATAGATGTGAATGTGAATGTGGATGTATGCATGAGTATGTATATGCATAGATGTGAATGTGGATGTATAGATGTGAATGGGAATGTGGATGTGGATGTATGTGAATGTAGATGTAGATGTGGATGTATAGATGTGAATGTGGAATGTGGATGTGGATGTATGTATGTATGTGGATGTAGATGTGGATGTATAGATGTGAATGGAAATGTGGATGTGGATGTGGATGTATGTATGTATGTGGATGCAGATGTGGATGTATAGATGTGAATGGGAATGTGGATGTGGATGTATAGATGTGAATGGGAATATGGATGTGGATGTATGTGAATGTGGATGTAGATGTATGAAAATGTGGATGTGGATGTATGTGAATGTGGATGTAAATGTGGATGTATAGATGTGAATATATGATATGTGATGTGAAGGAATCTGAAGTGAAGAGATGGAAAATGATGTGATTAGATGAGTACATATATAAATGGATGTGGATATGGATGTGGATGTGGATGTGGATATGGATGTGAATATATGATATGTGATGTGAAGGAATCTGAAGTGAAGAGATGGAAAATGATGTGATTGGATAAGTACATATATAAATGGAATGTGGAATAAGTAATGTGGATTAATGAGGGATAATGTGGAAAAATGAGAGTTAATATAGAAACTGTATTTATAAACTGTTGTAAATGCTGTTTGTAAATGGCTGTTTTATGTCAAGAATGTTGGGAAAGCATTTTGACCGTCTTGTGATTAAGGTCGTGGAGACCTAACTGATAAAGTTGCAACTGCTGACGGAGAGTCAATGGAGGACGTCTCGCGTAGCAAGGTCGGCCGAGGTCTTGACCAGCCTCGGTTCGATTAAAATGGTGAGCTTCCGGTACGGTGGATGAGGGACCAAGGAAGCGGCCTATGAGTGAAGCGCTAGGTCACCTGCGAAGGATCCTAGAGGGTGCTGACCATACGGTGCTCGGGCTCTGGGTCGCCCAGGATACCCACGCGTGCGTCGAGGAAGATATTAGAACAAGGAGTAAGAGTTGTTTTGTGAAACTGGGCATGGATCTGGTTGATTGACCTTGCTGGTCTTCAATGGATGAGTCCATGACTCTTTATATGGATCTGTTGGTTGATCTTGCTGATCTTCAACGAGAGTCCATCTTGATTTTTATAAGTGATTATATTGTCGAGTATTATGGGCTAGGAACTATTGAAAAGGCCCCTGTGTGGACAGGTGGTGAGCGTTCTAGTTGCCAATGATGCCATAGATACTCTGATGAAGAAATGGGAAATTATGAATCAACCGGATAAATTGGAAGATTGTGATCAGTGGTACTATGGTTTCATTAAAGGATTGTTTTAAAGTTAGCTGATGCTAAGAAAAAGGCAATTTCATATTGGGTGTGTAAGTGGTGTGGCTAGTTTTATGTTTGCATGAACTTCCAGCTAGGGGGCCTTGGAACTCTTTTCCTTGGTACCCGGGACAAACCTAACCAAATTCCAAATTGGATCCCATCACTACAGTGGTTGGGCGGTTGGCTAACCCATGGGATCGGCGGATGGGGTTAGGCTGGACTGATGGATCCGTAAATCGAGACTCAATTTCTGTTATTACGATAGATAAAGTAAATCCCGGATAGTAATTGTTCTATGGATAGGAATCAACGGCTGTGCCTCTTGATGGGGAAAAAAGCGTTGATCCCAATGATCCAAGTGCAAGTTTCTTCCTTGATCCGACCGAGTATCTTTATAGGTGCAGTCGGATCAGCGTGATCAGTAATGATCTTGACTACGTTAGAGTACAAAGTTATCTTGGTGGAATCGCCCGTGCTTTCCGGGTAAGGGAAGTTTTTCCGGGTTCGGTTTTGGAAAAACCGACGGATTAGTCTCTTGTCCGGATATCCGTGGACGAGGCCCCGAGTGTGGGTCCTTGCCCCGCGCATGAAGTGCTACTTCCGCTGCTAGTACCCTGAATCCGTCGCATGGTGGGGACAGGGATCTCACAAGAAATACTCCTTGTATTCAAAAGAAAATCAAACTGAAAACTTGCATAGAATAGATGTATTGAGATGCGATGTGAATCAGATAGATGTGAATGAATGGATGGATGTGAATGTGTATGTGAAGAATGGATGTGGATGTATATGTGAAGAATGGATGTGGATGAGTATGTGAAAGAATGGATGTGGATGTATGTGAAAGAATGTGATGTGACATGAATATATGTGGATGTGAAGTGATAGATATGAATGTATGGATAGATGTGAGTAGTCATACATGTGAACGATTGGATGGATGTGGATGAATGAGATGAGATGTGTATGAATGAGATATGATGTGGATAGAAATGATGTGATATAATGTGGATAGAATGCATGTGATGGGATGGTTATGAAAATAAATGTGGTGGATATGAATGAATGAATGTGATGTGATGGATGTAAATGGATGTGATGTAAATGAATGTGATGGACGTGAATAGATGTGATGTGATGTGATGTGAATCGGGATGTGAATGAGATGTGAATCAGGATGTGAATGAATGAGATGTGAATGAATGAGATGTGATGTCATGTGAATGAATGAGATGTGATGTGAATCGGGATGTGAATGAATGAGATGTGATGTCATGTGAATCGGGATGTGAGTGAATGAGATGTGATGTAAATTGAGAAAAGATGTGATGAGAATGGGAATACATATGAAATAAATGAGGATTGATGTGGAACAATGTGGAAAGACGAGAGTTCGTTATAGAAACTGTATTTATGACCTATTTTTAAATGACTGTTTTATGTCAAAAATGCTGGGGAAGCATTTTGACCGTCTTGTGAATGAGGTCATGGTGGAGATCTATCTGATAAAATTGCAACAGCTGACGGAGAGTCAACGGAGGACGTCTCACATAGCAAGGTCGGCCGAGGTCTTGACCAGCCTTGGTTCGATTTAAATGGTGAGCTTCCAGTGGTACGGTGGATGAGGGACCAAGGAAGCGGCCTATGAGTGAAGCTGTAAGGTTCCCCCCTTTCTAAAATAGGGGAAACACTTAAGATAGTCCACTAAGAAAAGTTCCTATTCATCAACACCTTGACCATGTAGAGATTCAAGAGCGTGATCTTCTAAAAATTAAATCACCCATAGGGTAATTGATCATAAATTGGGCAACTACTAGACTTGATTTCTAGAGGCAACACTTTTTTCCTCATCCATGCAAGGCACAACCCCGCTGGCCTAGTCTTCTAGAATAGAGTTGCCCAAGAACCTATTTATCTAGCGTAGGGCTTTCACTTAATCTATTGGAAAGCTACCCGACTAATCGGGTCCACCCGTCCGTAGGATGGTGCCGTCGGGGTATTCCATCCTCCCACTTTCCACCCTACTCACGCGTCAATTTGTTTTTTAATTAATCCTACCACACTATTTGACATAAATAAACATGTTCCTTAATTAAGGCCCTCACAAGGTTTGTTAAAACAGTCTTTTTCCACAATACAATAATGCCAAAAACAAGATTTATAAAAAAAAGTTTATACATGAATCAATTCCATACAAGCCAAACCGGCTATCTTATTCTTTTCCTTTATACTGCTCTCCGATGATCTAGAATTCGGACTTTCAGCCTCTACATGCTGGGCAAAACCCTACGGGACCATACACCTCACGTCAACCGCTGGCGAGGACTCAAGCCGGTGGCTTGTCGCCCTCTCAGGCTCCATCGCTCGATCCTCCCGCCCCTCAGAGGGATGTTTGCACACTAGGGTGGGCTTATTCACCGCACTAGCCTGGGCCCTCAGAACTAGGTAGCATCATAATCTCTCGCCTCAATCGGTGAACCTTATTCTCCCAATGGTATGAGGGATACCTTGGGCCATTCCCGGGCTTTGCTAAACGATGCCGCCCGGCTACACAAGCACGGAACGGAGTTAGCGTCGAAGCCAGGAAAAACTTGTACTCTTTAAAGATAACAATCTCAATGCAATTTATTGAATAGAGCATTACACAATTCGTAACTTCATACAATTTATGTCATTATTTTAAAAGGAAAAGATACACATTTATTAACACTCATATAAAAAAAAACTCGTTGCAGTCGAAATGCTCCAGTCGGATCTCAATTCTGAGATCGTTTGCTCACCGTATGTGCAAAAGACCACAGCGCATGAACCCTCTCTTATAAGGCAAAAACCTCTTACTAAAGTCCACGCAAATGGGGGGGGATTGTGAGATGTCCTTAACACAAAAACGTTTTGCAAAAGGGGAGAAGGGCTGAGGGCTGCTGCTGTAAGTCTCTTCACACCGGCGGGGGGGGGGGGGGGGGGGGGGGGGGGGAGGGGAGAAGAGTTAAGGACACTGCCTCCAAGCAAGAGGGGGATAAAGGAAAATTGCCTTATCTAAAAAGTGGCAAATGAGGGGGTGTGAGAGGGCTGGCTATAAGGGGCGGCTGTACTACAGCAAGTACACTGCATAGGGACGGACGGCGGCACAACAGCATAGGCTACGTAGAAATGTTGTTGCCCATGGAGCACCCTGAGGGTTTATATAATTGTGGGGTACGGGTACAGGCGCTGCGTAGAGCAAGGATGAAAGGATGGTGTACCAACAAAGGCTGTTGATCAGTGGCCTCCTGCATGGGTCTAGGGGAAAGGTACGGTGTCGATTAACAGGGAAAGGAGTGGTACGCATGTACCTTATCTGGTCAGGGACAGCATGGGTGTCCACGTAGCGGTACGTGTGGACCACACAGTGGGCGACCGTCCTTTGGTTCTTGTGTGGCCATCGTACGGGCACCCTGGCAAGTGTGTACGGTCTAAATTTTTGGGACGGGGTCCCCAAATTTGGGGCGTCGACCTCAATTTGTGTGCCAGACCGCCCCGGGGGGAAGGGATTTTTTTTTTGTCCGAGAGGTTCTCCTAGTCATTGGAGTTCAGACCGTTCATCAATCAGACACCGATCCTGCATTTATTAAGGTTTAAAGGTCGTTGCTTTTTAACTAAAAATGACTGAAATTTACGTATAAGCTTGATACGGTGTCCATTTTGGATGCTATAAAATCCTATATTAGGGTAAAATCGCACGCAAATTCCAAATTTGGGCTCAAAATTTGAAGATTCTAAGTATAAATGACTCATTTGATAAAATAATTGATTTTTATACCATAAAAACTCTATTACATGGACATTTCTTTATTAGTGAAGATGGGTATGTTACATCCTTCCCCCCTTAAAGAAATCGAGATGTCCTCATCTCATGAATTGGGGATAATCCTTTAAGAGTGTAGCTTCATCTTCCCAAGTTGCATCCTCTTCAGGGTAATCTTTCCACTATATTAGATGTTCTACAAGAGTTCTATTTCGGAGTTGCCTTTCCCTAGAATCTATGATGTTACTAGGCTGTAATTCAAGGACTCCCTGAGTAGGGATTACAACTTGTTCATCATCAAGAATATGATCGAGACTGGATCCATAAGGTTTTAACAAACTTACATGAAATACATTGTGGACTTTGATATGGGCTGGGAGTTGGAGTTTATAGGCACTTTTACCTAGATTGGGTACGCACTTTGATATGGGCTGGGAGTTGGAGTTTATAGGCACTTTTACCTAGACACTTGATAACTGTATAGGGGCCCCAATACCTAGGACTGAGCTTCTTATATTTCCCAAGTGATAGAGAACTTCGTTTGGGTCGCACTCATAGAAGAACTTTGTCTCCTTCTTTCCTTGAAGATCCTTTCAGACCTCTTGGTGTCAGCATAATGTTTTTGTTGGTCTTGGGCAGCTTTAATATCCTTTTGGATTTCCTTGGTTTGTTCCTCCATCTCTTCGAGCATTTTCTTGGATGCCTCAACTCTTATGGTCAGATCGGAGAAATTTAGAGGAGACAAGCATTCTTGCCCATAGAGTGCTTTGAATGGTGACATTCCTATGCTCTGATGATAAGATGCATTGTAGGCAAATTCTACCAGAGGAAGGTATTGAATCCACCTTCTTGGTTCCCGTCCACAATATGCTCTGAGAATGTCTTCAATTACTTGATTGACTCTCTTAGTCTAGCCACATCGGTCTCTAAGCTGTGCTAAAGCAAAGTTGAGTTCCCAGGGCTTGAAATAAGGACTGCCAGAACTTTGAAGTGAAGTCAAAATCCCGGTCACTTACTATTGTTTTTGGGAGACCATGAAGTTTGAGGACTTCTTGATGAATATTCGAGCAACATCAGAAGCTTTGAAGGTCTTCTTTGCTGGTATAAGGTGAGCTACTTTGGTAAGTAAGTCCACTACTACCAGAATGGAGTCATATCCTCCTTGAACAGTGGGGCAGAGAATTGTGACAAAATCCATACTAATGCACTCCCACTTCATTTGGGGAATATCCAAGGGTTGAAGTTTCCCATCCTTTCAGCTTTGATCCTTTGGCATGAGAGACATTGCTTCAAGTACCGAAGGACATCATTTTTCAAGCCTACCCAATGAAAGCTCCTTCTTACGGCATTTAATGTTTTTGCATAGCCTGGGTGTCCTGCAGCAGCAGGACTATCGTGAGCTTCATGGAGGATTAGTTTCTTTAAAGCAGGATCCTTAGGGATACATAGCCTGTGATTGAAGTAGAGGCTTCCTTCATGAGTGGAGTATCCCTTGATTAGATTCTTCTCTTTCTCTGAATTTCCCCCTTCTTCTACTAACTTCATCATCCTCTGATAATCTGGATCATGAGATGAGACTTCTTCCACCTTGACCAGTATGGGATTATTTGGCATTGAAATTGCACTCAAGAAAGATTTGCAGCTAAGTGCATCTGCTACCACATTATCTTTCCCAGGGCGGAATTTGATGTCTAAGTCATATTCTTGTAGAATTTCAATCCATCTCCTTTGCCGCATGTTGAGGTTAGGCTGGGTGAAGATCCACTTTAGACTTTTGTGGTCAGTTACAAGCTGGAATTTGCCCCCCAAGAGATAATGTCTCCATAATTTGAGGCAATGAACAATTGCTAAGAGTTCCAAATCATGGGTGGCATAATTTGCTTCATATTGCTTCAGCTTGCGGCGGGAAGTATAAGCAACTGGTCTTCCTTCTTGGCCTAAGACACCACCAAGTACTAGACTACTGGCATCAGTAAACCACTTCAAATTCCTTGGTGAAATCAGGAAGTTTTAGGACTGGGGCAGAAGTAATAATGACCTTGAGTTGATCAAAACTATTTTGATGGATTGGCAGCCACACTATTTTGCAATCCTTCTTAAGAAGATGCATCAAAGGTGCAGCTACCAAGGCATAATCTTTGATAAAAATCCTATACCATCCTTTGATTCCCAAAAACCCACGAACTTCACGAACTGATTTAGGGGATGGCCACTCCAAAATATCTTTGACCTTGGCGGGGTCTACTGAAATGCCATCTTTGGAGATGATGAACCCAAGATACTCAATTTGATGAGTAAAGAAGGTACATTTGCTCTTCTTGGCATAGAGTTTGTGTCTGCGCAACAATTGTAGAAATCTACGCACATGCTCCTCGTGCTCTTCCATTGATTTGGAGTAGATTAAGATGTCATCAAATAAAACAAGCACAAATTCATCCAAGTAAGGACGGAATATATCTTGCATTAGGCGGTTGAAGGTTGCAGGAGCATTGGTTAACCCGAATGACATTACAGTAAACTCATAGTGGCCATAACGGGTATTGAAGGCTGTCTTGGGTATATCTGTTTCCTTGACTTTGATCTGATAGTAACCAGACCTCAAATCTATTTTTGAGAAGACTTTGGCCCCATGAAGTTCGTCGATGCGAGGGATAGGATACCTATTCTTGACAGTGACTTGATTCAGCCCTCGATAATCTATGCAAAGGCGGAGAGTTCCGTCCTTCTTTTTTTGGAAAAGGACAGGTGCCCCCCAAGGAGAGCTACTGGGGCGTACGAACCCTTGCTCAATGAGTTGGGAAAGTTGCTCTTTAAGTTCAATAGCTTCAGGAAGGGACATTTTATAGGGCGTTTTTGAGACGGGTTGAGCCCCAAGGATCACCTCGATTTCATGATCGACTTCTCGAGGAGGCGGTAGCCCTGTAAGCTCGTCAGGGAAGATCTCAGAGAATTCTTAGAGCCAAGAGGGTTCTGTCTCCTTACTAGGTTCAATGGCTTTGTTGAGCTTGACTAAGAAAACTTGCTGACCCTTACGTGTTCCCTTGAGAAAAT
The DNA here is from genome assembly GCF_041138505.1 of Cibotium barometz. Taxonomy (NCBI): domain Eukaryota; kingdom Viridiplantae; phylum Streptophyta; class Polypodiopsida; order Cyatheales; family Cibotiaceae; genus Cibotium; species Cibotium barometz. The sequence continues at coordinate 45,483,652 of NC_141095.1, read as the reverse complement.
GTTTTGCCTTGACTACCCTAGATTTAGGTTTTCTTGTTATCCCTTGAACAGATATTACTTGGCCATGCTCATTTTCGAAAGTGATACTCCCCTGGTTACAATGAATGCTAGCTTTGTTTGCAATTAACCAATCCATACCAAGGATTCCATCATAAATTTCTAATGGGGCAAGACTCTAAAGTGGCCATGAGTTTGCTCATTACTTAGCTCAAAATCAAGGTTTCCTATAGAGTGGCGAGATACTACTTCTTTCCCACTGGCTAACTCTACAGTCATTCTTCTAGCTGTTTTTTGTCCCAAGTTTATTTTTTGCAAACACCTAGGAGACAGAAATGAATGGGTACTGCCACAATCAATCAAAATCTGAAATGGCTTACCGTGATGAGTGGCTGGGGTTTGGATTACACCAAATTGTTTATTCGGACCTTGGTGTTCTATTGCCACATGGACGGTGGTGCCCTCTTCTTCAGCCATTTCCAAGGTCGGTTCTTCACTTATAATATAGGTCGGTTCTTCACTTATAATATAGGTGGTCCTAGCAACTGCTCCTCCGTGGCCTCTGCCACGCCCAACGCCTCTTGCACCTTGGTGGATAGGGGTTCCATGGCCTTGATTTCCTCTGCCACCTTGGGGAAATGATGTTGCCATCTTGGGACAGTTGGCCCTAAAGTGCCCCAAGATGTTGCCATCTTGGGACAGTTGGCCCTAAAGTGTCCCAGCTCATTGCACTCAAAACACAGAGGGCCTTCTCTGGAAGAAGCAGCTTATGAGCGGGGGGACAAAAGAGTTGCCTTGTTGGGGAAATTCTGTTGGGGTTTCTTGTAGGGTTGATCTTTAGGATTTGCCTTAGGGTAAGATCTCTTTTGATGCTTAGGTTTGTCAGTCCTCATTTCTTTCACAAGGGGCTTTGCTCGTATGAGCATCCTGTAATGTGCTTGGCCTCATTGCTTCAAGGCGGGAATCTAAGGGTTCATTTAACCCTTGGCAAAAACGAGCCACTTGCTGGGAAGTAGTCATAGCTAGGGCATACTTCCGAAGAGTGATAAATTTGGAATAGTAGTCCTCAAGAGTTAAGGTGCACTGCCTAAGACTTAAAAACTCATTCATCTTTATGGATTCATGGGATGGGGGAAGATATCTTTCCTTCACGGCTTGCTTGATGTCTTCCCATGTTTGAGAATGCTCGGTGACTCCCTTGTCACGGCACCACTGTTTCCACCAGAGTTTAGCATCTCCGATGAGGCGAAACCGTGCAAGCATAGACTGATTTGCTACTCCAGTAGGCAGTAGAGAAATAATCGTCCATCACTTCAATCCAGACTTCAGCATCCTTCTCAATCTTTGAACCTTCTCCTGTAAAGGAGGGAGGCTGCATTTGCTTGAGCAAGATCTTCTTCTCCTGGGTATCAGTGTAAAGTGCATTGGTGGGAAGTGGAGGTGATCGTCCTGGCCACCCATCATTGTAAAAACAATTTTAAGATTACAAGATTCATATTTGCACAACGCTTATTTTGGAGAGTAAAACATTGAAATCATTTGATTTCCAAATATTTACAAGGACAAGTTTTATTACAAAGATCTGAGACTAATATAATTAGTCTTATTTGCCATCAAGGGAAATTCCTAGGCTTGACTATGACATAAGGGTAGAGCGGTCCACATAGGTGAAATATGGGGGTCCCACTGTAGTTTCTAAGACTCTAAAAACTGATGGTAAGGGTGGTAGACTCTGGATTGGGGTAGGTCCCAACAACACAGCTACTCTGTCCAGCAGGTAAGACTTGCATCACTTGGTCATACACCTAGTGATCCTGAGGTATGCAAATCCCATCTATAGTCACAGAGGTGTCGGCCCTGGGGGTATCGACGAACCAACGGATCATCTTCAACTTTTCAATCCAATGAATCCGCTTTAGGTCGGTGGTAAGGTTCCCAATTCGATTTGCTTGGATGAAGAAATATCTTGGCCCACGACTCCAGAAATCTCTACCCCATCCTCTTTCAATACGAGAGAAATGAGGGAGGGACATCTTCTCTAGTATCTGCACCATGGTGTCACGGCACTCAAAATTTGAGGAGTGACTAGCAATCTCGAAGATGCATTGGAAAAGTAGAAACTTTGAGTAGGCATCTTCCTCTTCCTACAATCATTCAAACATCAATTCAACTTGTTTGTTTTAGTAGGATGTTTTTTATTAATCAGCATTATGTGAGGTAAAACATTCATTGCAAAACAGTCCTTAAATGGCAATTCCTAGGAGCTAAGATTAGCTCTGATACCAATTGTAAGGTTCCCCCCTTTCTAAAATAGAGGAAACACTTAAGATAGTCCACTAAGTCTTAACTTGGAGAAAATTTCCTATTCATCGACACCTTGACCATGTAGAGATTCAAGGATACGATTCATAGGTAAGACCTAGTCCTATCCCGCAGGGAGAGCGTGATCTTCTAAAAATCAAATCACCCATAGGGTAATTGATCATAAATTGGGCAACTACTAGACTTGATTTCTAGAGGCAACGCTTTTTTCCTTATCCACGCAAGGCACAGCCGCTAGCCTAGTCTTCTAGAATAGAGTTGCCGAAGAACCTATTTATCTAGCATAGGGCTTTCACTTAATCTGTTGGAAAGCTACCCGACTAATTGGGTCCACCCGTCCGTAGGATGGTTCCGTCGGGGCATTCCATCCTCCCACATTCCACCCTACTCACGCGTCAATTTGTTTTCTAATTAATCCTACCACACTATTTGACATAAATAAACATGTTCCTTAATTAAGGCCCTTTTCACAAGGTTTGTTAAAATAGTCTTTTTCCACAATACAATAATGCCAAAAACAAGATTTATAAAAAAAAGTTTATACATGAATCAATTCCATACAAGCCAAACCGGCTATCTTATGCTTTTCCTTTATACTGCCAATGATCTAGAATTTAGCCTTCCAGCCTCTACATGCTGGGTAAAACCCTACGGGACCATACACCTCATCGTCGGCCACTGTGGGCGGGACTCAAGCTGGCCTATCGCCCTCTCAGGCTCCATCGCTCAATCCTCCCGCCCCTCAGAGGGATGTCTGCACACTAGGGTGGGCTTATTCACCGCACTAGCCTGGGCCCTTAGAATTAGGCAGCATCATAATCTCTCACCTCAATCGGTAAACCTTATTCTCCCAATGGTATGAGGGATACCTTGGGCCATTCCCAGGCTTTACTAACAACGCTGCCCGGCTACACAAGCACAAAACGGAGTTAGCGTCGAAGCCAGGAAAAACTTGTACTCTTTAAAGATAACAATCTCAATGCAATTTATTGAATACAGCATCACACAATTCGTAACTTCATACAATTTTATGTCATTATTTTAAAAGGAAAAGATACACATTTATTAACACTAATATAAAAAAAACTCTTCTTTAAAAGATAACCAAGCTAACCTGGCCACCATTTCCTTGAGGAGCTTGTAAAGGGAGGGTTGGAGCCACCATTTCCTTGAGGAGCTTGTAAAGGGAGGGTTGGGCCGCATCGGGAGCATCTTCTCTAATCTCGTTGTTGCGCGCTCCTCTCGAGGTAATATTCTGACGTTTTCGGGAAGGGGCCATCTTGGACGTCGTCTTGTAGGGCTCGTTGTTGCGGTCGAAACCCTCCAATTGGATCTCAATTATTCTTAGATCGTTTGCTCACCGTATGAGCAAAACACCACAGCGTATGAACCCTCTCTTAAGGCAAAAACCTCTTACTAAAGTCCATGCAAATGGGGGGAGGGGAATTGTGAGATGTCCTTAACACAAAAATGTTTTGCAAAAGGGGAGAAGGGCTGAGGGCTGCTGTAAGTCTCTTCACAGGGGGGGGAGAAGAGTTAAGGACACTGCCTCCTAGGAAGAGGGGGATAGAGTAAAATTGCCTTATCTAAAAAGTGGCAAATGAGGGGGTGTGAGAGGGGTTGTGTAAGGGGTGGCTGTACTACAACAAGTACACTGCACAGGGATGGACGGCGGCACAGCAAAGCATAGGCTACGCAGAAATGCCTGTTGCCCATGGAGCACCCCGGCGGGGGTTTATATAATTGTGGGGTACGGGTACGGGCGCTGCACAAAGCAAGGACGAAAGGACGGTGTACCAGCAAAGGCTGTTGATCAGTGGCCTGCATGGGTCTAGGGAAAAGGTACGGTGTCGGTTAACAGAGGGAAAGGAGTGGTACGCATGTACCTTATCTGGTCAGGGGCAGCATGGGTGTCCACATAGCGGTATGTGTGGACCAAACAGTGGGCGGCCATCCTTTAGTTCTTGTGCGGCCATCGTACGGGCACCCTGGTAAGTGTGTACGGTCTAAATTTTTGGGGCGGGGTCCCAAATTTGGGGCGCCGACCTCGATTTGCGTAGTACCGGACCGCCCCGGGGGTGAATTTTTTTTTTTGTCCGGGAGGTTCTCCTGGTCGTTGGGGTTCAGACCGTTCGTCAATCGGACGTGCAATCATGCATTTATTAAGGTTTAAAGGTCGTCGCTTTTTAACTAAAATTGACTGAAATTTACGTATAAGCTTGATCCGGTGTCCGTTTTGGATGCTGTAAAATCCTATATTAGGGTAAAATCATGCGCAAATTCTAAATTTGGGCTCAGAATTTGAAGATTCTAAGTAGAAATGACTCATTTAATAAAATCATTGATTTTTATATCATAAAAACTCTATTACATGGACATTTCTTTATTTAGTGAAGATGGGTATGTTACAGAAGCACTAGGTGACCTGCGAAGGATCCTAGAGGGTACTGACCATATGGTGCTCGGGCTCTGGGTCACCAAAGATACCCACACGTATGTCATGGAAGATATTGGAACAAGGAGTAAGAGTTGTTTTTTGAATTCGGGCATGGATCTGGTTGATTGACCTTGCTGGTCCTCAACGGATGAGTCCATGGCTCTTTTATATGGACCTGTTGGTTGATCTTGTTGATCTTCGACGGAGATTCTATTTTGATTTTTTTAAGTGAATATATTACTGGGTACTATGAGCTAGGAACTATCGAAAAGGCCCCTGAGTGGTTAGGTGGTGAGCGTTTTGGTTTGCCAATGATGCCATAGGTACACCGATGAAGGAAAAATTAGAAATTAGGATTCAACTAGATATTTTGGAGGATTATGATCAGTGATACTATAGTTTCATTAAAAGATTGTTTTAAAGACAGCTGAATTTGTGAAAAAGGCAATTTCATATTGGGTGTGTAAGTGGTGTGACTAGTTTTAAGTTTGCATCAATATCCGACTAGGGGGCCTAGGAACTCTTTTCCTTGGTACCCGTCGAGACAAAACCTAACCAAATTCTTAAATGAATCCCATCACTATAGTGGTTGGGGGTGGTTGGCTAACCCACGGGACTGGATGGGGTTAGGCTAGACTAATGGATCCCTAAAATGAGAGTCAATTCTGTTATGGTACAATAGATGAAGTAAATCCTAGATAAAAAATTTTATCTGGAAAAGAATCAACGGCTATGCCTCTCAATGAGAAAAAAAGCATTGGTCTCTAATCTAAGTGCAAGTCTTTTGCTTGATCTGACTATGGGACATCTGGGTTCGGTCAGATATCAGTTCAGTGAGTTAAGGCTCTTGACTACGTTAGAGTAAAAATATCCTGGAGGAATCGCCCGTGCTTTTCGAGCGAGGAAAGTTTTTTCGGGTTCAGTTTTGGAAGAACCGAGGGATTAGTCTCTTGTCCAGATATCCGTGGGTGAGGGCCCCGAGGGACCCTGCCCTGCCTTGTGCAAGAAGTGCTACTTCCACTGCTAGCACCCCTAAATTCGTTGTGCGGAGGGGACAAGGATCTTTCAGAGAGGGAGGCCTTGGGGATGATATTGCTTTAAAGAAGTTCATGCATTAATGACCTATTGGCCAATAAAGTAGTTTTTCATGTGGATCACCAAGCTCTTCTTTACATGATTAATGAACCTGAATTGTCATTGAGAATGGCAAGATGGGTGCTCTTGTTGCAAGAATTTGATTATAGTGTCATTCATACTCCAAGAAGAAGCCATATGATTGTAGAGTACCTTAGCAGGTTGGAAACAGGAGAACCACCAGAGGGAATATCAGATTATTTCCTTGATGCTGACATTTTTAGGTTCAGACTATGGAAATGGAGAATTGGTATGATCAGATGTTTGTTTTTCTCACAAAGGGAGTATTTCCTGACTCAATGAGTAAGGATAAAAGGAAAATGTTGGCTTTGAAGAGTAGGTCATTCCTAGTAATTGCAGGAGTAATTTACAAAAGAGGGATTGATTAAGTCATTAGAAGATGTGTACCAGATTTTGAACAATCAGTGGTCTTGAGAGAAGCACATGAGGGAATAACTGGGGGACATTTTTCTGGTGAAATAATAGGTAGAAAGATTTTTCAGGCAGGATTGTGGTGGCCCTCAGTACTAAAAGATGCTCATGAGAGTATGCAAAACAATGCATTCAATGTCAAAGAGAGGGGAAGCCTACTCAAGCAGATAGAATGCATCAACCTGTGTTACCTCTGGAACCTTTCTAGAAATGGGAAATGGATTTTGTGGGCCCTATTAAACCTGCAACAAAAATCATAGAAAATACATGTATCTTGGTGGCAACAGACTACTATACAAAGTGGGTGGAGGCAGTAGCATTGAGAGATAATAAGGCCTCTAGTGTTGCCAAATTGTTGTACATGAATATCATGACCACATATGGGTGTCCAATAGAGCTTTTTTTAGATCAAGGAGGACATTTCCTTAACAAGGTCATTAAAGAAGCTTACTTCACTACATATGATTGTCCACAAGAAGTCAACAGTTTACTATCCTGTTGTTGCAAATGGTCAGGCACAGAGTTCAAACAAAATTCTTTTAAGGATCTTGAAGAAAAAAAATTTAGATAATAAAAAGGATTGGGATTAGAAGTTAGACTCTACATTTTGGGCATTCAGAACAGCCTTTAAGGTAACAATAGTGCTAACCCCATTTAAGCTCGTGTATGGATTGGAGGTAGTAGTCCCAATGGAATACTTAGTACCCAGATTGAGGGTAGCAATAGAACACACAAATTCTCACCTGAGGAGTCACTAGATTATAGGTTGGAAAAGTTGCTGGAGCTAGAAGAGGATAGGATTTAGTCATCCTATATTTCAGAAGTAATTCAAAGGAGAAGGCAAGCTTGAGTGAACAAGAACATCAAGTTCAAACTATTCTAAGAAGGTGATTTGGTGATGCTTTATAATTCTAAGTTAGGACCATATCATCCTAGGAAAGTTGAAACTGAGATATGTGGGACCTTTCTTGATAAACAGGTGTTAGGTTAAGGGACCTTCCTGTTAGCTGATTTATCAGGTAACTCATTTGAAAATCTTGTAAATGGATTTAGGCTAAAAAAAGTTTTTTGGACCGATTCTAATTAGAGAAGCAGTCGGGGTCAACATCGTAATGCAAGTCGCAGTATGATGGAGAATGGAAATATAAAGGGAAGAGAAGATTTTTAAAAAATACAAGTGAAGTGAAGTGGTACACCACTGTAGATAATTATTTTGTGAAAAGCTGTAGAAGCAACATTTCAAGTGTTTACTCGAGTGATGAGAACTTCAACATGCAAAAGTGTTTTAGTAGTGTGGATGAAGAAATCGTTGAAGCCTTCATGGATCTCTCCGAGCAGAAAGGTGCGGTGCGCAGAAGTCCTGGCATTAAGGTGCCTCCTCAAAAAGATGACAGTTCAATGTGCCTTTAGACGATGATGCAGCTTCTGTGGAAGTAATTCCTGTTAAACCAGGGGAGGCAACAGCTACGTTTGTGGACTTCAAGGTACATTGAGAACTTACCCTTTCTCAACACAAGTCATGGTTGCAAGGTACACTGAGAACTTACCCTTTCTCAACACAAGTCATGGTTGCAAAAAGTGGGTCTATTAAACTATGTTGAATTTCCATGGGACATGTGGAAGGGGAAAAAACAAGCCAACCAACAGTTTAGATTTTTGCAAGCAAGTGATGGGTTTATTTCACCTAATGTTTTTGTGACTGTGGAGCTGATCTCATATGTCTTCAAGCTCTCTATGGAAGGAGAAACCCATTTTGACAAAGCATCATTAAAGGCGATGGACAAGGAGTTTTTCAATACAAAAACCACATGTAAATATTATGTGATTAAGAAAGTGCAGGATCCTGAGAGAAGATTGCAGTTGGAATGGTTTTTAGAAAATGTCTTACTATTGATCAAATCAGAATATATGTCAGATAAGAATTATGCTTACCTGTACATTGTAGAGACGGGAAAACTATTGCATGGGCACATATTTTGCACCAAAAGATTATGTTAGAGATTAGAGAAAAGGAAAAAAGAAAAGTGGATAAAAGTTCAAGACTAGGGCCAATATTGGGCGCTCTCTTTCACATAGTAAAACATTTGAAATTTATGCATGGAGAAAAATTTCTCTCAAAGATAACACCATACACTGAGATAGCAAAAAGAACAGGGGATAAACTTGATGGAGAGCTAGCTAATATTTGTAGTAATATTTGGAAGATGGATAAAGTGTTAGATGGTGAAAAGCTAGAGTTATTATTGAAGTTGAATATTCAGTGGTCAAGCAAGGTGGTTAAAATCTATAAGGCTATTGAAGATCCCTTATTCCCAGCACCGTTTAAACAGGCAATGATAGAACAGGAAGTTGTGACACTAGGATTAGTTCAAAAGAAAGGTCTAAAGCTGAAGACAAATAGAGGCAAATCTATTAGGTCAGAATATACTGGAGTTTCAGGAAAACCTGAGTTTTTGAGTTTTCAAACTACAGAGATGCCAAAGGAGATTACTGTTGAAGAAGCTAAAAAGGCTTGGAAATTAATGAATGATTTCCTTCTCCAGAACATAGAGTAATGCTCAAATAGACAAAAGGAAGCAGAGGGAACTAGAGAATAAAAAGCAGCTTTTGGAACAACAGCTAACAAAGTAGGATACAAAGAATCAGAAAGTGAAGGAGCTGGAAGAGAAGATTAAAGTTTAGGAGAAGCTTTCTATGAAAATTGTTGAGATATCGAGCTCGCCTAGTGAGGCGGTGGCCACTGATGACCCGCCTGGGGGATAGGCCCCACACTTACACCACTGGCATGGTTGGTGAGATCATAAGAGATATGCGGCCAGTGGGATGATAGGCTGTGTGATAGCCATTCTAGAGACTGGCATAGTTATAGCGCCAGCTCATTTAGCCGGGTTCACACTATAAAGAACCCGTGTATGTATTGGTTGAGTACCTTTCATATTATGTGTACTCTTATTCTTGTATATGTGTGTTGAGTGTTGAGTAGAGAAGGAGAAGATTTTCAGCCTCTCACCTTGTGTGTTCTCTATTAGGGTTTTGTGAGTGTGTGTGTGTGCTTGCAAGAGCTCAAGCTCTCTTCCCCCCTGCATCTTTTCATGGTATCAAAGCCTGGTTCGTGCTAAGGGCTGAGCTGCAAGCAAGAGAACCACAGGAAGCAGTACGAGGGTAAGAGCTTCAACTACTCTTCCCTATTGTGTTGGTGACTCTACACCCTTGTCGGGAGCTCTACGAGAGGCACCGGCAAACGGTCTCTGATTGAGGAGCTTTCTTCGCGGGAGTAAAGCTATAGGGCAACTATATAGTCCTTCGGATTGTAATTTTCGGGCAGAAAACGCGTTTCGGGCGCGTCTGGACCTCCATTTTTCAGAAAGGAGACGATTTCGAGCACTGCGGGTAAGTCATTGATTCTCTGCAGAACTCTGTTTTAAGTACTGCAGGAAGACAGATTGACTGTGCAGACACTGTGGGTGCTGCAAAGAGGTCTACAGTTGCCATTGGGTGTATGTATGCACATTGAGGTCACTGGTTGTGACATTTGAGTGGACTGCGGTACCGCTGTGCAGAAAATACAGCATTTGTGCAGGAAAACTAGAGTGCAGTTTTTGGTAAAATTGTGTGTTTGGCAAGATGTCTAATGATGGCATAACACAGATTGTGGCTGAGAAGCTGGATAAGAATAACTTCCATGCTTGGAGGTTCAGGTTGACAAATTTCCTGATGGAAAAAGGCTATTGGGACTACATAGAAGGTGAGCATGAAGAGGCACCGGAGATACCGGATATAAATCCGACTGTTGCAGATGTGAAAGAGTTTAAAGACTGGAACCAAGGAGCCAGGAAGGTTATGTATTGGCTTTCCATTAGTATACAGGACACCATGATTGGGCACATTCAGGATGCCAAGTCCCCCAAGGAGGCGTGGGACACCTTGGTAAAGCTTTATGAAACAAACACCAAGGCACGTAAGATACAGTTGAAGAATGAACTTCATACTGTGGAGAAAAAGAGCATGTCTGTGAATGACTATGCGCTGAAGATAAAGGGTATTGTGGAATCCCTTGCATCTATTGGTGTGTCAGTAGATGATGATGACAAGGTGGAAGTCTGTCTACGTGGTCTCGGGCCACAATACAAGGCATTTAAGACGTCTATTCAGACTCGGGAAAACATTCCCAACTTTACAGATTTGGTGTCTATGCTGATTATCGAAGAGAAGAACTTGGGAGAAGACCAACAGTCTTCACAAAGCAAAAACAGTTCAGAGCAACAGGCCTTCTACACGAGTTCAGGAAGAGGACGAGGTAGAGGAGGCCGTGGACGCGGTAGAGGAGGCCGTGGGGATGCGGTCAAGGAGGTGGCCGAACAGGTAATCAGAATTATGGCCAGCAGCAGCAGCAGCAACAACAGTCCCAGAACCAACAACAACAACAACACGCAGGTGGAAGAGGCAAATTCAGAGGCAGGGGGAGTCAAAGAGGCCGTGGAAATTGGCAAAGGCAATATAATGATGCACGTGAATGCTATTATTGTGGTAAGCCTGGACATGTGCAGTCAGAATGTTATAAGAAGCAGGCTGACATGCAAAATGGGAAAGTGCAGCAAAACAACTATGCATCCTCAAGCAGAAATAATGAGGATAATGAAAGGTTGTTTGTTATGCAGCATGTTGTGAATGCCATGTCTGAAAATGTTGATGCAGCACAAAAAGATAATGTATGGTATGTGGATTCAGGCGCTTCGAACCACATGATGAGTCATGGGGAGTGGTTCAAGGAGATGAAAAACCCAGAAAGACCAGGTTTTGTGGAAACAGGGGATGACACTGCTCATCCAATTGCCCACATTGGAGATGTGTCATTGTCTATGCAGGATGGCAAAGTGAAGTACCTTGCAGATGTACTTCATGTACCGAACATAACAAAGAATCTGGTTTCAGTTGGCCAGATGATTGAGCAGGGTTTGCAGGTTCGGTTTAACCCTGATGGATGTTATGTTGAAGATTTTAAAGACAAGTGCAGGTTGGTTGCAAAAGGCAACAGAGTGGGCAGAATGTTTACGTTGGATGTAGACATGCCTGAGATGAGTGCTGCGATGTTTGCAAATGGTTCAGGAATTGTTGCAGACACAGACATATGGCATAAAAGAATTGGACATGTGAATGTGCAGAGATTGAAGTCTATGCAGACAAAAGGAATTGTGACAGGGCTGCCAAAATTTAAGGTGGAAGGTATGCATAAAATCTGTGAAGCATGCCAATTTGGGAAGCAAACAAAGCATGTGTTTCCACGTAACAGATATGTGAGCAGAAATGCACTAGATGTTGTGCATTCATATGTATGGGTCCTACGAAGACCATATCTATGGGAGACTGCAGGTATTATGTGACTTTCATTGATGACCACACAAGGAAAGTGTGGGTATATTTCATGAAGGAGAAGAGTGAGGTGTTCACTCACTTTCAGAATTTCAGAGTTTTGGTTGAAAAGCAAACAGGGAAATATGTAAAGTGCCTAAGGTCAGATGGAGGGGGAGAGTACTTCTCCAATGACTTCTCTGAATATTTGAAGAAGAATGGTATTCGGAGACAGTATACATGCAGATACACTCCGCAGCAAAATGGAGTTGCTGAGCGGAAAAACAGGCACATTGCTGAGATTGCGCGAGCATTGATGGAAGAGAAGAATATGCCGCATTGCTATTGGGCTGAGGCTGTTTCTACAGCAGTATACATCATGAACAGGACTCCAACTGCAGCCATACATGATGTAACTCCAGAGGAGAGGTTTACTGGCAGAAAACCAGATTTGTCTCATCTGAAAGTCTTTGGATGCATTGCATATGTGCATGTGCCAGATGAGCTGAGAACTAAGCTGGACCCGAAAGCTGAAAAATGTGTGTTTATTGGATATTCCCTTGAGCAAAAGGGATACAGGTGTTATAACCCTGCTACGCGTGAGCTGAGGGTAAGCAGGGATGTTGTGTTTGATGAGATGAGCAGCTGGTATGTTGCTGAAAAAGAAGCTGTTGGGGCTGATGTGAGTGGAAGTGTGGTTGCACAGAATGCAGGTCAGCAATCACAGTCTTTGAGTGGACCAGGAGAGTCCTCATCTAGTGGGTCTGTTGATAGACCATGGAGTGGCAGGCTGCGTCATAATACCAGTCCTGCAAATGTGATTACTACATCACGTAAAGGAAAAGAGAAAGTGGTTGAGCCCCTTGGTATGCCTGACATTTCTGCAGAGCATTCTCATGTTGATGGAGAGTCTAGTGGCTCAGATATGAGCCTTGATGAGGAGCTTGGGATCCCAGCTATGAGAACACCTGGTGTAAAGAAGGCTATGGAAGCCATGAATGAAAAGCTGCGAAGATCAGGGAGAGTGAAGAACCCTGTGCAGAGATTTACATATGATGGTTATGTGGCACATCACTATGCATATATGGCAAAGGTTATGCAGGTTGTTGAGCCCACATGCATTGATGAGGCTATTGGAAATATGTGTTGGGAGAAAGCTATGGATGAGGAGATGGATGCGCTATATGGAAATGAAACTTGGGATTTAGTGCAATTGCCTGAAGGCAAGAAAGCCATTGGATGCAAGTGGGTGTACAAAGTTAAACATAACAGTGATGGAAGCATAAACAGGTACAAGGCTAGATTGGTAGCCAAAGGATATGCGCAGACATATGGGATTGATTATGAGGAAACTTTCAGCCCAGTTGCCAAGATGGCAACGGTGAGAGTTGTGATAGCAGTGGCTGCGTCAAAGCAATGGTCTTTACATCAGATGGATGTAAAGAATGCATTCTTGCATGGGGATTTGCAAGAAGAGGTGTATATGTTGCAGCCACCTGGTTATGAGGATGTGGGTCACCCCGAGCATGTTTGCAGGTTGAAGAAAGCCTTGTATGGCTTAAAGCAAGCACCAAGAGCATGGTCTGACAAGATTTCTAAATATCTTGTCACTATTGGCTTTCATGTAGCCAATGCAGATTTCTCATTGTATGTGAGACATGGTGATAGAGGAGTTGTGCTTGTTGTCATCTATGTAGATGACTTGATCATTACGTGGGACCATGATGCAGAGATCTTTGATGTAAAGATCTTGCTTAGACAGAAGTTCGAGATGAAGGATCTGGGGGAGCTCAGATATTTCTTGGGCATTGAGGTGATTAGGTCACCACATGGTATTGGATTACTGCAGAGACAGTATGGCTTGGACATGTTGTCCAAGTATGGTATGACAGGCTGTAAGCCTATTTCTGTGCCATTGGATCAGAATGGCAAGTTGAGTGCAGATTCAGGAGAGATCTTGGAGGATCCTACTATGTACAGACGCATAGTAGGAAGTTTGATCTACATGACGATCACCAGACCAGATTTGAGCTATGCTGTTGGGTTGGTGAGTCAGTTTATGCAGGTTCCACGGAAACCGCATTTGGATGCAGTGAGACGCATACTGAGGTATGTGAAGTCTACTTTGCATTATGGACTATTCTATGAGACTGGGACAGAGATCTGTGTACATGGGTACACAGATGCTGATTGGGCTGGTAGCATCTCAGATAGAAGATCTACTAGTGGATTCATGTTTTCTTTGGGGAGTGCTGCTGTGACTTGGAGCAGCAAGAAGCAGCCTACGGTTGCTCTATCGAGTACAGAGGCCGAGTACAGGGGAGCTGCTATGGCAGCATGTGAGGTAGCTTGGTTGAGAAAGCTACTTGCAGATTTGGGTCTATCAGTGGATAGACAAGTTGTCATTTTCTGTGACAACATTAGCAGTATACAGTTGGCCAGGAACCCAGTCTTTCATGCTCGTACGAAGCACATAGAGGTCCACTACCACTTCGTCAGAGATGGCAGGAGATCTTGACCTTGTTTATGTCAGCACAGAGGATCAGGTAGCTGACATCTTCACCAAAGCATTGGGTACAGAGAAGCTCCGCAGATTTAGGGCTTCGCTTGGTGTACATGAGATGGAGTTGAGCTCGAGGGGGAGTGTTGAGATATCGAGCTCGTCTAGTGAGGCGGTGGCCACTGATGACCCGCCTGGGGGATAGGCCCCACACTTACACCACTGACATGGTTGGTGAGATCATAAGAGATATGCGGCCAGTGGGATGATAGGCTGTGTGACAGCCATTCTAGAGACTGGCATAGTTATAGCGCCAGCTCATTTAGTCGGGTTCACACTATAGAGAACCCGTGTATGTATTGGTTGAGTACCTTTCATATTATGTGTACTCTTATTCTTGTATATGTGTGTTGAGTGTTGAGTAGAGAAGGAGAAGATTTTCAGCCTCTCACCTTGTGTGTTCTCTATTAGGGTTTTGTGAGTGTGCTTGCAAGAGCTCAAGCCTTGTGTGTTGAGTGTTGAGTAGAGAAGGAGAAGATTTTCAGCCTCTCACCTTGTGTGTTCTCTATTAGGGTTTTGTGAGTGTGCTTGTGTGTTCTCTATTAGGGTTTTGTGAGTGTGTGTGTGTGTGCTTGCAAGAGCTCAAGCTCTCTTCCCCCCTGCATCTTTTCAAAAATGAAGGAGGAGTATAATGTAGAGATAGTTAAATGGCAACAAAAAGCTCAAGCAAAAATTCAGACAGAAATGATTTTGACAGACTTGCTTACAGAGATAAAATTTCTTTTTCCAATGAATTGGAGGAGCTGAGCAAGAAAAATGCTAAATTGACTTCATTCAATGAAATTTTGTTGCAGCAACTTACAGCACTGAAGAAGGTTCAGGACTAGTTGAGAAATATGGTAGATAACGAGGAAATCGATGTAGGAGTATTCATGAGTAGCACAGATCTGGCTACAATGAAAGGATAGCTATTGCAGATAGCTGTCCTTTCATTGCAGATAGCTGTCCTTACAGCACTGAAGAAGGTTCAGGACTAGTTGAGAAATATGGTAGATAACGAGGAAATTGATGTAGGAGTATTCATGAGTAGCACAGATCTGGCTACAATGAAAGGACAGCTATTGCAGATAGGAAATATGATATGGTCAAGAATTAAAGATAGAATTAACAATGTTCTAACAAGGCCTTTAGAAACATTTGCTGATAAATTTTATAAGGATGAAATTAATTCTATCAAAGCACAGATTAAAGCTCTTGAAGAGGAGAATGTTAAATTGCAGATGAAGCAAATAGCAGATAGCCCAGAACCCTTACGGATCACACCACCTGAGAAGTCCATATGGGAAGATCCTCTTTTCGCACTTAAAAGTTATGAGGGAATAGATGACACTTTGTCTGGTGAGAGTCAAAGATCTTTTAAGTTTACTGGTTTTGTAGGGAAAGGAGACAATGAGGGACTGCAGAAATCTAAAATGGAAGCAGAAAGTGTGAAATTTGTCAGATTGGAACCTGGTAGTCCAAAAAAGTATGCTGATAATTCAGTTTCTATTTCTAACAAAGTTCCTGATGTAGTCGACAAAATTTCAAAATTTCAAGTGGATTCAATTAAAGTAGTAAAGGAAGATAATCAGACAGGCCAAGTAGATGCAGTACTAGTGGTGGCATATGATATGCAGATGGAACCTACAAAGCAAAGTTTGTGACTAAAAAGTAGTTTCCTGACTGTTCAACATTACAGTAGTTCAAAGTGGGTTTAGGTCACAAATTTTTTTGAAGAAAAATTTTTAGCCATCGGGTGTGCCAGGTGTAAAATCTAAAGTTTTACACGGTCTAGTTAAGTACTTTTAAACTTTAGCCAATTACTTGAGATTTTAGGGGATATCATTTTGAAGTCTATATATAGATGTAATCGTATTTTAGGGAACATGAAGAAACATTCATAACGGTTTGCGTGAGGTCTGTGTAGTTGGATCACTGTTTTGGGAGTTTTGTGTGATGTTTCAGGGATGTGTTATCTGTTGTTTGATATTTGTAATTTCATATGAATATTGTTTGTAGTGATGTTAAATAGTTTGTGATGAGTGTATGGATAATCTGAGATCATGATGGTGCTGTCCATAAAGTATGTTAATGTTGTTTGCTGAAAAGTCAAGTGTGTGGTGATTGTGATTGTTTGGTGCTGGGTTTAACCTCAACAATTATGAATGTAGGACATCTTACTTGAAGCAAAAATGTAGACTATCACACCAACCTGTTTGTAATAACCATTTGGACGTGGGACATCCAATTTGTCATAACCCTAACCTCTTGTTCTTTGATGTCACTTATAGTGGTTGCCAACTTTTATAAGGACTTTGGTTATTCTTTTTCTAAGGGTAGCCTTGAACTTCATTCTAGTTGTTGTATTGTTGCATGTTTGGACATTTTACGAGATTAGTCTTTCACCTCCTTCGTAGGTTCCCTAACTCCATACATATAGTTTTGTGTACTGTGGTTGGCCACAATATAATTTTCAATTTGGTAAAAGAACATACTTTTTGTGATACCGTGGATGCTCACTAGTAGTTTGGTCCTCTGTCATTATTTTCTTGGTTTCTCATTGGCACTGTAGTTGCCCTATATCAAGAGAAACCTCACTTATATCACTCTAGGTTGAGTTTTGTGGCAATTTGGATGTTGAACATCTAAATTTCTACAAAAGGTCACCTCTCTCCAAATTTAGCATTAAAAAGTTACAATTCAAGAAGGAACCTTCTTACAACTGCTAGAACACATACTCCAAATGGTTGATAAAGTAAGTACCTAACTCATGTCATGGAGGGTTACGTTGACATTGTCTCACTCTAGGTTAAGTTTTGTGGCAATTTGGATGTTGAATTGCTACAAAAGTTGACAAGTTTTGTGGCAATTTGGATGTTGAATTGTTACAAAAGTTCCAAATTTCTACAAAAGTTCACCTCTCTCCAAAAAAGACAAACACATCTTTCCATCTTCCAAAAATACCAAGTGTTTTGTTAAAAAATACAGGTCAGTCGTCATCTCCATTGTTGTGCTATCGTTTTCTTTTTTTGTTGTTGTTGACGCTCGAGTCTAAGCCATCGTGGTGCTGTCATTACCTTTTGTTGCTGTTGTTGATTCTCGGGTCTATGCCATCACCGTGCTACCATTGTTGTTGCTACCAATGGCAACTACACCATTGTAGTTTCCATGAATTGTCATTTCTTAGGCCTACGCCTTTTGTTTTCATTGCTTGGGCCTACGTCACGTGCTGCCTTTGTCTATGGCACATGCTGCCATTGTGTATGCCATCTGTTGCCTACACAAAGACAAGTGCCTATGACGCTTCATGTTGTTTTGCTGTCGTTGCTTATGGTGCCTATGTCATTACGTACGTCATCTCTGTTATTCTACATCCTGCCTACACCAAGACAAGTGCTACGTTAAGAGCTGCCAAGAGCTATGCCGCCTACACAAAGAGAGCTATGCTGTCTACACCAAGATAAGAGCTGCTACATCCCACTCCGATATCATGTCAAAAATCCATTGGGCATCCGCAAGGTGATGTCATGCATCTTCTTTCCTTCGTCGAGTTCTAATAGATGTTGCATGTCACCACATTCCTGCTTGACATCATATCAAAAGTCCTCAGTGCATCTTTGAGACTCCCACACTTTCCATACATGGTGATGACAAGGGCTGTTCCATTTAGTGCACCTTATTAGAGCATGCATGCACCCGCTTTGTGCTAAAGCAGAGAGTTTTGCACATGCTGAGAGAAGGCTAACTAGGGTTATCTTGTTAGAGCGGATGCTTTGAAACTTCATCTGCTTGAAGTCAAGTGCCTCTTTCCCTTATCCATGTTGCCCATTTGCTAGACCCATGTAGCTCTGAGCATGTCCAAATTTCACACAACAATTATGAATGTTTTTCTTTAAAATGTTCCCTATATTTGTGTACCTAAGATTTGTGTTTTTGATATGTTTTTTGTGGCTTATTTATGCCTTTTGTAACCATGGTGGTTCCTTGGAATTCAATTATTCTTTTTATCTAGGGGAAATGAAAGCAAAAACTCAACAAAAAGAGTGAACAAAGAGGTGAAAGGGTTTGATTCTCCACCAGAAGAAGAGACATTTAAGAAGGCCAAAAAAGAAGGCTCTGAACCAACAGGAAATATTGCTTTGGCTTAACCTTACCAAAGAACAGTTCTTGTTTTCTTCATCAACAAAAACATCTCTATGTCGATATAAGAAATACTCAAGTGTTCAAGATTATCATGAGAAATAGAAGGTTCTAGGTTCAACTTCCACCTTTGGGAACTATATACAACTTTCCAAAGGGTTCTTCCCATGATAAGGAAAGTAAAGAGCTAGTTCTAGCTTCTCCTATGTTTCCTAGTGGTGGAGAAGAAACATTTCCTTCTCAAGAGAATTCTAATTCTGATGGTAGAGAGATGATTGCTGCTAAGATAGATCCAAGACCATCCCAAAGGAGTAATATCAAAACAACAAGCTACTATGTGGCTTCCTCTCACAGGGGTACCAGTGTTTTATTAATGCTCCACCTCAAATATCCTCTCCAGTGTTGTTGTTGAATTTGATGTGTCAAGGCATTCATATCCAAATCATGAGTGGTCTCTTACTTTTCAAGATAACTCATTGTTTTTTGTTATTTCAAAACTTAGTGGTGCATAGAAGCTTAAAGAAGGTCAAAAGATTTGTGGAAAAGTCTTGAATGCTAACTGTATAGGAGAAAATGAAGGAGAATAGGTTCTTCTTGCAGTTGCTACAGAGGATCGTGTAATTGTTTTTCTTATGCAGCAGCAAGGAAACCTTCAGATCAATCAATGTGGGCCTTCAACTCTCTTTACTACTTTGCAAAACTCAGGTTATCTACTTGTTGCTTTGGCACCTTCTCTACAAGCATTACCAACACAAGGTCTAGAAAAAGCTTAAGATTCCACCCCCAAACAACGAGAAATTGTTGCCACACCAGCTTATCAAAGTAAGCAAGATATTGGAGCTTCATATAGGGGTAGAAAGTTTTCTAAAAAATATTTCAAAGCTTCATCACTGACTCCAAAATCTTCCAGCTTGGAGGATGAATATGAACACAATGTTCCTATCACACCTAGAGCAAAGTTAACCTTGGGTATTATAGCATCACAGCAAAATGTTATGAGGGAAAAAAATATGTGAGAAAAATTGTTGGAAACGGTAGGATTATTAATCTTCACATTCAAAAGATTGAGTGGCCACCTATTGATAATCTTAGAGGAAGCAAGTTAATGGAGATTAGAGAGCTACACACAGTCCATGTGGAAAATTTAAAGAAAAAGATAAAGAATCCACATGCTACTACTGTTCCTTTTATTGAACTTGTGAATCTAGCATAGTGTCCTGATAGATAGTCTTTTGATATTTTAGAGATTGATGAGTACACTTACTATGTCATTGGGGGCTCCCACTCTGCTAAAGCGAGAAAAGAGCTGCATATGGAAAACAAAGATAGCCCCTCCTTTGATCGAGGAGATTGTAAAGTGTATGTGGGACATAATGTTGATGTGGGACATAATGTTGTAAAGTGTATGTGAGACATAATGTTGATGAAGCAAAGCTATTGGCATGAGATCACAACAATGACAATGACTATTGAGCCAAGATGTCTTTCATTGAGAAAATAGAGTTCTTTGACCATGAATATATGGACTACATTGAGAAGCATGGCAAATCAGACTCTATCCTTCGAAGAAAATGCCTTCAAGAAGTTGGAATTATTGTGGAAAAGGAGAAGCAATCATATGGGCTATGAAAGTATGATCCACTTTTCTAACTAGCATTCTGTATTGGTGAGATTTAGGATGCTCAATAAAGAATGTTGACCATGACATGGGAAAGAAAACAATTAAAAGGCTAAAAATCATCAAAGAAAATTGATGATTCAAGTGTTGTTTTAAAAGCACGCAACAAAAAGGTAAGCTTCACTATAGAAGAGCTTCTAGAAGATATGAAGTTGATGCCTTGGTGATCAAGGTATCAAGGATGATAAAGTAATTCTTTTTGTCTTGATGCGGGTAATTAGGAAGGAGCTTACACTTGATGAGATGGATGTCGAGCTCACTAAGTAAGCTATGTAGTTTTATTTGTGCATTCTTTCAACATAAGATTTTTTTGTTTATGTATTTATTTGATTTGTGTCTTCCAGTCACAAAGTTTTTATGAAAACCCAAGTGGCGATGATAAAGAAGTTGAACTACAACTTATGGGAGGAAGTACGATCAATATCCACACTCAAGCTCAAAAGCTTCCCTTCAAGATTTCTACTTTTCTTTTAGAGATTAGGTATGTTTTATATTTTCTAGATAATAGTAATTTCATCCCATATTTCTAGAAATTTTATGTCTTTTTAAAATTACTTTTCTGGGTTGATGCAAGATCAGGGTGTCCAGTTTTGTCCAGTTTATGCTGGACTGGGACAATGCTTGGAGAGCAAATTTGGGGGGGGGAAGGTACTTCAAATGAGATCAAGCAACTAATAGAAAATACACATACACTCAAATTAACCCAATATAACTTAAATTAATATTAAATAGTCTAATTAATTAAAATTTATCAAAAATATAATGAAATGATTAAAAAATTAATATTAATTAGTCTAATTAATCAAAATTTATCAAAAATATAATGAAATGATTAAAAATGATCTTTCCATACTTAGAGTGATCCTTTTTTTTTCCATAGATACACCATTACAAGTACACTAGTCCCTATAGGTAATAGATGATTTACATCAAAAATGTAATTTTACTAATTTGATTATTAATATTTGCAGGCCTTCTATTAGCCTTGAAGAATTTTCGAAAAGAGTTCATTAAAAATCTAACCATTGGATTTGCAATTTTGACTAACCACCACATTCTACTAATGTCTCACTATCTACCACTCTTTTGATCTACAAGATTGAGCAATTTAAGTAGTATTGTGGGTACCAAAAGTGGCATATACTATAACACTTTAAAGACCTTGAAATATTTAAAGAAAATAGACAAATAACTTAATTTTTCTCAAAAAATCAAGTTAAGGTCTATGTTATGTGAAGATATAAGGTCCAATGTGAGAATCTGATATGAGTTTATATGTAAAAGATATTAGCATTTTATGGAATCGGTCCTAATTTAGGACAGGGTGTACACATTGACTTTGTACCTAAATAAATGAGGATTTTTTACTTAATCAGATTATGCAACTGTATCCCCAACTTTGTATGTGATGTTCCAACAAAAGAAGTTAAAAGGAAATTCCTTGGTTAGCTAGGAGAGATTAGCCACTAAAGGTAAATAAATGCCTGTTTTTTTATTGTTTGCAGGGTGCCTGAGTGGACAAAACTGGGCACCCTGATCCTGCAACCACCCTTCTATGGCTAGCTATTTTTAAATTTTCACCATGAATATTTGATTACATTATGTAGAAATGAAAATTGTTATGTGTTGGGTGAGTGGAAAATCATTATTAATGTTTACATATGCATGAAGGTGGATATTGAACATCCATTTTGGTACTATCTAGATGTTTAACATCCATTTTGTGTTAAAATGCACGTTCAACATCCAAATTGGCACAACATGGATATTTGACATCCATTTTATTTCAAAATATATGTTGAACATCAAGTTTGTTTCAAAATGGATGTATAACATTCTTTCTATTTCAAAATAGATGTTTTAAATCCATCCACTGCAAAGGAATTAGTATGAGTAAAGTTTTTCTTTGTTGGTTTTCTTAATGAATGTTTTGGTTTGAGATAGGTTCTTGTGTCTAATAATTTCTAAATGTTATTTTGCATTAAAGTTTTCTATTATAGTTTTAAAAATTTGTTTATTACTTTGTAATTGAACAAGGTGCATATACACCAATAATAGGATGTTATATTATGATTTTGATAGCTTTTAGTCATGCTAGGTTTTGCCTTTCCAGACTAGACACTTTGTATGTCAATTAGACTTTGCTTAGTATCTTTTTTAGTAATCTTTTTAGCATTACATTATTTTTTTTTGAAATTTAATCGGTTTTAGTTTACTTGTGATTTAAAATTCTTGTTGAAAAGTGTCAGAGAACTATTTATTATCTTCAAATGATGGTGTTGTAATTTGTTTATTCAATTATAGAATTTGATATATCATTAATGAGAAGTCCTAATGATTACAACATTTCACAAACGTTACAATTTTTTTGACATTATTTCTCAAAAGATTAAGCTTTACCGTATAAAAGAAACATTACACAAGATTTACAATTTCATTAAATTAAAATTTGTTAACTATATCGCTTGAATATTTTTTCAAATAAACTAATAAATTCTTTTTCTAGCTTGCCTTGTGTGTTCAAGTATTTTAAATCTTATAAACTTTTGTTTCTTTAGTAGCTACTATTTGTGTAATAGTAAAAAAATAAAGCATTGTATAAACATGGTTATTTTAAAGATGATTCAAGCACAAAAATTTTGATATATTTTGAAGTAGTGATTTGATTTACTTTAATTTATTTAAAATTTAAGAAAATTTTAGTCTTTTGTGAGAATCAAATTGTAAATTTATGTCCAATACTCAAAAGGATATATATTTTCAATATTTGGAAAGAAAATCTTTCCAGATAGTCTAGGTCAACTACCTATTTAACTTGCAAACATGTTAAGGTTGATGACATGAATGAAGACTAGCATGAGATTTCCACATGCTAATAAGCGATATCTTGGACCGCAACCAACACCTCCATTGTAAAAAGTTGAATGTATGCAAAGTTTCACTGAATTTTCTCATTGTCATCTTAGAGAATATGAAACGATAGGATTTTCTTTCACAGAGTATTTACTTAATCATTTACCAATTTTCAGCGGAATTAGGCATAGGATTAAAGGGAACTCTTATTTTGATATAAAAATAAAATTCTTTTATGCATAAAAATCGATATTAGTGAAAGTAACACTTTTACAATAAAATTTTTTTCCTTTATGCATTATTTTATGCATAAAAATCAATAATGATGAAAGTAACGCTTTTATAATAAAAAATATTCTTTCATGCATACTTTTATGCATCAAAGTCAATAATGATAAAAGTAACACTTTTATAATTTTTAAAAAAATCTTTTATGCATCCCTTTATGCATAAAAATCAAAAATGATGAGAGTAACGCTTTTATAATAAAAAATATATTCTTTCATGCATACTTTTATGCATAAAAATCAATAATGATAAAAGTAACACTTTTATAATAAAAAAATTCTTTATGCATCCCTTTATGCATAAAAATCAATAATGATCAAAGTAACACTTTTATAATAAAAAAAATATTCTTTCATGCTTTTATGCATAAAAATCAATAATGATAAAAGTAACACTTTTATAATAATAATAAAATCTTTTATGCATCCCTTTATGCATAAAAATCAACAGTGATGAAAGTAACACTTTTATAATAAAAAACTTATTCTTTCATGCATACTTTTATACATAAAAATCAATAATGATAAAAGAAACACTTTTATAATTAAAAAAAATCTTTTATGCATCCCTTTATGCATAAAATCAATGATGAAAGTCATGCTTTTATAATAAAAAAATATTCTTTCATGCATACTTTTATAAAAGTAACACTTTTATATTTAAAAAATTCTTTTATGCATCCCTTTATGCATAAAAATCAATAATGATGAAAGTAACACTTTTATAATAAAAACAATATTCTTTCATGCATACTTTTATGCATAAAAATCAATAATGATAAAAGAAACATTTTTATAATAAAAAAATCTTTTATGCATCCCTTTATGCATAAAAATCAAAAATGACGAAAGTAACACTTTTATAATAATAAAATTATTCTTTCATGCATACTTTTATGCATAAAAATCAATAATGATAAAAGTAACACTTTTATAATAATAAAAATTGTTTTATGCATCTCTTTATGTATAAAAATCAATAATGATGAAAGAACACTTTTATAATAAAAAAAATATTCTTTTATGCATAAAAATCCTTTTTGATGAAAGTAACACTTTCATAATATAAAAAAAATCTTTTATACATAAAATCCATTTTGATGAAAGTAACACTTTCATAATAATAAAAAAATTATTCTTTTATGCATAAAAATCCATTTTGATGAAAGTAACACTTTCATAATAATAAAAATTATTCTTTTATGCATAAAAATCCATTTTGATGAAAGTAACACTTTCATAATAAAAAAGAATTATTCTTTTATGCATAAAAATCCATTTTGATGAAAGTAACACTTTCATAATTAATTATTTTTTTAATGTATAAAAATCCATTTTGATGAAAGTAACATTTTCATAATAAAGAAATTATTCTTTTATGCATAAAAACAATAATCAATATGTATCTTCTATGCATGAAAATGACACTTTTAGAATATAGAAACGATAGGGATTACTCTTTTAGAATAATAAAATATAATACTTATTTCTAATTTTTTTAAAAATTTTGCCATAACCTCCTTTGTATGGCTTACCATTTTTCAAGTTTTCTTACTTATTTTTACTTAATAATTAACCTCAATTGGTTTTAAGCATTCTAAACTAAACAATTTTCACTTTTAAATGAGAAATAATATGAAAGTTTAATTCCAACTATTAGTTCACTTAACTAGGATAAAGAAGGACTGATTTTAAGAATGAGAGAGGGGGAAAGTCTTTCCACAAGGCATAGCATCCATTTATCACAACACAAAAATTAGAAAGCATAAAAAGAATAAAGAAAAATATAAGATTTCTAACTTACATAAATTCTTGGGAGCTTTCCTTTGGCTTGATGGTTTGAGGGTTCTAATCTTGTTTGTAACAAGAGTGGCCACCAATCTTTATAAGAGGGAAAGGTCAAAAACTAGTGAATTATTAAGAAATTCACAGTTCTTGGCTCTTGGGAGGAGTAGAGTAACAGTGCATAAACACTATTATTTTTCAACAAAGTGGGAGGCTTCTATTTATAGGATAAAGTGAGCTCCTAACCAAGCAAGCTGATTCTATAATCTTCCAATTCAGTTTGGTCAATTTTTGACCATTTTAGGTCAGTTTAGCTTACTTTTTAGAACTAGACTTGAATTAGGAGAGAGGAGAGATGAAATATCTCAATTTTTGAAGATTTAAAACTC
Organism: Cibotium barometz; assembly: GCF_041138505.1. NCBI lineage: Eukaryota > Viridiplantae > Streptophyta > Polypodiopsida > Cyatheales > Cibotiaceae > Cibotium > Cibotium barometz. The sequence goes on along the minus strand of NC_141095.1, from coordinate 45,458,310 downwards.
CATTACACATGTGAAGTAGGCACCTCATTCATGAGGGGAGAATCCCCATTGTGAGGTGTCAAAAATCCATTTTTTAAGCTTTTCCTTTGGTCCTTAGTCCACTCTTCATCTTATTTGAGTATTTACTCATTTTTGGGGGGATTTTCTTTATTTCTTCTATTTATCTTCTCTACACATTTGGATAAATTTGATTGGCCCCTCAAAACCTTAATTTGAAATTTTTCAAAAATCTTGACCCCTAGGATAAGGCCTCTTGAATAGATTATACTTGATTTCTAATGCACCTTCTGAAAATCTTTTTGAACTTCTGTTTCGAGGGAACTTATTTTAATAAGAAGAGATATTTTTCCATCCAAAAATATTCAAAATCTGAATATTCTCTCTCTAGATCAAAATAGGTAGAAACAAGATCTTTTATATTTCTGAAGAGGGATTTGATCACAGGGAGAAGATGCTGGACATCTTGAGAGGGTGGGGAGGAATCTTACATTCTCTCCCACTTGAAAAATGCGAGATGTCCTCATCTTGCAAACTGGGGGTAATCTCGCAACAGATCGGCTTCTTTCTCCCAGGTGGCATCTTCAAAAGGATAGATTTTCCATTTGACCAATAATTCTCTCAGAATTCTATTCCTGAGAATCTTTTCTCGAACATCAAGGATTTCTTTAGGTTGGAGTTCCATCTGCCCTTGGATTGAAGAAGTTAAGATTTCATCTCATCAAGCACATGATTCGGGCTTGGTACATACTTTTTAAGAAGGCTGACATGAAATACATTATGTACTTTGAGATGAGGAGGCAGAAGAAGCTCGTAGGCTAATTCACCTACTTTCTTTGTAATCAGATATGGTCCACAATATCTGGGGGATAACTTCTTGTACTTCCCACAAGAGATAGAGAACTTCTTTTGGGGTGTACTCGAATGAAGACCATATCTGCTTCTTTGAATTCTCTGTCAGTACTCTTCTTATCTGCATATTGCTTCTGTCTATCCTGGGTAGCTTTTATATCTTTGCGAATTGCCTGCATCTATTGCTCCATGTCATCAAGCATGTGTCTGGACATCTCGACCCTAATCAATGGGTCAGACCAAGTTAACGGAGTTAAGCAATCTTGTTGATACAGAGCTTTGAAAGGGCTCATCCCAATACTTCGGTGATAAGAAGCATTGTTGGCGAACTCGACTAGGTGCAGATAGCTTAGCCACTTCTTGGGTTCCCTACCACCACAGCATGAATGAAGTATAACTTTGATTACTTGGTTCACCCTTTCAGTTTGACCATCGGTCTCAGGGTGGTAGGCTGTGCTGAGATCGAAGAAAGTTCCTATTACTTCAAAAATTGCAGTCCAGAATCTTGACGTGAATTTGGGGTCTCGATCACTTTACTATTCTTCTAGGTAGGCCATGCAATCTGAAGATTTCCTTGAGAAACACTTTGGCCACATCCACTGCGGTGTAGGTTTCTTTTACTGGAATCAGATGGGCAACTTTGGTGAATCTATCAACTACCATGAAGATAGAATTGTAACCTGATTGCACTGAGGGTAATCCAGTAAAAAAAAATCCATACTGATACATTCCTACTTCATCTGGGGGATGTCTAAAGGTTGTAACTTCCTAGGCATTTTTACTCTCTCGGCCTTGACTTTTTGACAGGTCAGACATTGACATACATGATTAAGCACATCCTTTTTTAGACCAGGCCAAAAGAAGCTTTTCTTCACAAACATGTAGGTTTTGATGAAACCTGGATGTCCTGCAATAAGGCTGTCATGTGCTTCATTCAGAATTTGTCCCTTGGTTCCCTCATCATTGGGAATGCATAGCCTGCGATTATAATACATAATTCCATCATCCAGGCTGTATCCTTGAACTCGGTTCAACTCCTGTGGAGTTTTGTTTTCCTGCATAAGTAGGGTAGCAATAGGGCCAAAGAATCTATCCTGCATGATCTTCTCTCTTGCTTCAATAATCAAAGGATTTGACACTATAGTAATTGCAAGCAAGGAGGCTTTTCTGCTGAGGGCATCTGCTACTACCACATTTTCTTTGCCTAGATGGTATTTGATTTCAAAATCAAATTCCTCCAGGGTTTGCATCCACCTTCTTTGGCGCATGTTGAGATCCTTCTGAGTGAAGATCCACTTTAAGCTCTAATGATCTGTCATCAAAATGAATCTTTGACCCAGTAGGTAATGTCTCCACAACTTCAGGGCATATACTACTGAAAGTAGTTCCAAGTCATGGACAGCATAATTCCTTTCATGCGTTCTGAGTTTTCGGGATTCATAGGCCACTGCATGACCTTCTTGCATGAGTGCACCTCCAAGGGCAAAACCACTAGCATCAGCTACTACCTCAAAGGGTAGAAAGAAATCTGGCAGCTTCAGAACAGGATTGGTTACCAAGGTGGTCTTAAGCTTATCAAAAGCACTCTGGCACCTGGCAGACCATTGAAACGGAATATTCTTCTTGAGAAGATTAGTCAGGAGGGAAGCTATGAGAGCATACTTTGCTATAAAAATTCTATACCAACCACTCAATCCCAAGAATCCTCTGACTTCTTTCACTGTCTTTCGTTGAGGCCAATCTATGACTGCTTGGACTTTTGCGAAATCTGGAGAAATTCCATCTTTTGATACTAGAAAGCCCAAGTATTTGACATGGTCGGTAGAGAAAGTACATTTGCTCTTTTTGGCAAAGAGTTGGTGCTTCCTTAGAATCTCAAGAACTTTTCTGACATGAGCTTCATGGTGAGCTGCATTCTTTGAGTAAATCAGAATATCATCAAAGAAAACAAGAACAAAATCATCCAAGTATTCTCTGAGAATGTCTTGCATTAAGCGATTGAATGTAGCTGGGGAATTTGTCAATCCAAACGGCATGACAATGAATTCATAATGCCCATACTGAGTATTGATGGTTGTCTTCGGGATATCTTGCTCATTAATCCTGATATGATAATACCCTGATTTGAGATCTATCTTTGTGAAGATCTGGGCTCCACTTAGCCTGTTTAAAAGCTCATCAATTCTGGGGATAAGATACTTATTCTTAACTGTAGCTGATTTAGACCTCTGTAGTCCACATAGAGTCTTAGCGTTCCATCTTTCTTTTTCTGAAAGAGAACTGGCGCACCCCAAGGTGAAACACTGGGTCTTACAAACCCTTGTTCCAACAGCTGTCTAAGTTGTTCCTTGAGTTTGATGGCTTCAAGAGCTGGCATTTTGTATGTGCGTAGGGCTATTGGCTGAGCTCCTGGGGTCAATTCTATCACATGATCTACTTCCCAAATTGGAGGCATCTTTGTTAATTCTGCTGGGAATAAATCATCATATTCACTTAACCATTCAGGTTCTTTAGCTTTTAACTTTGAGTCTACCGGATTCATTTTGACAAGATAAATGGGTTGCTTCTTTCTAAGTCCTTTTAGTAACTTAGAAGCTTTTACTAACTGCAGACTAGGGGATCCTGAAATTCCGGTTCCTTGAACTTTGTTTCGTGAAGGTCACGGAAGGAGATGGTTCCATTATGACAGTGAATGTCAGCTTGATTTTTGTGGAGCCAATCCATTCCAAGGATCCCGTCGAAAACTCCCAAAGGTATAACTCTAAACTGACAGTCAGTTAAATTCCCATCTAGATTGAACTGAATACGATCTGTCTCAAGGTGAGTGAAAAGAATCTTCCCACTTGTTAATTCAACTTGCATAGGTTTCCCTGATTTCTGATCTAAGACTAGCTTACGCAAGCATATAAGGGAAATGAAAGAATGAGTACTGCCTGAATCAATCAAAAGCTTAAAAGGCTTACCTTGATACTCTGCTGGAGTATTGATGATGGAGAATTGACGATTTGGCCCTTGGTTTTCAATTGCAGCATAAATCTGTCCTCTTTCCTCTTCCACTACTTCTGCAATTGTGACTGCTCTGGCTGTTGCAATCTGAGGCGAAACACTTTCTCTTTGGTTGCCCCAGTTTTGGGAAGGAGTTCTGAGGCTACTCTGGACAGAGGCAGACGGTTGAGCTTGAGTACTCTTGGGATTTCCTTGATTCTGGTGCAGGGGACCCTGATTGGACTGATAAGAAGGAGTTTGTCTCGGAACTCTAGGACCCTGGCTTCCTTGGCCCACAGAAGGAGAGGGGCAATCCTTGAGCTGGTACCCAAGTCCTTGACATCCAAAGCATCTGTTCTCGCTTCGAAGGTCTTCTCTTTGCATTCTGGAGAGAGCCGGAGTTCTAGAGAATGTACTTTGGGAGAAAGGTCTTCCTTCATTTCTAAAGCTTCCCATATCCACATTCTGGTTAGGACCTTGGTGTCTCTTTGGAGGCGAAAAGTTGGAAGAACTTCCCGGTGTCTGAAATCTCTTGAAGGATGAGGGAGCTGGCTTTGGCGGGACTTTTACAATGAAGGCTTTGGCAAAGTCCTTTGCCATTCTCTGAGAGCTTCAGCCATGGACACTGGCTTGGCATTTTTTACCAGTGTGTCCAAGGGTTCGTTCATCCCCCAAATGAACCTGGCCATGAGTTGATCTTTATCTAGAGGTGGTGAATATTTGAGTAGAAGAGCAAAGGCCTGGTGATATTCCTCGATGGTTTTGCTCCCCTGCTTTAGCTCTAAGAATTTGTTCATTTTGATTTCCAAAAATCCAGGGAGACAAAATCTCTTTCTCAAATAGGTTTTAAGGTCGGTCCAGGACTGAGTCCAAGACTGAGTAATTCTATCCAGACGGTTGGTGTCACAGTGGTTCCTCCATGCTACCCTGGCTGTTTCCACTATTTTCAGCTTGGCAAGAGCCATTTTGCTCCACTCATTGTAGCCTGTGACGTCAAAATATTCTTCCATGGCTTCCACCCATTTCTCCACAGCTTCGCCCAAGTTCTCCCCTTCTCCTTTGAAGGGTCCTCGAGCTGAGTCCTATGAAGAGCCTTGCGAACATCAGGGTCAAACTTGTCATCTTTAGAGAGAGGGTCTGGCTAACGGCCATGGTTTCCTCGTCTCATGATTTTGCCAAAAATTTATATATTATTAAATTTTTGTTTTGATGTCATCCACCAGATCCTAAGACTTAAGAGGTTTAGAAAACAATTTCTTAAACAAGACAATGATCTTATTGGAGATCTATGACATATGTCCGATAATAGATTTTTCTTTCTTAGATCGTCCATAAACAATCACTTATAGAACGGGGAATTTTTCTCCAGAAAACATTTCTTTATTTATATAAAAGTTGCAATATGTACATAGAGTAGCTCGGCTCTAGAATTCAACATCATCTCGGGAGACGCATAAGACGACGGTACTGGGCCATAGCCATGCCCTGATACAAACGTTCACTTACTGACAAGGGAGCTATTATCTTCTACTTAGGAATAAAACAACTAAGGAGTCTGTAGACTTGGCATGAAAGTTTGAAATTCTGAGGCGTCGAATGATATAGAATGACACCACGCACCATTTTCAGCTTTAATAGAATCATTGCCAATGAGAGGTTCTGCCACCACAGCATTGCACGTTGGTTGCAAGAGGCGTGGACATACTGCCCTGCAAACCACTTATGTTGTTGTCTCTCCGCTGGGTCAGGAAAATATAAATCCTTGAAATGGCATGCGAGTCTTGCTCGGCTTGTTCGAGTTGAAGTGAAAGTGATGAGATGCTCGAAGGCGAACGCAGTCATATCTTGAGACTAGATGAGGTCGGGAATACCGCGGATAAGTATGGAACTTCCATCTATAATTTCCAATTCAATTTATAAGTTTAAAAAAAAAAGAAGTTTATTCAACATAATATTAACAGGTGAAAACATTATTTCCCAGATTTACTTTAAAATTTTAAGCAATTTCCGCTGCTATTACGTAAATTTTACAACAGTGCTCTGATACCAACTGTGAGATCCCACTGCCCCCTCCCCCTCTCTGCGCACCAAATTCCTGGATGGTAACAGCGGAAGTAGCTTCGTCTTGTGCGGGGCAGGGTTTCTCACACGCGGGGCCTCGCCCTCGAATGTCTGGGCACGAGACTAGGCTGGTGGTCATTCCAAAGACCGAAACCGGGAAAATTTCCCATGCCCGGAAAGCGGAGACGATTCCACCATTTTTATTTTCTTAACAAATTTTTCTAACGAGGTCAAGATACTGAACTAATCTTTATCTGAATAAACCAGATAGAAGGGAAACTATTACACACTTACGAATGAATCAACACTTTTTTCCTGTTTGAATCAGGCACAGCCGTTGATTTATTCTATAGAGAAGTCTTCAGGATTCTAATTAACTACTCGAGTTCTAAGCGTATTCCTATCTATCAATTTTATTATTAAAACTCTACAGATTCCAGCCTACCCCATCCGGCCCATGGGTTAGCCACTGCCCAACCACTGGAATAGTAGAACCAGACAAGTACTCACCCACCCATAATTGAATGCCTTTCTTAACTTTTGCTTTAGAATACAAATACGCACACACTCCTCTTTAAACTTTAACTTATAAAACAATCCATTGACAAACTACACATGTCATAACTCAAAATTCCCATTGAGTCTCACAAAACAGTATCACTCTGGACTCTCCGTTGAGACCAGCGGGTCAACAACGAGATCCAGTAATAGATTACAATAAACATTGGTCCATCATACAATATCTTCCTCGACATACGCATGGGTGTCCTCGACACCGCGAGCCCGTGCATCACCTGGTCAGAACCCTCCAGGATCCTCCTTAGGTGTCCTGGCACTTCACTTAGGGACCGCTTCATCGGCCCTCGTCCATCGTACCGAAAGCGCACCATTTTAACCATACCGAGGCTGGTCATAGGCTTTGCCGCATGAGCTGTCCTTTGAGCACTCCCCGCCAGCTGTTGCAACTGAACTTTCCTTAGAAAACACATATACCAAATGCTTCCTCCACCATTCTGGTGTAAGACAGTCCTTTAAGAAAATAGGGTTTCTATGCAAGTTTTCAGTTTTGATTTTCTTTTCAATACAATGAGTATATCTTAATTCTGTATCCCAAGACTTCTAGATCACAGTCTGGATTTCCAAGCACAATTCCTCGAATTTTGAATTCTTAATCCTCAGATCAAAATCAAAGGTCTCAACTTAGTTTGAGAATCGGTGGGTGATTTGAGTGTAGATTATGGGACTGGTCACATCGTCATTTCTTGAAACTCACGAAGGAGTTATGTCTTGGTCATAGTCTGATTCAGGTTTTGAGTCTAGAAAGGTTCTTCTTGAACTATATTTATCAAAGGAAAATATTTCAATTACTACTTTACTGAATTTAAAACTAATCACAAATTCCTATGAGGAATCATTTATCTAAAATTCTGATTTCGATAGTTTCACTAAATTTTCTCATTGTCATCTTAGAGAATATGAAACGGTAGGATTTTCTTTCACAGAGTATTTACTTAATCATTTACAAATTTTCAGGGAAATTAGGCATAGGATGAAAGAGAACTCTTATTTTGATATAAAAATAAAATCCTTTTATGCATCCTTTTATGCAAAAGAATCGATATTAGTGAAAGTAACTCTTTAAAAAAAAACTTTTATGCATAAAAATCAATAATGATGAAAGTAATGCTTTTATAATAAAAAAATATACTTTCATGCATACTTTTATGCATAAAAATCAATAATGATAAAAGTAACACTTTTATAATTAAAAACAAATTCTTTTATGCATCCCTTTATGCATAAAAATAAATAATGATGAGAGTAATGCTTTTATAATAAAACAAATATTCTTTCATAAATCCTTTTATCCATAAAAATCAATAATGATAAAAGTAACACTTTTATATATAATAAAAAAATTTCTTTTATGCATGAAAATCAATAATGATGAAAGTAACACTTTTATAATAAAAAAATTATTCTTTCATGCATACTTTTATGCATAAAAATCAATAATGATAAAAGTAACACTTTTAGAATTAAAACAAAATTCTTTTATGCATCCCTTTATGCATAAAAATCAATAATGATGAAAGTAACACTTTTATAATATAAAAATTATTCTTTCATGCATACTTTTATGCATAAAAATCAATAATGATAAAAGTAACACTTTTATAATAATAAAAAATTCTTTTATGCATCCCTTTATGCATAAAAATCAATAATGATGAAAATAACGCTTTTATATTAAAAAAATTATTCTTTCATGCATACTTTTATGCATAAAAATCAATAATGATAAAAGTAACACTTTTATAACTTAAAAAATTTCTTTTATGCATAAAAATCAATAATGATGAAAGTAACACTTTTATAATAAAAACATTATTCTTTCATGCATACTTTTATGCATAAAAATCAATAATGATAAAAGTAACACTTTTACAATTAAAAAAAAATCTTTTATGCATCCCTTTATACATAAAAATCAATATTGATGAAAGTAACACTTTTATAATAAAACAATTATTCTTTCATGCATACTTTTATGCATAAAAATCAATAATGATAAAAGTAACAGTTTTATAATTAAAAAAATCTTTTATGCATCCCTTTATGCATAAAAATCAATCTTGATGAAAGTAACGCTTTTATAATTAAAAAAATATTCTTTTCTGCATACTTGTATACATAAAAATCAATAATGATAAAAGTAACACTTTTATAATTAAAAAAATTTTTTTATGCTTTCCTTTATGCATAAAAATCAATAATGATGAAAGTAACACTTTTATAATAAAAACATTATTCTTTCATGCATAATTTTATGCATAAAAATCAATAATGATAAAAGTAACACTTTTAGAATAAAAAAAAATTCTTTTATGTATCCCTTTATGCATAAAAATCAATAATGATGAAAGTAACACTTTTATAATAAAAAATTTATTCTTTCATGCATACTTTTATGCAAAAAAATCAATAATGATAAAAGTAACACTTTTATAATTAAAACAAAATTCTTTTATGCATTCCTTTAAGCATAAAAATCAATAATGATGAAAGTAACACTTTTATAATTTAAAAAAATTCTTTTATGCATAAAAATCCATTTTGATGAAAGTAACACTTTCATAATTAAAAAAATATTCTTTTATACATAAAATCCATTTTTATGAAAGTCACAATTTCATAATAATAAAAAATTATTCTTTTATGCATAAAAATCCATTTTGATGAAAGTAACACTTTCATAATAAAGAAATTTATTCTTTTATGCATAAAAATCCATTTTGATGAAAGTAACTCTTTCATAATAATAAAAATTATTCTTTAATGCATAAAAATCCATTTTGATGAAAGTAACACTTTTATAATAAAAAAGAATTATTATTTTATGCATAAAAATCCATTTTGATGAAAGTAACACTTTCATAATAAAAAAGAATTTTCTTTTATGCATAAAAAATCCATTTTGATAAAAGTAACACTTTTATAATAAAAAAATATTCTTTTATGCATTAAAAAAATAATCAATATGCATCTTCTATGCATGAAAATGACACTTTTAGAATATAGAAACGATAGGGATTACTCTTTTAGAATAATAAAAGATAATACTTATTTCTATTTTTTTTAAAATTTTGCCATAACCTCCTTTGTTAGAAGAGGGAAAGGTTAAAAACTAGTGAATTATTAACAAATTCACAATTCTTGGCTCTTGGGAGGAGTAGAGTAACAGTGCATAAACACTATTATATTTCAACAAAGGGGGAGGCTTCTATTTTTATAGGAAAAAGTGAGCTCCTAACCAAGCAAATTGATTCTAGAATTTTCTAATTCAGTTTATTCAATTTTGACCATTTTTAGGTCAGTTTAGCTTACTTTTTGTAACTAGACTTGAATTAGGAGAGAGGAGAGATGAAATATCTCAATTTTTGAAGATTTAAAGCTCCATTACACATGTGAAGTAGGCGCCTCATTCATGACGGGGGAATCCCCATTGTGAGGTGTCAAAAATCCATTTTTTAAAGCTTTTCCTTTGGTCCTTAGTCCACTCTTCATCTTTAAAAACCCTTCTACAGATGTGAAAAAGGCGCCTACCTCAAGAGTCCCCCTCTCCTTACCAAAATGTCAAAAATGCATCATTATTCCAAAATATCTCATTTTTTTAGTAATATCTCATAATTTTTAACTAATAAACCTTGTACTCAGTCAACTCTTCATCTTATGTGAGCATTTACTTATTTTTGGGTATTTTCTTTTATTCTTTGGATTTATCTCATCCCAACACTTGGATTAATCCAATTGGCCCATTGGAACCTTAATTGGAACATAATCCAAATTTTTTTGAAAATGTAGACCCTTAGGCTAAGGTCCCTTATACCCTTTTCAATTAATTCCTAATGCACATTGGAAAGTTCATTTTGAACTTCTGTTTCAAGGAAATCCATTTTAGACACTAGAAGTTTATATCACAAAACTATGACTCTATTTTATTTTTTTTAAAGAGTTGGGGTAGATTAGGAGTCCTGTGGGGGGGGGGTTTTTGGCAAGCATTTTTGAGTGATCATTTTTTGGCAATCGGGCAAGAAGATTCCAAAAAGATTCCCCCTCCCCCAAGACAGAGAGGGCCAAAGTAGGAGAGAGCAAGATGATATAATTATTTGACACATCCTACAATTGAGGTTATTGGTTTGAATCGAGAATAAAACCAAGTTTTTTCACATACATCTTCCAATTATAGAAATTCCAAGCCCCCCTCCATGAAGAGAGAGGGGCAAAGCAAGTTAGACAGAGCAACATGATATAATTACTTTGGCGGGAGTGAACACATAAACACATGTCAACATCACATCCTCTACATTGGGGTTATTGGTTCAAACTAAAAATAAAAGCAAGTTTAGTCATATACACCTTCTAAATACAAAAATGCAAAAACCAACATCTTTACTACTATGGGCCTTGCTTGTTCTTCGGGATGTAGGCACAAAGTAAGCGAACGGTGTTCGTACCCTTCCGTACTTTCTCTATCAAGACATGCTCAGACGATTCATCAATAAAACTATGGACTCGCCAAATTGCAATTAAGTCCACCACTTTGTCCTTAACTTGAGAAAATTTTCATCATTTCCAGGAAGTGTAAAGGATGTGAGACCTTTCCATGCTTGTGCACCATCTATGGTCTTCTGCTTGATCTCCACATCGGTGGACTCCCTTCGGTGGATACACGCAACAACAACTTCAACGCTAACATTTGATGAGGCCATCACAAACAAAAAGAAGGAGGGTTTAGGTTGTTTTACTCTATTAACAAGGCTTGGTGGCAATGGTGCATAACAAATTTCTTTGGAGCTTGTGGGAGAGGTTCAACACTCAAAATAAAAAACTATATTTGTTTTTTTAAACAATGAATATACCTCCTCATTTGTGAGGTTCGTTCCTATAGCAACTAGCCATATCTTGGGTGGTGGACTGGGCTTTGGGTCTATGTTGTTGTCCCCATAATATAGCAATGAAGCACGTGGTCAAGGCAGAACCATATCCATTGTCTAATGAGACCATTAGGGTGCTTGCGATAGCCTTCAAAGGAAGGTGCATGCACACCCTTAGTAGATCTAACTATTGTTGCCCACACCTCTTACCCCCACGAGGCATTTTGCTGCATGTGACCTTGCTGCCAACACATGTCCTTCGGATTTCCCACATTACTTCATTCACCTTGTGCTCAATAACATTACTCTCTATGACTTCTGTAGTTCTTTCTAGAGTTCTACTTGTATCATGTTCTTTGCAATTGATCTTCCATGGCCTCCTAGAATACTTATAGTCTCTTATGTGTGTGTTGTACTACTCTGGTTGATGTGTGGCCTCATCATCAATATCAATTACCACCCTTGATGGTATCTTATGACGTGCACTTTCTTTGTAACCAGTGAGAGGGGTAGGAGCCCTATACATAGGTGTTCCTTTAGTTGCCTAATTAACTGTCCGAACCACTTTTAGTTTCTCCAAGCTTGGGCCTCTCCCTATGTGCTTGCCTTGAGTGTAAGAGACCGCCTTTGTGCTTTGCAAAATTGCATTCACCATATCGGTAGTACATGCATCATAAAGAGAAATCTTGCGTCTATATCCTTCCCTTGCCAACCAACTTCCATGCTTGTTTTCTGCTAGGTTTGTTCCTGGGGTATTTGGACCATCATTACTTCTCTCTATCGTTGTCATGACTGAACCGCAATGTGCTATACACACTTCCCACCAGCTCAACCAAAGAGTCTGTAGGGTCCCTATCCCCATCGTGCAACGAATTCAGGGGTGCTAGCAGCGAAAGTAGCACTTCTTGCGTGGGGTAGGGTCCCACACTCGGGGCCTCGCCCACCACGGATATCCGGACAAGAGACTGATCCATCTGTTCTTCCAAAACCAAACCCAGAAAAACTTTCCTTGCCCGGAAAGCACGGGCGATTCCTCCAGGATAACTTTTTCTAACGTAGTCAAAAGCCTTAACTAACTGAACTGATATGACCAAACCCGTAAGTCCCATAGTCAGATTAGGGAAAAGATTGTACTTGGATCATAGAGACCAACACTTTTTTCCTCATTGAGAGGCACAGCCGTTGATTCTTTTCCATAGAACAATTTTTGTCTAGGATTTACTTCATCTATCGAACTAGAATAGAATTGAGTCTCAATTTAGGGATCCATCAGTCCAGCCTAACCCCATCTAGGCCCATGGGTTAGCCAACCGCCCAACCACTGTAGTGATGGGATCCAATTAAGAATTTGGTTAGGTTGTCTAGGGAAAAGAGTTCCCAGGCCCCCTAGCCGGATATTCATGCAAACTTAAAACTAGTCACACCACTTACACACCCAATATGAAATTGCCTTTTTCACAGATTCAACAGTCTTTAAAACAATCATTTAATGAAACCATAGTGTCACTAATCATAATCCTCTAATTATCCAGTTGAATCCTCTAGTTATCCAGTTGAATCCTTATTTCTAAACATTCCTTCATCCGTGTGCCTATGGCATCATTGGCAACTAGAACGCTCACCCCTTGTCCACTCAGGGGCCTTTTCGATAGTTCCTAGCTCATAGTAACCGGCAAGTATTCACTTTAACAAAAATGGAGTCTTCATTGAAGATCAGTAAGATCAACCAACAGATCTATATAAAAGAGCCATGGTCTCATCCGTTGAGGACCAGCAAGGTCAATCAACCAGAACCATGCCCGAATTCAGAAAACAACTCTTACTCCTTGTTCCAATATCTTCCCCGACGTACGTGTGGATACAATCTTTGGTGACCCAGAGCCCGAGCACCGTATGGTCAGCACCCTCTAGGATCCTTCGGTCACCTAGTGCTTCACTCATAGGCTGCTTCCTTGGTCCCTCATCCAAAGTACTGGAAGCTCAACATTTAAATCAAACCGAGGCTGGTCAAGACCTCGACCGACCTTGCTATGCAAGATGTCCTCCGTTGACTCTCCGTCAGCAGTTGCAACTTTAACAGATAGGTCTCCAACGACCTCATCCACAAGATGGTCAAAATGCTTCCCCAGCATTACATCCTTTCACATTAGTCCCCATCTTTTCTCATCTTCCCACAATTTTTTTTTCTTCATCGATCTCTATCACATCACATCATTTCCACATCAAATCACATCCAATCGCATCATCCACACATCAATCCACATCATTCATACATCCATCTCCATATCATCTATTAAGAGACTAAGGTCTAGTAAAAGGGGAGGAGAAGGGTGTGTGTGTGAATGGACTTATGGTCCACTAGCTCACCTATTTAAAGGTGGAGCTAGAAGGCATTGTATTGAGCAAGAAGCCTAGTTGTATTTTGAGTAACTTACTAAGCAAGATATTTTCTTATATTTTGTGAGTCTCTCTCCTCCACATCATCTTTGACCTATTCTACACCACAAAATTCTAACATGGTATCTAGAGCTTAGAAAGATTAGGCCTCTTTTGTGGTGTAGAATAGGTCAATTTTCTTCTTTTTTTCTTTTGTGGAGCTGAACCTCCTGACAGTGGAGGAGCTCTAGCAACTCGTGGAGGCAAGATCTCAAAGTGCTATCAAGTAGGAAGATGAAGGAGACTCCTAGGCACTCAGCCTCGTACAATCAATTGTGAGCTTCACTCTCAGGACGCCGCATTGACCTCTGAGCAGGCCGGCATCGATTCTCTGCACAGTTGATGCCGTATGACCATTCGCCGTGTGTAGGCAATTGCAGGCCTAGAGAGGATAGGGCTTTTGAAGCCCATGGTCTCAAGATCCTATAGCTCAACTCTTAGCCCTAATGGCTGGCTGAATCAACTGTGGGAGTAAAAAAACTAGACGCCTACTGTTTCTCTTCTCCATGAAAGCTTGCTCAAGCTTGTTAATAGTGTTCTTTTTCACTAATCTCCTCTTCTTAAATTGTTTGTTATCTTAAAATGATAAACAGATGCTATGCCTTCTTGGAAAGGCTTTCCCCCTCTCTCATTCTTAAAATTAGCCCTTCTTTATCCTAGTTAAGTGATCTAATTATTGGAATTAAACTTTTCATATTGTTTCTCTCTTAAAAGTGAAAATTGATTAGTTTAGATGCTTTAAACCAATTGGGGATAATTCCTAAGTAGATTAAGGTTAGAAAAATTAAAAAATGGTCAGCCATACAAAGGAGGTTATGGTAAAATTTTCTAAAAAATTGTGAAATAAATTTCATCTTTTATTAATCAAAAAGAGTAATCCCCATCGTTTGTGTATTCTAAAAGTGTCATTTTCATTCATGCATAGAAAGATGCATATTGATTATTTTTTATTATTATAAAAGAGTGATTTTTAATAGAATTAAATTCTATGCATAGAAAGATGCATATTGATTATTTTTTTATTATAAAAGTGTTACTTTCATCAAAATGGGTTTTTATGCATAGATAGATGCATAAAAGAATATTTTTATTATAAAAGTGTTATTTTCATTAAAATGGATTTTTATGCATAAAATGATGCATAAAAGAAATTTTTATTGTAAAAGTGTTACTTTCACTAATATTGATTTTTATGCATAAAATGAGGCATAAAAGAATTTTTTTAATTACAAAAGTGTTGCTTTCATCAATTTTGATTTTATGCATAGAAAGATACATAAAGAAATTTATTTTTATTTCAAAAGAGTTATTCTCACATCAATTTTCATTTCATGCATAGAAAGATGCATAAAGAAATTTATTTTTATTTCAAAAGAGTTATTCTCATCAATTTTCATTTTATGCATAGAAAGATGCATAAAGGAATTTATTTCAAAAGTGTTATTCTCATTAAAATTGAATTTATGCATAGGAAGATGCATAACAGATTTATTTTTATTTCAAAAGTGTTATTCTCATTAAAATTGAATTTATGCATAGGAAGGATGCATAAAAGATTTATTTTTATTTCAAAAGTGTTATTCTCATTAAAATTGAATTTATGCATAGGAATAGGAAGGATGCATAAAAGATTTATTTTTATTTTAAAAGTGTTATTCTCATTAAAATTGAATTTATGCATAGGAAGGATGCATAAAAGATTTACTTTTATTTCAAAAGTGTTATTCTCATTAAAATTGAATTTATGCATAGAAAGATGCATAAAGGATTTAATTTTATTTCAAAAGTGTTATTTTTCTTAAATTTGAATTATGCATAAATAGATGCGTAGAGATTCTTTATATCAAAAATTAGATTTCTCTTAAATTCTATGCTTTAATTCTATGAATAGAAGTGATGAGAATATGAGGTGGATAGATGTGATGAGATAAGATGTGAATCAGATAGATGATGATTAGATGGATGGATGTGATGTGAATATAGAGGTGATGAGATGTGAGGTGAATAGATGTGAGATGTGATGTGAATCAGATAGATGGGAATGAATGAATGGATAGATGTGATGTGAATAGAGATGATGAGAATGTGAGGTGGATAGATGTGATGAGATAAGATGTGAATTAGATAGATGATGATTGGATGGATAGATGTGATGTGAATTAGATAGATGCGAATAGATGGATGGATGTGATGTGAAATGAGGTGAATAGATATGATGAGATAAGATGTGAATCAGATAGATGATGATTGGATGGATGGATGTGATGTGAATTAGATAGATGCAAATGGATGGATGGATGTGATGTGAATAGAGATGATGAGAATTAGATAGATGCAAATGGATGGATGTGATGTGAATAGAGATGATGAGAATGTGAGGTGGATAGATGTGATGAGATAAGATGTGAATTAGATAGATGATGATTGGATGGATAGATGTGTGATGTGAATTAGATAGATGCGAATGGATGGATGGATGTGATGTGAATAGAGGTGAATAGATGTGATGAGATAAGATGTGAATCAGATAGATGATGAATGAATAGATGAGATGTGATGTCATGTGAATCAGAATGTAATGAATGATATGGGATGTGAGTGAATGTATGCGATGATAATGAATGTGAATGTGTATGTGAGGAATGGATGTGAATGAGTATGTGAAAGAATGGATTGGTGTGTGTATGATGAGTGAATGATGTGGATTGATGTGGATGATGGGGATTGGTGTATGTATGATGTGTGGATAATGTGGATTGATGTGGATGGATGTTTGGATGAAGTGGACTGATGTGGATGGATGTTTGGATGAAGTGGATTAATGTGGATGGATGTATGGATGATGTGGATCGATGTGGATGATGTGGATGGATGTATGAATGATGTGGATTGGTGTGTGTATGATGAGTGAATGATGTGGATGATGTGGATTGGTGTATGTATGATGTGTGGATAATGTGGATTGATGTGGATGGATGTTTGGATGAAGTGGATTGATGTGGATGGATGTATGGATGATGTGGATCAATGTGGATGATGTGGATGGATGTATGAATGATGTGGATTGGTGTGTGTATGATGAGTGAATGATGTGGATTGATGTGGATGATGTGGATTGGTGTATGTATGATGTGTGGATAATGTGAATTGATGTGGATGGATGTTTGGATGAAGTGGATTGATGTGGATGGATGTATGGATGATGTGGATCGATCTAGATGATGTGGATGGATGTATGGATAATGTGGATTGATGTGTGAATGATACGATTGGATGTGATTTGATGTGGAATGATCTGATGTGATAGGGATCGATAAAGAAAATAAAATTGTGGTAAGATGAGAAAAGATGGGAACTAATGTGAAAGGATGCGGAGTAATGAGAAAAGATGGAAACTAATGTGAAAGGATGCGGAGTAATGAGAAAAGATGGAAATATTATTAGAACTATATTTGTATGTGAAATCTGTTTTTAGATGACTGTTTTATGTCAAGAATGTTGGGGAAGCATTTTGACTATCTTGTGAATGAGGTCGTAGACCTATTTGTTAAAGTTACAACTGCTGACGGAGAGTCAATGGAGGACGTCTCGCGTAGCAATGTCAGTCGAGGTCTTGACCAGCCTTGGTTTGATTTAAATGGTGAGCTTCCAGTACAGTGGGATGAGGGACCAAGGAAGCGGCCTATGAGTGAAGCGCTAGGTGACCTACGAAGGATGCTAGAGAGTGTTGACCATACAGTGCTCGGGCTCTGGGTCGCCGAAGATACCCACAAGTACGTTGGGGAAGATATTGGAACAAGGAGTAAGAGTTGTTTTCTGAATTCAAGCATGGATCTGGTGACCTTGCTGGTCCTCAACGGATGAGTCCATGGCTCTTTCATATGGATCTGTTGGTTGATCTTGCTGATCTTCAACAGAGATTCCATCTGGATATTTTTATGTGATTATATTACCGGGTACTGTGAGCTAAGTACTATTGAAAAGGCCCCTGAGTGAACAGGTGGTGAGCGTTCTGGCTGCCAATGATGCCATAGGTACACCGATGAAGGAATAAATTGGAAATTAGGTTTCAACTGGATAATTAGAAGATTATGATCAGTAACACTATGGTTTCATTAAATGATTGTTTTAAAGATTGTTGAATCTGTGAAAAAGGCAAGTTCATATTGGGTGTGTAAGTGGTGTGACTAGTTTTATGTTTGCATGAGTATCCGGCTAGGGGCCCTGGGAACTCTTTTCCCTGGTACCTGGAACAAAACCTAACCAAATTCTTAACTGGATCCCATCACTATAGTGGTTGGGCGGTTGGCTAACCCACGGGATTGGATGGAGTTAGGCTGGACTGATGGATCCCTAAATTGAGACTCAATTCTGTTATGGTACGATAGATGAAGTAAATCTCGGACAAAAATTGTTCTATGGAAAAGAATCAATGACTGTGCCTCTCAATGAGGAAAAAAGCGTTGGTCTCTATGATCCAAGTACAATCTTTTCCCTGATCTGACTATGAGACTTATGAGCTTGGTCAGATTAGTTCAATTAGTTAAGGCTTTTGACTACGTTAGAGAAAAGTTATCCTGGAGGAATCACCCATGCTTTCCGGGCAAGGGAAGTTTTTTTTGGGTTCGATTTTGGAAGAACCAATGGATTAGTCTCTTGTCCGGATATTCGTGGGCGAGGCCCTGAGTGTGGGACCCTGGCCCGCACAAGAAGTGCTACTTCCACTGCTAGCACCCCTGAATTTGTTGCACGGTGGGGTAAGGGATCTTACAACCTCTATCTCTGCCTCTACCCAAATTGGAGTAAAAGGCCTATTCTGATGTGTTCTTTCTTTGTAAATAAGAGTCCTCCACCAAGTGACATTTCTTCTATGATCCGCATAGACATTAAGTCCCGAACGTTGGAAACATTCTCCCTAGCTATAATGGAGGTATTTAATGGCTTCTACTCTTTGCCAAGCACATAACGTCACCAGAGATTCTATAGCTGGACTACACCCACTAGTCCACATCTACCCACTCCTCTTAGCGTGTTCACATTATGGACCACTTTTATATACTCTATTATGTGTGTTTGTCACTTTATCTTCTTGTAGACCTCTTTTGTTGCCTGAAGAAGAAGAAGAATTTTTAGCCTCTCACCTTGTGTGTTCTCCTAGGGTTTGTGTGAGTGTGTGTGTGCTTGCAAGAGCTCAATCTCTCTTCTCCCTTGCATCTTTTCATGGTATCAGATCCTAGTTCATGATGCTAAGGGCTGAGCAGTAAGAGAAGCACAGGAAGCGATATGAGGGTAAGAGCTTTATCTACTCTTCCCCCTTTGTGTTGGCTACTACACCCTTGTCGAGAGCTCTTTGGGAGGCACTGGCAAACAAACTCTGATTTGAGGAGCTTTCTTCATGGGAGGAAAGCTACATGGCAACTATAAAGTCCTATTGGACAAAGTTTTTTGGGTCAAAAATGTATTTTGGGCGCGTGTGGACCTCCATTTTTTAGTTCGCTGGACGTTCACAAGCACTGCAGGAGGTAAGTTTTAATTCTCCTACACAGAACTCTAGTTTTGGAACTGCAGGAAGGGCGATTGGTTGTGCAAACACTGTGTGTGCTACAAAGAGATCTCAAAGTTGCCATTGGGTGTATTTATCCAAAGTAAGGTCACTGGTTGTGATAGTTTGGGTGCAGTATAGTGCCGCTATAGTAGAGAATATAGCAGTTTGTGCAGGTCAAGAAAGAGTGCTGTTGCTGGTAAATTTGTGTTGCAGAAAAGATGTCGAATGATGGAATAAACCAGATTGTTTACAGAAAAGCTTGACAAGAACAGCTTCCATTCTTGGAGGTTTAGATTGACCAATTTCTTGGTGGAAGAGGCCAATTTAGAGGTAGGGGGAGTCAACAAGGTCGTGGTAATTGGCAAAGGCAGCATAATGATACACGAGGCTGTTTTTACTATGGTAAGCTGGGCATGTGCAGGCAGATTGCTATAAGAAGCAGAGTGACATGCGAAATGGAAAAGTGCAGCAAAACAACTATGTATCCTCTACTAGAAATAATGAAGATAATGAGAGGTTGTTTGTTATGCAACATGTGGTTAGTAGGTAAGAATGATGTATAGTATGTTGATTGAGGTGCTTCGAACCACATGACAAGTCATGGTAAGTGGTTCAAGAAAATTAAGAGTCTTGAAAGACTAGGTTTTGTTGAACAGGGGATGACACTGCTCATCCGATTGCCCATGTTGGGGCGATGTGCCATTATCTATGCAAGATGGTAAAATGAAGTACCTTGCAGATGTACTTCATGTTACGAACATTACAAAGAATCTGGTTTCTGTTGGCTAGATGATTGAGTAAGGTTTGCAGGTTCGGTTTAACCCTGATGGCTGTTATGTAGAAGACTTCAAAGATAAGTGCAGGTTGGTTGCAAAAGGAAACAGAGTGGGCAGAATGTTCACATTGAATGTGAATATGCATGAAGTGAAAGCTGCAATGTTTGTAAATGGTTCAAGAGTTGTTGCAGATATAGACATTTGGCATAAGAGAATTGGGCATGTCAATGTGCAAAGAATGAGGTCTATGCAGACTAAAGAAATTGTGATAGGGCTGCCTAAGTTTAAAGTTGAAGGTATGCATAAAGTTTGTGAAGCATGTCAATTTGGAAAGCAAACAAAACATGTATTTCAACATGGCAGAAATGTGAGTAGGAATGTGCTAGATGTTGTGCATTCAGATGTATGGGGTCCTGCAAAGAATATGTCTATGGGTGGCTGCAGGTACTACATAACATTCATTGATGACCACACAAGGAAAGTGTGGGTGTACTTCATGAAGGAGAAGAGTGAAGTGTTCACTCATTTTCATAATTTCAGTGAAGTGCCTAAGGTCAGATCGAGGGGGAGGATACTTCTCTCCAACAAGCTCTCTGAATTCTTGCAAAAGAATGGCATTCAGAGACAATTTACATGTAGATATACTCTGCAGCAGCAAAATGGAGTTGCTGAGCGAAAAAACAAGCACATTGCAGAGATAGCATGAGCATTGATGGCTGAGAAGAATATACCACATAGCTATTGGGCTAAGGCTGTGACTATATCATGAACAAGACTCCTACTGCAGCCATACATGATGTAACTCCAGAGGAGAAGTTTATTGGCAAGAAACCTGATTTGTCTCACTTAAAAGTTTTTGGATGTACTGCATATGTGCATGTGCGAGATGAGTTACGTACCAAGCTGGATCCAAAATTAGAAAAATGTGTGTTTATTAGGTATTCCCTTGAGCAAAAGGGATATAGATGTTATAATCCTGCTACACGTGAATTGAGGGTAAGCAGGGATGTTTTATTTGATGAGATGAGTAGCTGCTGGTATGCTACTGAAAAGGATGCTGTTGGGGGGATTGATGTAAGTGGAAATGTGGTTGCACAAAATGTAGGTCAGCAATCACAGTCATTGAGTGGACCAGGAGAGTCCTTATCCAGTGATTCTGATCGACCATGGAGTGGCAGGCTATGTCATAATACCAGTCCTAAATGTAAGATTCCTCCCTCCAGCTTTTGAGGTGTAAAGGTGTAAGAACCTCCCCTTCTGTTCTTGAAATTATTCCCTCTCTGAAATAGGAGAAAGATCTTATTTTACCCTGTTTTGCCTAGAGAGAGAAAATATCTAGAGAGAGATAATAAAAAATTTAGATATCTTTGGATATAAAAATTCATAAACATGAAAAAAACATAAATTGAGAAGAATACTTGAGTAAGCCCAAAATGTATTATCTTTTGCAAATTGTCAGGCCTTTGGCCATATATACAAAAAATAAATCAAAGAGAAGGAGGCTAATCAGAATGCTCATTAGATTCTGAGTGCTCATCATCATCGTCTTTGTCCTCCTCTTCACTTCCTTCTTCCACTTCATGCTCATAATCTGGATCTTTCTCTTCCTCCTATTCCCCTTCATCCTACATACATGAAAACAAGAGAAAGGTAAGTGTAATACAAAAAAGACAATTAGATATAGATACAAGAAGAATTGTTTCACTACTTATCTTATTTGAGTCCCCAAAATGGACTCGTCCAAGCGTATGCCTCGCCTACGCATCCATTCCCACAATTGCAGATGGGGGGCTCTATAGCCATAGGCGTACTCCTCCTTTGTTGGGTCACGCCCAAACAACCTCCCTCTCTACAAAAAAAAAAATTAAAAAATATATAGTTAGTTAAAGGAAACAATATATTACAAAACAAAATGAAAGAGGAGAAATAAATGATTCGTAAAATGGGTACTTATGAAATGAGCAAGGAAGGAGAATTTTCCTCCCAAGCCGAAGTGTGAAGCCCCTCACTTTTGTAGTTGGGAAGCCCTCGCCCCTACTTGTTGTTGAAAAGCCTAATCTAACAAGAGTAGATCTAATCATTTTAAAATGGCAAACAGAACATCTTCAAGACCCATTTGACTTTTGGAGAATGTGAAACTCAATCTCTTTATGTTTTGCTACCATTATACATTTGTGGTAATGGACTTCCTGCACCAACCCGACTCATATGACATAATATTGGGAAGATCCTTCTTGAGGGAGTCCAAATTGGTGCATGATTGGGCATTAGATCACATGTATGTGCATAGAGATTCGTAAATTTTAAAGATAGATCTGAGAACGTGGAGAGCACACCCCATGGAAGGGCAGCTGTTCGGTAATGATTCAGTCACAATGGAGCGGACCACATCCGTACAAATATGCCAGCCCACGTTGGAAAATTCTAAAGATGAAGAGGAAACAGAAATGTGGACCAGTTCACGGCATAAACTGTGTTGAATTAATCCCCGGTAGCGGCGCCAAAAATGTTATGGGCTACCACACCTCCTCGGGGGGGTCACTCGTATAAATATGTAAGTATCACGTGGGTTCAACAGAAGGACATTTTAAATATTTAAAACTTACAAAAATATATTTACAGAGGGAATTTATTTATTGTATTTTAAAAAAAAATTACAGATTTGAATAGGAAAGGATACATCATATTCACTAAAAAATTCACAGATAAGGGACTTTTTAAATAGGCCTTGAACGCACGTGATATAGAGGATTTACATATAGTGACCCCCCCGAGCACACCTCCAAGATGGAACTCAATGCATTCACCTAAAGGAAGCACAATAGAACACAACTGTCGTAGGGCACTTACCAATGCTTTGAACTTGAGACCCTTGAGGCCTCTAAGCTCCACTTCCACGCTATCATCATAGAGTCGCTCACACCATTGCATAAGGCAATCACTCTCTCTCTCTCTCTCTCTCACTCTCCCACACAAGCATAAATCATACAAGCATAAAAGAGGCACAAATGCTAGAATTCTCTCTCTCAATCTCTCTCAAGACACAAAGAAGAGGTCTCAATAGCACAAAGGGGATTGTGTTTTTTCATTATTATAAGAAAATGCCTTATATACATTTGGCCCTTATTCACACTTGGGTGCCCAAAACTTACTTAACTAAGGCCTTGGGTGGCCAATATCTCATAATGTATAACTTTTATAGTGCCTTTTCATGACACTTATTAATGTCCTCAATTGGAGGAGCATACTTGTTAATCCAAAATAGGATTAACACCACGATAGAGGAGTTAGAAAATGTTATTGAAAAGAAGAAGGAGAAGGTGAAACAATTGGACACAGATAAAAACCCCAATCCACAGGACTTTGTAGAAGCACTCTTTAGTTGGATGGAGGAAAAGATCAAGCACTCTCACATGAAGTTAAAACACTTGCAACAACAACTTCCCAGAAGTGCCAAAGTACCACCTTGGTTTCCATGGCAATAAACAAATTAAAGGTATCCATTACTCAAAAATGGATACAAGGTACAAATGGGGATCATTTACTTCATCTAAGCTTTCAATGCATGATTGAGTGTCTGAGCATGAAAGGAATGTACGGTATCAACCTTGCACACACTTGGCACAAAATAGTTCACATCATGAAATAGTCTAAATAGTTCACGCTGTGAACTGGTCCTAAAAGGTTAACATCGTGAAACAATCTAAACAGTTCACGTCGTGAATTGGTCCTCAAAGATTCACATTGTGAAATGGTCTAATCAGTTCACATTGTGAACCAGTTCTCAAAGGTTCACGTCGTGAAACGGTCTAATCAATTCACGTCGTGAACTAGCTCTCAAAGGTTCACGTTGTAAAACGTTCACATTTTCTTCAACCAATCATGGGAAGCCATGTGGCATTCTTCATTAAGGCAGCCGCCTAGTCCAACGGTTGTGCCATAAAATCAAATTTCTTTCCCTTTTCGTGCATTTTG
The DNA here is from genome assembly GCF_041138505.1 of Cibotium barometz. NCBI lineage: Eukaryota > Viridiplantae > Streptophyta > Polypodiopsida > Cyatheales > Cibotiaceae > Cibotium > Cibotium barometz. Next base: position 45,434,245 of record NC_141095.1, on the reverse strand, counting down.
CATTCGTCGTCTTCATCATCGTAACCCTCGAGCTTGCATCTCAATGATTTCGATTCTCGTTTGAGTATCGGCCTACGAAATTGATATAGTCGGGTTGAGGTGGGAGCTTGTACCTTGCCTTTGTGTTTTCTTTTCGTGTTTTCAGTTCTTTCCTTCTTGAGCATAAATTGCATAATCGAAAGTGGTTGATTGCATAGGTGTGACTGATTGCTCCATGTGTCTTCAATTACATACATTCTCATCACCTCACAAACCCCGCAATCTATTGGTAAATCACATCATACACTCTCATGGTACTATATATTCATCAAAACTGGTTATTGCATACAAATCTTTTGTACCGTAACCTTCCACTTCATAAACTACACTCACCCATTCACTCTTTAAACTAGGTATAAAACCTGTACTTTCACGGATTCACTAAAACCTGCACTTTCACGGTTTTAGCCATTTCATGGAAACATGTTTCACGGAGCTAAAACTTGTTGAAATATGCAAGTGAATGGGTGTGTGCAGGAACAAGCCCTTAGCAAGAGGCTGTAAAAGAGAGTTTGTAAATGAGTGGGTAGCAGTGAAAAGGTGAGAGGTATACTGATGAGAGAATCAAGGGAGCATGAGTGAATATAGGGGTGTGGAAAGATTCTAGGAAAAGGTGCCCCCAGATGTAGGGGAGGTGGCACAAATCAAGGAGAAATCAGTGGGATTAGATGCTTAGCATCTTGTGGATGTAAACACTATAAATTGAGGCATTGGTCTAATGAGTATTTGCTAGTTTTTGAGTATCCATGCCTACATTAAGCTATTAGTTAATTGCTCACTAATCTCATCTTATCATCGTCTAACCACTTGCTAATTATGTTGATTCCTGTATTTGATCCACCATAGTTCATCATCTTGCTTGCATATAACAAAACTTGCATGTTCATGGAAATACCATTTCACGGTTTTTTTTCCATTTCACAGGTTTAGGCCAGCTCACGCAAACACATCTCACAGCTTTAAACTCTGCACTTTCATGGTGTTTACCCACCTCACGGGTTTTATACCTTGTCATTTCACAGTACTATCAACGATGTGCACCTTCTCAATTTAAAATTTATACCTCCTTATTTACTCACACCAATAGCACACTTCTCATCAAATATAACCTAGATACACTTTCAAAAAAGAAGATGAAGAAGAAGGGGAAACAACAAGGCATGGCACATGCCCTCACCACCAGTCATCAGTAGACTGACCTTCTTCTCAATGTTACAGATGTTGACCTCAGCTACCTCTGACCCAGAAGTTGAAGAGACTCTGACAGATACACAAGCTAGTGCAATGGGATCACTAGTTAGCAAAAGGAAAAGACCCACACGGGGACCAAAATTGAGTTATCTGGGTTAGTATACACAGTCATTCCATGGCGCAATCATAAGCCTTTAAAGAAGTCCACACTGCATATGGAAAGATAGCTTTGCAATACCACAGTCCTCCTCAGTGCTTGCAAATTTTGGAGGATGCTGAAGTCAAGGAAAAACTAGAGAAAGTGGGCCTAGGGCGAATGGCACAATGTCTCCCTTGAACCATTAATATAGAGTTGTGTGCAGAGTATCTCAAGACATACGACAAGGCCACTAAGAAGGAAAAGGTAACTAAAGTAGATGGTGCCACAGAGCAAATCTTAATCACATAAGAATTGATATGGGAGGCTCTACAATTACCACCACCACTTAAGATACACACTTATAATTACGAAAAGATGCCCTTGGATGCCATGTTGAAGAAAAGTTCTTACAACTCCAATGGGGCCAAGTACGACAACATTAGGGATGATGTGACAGAAAAGGCCTGCAGAGCAATGCCACTCATAATGCAAGTTAAGCCAGTATACAGGTACAACAGGGTGCCCCTTAACAAGATAGCCAAAGTACATGAAGAAAAATAAGATGAGTGGGCTTATTACATCCATGGAGAAATGGAGAATTATCTAAAGGCACACCAGTCCAAGATATCCAACCCTTATTTGATGACACAGGTACTAAATCACATAGCTCATTGGCCTCTTCTAGATCTAGAACAAGAAGAAAGGATGCAACTAGCAATACAGATATAGCACCACCACCACTTACCTCTAAGAAGAAATGTAGGAAGGACAAGCCATACTAATGGAAACAAAAGAAATCATGAAGGAGATCAATAAAGGAAGAAAGAAGAAGATTGAAAAGAAGATACGAGGAATTATGCCTGATGTTGCTGAGGAAACACAAAGGATTAAGGCCGAGCTAGCCTAGGAAATAGTGTCATACCAGGAAGTACTAGGATAGCAGGGAGCAGCAAGTCTCAACTTTTCAGCACCTCTAGAGGAGACAGAAGCACATACACATCATCAAACCCCCCCTCCAAGTCTGGCACAACTGATTTTCAAATATCTTTCCCCTCTTAAAAATTCAACAATGTTAGATACACTTGCTTCTATTGAGCTGCATAAAGAGTCTCAAGAGGAAGGGTTGTCAGAAGTAGAGCACCAAGGACATGAAGAAGCCACATCACTCCCAGTAGGACTCCTCGAAGAGCCACTGGATATAGGGAAATGAAAAAGGGATAAAGAGACACCAAGTCCGAGTAAAAGGAAACATTTGGATGATGCAAAGGGGATTCTAGAGACATATTTCCTCCATAATATGGATTACAAAAAATTCTTTCAAGAGATTGTGGAAGTCCTGGAAGGACTCTTGCACTTGCCACACTCTAGACTGGAAGGGGCAGTGGCAACAAGTGCTTCCCTTTAGGAACAAGAGCAGTGAGTATGACGATGACATCTTCTTACAACTCATATGCTTCATGATAGAAATTCAACACTATGGAAGTACATCCAGGAGGCTACCAATCAAGTTCAAACACTGAGAATCTAACAGCAGCAGAAGTAACACACATGGATATCATCCTAAAAAGCTTAAAGGCTACCGAGGAGTAGGAAGTCAAATATCAAACACTCAAAAATAATAATCTTGTTCTGACTCAAAATTTAGTGCAAAAAATCAAGGAAAATACAGAATTGAAAGCGCAATTAAAATAGGCAAAGGAGAAAATTCGAAGGAAAGTAGCACATAACAAGAAACAAGCAACTATCTAGGCTAAAAAAGCTATAGGAGCTACAACATACCTCCCAAGCTAAGGAAGAAGAATTACAAAGAAACCTAAATTCACTATCCTCAACTCTTAAAGAAGCAAAACAAAGAGTGCTCCAACTCCAACAAGAAAGAGAACAAAGAAATAGAGCAAATGCAGAAAAAATACAATCACTCAATGAGACCATCAGCACACCAACAACTTAGAAATGCAGAAGATGATGGATACACACAAAGAGACAATGCTGCAAGTTACATAGTGGCCGCATAAAGACTTCACAAGATTATAGAGGCTCAAGGAATGAAGGTTGTAGACAGACGAGCACCGCATACAAGAGTTGGAGCGCCATTTGACAATCCAGGAATGCAGCCAAAGACAAGAACCAACCAACGCGATGTGACTACTCCTTAAGCGAGCTCGAAGATAGGTTCGTCGCTAGTAACTCCTCGGGACCCCCCTCAAACTCTGCCTCTCTTTTTGTATACACTAACCCTCTCTTTACTACAATATGATATCAATCTGTCTAATGATCTGAGCCTAGGAGAACTAACACTTATTAAACAAAATACAGAGTGCGATGCTGACCCTACCGTCATCATGGGAATTTTTTGGGGAAATGTAGTACTGGCTGATCCTAAAGATATTTTCTTCTATCCGTTGCACCCCATTGTGCTCAACCTTCGTAGTTGGTGTCGAGTGCTACGAAACTTAGACATCCTAGATAACAGCGTGTTGATAAATTAGACATGTTTGTTATAGAAGATATTTCTAGAACACTGGCCAACTACGAGGTTGTAGCTTGCAGTTACCAATAGATCATAAGCCATGGGTGGTTATAAGTATATAATACTCATCACCAACATTTAAATCTTTGTGAGTCTACATTACATCATCATTTTGGTATTCTTAAACTATATCAGAATATCCACAAACATTTATAAGCCATGTTGACCACCATCTTTTACAATTTTGATAAAATACATATTGAGTATCCTAACATATCTCTGGAGGATATCACTGAGCTACAACAATTTATGAAGCTCCACAAACCCAGCCACCCACCCCCTAGTTCCAGAGAGGGTCAAGAAGAAGCATCAAGTTCTCACCTAATCCTACTTACCCTGTATATTCAAATGTTGCAACAAGTAAATTACTTAATCCATATCCAAGCGCTCAACATACTGACAAATCTCAGGCCGACTGTATATTTTCTAAACTTCTTTCTCAACCCTTAGAATTTTCCACTAACATTCTTGCCCCCCCCCCTCCCCCGAGGAGTTGCCGGCACCAGACGTGTCTCCACCCCACGGCCAACTCAAGAGGTTAGTCACACTCTACCACAAGATACACTTAAGTCATTTACTGATGATTCTATTCTTGAGTCTTTGTCTGTTGTTGTAGAGTACAAAGGTTTAATAAGAGCCGAGAATCCTCTATTCAAGCCAAAGTTAAGGTTCAAGGGGTTAATGCAAATAATACCTTTTGAACCTACTCAATGGATTTTACCTGAAGCCTATTTGGATGTTACACCAACAAAGCAGCTATATGTGCCATATCGTCTCCAAGCACAAAGACCAAAATTAGAAGAGCTATTGCCTTTGGCTAGAGAGGTCACGTTATAGTTAAATGTGGCACGACATACAAAGTTAGCAAACCCACACTTGGTAGATCTATTGGAAATCAGAGTTGTTACATTTATGATCAGTTATTGCTTTCGCAGGTGGAGAAAGGCTAATCCAATCCACACAAGAGGGGGTTATACAGCCATTTTCACATATGATGCCAACCCCAAACTAGAAGATTTCAGTATACACAGCCGGATTGGCGGAAAGAGTACCTTACCATTCTAGAATATAGCCATCAATATATGTGTGCACCACCGACACAGAGAGTGGACCCTTTGTACATGACACCACTGAAAAGAAGGTGGACACCATTGGAGTTTCAAGAGGAAAAGCAAAGAGATTCATATGTCTGCTATAACTTCCCTATATTCTTGCCAGCAACATTTACAGATATAAGAGAGCAAAGAAAGTAATTGCTGAATTGGATACATGCATGGATTGCGCTACATTCTGGACCCAGCAATTGTAGCTAGTGTTCGATTCCTGAAACTGATCGTGGTCCTCGTAGATCAATCCAAAAAAGATATGATGGATATGGTGTTGATACGTGCTGACAGATCAGGCACAAAAGGTTGATCTACCTTTTCCTTCACTTCCCGTGATACATGTGTACCTACATCATTCCTCAACCTACCTGACCATGGGCTAACATTGGATCCATTGGTTGAGGACTCTCCAGGTCCACTCAGCACCTGTGATTACTGCTCTACATGTGGTGCAACATCTGCATCTTTTGTTTGCCTTCACTACTACTGGTGCATACCAGCTACTCATTTCATCGAAGACAATATCTCTGCTTACTCGCATCTCACGAGCGGTAGGGTTCTGCATCTATAACCTTTTTGCTCCATAGCATAACCAATGAAGATACATTTCTCTGCCTTTGGATCCAACTTTGTTCTCACTTCATTAGGAACATGTACATATGCAATACACCCAAACACTTTCAAGTGAGACACATCCGGTCTTATGCCTATAAACTTCTGTTTAGGAGTCATACCATGCACAGCTGCAGTGGGTGTCCTGTTCATAATTTACACAGCAGTTGCTATTGCTTCTGCCTAAAAGGAATGTGGCTATTCTTTTCAGCCATCAAGGCACGTGCCACTTCTGCAATGTGCCTGTTTTTCCTTTCTGTAACACCATTCTGTTGCGGAGTGTACTTGCATGTAAACTACCTCTTGATTCCCTGCTTTCTCAGGAAATCACTAAACTCATTGGAGAAATATTCTCCCCCATCATCTGATCGTAGGCATTTTATTTGAATGCCTTTTTTCTTCTCGACCAAGGCTTTAAATCTCTAAAAGTGAGAAAACACCTCACTTTTATCCTTCATGAAATAAACCCACACTTTCCTAGTGTGGTCATCAATGAATGTAACATAGTACTTGCAACCTACAATTGTTGCAGTCTTGGTCGGTCCCCATACATCTGAATGTATGACATCCAATGGCCTTGCACCACTGACATGCTATTCATGTGGGAAAGAATGTTTGGCTTGCTTACCAAGTTGGCATACTTCACATAACTTATGCATACTGTCAACCTTAAACTTTGACAAACCTGCGATAATATTTTGGGCCTGCATAGACTTCAGTCGCATTGTACATTCACATGACCAATGCACTTGTGCCATATGTCAATATCTGCAATGACACATGTTCGATGCGCAAACATGGCTGTCTTTATCTCAGGCATGTTCACATCCAAAGTAAACATCTTGCCATTTCCATTACCCTTTGCAACCAAGCAACACTTATTTTTGAAGTCTTCCACAAAACATCCTTGAGGATTAAACCTCACTTCCATACCCTGCTCAACCATTTGTCCAATAGAAACTAGGTTCTTTGTAATATTCAGAACATGAAGTACATTAGCCAAGTACTTTATTTTGCCATCCTAGACAATGGCACTTTTCCAACATGCGCAATGGGATGTGCAATATCATCACTTGTTTCTACACACATAACCTGGTTTTTCCATTTTTTGCATTTCTCTAAACCACTCAGCATGACTGGTCATGTGGTTAGAGGCACCAGAATCGACATACCATATATCTTGAGATCCTGACACATCCCCTGTTATGGAACTAAGTATGTGTTGCATTACAAATAGCTGCTCACTTATGTCATCACCTCCATGTTTTTTAGATGATGCATAGTTGCTTTGCTGTAACTTCCCACTTTTAATGTCATTCTGCTTTGTATAGCAGTCCTTTGCCATGTGTCCTAGTTTGCCATAGTAATAGCACTCTATGCTATTTGCATTCTGATTTCTTTGCCAACCACCTCAGCCTCTTTGGCTCCCCCTGCCTCTAGACTAGCCTCTTCTACATGTGTATGATTGCTGCTATGAATCATTGGACTATTGTTGTCCAGAATTTTGATTTCCTTGTCGGCCACCAGCCTCGACCATGGCCTCTACCTCTACCTCTACCTCTACTTGAATTAGAGTAGAAGGCCTGTTCAATGTGTTCTTACTTTGTGAAGAAGAATCCTCACCTAAAGCCTTTTCTTCTATGATAAGCATAGATATCAAGTCCCGAAAGTTGGGAATATTCTCCCTAACTGCAATGGAGGTCTTGAATGGCTTGTACTCTTTGCCAAGCCCATTCAGACACAAACACTCACCAAATCATCATCCTCATCACTGATACATTGATAAACCCAAGGGATTTAACAATGCCCTTGATCTTTAAGGCATATTCATTGATGGACATGCTTTTCTTTTCCACAGTATGACTCTTGCTTTAACGACAACTTACTTGCTTTTGTGTTAGTCTAGAACATCTGAACCAAATTCTACCATACAACTGCTGGAGTGTTTGCATCCTGTATGTGTCCTATCATAGTGTCTGTGACACTAATTGAAAGCCAGTACATGACTTTTCCTGCACCCTAATTCCAATCCTTGAATGCCTTTATATTTGTAGGAGTGGCATTCTCCTCAGATAACTCTGGAGGCTCCTCATTGTCTCCTTCTACATAATCCCAAAATACTTTACCCACCATTAGGAAATTGGTCATTCTGAACTTCTAGGCATGGAAGTTATTCTTATCTAGCTTCTCACTAAAACAATCTGATTAATTCTACCGGACATGCTTTCTTGTAGAAATCAAATAACCTGCAAACAGACAACTTCTGTATGCAAGCTGTAATACAGTAATATCTCTTGTAAAACTACTACAGCGCAGAGGTACTTCAGCACAGCCTGTGTGTCACCAAATGTGACCAGAGTACATGTACATACACCTAGTAGTATCAACAATATGTGTGCAAACCCTGTCTGCACTTCCAATATGTGTGCAAACCCTGTCTGCACTTCCAAAATGCATTGCTGCACTGCAATAACAAGATTTCGAGCAGAAACAGTTCTCTACCAGAACTTCCAGAAAACTATTAAAAATACACTGCAATGATGAAAACGGGGTCCGTAACGCCCCCGAAACGCAATTCTGGCTGAAAAATGAATCCAATAGGATAAATTACCTACCATGTAGCTTCGCTCCCGCCGCGAAGACAGCTCCTCAATCAGAGATGTGTAGCTCCTAGAGCTATTGAGGGGGTGTTGTACCTAAACCAAGAAGGGAAAGAGATGATGGTGCTCTTACCTGTGTATAGTATCGCTTCCTTCCTTGTTTGTTCTTGCCTCTTGCTTGCCTCCTTAGCTCTCACACAAACTAGGCTCTGATACCATAAAGAGAATGTGGGGGAGAGGGAGAGCTTCAAACCCTAGCAAGCAAACACACACACACACAAGAGAGAGCAAGACACAAGAGAGAGATAGATAGCTGAATTTTCTTCTATCTTCTTCCATCTCTACTCAACATAATGTGAACCTAACTAAATGAGTTGGCGCTATAACTATGCCAGTCTCTAGTAATCCAAATGGTTGTCACACTGCCTATTATTCCACTGGCTGCAAATCATCCATAATCTCACCAACCATGCAAGTGGTGTAGATGTGGAAGCTATCACCCAGGCGGGTCAGAGGCGGGTCATCAATGTCCGACGTAGCACTAGTTGAGCTTGATATCCCGACACTCCCCCTCGAGCTCAACTCCACACATTGCACTCCAAGTAAGCTCCTAGACTTGTGGAGCTTCTCTGTGCCCAATGCCTTCATGAAGATGTCAGCCACCTGATCCTCTGTGCTGACATATACGAGATCTACATCCTTCTCCCTCACAAAGTGATAATGCACCTCAATGTGCTTAGTTCTAGCATGATATACTAGGTTACTGGCCAACTGTATGCTGCTCATGTTGTCACAATATATGACAACTGCCATGTCCACGGGCTCTCCCATATCACCAAGTAGGTTCTGAAACTAAGCTACCTCACAAGCTGCGACCATAGCAGCACCCCTGTACTCTACCTCTATACTCAACAAGGCAATTGTTTCTTGCTTCTTACTGCTCCAACTCATAGTAGCACTCCCAAATGAGAACATAAAACCATTGGTAGATCTCATGTCTGCAATACTACCAGCCCAATCAGCATTTGTGCACCCATGCAACTATATCTCTATACCAGCCTCATAGAGAAGTCCATAATCAACTGTGGACTTTATGTACCTAAGGATCCATCTAGCCGCATCCAAGTGTGGCTTCCTAGTGGCTTGCATAAACTTACTCACAAGTCCAACAGCATAGCTCAAGTCTACTAGCCTTGTAATGGTCATGTAGAGATCAAACTACCCCACTATGTGCCTTTATGTAGTGGGGTCCTCCAAAAGCTCACCTGTATCTACGAAAAGCTTTGTGTTCTGCTCCAATGGCACTGAAATAGGCTTATAGCCTATCATACCATACTTGGACAACATGTCCAAGCCGCCATACTGTCTCTACAATAGCAAAATGCCATGAGGTGATCTCACCACCTCTATGCCCAAGAAATATCGTAGCTCACCCAAATCCTTCTCTCAAAATTTTGCTTCAAAAGCATCCTGACATCATGTATGTATGCATCACTATCACCAGTGATAATCAAGTCATCCACATAGATGACTAATAGTATGATATCTCTATCTGTCTTTTTCACATATAGTGAAAAATCTACATTGGATATCTGAAATTGGATATCTGAAATCCAATGGTAACAAGATACTCCTCGATCTTGTTTGACCATGCCATGGGTGCCTGCTTCAAGCCATACAAGGCTTTGCATAACCTGCACACAAAATCTGGATGTGCATCACTCTCATAACCTGGTGGTTGCATCATGTACACTTCTTCTTGCAAATCACCATGCAAGAAGGCATTCTTTACATCCATTTGATGTAAAGACCAACCCTTCGCTCTGCAGCCATAGCAATGACAACTCTCAAGGTTGCCATTCTTGCAACTGGATTGAATGTCTCCTCATAGTCTATGCCATAAGTCTGTGCATAGCCCTTGGCAACCAATCTTTCCTTGTACCTGCTCACTAAACCATCAGCATTGTGCTTAACTTTATACACCCACTTACATCCAATTGCCTTCTTTTTCTTAGGCAAAGGCACTAACACCCATGTTGCATTTGCATCCAATGCTGCCATCTCCTCATCCATGGCATCTTCCCATTTCTTATTTCTAATTGCTTGCTCAAATCAAGTGGGCTCAACCTCCTATATTGCTTTTACCATGTAAACATAATGATGGGTTGTAGATACATCATATCTCAACCTGTCAACAGGGTATCTACCCCTCATAGACTTGCATACACCGGGATCACTGCCAGGTGTCCTCAAAATAGCCTTGGTTCTCCTTACACGATGAGTAACGGATAGACAAAATGCCAAGCTCCTCCATCAAGGCTCTGCTCAGATCCACTAGAGTCAGTATCCACATATGAGCGACCTACTGATAGATCAGGCACAAAAGGTTGATCTGCCTTTTCCTTCACTTCCCGTGATTCATGTGTACCTATATCATTCCTTAACCTGCCTGACCATGGACTAACATTGGATCCACTAGTTGAGGACTCTCCACTCAGCACCTGTGATTATTGCTCTACATGTGGTGCAACATCAGCACGTCTTACATCTGCATCTTTTGTTTGCCTTCACTATTGGTGCATACCAGCTACTCATTTCATCGAAGATAATATCTTGGCTTACTCGCATCTCACGAGCGGTAGGATTATAGCATCTATAACCTTTTTGCTCCATAGTATAACCAATGAAGATGCATTTCTCTGCCTTTGGATCCAACTTTGTTCTCACTTCATCAGGAACATGTACATATGCAATACACCCAAACACTTTCAAGTGAGACACATCCAGTCTTATGCCTGTAAACTTCTGTTTAGGAGTCATACCATGAACAGCTCTGCAGTGGGTGTCCTGTTCATAATTTACACAGCAGTTTGCTACTACTTCTGCCTAAAAGGAATGTGACATATTCTTTTCAGCCATCAAGGCACGTGCCACTTCTGCAATGTGCCTATTTTTTCTTTCTGTAACACCATTCTGTTGGCAGAGTGTACTTGCATGTAAACTACCTCTTGATTCCCTGCTTTCTCAGGAAATCACTAAACTCATTGGAGAAATATTCTCCCCCATCATCTGATCTTTGGCATTTTATTTGAATGCCTTTTTTCTTCTCGACCAAGGCTTTAAATCTCTAAAAGTGAGAAAACACCTCTTTTATCCTTCATGAAATAAACCCACACTTTTCTAGTGTGGTCATCAATGAATGTAACATAGTACTTGCAACTTGCAATTATTGCAGTCTTGGTCGGTCCCCATACATTTGAATGTATGACATCCAATGTCCTTACACTGACATGCATTTCATGTGGGAAAGAATGTTTGGTCTGCTTACCAAGTTGGCATGCTTCACATACCTTATGCATACCGTCAACCTTAAACTTTGGCAAACCTGCGACAATATTTTGGGCCTGCATAGACTTCAGTCGCATTGTACATTCACATGACCAATGCACTTGCACCATATGTCAATATTTGCAATGACACATGTTCTATGCGCAAACATGACTGCCTTTATCTCAGGCATGTTCACATATCCAAAGTAAACATCTTGCCATTTCCATTACCCTTTGCAACCAAGCAACACTTATTTTTGAAGTCTTCCACAAAACATCCTTGAGGATTAAACCTCACTTCCATACCCTGCTCAACCATTTGTCTAATAGAAACTAGGTTCTTTGTAATATTTAGAACATGAAGTACATCAACCAAGTACTTCATTTTGCCATCTTGAATAGACAATGGCACTTTCCCAACATGCGCAATGGGATGCACAATATCATCACTTGTTTCTACACACATAACCTGGTTTTTCCATTTTTTGCATTTCTCTAAACCACTCAGCATGACTGGTCATGTGGTTAGAGGCACCAGAATCGACATACCATATATCTTGAGATCCTGACACATCTCCTGTTTATGGAACTTAGTATGTGTTGCATCACAAATAGCTACTCACTTATGTCATCACCTCCATGTTTTTTAGATGATGCATAGTTGCTTTGCTGTAACTTCCCACTTTTAATGTCATTCTGCTTTTTTAGATGATGCATAGTTGCTTTGCTGTAAATTCTCACTTTTAATATTATTCTGCTTTGTATAGCAGTCCTTTGCCATGTGTCCTGGTTTGCCATAGTAATAGCACTCTATGCTATTTGCATTCTGATTTCTTTGCCAACCACCTCAGCCTCTTTGGCTCCCCCTGCCTCTAGACTAGCCTCTTCTACATGTGTATGATTGCTGCTGTGAATCATTGGACTATTGTTGTCCAGAATTCTGATTTCATTGTCGGCCACCAGCCTCGACCACGGCCTCTACCTCTACCTCTACCTCTACTTGAATTAGAGTAGAAGGCCTGTTCAATGTGTTCTTACTTTGTGATGAAGAAGAATCCTCACCTAAATCCTTTTCTTCTATGATAAGCATAGATATCAAGTCTTGAAAGTTGGAAATATTCTCCCTAACTGCAGTGGAGGTCTTGAATGGCTTGTACTCTTTGCCAAGCTCATTCAGACACACAGACACTCACCAAATCATCATCCTCACACTGATACATTGATAAACCCAAGGGATTCAAAAATGCCCTTGATCTTTAAGGCATATTCATTGATGGACATGCTTTTCTTTTCCACAGTATGCAACTCTTTCTTTAACTACAGCTTACTTGCTTTGACTACAACTTACTTGCTTTTGTGTTAGTCTAGAACATCTGAACCAAATTCTGCCATACAACTGCTGGAGTGTTTGCATCCTGTATGTGTCCTATCATAGTGTCTGTGACACTAATTGAAAGCCAGTACATGACTTTTCTTGCACCCTGATTCCAATCCTTGAATGCCTTTATATCTGCATGAGTGGCATTCTCCTCAGATAACTTTGGAGGCTCCTCATTGTCTCCTTCTACATAATCCCAAAATACTTTACCCACCATTAGGAAATTGGTCATTCTAAACTTCTAGGCATGGAAGTTATTCTTATCTAGCTTCTCACTAAAACAATCTGATTAATTCTATCAAACATGTTTTCTTGTAGAAATCAAATAACTTGCAAACATACAACTTCTGTATGTAACCTGTAATACAGTAATATCTCTTATAAAACTACTGCAGCAACAGAGGTACTTCAGCACAGCCTGTGTGTCACCAAATGTGACCAGAGTACATGTACATACACCTAGTAGTATCAATAATATGTGTGCAAACCTTGTCTGCACTTCCCAATGCATTGCTGCACTATTGCAGTAACAAGATTTCGAGCAGAAATAGTTCTCTACCATAACTTCCAGAAAACTATCAAAAATACCCTTGCAACAATGACGAAACGGGGTCCGTAACACCCCCGAAACGCGATTTTGGCTGAAAGAAATGAATCCAATAGGATAAATTACCTACCATCATGTAGCTTCGCTCCCACGAAGATAGCTCCTCAATCAGAGATGTGTAGCTCCCAGAGCTACTGAGGGGGTGTTGTACCTAAACCAAGAAGGGGAAAGAGATGATGGTGCTCTTACCTGTGTATAGTATTGCTTCCTTCCTTATTTGTTCTTGCCTCTTGCTTGCCTCCTTAGCTCTCACACAAACTAGGCTTTGATACCATAAAGAGAATGTGGGGGGAGGGAGAGCTTCAAACCCTAGCAAGCAAAAACACACACACACAAGAGAGAGCAAGACACAAGAGAGAGATAGATAGCTGAATTTTCTTCTATCTTCTTCTTCTCTACTCAACCAACATAACATAAAGATAAGAGTACACACTATATGGGTTAGTACTCAACTACTACAACATACAACGGTCGATCCATAATGTGAACCCGACTAAATGAGCTGGCGCTATAACTATGCCAGTCTCTAGTAATCCAAAATGGCTCTCACACAGCCTGTCATCCCACTAGTTGCAAAAATCACCCATAATCCCACCAACCATGCTAGTGGTGTAGATGTAGAAGCTATCACCCAGGCGGGTCATCAATGTCTTCCATAGCACTAGTTGAGCTCGATATCTCAACATGCCCAACAATAAAATTTCAGTACTATGCTCGCTGTTCGAGCGATTACCGAGCACACTGAAACATCAGTGAAAATTTGTTGCTATGATCGCTGCTAAAAGCAACGAAATTTCACTACAGAGCAGCGATAGAATTCCCCGATATCCTGACAAAATAAACACTGCTAAAAAATGCTACTATGCCCCTGATATATTGTCAGTGTTACATGCAGGTACACTTTGTAGAATGGTGTTTGCAGAAATAAAAATATAGGCACATTGTAGAAGTGGCACATGCTGTGATGACCGAAAAGAACATGCCACATTATTTTTAGGCAGAAGCATTAGAAACTGATGTGTACATTATAAATAGGGCACCCACTGTGCAGTTATTCATGGTATAATGCCTGAACAGAAGTTTGCAGGCATAAGACTCACTGTGTCTCAGTTGAAAGTGTTTGGGTGCATTGCATATGTTCATGTTCGTGATGAAGTAAGAACAAAGTTGGATCCAAAGGCAGAGAAATGTAATATTTTTATTGGTTATGCTATGGGGGAGCAGAAAGGTTATAGATGTTATAACCCTACCACTCATGAGATGCAAGTAAGTAGAGATGTTGTCTTTGATGAGATGAGTAGCTAGTATGCGCCAGCAACAATGAAGGCAATAGAAGATACAAATGTACGAAGTGGAGAGGCTACACCACATGTAGAGAAACAATCACATGTGCTTAGTGGACCTGGAGAGTCCTCTATCAGTGGATCGAATGTTAGTCCATGGTAAGGTAGGTTAAGGATAGACAGGTACATGTATATCATGCAAAGGGAAGGAAAAGGTAGATAAACCTTTTGTGCCTAATCTCTCAGTAGGTCACTCATATTTGGATGGTGACTCTAGAGACTCTTAGCAAATCCTTGTGAGGAGCTTAGAATTCTATCTTTGGTTACTCTTGATGTAAGGAGAACTAGGGTTGTTTTGAGGACACCTGGTAGTGATCCTTGTGTATTCATGTCTATGAGGGTTAAGTACCCTATTGATAGGTTGAGATATGATGGATATACATCCCATCATTATGCTTACATGGTTAAATTAATACAAGAGTTTTATCCCACTTGTTTCGAGCAAGCACTTGGAAATAAGAAATGGGAAGATGCCATGAAGAATGAGGAGATGGCATCATTGGATGCAAATGCAACATGGGAGTTAGTGACTTTGCCTAAGGAAAAGAAGACAATTGGATATAAGTGGATGTATAAGCCGATTAAGCATAATGTTGATGGTTCAATAAGCAGGTATAAGGCAAGATTGGTTGCCAAGGGATATGTATAGACTTATGCCATTGACTATGAGGAGACATTCAGCTCGGTTGTAAGAAATTTAGAAACCATGAGAGCTATCATTGCTATATGGCTGTAGCAAAGGGTTGTTCTTTTGGATGTAAAGAAGGCCTTCTTGCATGGATGGTAATTTGCAAGAAGAAGCATACATAATGCACCCACTACAAGGTTATGAGAGTGATGCACACGTAGCTTTTTTGTGTAGGTTATGCAAAGCACCCATAGCATGGTCAACCAAGATTGGAGAGTATCTTGTAACCATTGGATTTCAAATATCCAATTCTCACTTTATGTGAAAAAGGCAGATAGAGGAATCATGCTATTAGTCATCTATGTGCATGACTTGATTATCACTGGTGATAGTGATGCTCACATACATGATGTCATGAGGTTTTTGAAGAAGAAGTTTGATATGAAGGATTTGGGTGAGCTACATTATTTCTCAGGAATAGAGGTGGTGAGATCACCTCATGGAATTTTGTTATTGTAGAGGCAGTATGGCTTGTACATGTTGTCCAAGTATAGTATGGCAGGCTGTGAAATAGGATTGGAAGATTGTATGGGCATGGCAATGCACCCCTGATTTTGATAGTTCTTTCCTATTCATAATATTAGTGCCCGGAGGAGGGGGTGGGTTCTTGCAGAGGAAGAGAAGAGGGGGCTTTCCTTTTTGAGGAGGAAGGGATGGTTCATGTGGATTGTCTAAACTAAGGTATAGTGGTGGAGAAGAATAGGAGAGAAAAGTCTTGGATCATCACCAATGGTAGCATTAATGATGACTAGCATAATGAGGTGAAAAGTCAACTAGGTTGTGACTATGTTGATATGGAGGTATCAAGGTATAGTGGTGGAGAAGAGGGCAGAGGGAGAGGAATAGGAGGGAAAAGGCTTGGATCATCACCAATGGTAGCATTAATGATGATTAGCATAATGAGGTGAAAAGTCAACTAGGTTGTGACTATGTTGCTATGGAGGTAGCAAGGTGATGTTGCATGGTGGTTATGTGGATCCTCCCTAAACTAGTGTGGACGTATGTAGAATTTCTTCCCACCCAAGGCTCACACATGGCAGAATCTCTATGCTTTGTAGATTACCAAGTCTAAATTTCTAGCCTAACTAGAATTGGTTTTAGACTTGAAAAGGGGAGAGTCCACAGACACAATATGGAAATTTTCACTTGGGAGAGGAGTGAAAATGGACCTTTTCACTCACGTTAAACCAATTTTTTAAAAATAAATTCATAGTAACAAGTATAGCAATCCCTAGAGTTTTAAGATAAAAAGATTCAATATTTGATTTTTTAGAATCATAAACAATTGATTTACATGATCCATACAAATTAAGCATTTTAAATGGTAGATGTGGTGGGTAGATAAAATAGTATATTTTAACAATTTTAATGTCTTTTAAATAATATAAAAAATAGAAAAACACGTCAAAATACTCAAAAAATCGACTTAAGCTCTATGTTACAGGAATTTATTATATATAAAGTGGGAATGTCATATGATGGAAAAGTTATAGGCAATGTACTCTCATTTAATAGTTTACCTATCCAAACTTGGGACATGGCTTGTACACAAATTTTATACCCAAACAAAAGGAGCCTTGTAATTATTGGATATTCGATCGAATAATAGTGTTAACTTATATGTCTAACTTTGTATGTGATGATTATTTTAGGTGTCCAATGTTTTTTGTGATGCTTCATTAGAAGACCTTGATGTGAAATTCCTTGGCTAACTAGGAGAGATTGGCCATTCTTTATGAAAAACTACCTATTTTTGGCTAAACCTAAGGCTACCTATTAAACAAAGCTAGATAACCTCACCTTGCAACCACCCCAATTGTTATGAGTTGAATATAATCTACTCTTATTTTTTCTAGAATCCACCCAATCTATATGCTTATTTATTCTACCTTCACCTAAGAAAAAAATCCCACCATGCTTTGATGAAGAAGATTGATGGAGGTCTAAAAGTTTTTGACATCTTTGTGAGAGGAATCTTTAGAATTCAAGAACTACCTAAAAACATCATTTCATATAGGGATAAAAGGTTCACATTCAACTTTTGGAAATGTATTCTTCATTAACAAATGGAGATTTTGAAAATAAAAGATTTCTACAAATTGTAAGGGCTCATGGCCCCATCGTAATAAGGGCTCATTGTAAGGGCTCATGGACACATGAATTAAGGCCATATGGTCCAAGAGGATATAGTACACACACTTCCTTACCTATGGAGGAAGATGAATTGGGATTGGCACTTTAGAGATTCCACATAACATTGGACAAGGAAATCTTGCAAGGGTAGATTTGAAGAAAATCCCCTTAATACACCATAATTTTTAAATTATAGATCCTTATGCAAGAGAGGAAATTAAAACATATAAATAAGTTTATACACGTTGTCGTGCCATGGCACGTCTATGGTGTGAAACCATGCATGTGATGCCATCAAATACAAATCCAGATGCATGGGGTTAAGTGCCATGATGAGTCATTATATGATGCCTGAGTACATATGTTCATATTGTAAATGAGGTTCAATGAGATGAGCTGAGGCTGAGCTAGGTCTCGAAGCCTCTGACAGTGTGGTGTGAATTGTGGAGTTTTTTTTTATGCTTATGGAGAATTTTGGAGATAGCAGACACCTTGTGCCTTGATAGGACTGGATTATGCTTGTGGGTTCGACTGCTTTATTGATTCCATGAGATGGTGAATTGCTCATAAGCTGTGCCTATCATGGTTGAGTTGATATTAACACTGAGACAGAAAACTTTTATGGTACATAATGGTCGTGGTCATGATCATATGCTTCAGATGGCAAGGTCATATGTGTAATAAGGATGCCAAATGATGCTTTCTTTAATGTGGTGTGGGGAACCTTAGTAAGGTTATGGTGTGAAGAAGATTAATTTTTTTTTAAAATGGCTATCACTTGAAAATTATATGCGTGGAATGGTAGGGGCAGTGAAAAAAATTCGAAATGGAAAAAAACGTATTTCTAGCTGCAAAAGGTGGTGTGGGGCGCGATTTCCTCGCGGGAAAAAGGAGAAAAACCAGAGAATGGCAAGCGGCGCAAAGGAGAAAGGGATCTGCAGAAAAAAAAACCAGGGACAGAGGCATGTTCGACCAGAGTGCTTGATTTCATGCTATCAGCGACTGTCAATGGCATGTTGGGGCTTGAATTAAAGAGCAGAGTTAATACTTCTCATTGATATGCCTTCTTCAAAATCACACATTCAGCTACACGCCAGTTGTGCGCCGTCTGGAGCGAAGCATGGAATATAATTTTTCAAAAGAAAATCGTATGAAATCCGCTTCGCCCGCCTTCAGATAAGTGAAAATTTGATAAAATTTCATTTTACTTTCCTACCTACCACGTTTAAAAATTCGTGGTGTCAATAAACCTTCAAAGGTTTTGTAAAAAAAGGTGGTTTGATATGAAGAGATGTGAGGATATTGCATCAAGGGACATGGAATCAAAGTTTCAGAAATATAGCAAGGACTCTAGTAAAAATTGACTTGTTTCTATCTTAGTGGATCTAGAATGCAGGCCATGGATTTTTCTTTTAGAAATCATGTGAATATGTTATAGTTATGCCATATATCATCTTGTGTTTGTGAGTTGTTGGAATTTTAAGCCAGATTTTCAGGTGATAAAGAACATTATGAGATGTTGGGAATGGTGACAGTGGATGTATGGAATGAAAAGGGTCACATGTATGTTGGAAATACTTAAAGGTTATGTTATGCCTACATGTGATTAGCTGGAAGGTTTTGGAAAAAGAAGCCAGTGAATCTATGCTTGGAAAGGGACAAGCATTTGGTACACGAATTCAAGGATGTATTGAGATGAATTGACACATGTATATGTCATAAAAAAATGGACTTGTCCTATGCTTCTTGGGAAATTCTGTATATGAGTTTCCTTGTTAGGTTTGGTACCTACTCTCACAGCTAGAAGTCTCGTACTTTCCTGGCTATTCCGCACACGTCACGACAGCTTTTTGGTGAACCCGACGTGAAACTGCTGGGGTGAGAGTGTGGTGAAATATACAGGGAAGCTATGGCTGAGAATTCTGAGGGTCAGGGGGTTCATTTTGACCCTGGGGTTATGCAGATGTTTCAGATGTTTACCATGTACATGCAACAGCAACAAGCTGCTGAGAGAGGACAAATTTCCACGACCAAAGCATTACAATCAATTGTGAAAAAGATGGATCAATTTGATGGGAAGGACATTACAAAGTACCTGCGCAATTATATAAAGGAGATGGAGCTAAACAGGGTGACTGAGGAGGATATGGTTCGAAGTTTCGAGCTGGTATGTGTTCCTGAAATAAGAGAGCACATAAGAGGATTGCAGACAGCACATGGTGGCAAAAATTGGGAGGAGTTCAAGCTTGCTTTAAAGGATGAATATTTCATGGAGGATTCTGAGCGAGTGACCAAACGAACTTTCTTGGAATGGGTCACAAAACCTAAAATGGGAATTTCTGCCACAGAATTGCTAAGAGAGTTTAAGAAGCGCTATGCCCAGCTGTCAAGGATAGAGCGTACAACTTTGGACAGAGAAAAAACAGAGCTCTTCTTACAAGCAGCTGGGAAAGATCTCCAGGAGAAATTGGAAATCCTCCTTGAGGATAAGGATACAGAGCAGGGATTAAAGAGTGATTGGAATGATGTTGAGGATGCAGTCACTATGTTAGCAAAGCGGCAGCGGAGGAGGGATAAAATGGTGATGGGCTCTGCAACCCCCATAACTGTTGTCACCCCTGAGAATCTACCCAAACCAGCTGCTACAATTCCAAAGGTAGATGGGCCGATGGATGAGCTTATCAAGGGTATGCGTGACCTAAAATTGAAGATGTCCAGGATTGAAGAAAAAGGTCTACCATTGGGGCAGGCTTCTATGCAAAGGCCTCAAAGCAAAGAAGGGTTTACATATAGATGCATATGGTGTGATGACCCAGAACATGCAAAGAAGGATTGTGCTAGCTATAAAGAAGCTCTTAAAAATCAACTTATGTTTTTCAAAGATGGAAAAATCCATCTTACAGAGACTGGTCTTCCATTGAGCACAAACTTTGGGAAAGGAGGGATGAAAAAGTTGGTAGAGGATATGGCTGCTAGTCATGCCATTTCTATGGTTGAGGCAGCAACCTATGGATTAAAGGTTGGTCAACTAAAGCAGGGATTTGAGAATGATGAGGATTATGAGAATGAGGATTTTTGGCCATCAACAATGGAATTAATTGCGTCAAAGAAAGTGTCTAAGCAAGCTTTGCATGAGGCAGGTGATTGTATACGTCTTGAGACTGGCTGGGAGGAGCATGTGGATTCTTTATCTATTCATGCCTATATTGCCAAATGCCAAAATAATGAGGCACAGGTAGAGGAGAAGCGTAAAAGGGAAAATGAGGAAGGAGGGCCATCAAAAAGAGTTACACGTGGAAGTGAAAAGAAGGATCCTGGGCCATCACATATGCCTCCACAGCATAGCAGACCTCCACAGGATGTTTCAATGGAAGAAGTGCCAGCAAAAATGAAGGAAAAGGGAAAGGGGAAAAGTCCACTCTACAAGCTTCAATCTGATATTGAAGCTGCAACAGATCTCAAAAAGGTGCTTGAAGAGAGGATTCTAAACAGCAGGGCGGAATTCACACTAAGTCTTGGGGATTGCAAAGAAAGAATTTCATGATGAGATAATTGATATTATACGAAGAAAAAGGCAGTCCATAATTGAATCTATTCCATCACAAGGGGAGGCAAGCACTTCCAAGGCTCATGGAGTACAGGTACAGAAAAAGGAAGAGAGAGAAAATGTGGTGGAATGTAATCACTCTACTGATGGGGCAAGTGCGCTTTGTGGAAGAGGATGATGAAAAAGAAGTTCTTACAAAGAGTCATTACTCCAGGAGCCATTGGGCAAGAGCAACCACTGAAACCCTTGTCAAGATAGGTGATTTGGAAGAGCCATATGTCGCTCTAATTGATCATGGGTCTGAAATAAATCTTATGGCTAAAAATCTCTACAACAAATGTAAGTGGCCAATGGATGTGGATCATGGGTGGATGATTAAAGCAGCTAATAACTCATCTGGAGAGCTTTATGCAGCATGTCCAAATGTAAGGGTAACTATAGGGGATGTGAAAGATGATCAGAACTTCTTTGTTCAGGAGATGTCATCGTATCCCCTTATCCTTGGGCAACCCTACATTATAGCTGTGAGGATGGAAACAAAAGTTTTGGATGATGGCTCGGCATATGCAAGAATAAGGAGTAAGGATGGCAAGAAAGCTGTTCAGTTCTTGACAGTTTGCATTAACCATGAAAGGAATCGTGAGTCTCTTCGAGCACAGTCACTCCAGAAGATAAACAGAGAATTCATGAATTACAGGGAGATGAGGGATTTTAGCCAGGTGCCATTGTAAAGCGGGATTCCAATGGTACAAGGGGAAATGAGTTCTCGCAGGACTCAATCAATGTAAATAGCTTTTCAGCAAATTTTCAGGGATTCTCCAGCTATGGGTCATTGGTTTTTGTAAAAAGCAAGGATTTGAAGCGTGGCATGCGAAAACATATACAAAATAAATAAAAAAGTTTTGAGCAGTGTGGTCTTTTGGGGAAGAATGAGTTTATTTCAGGGGTGCTTGATGAGGTGTCATTTGTAGATACTATGGATGTGCTTTTTGATATGGGAAGAGCATGCTTACAGGGTGGAAATGAAATGATAGAGGTGTCATCTGTGGAGATGTATGATATAATCCAGGAATTTGAGGGGGTGGAATGTAAAAACATGAATTGCGAGATGGATGCTCATGTTGATACAAAGTACAAAACGGTTGCAAAGAAGGTGAAACCAGTTGCCTTGCCCTTGCCACCAGGAAGCAAGGAGAAGATAGATGAAGCTTCTATGCAACCAAATCTTAGAGATCCGAAGAAAATTGGGCATAAATTTACTCAAGAAACTCTAAAAGAGCTGAAGATTGGTGAGAAGGATTTTCTGTTGCCAGTTGAAAGGAAATGCTTTGAGGAGATGCTTGTAAAACATGGGAAAGCCTTTGCTTTTCAGCCGCATGAGATAGGCTGTGTTGATCCAAGTGTAACAGCACCAATGGTGATCTTTACTGTTCCACATGTGCCCTGGAACCTGCGGCCAATTCCAGTACCAAAGGCTCTCTTGCCAAAGTTGATGGAATTACTAAAAGAAAAGATCAGGATGGGAATCTTGGAGCCATCATGTGCCCCATATTCCAACAGATGGTTTACTGTACCAAAGAAAAATGGGACATTGCGCTTTATTCAAGACATGCAGCCTGTAAACAAAGTCACAATCAAGAATGTGGGAGCAGGTCCAATTGTGGATGAGTTTGCAGAAGCATTTGCAGGGAAAGCTATATACTCTATGGGTGATCTGTATTCGGGATATGATCAGTTCCAGCTGGATATACAAAGCAGGGACTTGACCACAATGAGAACTCCTTTGGGATTAGTAAGGATGTGTACCTTACCACAGGGAGCCACCAACTCAGTGGCACATATGATGAATGGAATGAATAAAGTCTTACGAGACTTCATACCACAAAAAACTATGCCATTTTTGGATGATGTGCCAATAAAGGGCTGTGATGAGAAAGACAAAGATGGGGATTTGGATTCAAAGGGGTGCCGCAAGTTTGTGGCAAATCATATAAAGGATTGTGACATGATTCTATCCAGGCTTGAAGAAGTGAATCTTACTTTATCTGGGCTGAAATCAGTGTTTGGAGTTGGTGAAGTGCTAATAGTGGGACATCTTTGTAGTACTAGTGGACGCCGACCTTGTCCAGTCAAGATAGATGCAATACAAAGAATGAAAGAGACATGCATTAATGTTACAGAGCTGAGGAGATTTCTTGGAGCATGTGTCTTTTATGTTATTTGGATCCCACATTATGCACATGTAGCAGATCCTCTTTATCAACTTTTGAGGAAAAATCAAAAATTTTTGTGGAGTGCAGTACATATTAAAGCTATGCGGAAGCTAAAATGTTTGCTCCAATCATCACCCACTCTGAGAAAGGCAGATTATGAGTGTGGTAGGCCTGTGATTGTTACAGTTGATACTAGTCCTACTGGGATAGGATGGGCAGTAGGGCAAGATGATGAGGATGATCATAGGTATGTAATTAGATTTGGAGCAAAGGTATTAAGCTTTCGGCAACGAAAGTATCCACAGATCAAGAGAGAGTTATGGGGAATAGTCACTGCTCTAAAATGTGAAAAAGAATATCTTATTGGGGCATCTGTACTTGTGGAAATTGATTGCTTGCCACTTCTTGGGATGATAGCAAGTTGTACCACTCCAGATATTGCTATGCTTAGGTGGATTGCTTATATCAAGTCATTAAATCCTGAGTTTGAGCATATTGCGGGAAAAGATAATCCAGTTGCAGATATGCTATCAAGAGCCAGGTATGAAGATGAGAAAGAGATGATTAGTGACATTGATGATGTGGGTACAAAGTTCTATACTACAGCATATGCAAAAGGGGACCATATTTGCTTATCAAATGCACTTGAGTCTTTTATTGAGGAAATATATAAAGGAGATTGGTTGCTTATTGGTCAATATTTGAGTACTCTGACAAGGCAAGAAAATTGGTCTGACTCAGAATTTAAGAGGATCCGCAGAAAAGCATATGGTTATTTCCTAAAGGATGGGTATCTCTGGAAGCATCCTAAGCAGAGGAATGCTATACCACAGAGAGTCATATGTGATAAAGAGACTCAAGGAAAGCTTGTGAAAGAATTCCATGAGAGTCTCTGGGCTGGACATAGAAGTGTGTGGGCCACCTTTACCAAAATAAAGGAAAAATATTGGTGGAAAGGAATGTACAAGGATATTTCCCAATATGTGGAAACATGCATGGTATGCCAAATGTACTCAAATGTGAGGCATCGTGATGGCTTGCAACCAACCTACCCACCTGCCATGCACTATAAATGGGTAGTGGATCTAGTTACAATGCCTTTGGGAATTTGGCAGATGCGGTATATTGCACTTGCAAGAGAAGATTTGACAAATCAGGTAGAAGGACGTGCTCTTAGAACAAAGAGTACGGAAACAGTATGCAAATTTCTCTTGGAAGATGTGATCTGCCGGTATGGTTGTATTGGGAAAATAACAACTGATAGGGGTGAGCTAGATGTTGAAGAAGCAAGGGAATTCTTCTCTAGAATTGGTATCAAACTGTCCCTAACATGTGCTTACAATCCTGAGGGCAATGGAAAAAGTGAGCGAGGACATCCTCCAATCATTAAAGCTTTGGCTAAGGCATGCAGAGAAAGAATGCGAGAGTGGCCAAAGCTGCTACCATATGCCTTGTGGGCTGACCGTACAACTCATAGCTCAGTGACAGGATACATGCCTGCAGAATTAATGTATGGTCAGAAGCCAGTGATGCCAGTTGAAGAAGTAGTTCTAACTTGGAATGTATTGCCCTGGGTGGAAGGATTGAGCAGAGATGACCTCCTTGCATTGCGAATAAGACAGTTGGAGAGGAGGCCTGGAGATGTAGAGCTTGCTAAAGCTCGCTTGAAAGATGCAAGGTTGAAAAATAAAGAAAGATTTGATAGTAGACACAGACTCCGGCCAAAACCTATTGAAGAAGGTGATTGGGTTCTAATGTGTGATAGTAGCCTTGACAACCAATTCACTGTTCAAAGAAAATTTGCAAAAAGATGGTTTGGCCCTTACATTGTCAAGCATGTGCATGGAAATGCCACGTATACTCTGTGTGAGCTTGATGGAACAGAAATAAAGAATCTTGTGGCAGGCAAAAGAATCAAGATATTTAAAAGAAGGCATGATAGGGATCCTTTTGATTCACAAGAGACTCAGGATGAGAGGCTTGACAGTGGTAGTATGGATATGGTTGAAGAGGAAGAGGATGATCTTCCTGGTAATGCAGAAGATGAGGACGACATCCAGTTATATGTGGACTTTGATGATGATTTGGCACATACCAGAGGATGTGCAGGTTTAGAGGGGGTGGATGTCATGCCATGGCACGTCTATGGTGTGAAACCATGCATGTGACGCCATCAAATACAAATCCAGATGCATGGGGTTAAGTGCCATGATGAGTCATTATATGATGCCTGAGTACATATGTTCATATTGTAAATGAGGTTCAATGAGATGAGCTGAGGCTGAGCTAGGTCTCGAAGCCTCTGACAGTGTGGTGTGAATTGTGGAGTTTTTTTTTATGCTTATGGAGAATTTTGGAGATAGCAGACACCTTGTGCCTTGATAGGACTGGATTATGCTTGTGGGTTCGACTGCTTTATTGATTCCATGAGATGGTGAATTGCTCATAAGCTGTGCCTATCATGGTTGAGTTGATATTAACACTGAGACAGAAAACTTTTATGGTACATAATGGTCGTGGTCATGATCATATGCTTCAGATGGCAAGGTCATATGTGTAATAAGGATGCCAAATGATGCTTTCTTTAATGTGGTGTGGGGAACCTTAGTAAGGTTATGGTGTAAAGAAGATTAATTTTTTTTTAAAATGGCTATCACTTGAAAATTATATGCGTGGAATGGTAGGCGCAGTGAAAAAAATTCGAAATGGAAAAAAACGTATTTCTAGCTGCAAAAGGTGGTGTGGGGCGCGATTTCCTCGCGGGAAAAAGGAGAAAAACCAGAGAATGGCAAGCGGCGCAAAGGAGAAAGGGATCTGCAGAAAAAAAAACCAGGGACAGAGGCATGTTCGACCAGAGTGCTTGATTTCATGCTATCAGCGACTGTCAATGGCATGTTGGGGCTTGAATTAAAGAGCAGAGTTAATACTTCTCATTGATATGCCTTCTTCAAAATCACACATTCAGCTATGCGCCAGCTGTGCGCCGTCTGCAGCGAAGCATGGAATATAATTTTTCAAAAGAAAATCGTATGAAATCCGCTTCGCCCGCCTTCAGATAAGTGAAAATTTGATAAAATTTCATTTTACTTTCCTACCTACCACGTTTAAAAATTCGTGGTGTCAATAAACCTTCAAAGGTTTTGTAAAAAAAGGTGGTTTGATATGAAGAGAGGTGAGGATATTGCATCAAGGGACATGGAATCAAAGTTTCAGAAATATAGCAAGGACTCTAGTAAAAATTGACTTGTTTCTATCTTAGTGGATCTAGAATGCAGGCCATGGATTTTTTTTTTAGAAATCATGTGAATATGTTATAGTTATGCCATATATCATCTTGTGTTTGTGAGTTGTTGGAATTTTAAGCCAGATTTTCAGGTGATAAAGAACATTATGAGATGTTGGGAATGGTGACAGTGGATGTATGGAATGAAAAGGGTCACATGTATGTTGGAAATACTTAAAGGTTATGTTATGCCTACATGTGATTAGCTGGAAGGTTTTGGAAAAAGAAGCCAGTGAATCTATGCTTGGAAAGGGACAAGCATTTGGTACACGAATTCAAGGATGTATTGAGATGAATTGACACATGTATATGTCATAAAAAAATGGACTTGTCCTATGCTTCTTGGGAAATTCTGTATATGAGTTTCCTTGTTAGGTTTGGTACCTACTCTCACAGCTAGAAGTCTCGTACTTTCCTGGCTATTCCGCACACGTCACGACAACGTGCATAGAGAGCTTATGCATGTAATGAATACAAATTTATTTATTTTCATATGGATATGCATAGAGAGATCTTGCATAGAATCTCCATGTAGAGATTGTTACATAGAGAGCTCTATACATATGTATAGAGAGCTCCATGTGTGGATATCTTATGCATTTAATGCAAAGAATAAGAGAAATTATGGAGAATGCATAATAGCTTATTTATTTTCATATGCATATGCATGGATAGATCCTTGCATAGAGCATAAGCATAAGAGCTCCATGTATAGAGAACTTATGCATTTAATGCATAAGCCAGGCATAAGTATAAGAGCTTATGCATAATTCATAACATATTATGCATATGATGGTGATGTTATTTAGATTGATTGAGGTATTTGTTTGAAATTAACGGCTAAGATTGCATTTAAAAATGAGGTGGAGGCATCAATGAAGTCCATACTTTGAATGAGGTATGTGAATATATATAGACATTTATATGATGCATATATATTTATTTAGCTCAATCGAGGTCTAGATGACTGAGATTGCATCTACGACCTCAATCAAGGTTTTAGATGCAATCCTGATCATTACAACCTCCATCAAGGTATGGAAATTATTTTTTATCTTTTTAAAATAAATTTTTATCGTGTCTCAACGGTCGAGATTGAATACATGTTCTTGATTGAGGTTTATGATGCAATCCTGATCATTACCACCTTGATTGAGGTGTGGAAATATCATATATATATATATATATGATAGACAAAAAATTTATTTTAAATATTTTTGATCAAAATATTAACAGCCAAGATTGAATCTACGATCTCGATCGAGGTTTGTGATGCAATCCTAACTATTACAACCTCAATCCATGTATGATTATCCACATCACAACCTTGAGAATAAACTACCGCATGGCCAGCCACACTCTACCTTGATTGAGGACTAGGTATGCTAGCACGACTATCCATGCAAGACCCCAACCAAGGTCCAAGGACATGTGGGCATGTCACCTCTTACTACTATCCACATCACACCACGATACAGGTTTGGTGAGACACCACCTCGATTTATTCCACATCACAACCTTGAGAATAAATCAAGGACCTCGATCATGTGTGTGTATATATATATATACACACACGATGGAGGTCCTTGATTTATTCCACATCACAACCTTGAGAATACATCAAGGACCTCGATCGTGTGTGTATGATCGTGCCCTTGATGTATTCTCAAGAATGTGATGTGGAATAAATCAAGGACCTCGATCGTGTGTGTATATATATACACACACACACGATCGAGGTCCTTCATTTATTCTCAAGGTTGTGATGTGGATAATTGAGGTGGTGTCTCACCAAACCTGTATCATGGTGTGATGTGGATAGTAGTAAGAGGTGGCATGGCAGTTAATGACGTTATAATTGATGTTTAATCCTTTGGTTTCTTATAGTATCTTAATTGGTACCATACACTACAAGACAATGCTGCCATACACGCGATAAATTACGAGCGCGTGTATGGTCGCGCTTGTATTTGAATAGAATCGGGCGCGTGTATTTTAGCATTTAAGTCCACGTGTATATTTGCATTTATCAACGCGTGTATAAATGCGTTTATATACACGCAGTAATACACGTATCTATACACGGTAATATTCATGGATTAATACACGCTATCATACACGGATTAATACACGCCACTATACACGGATTAATACACGCATGGCAGAGAAAAACTGAAGAAAAATTGAATTCCTTTATAAAATTAAAAACTATTTTCTTTAAACCATCTCATAGTACATTACAGTATACATCATTACACAATCCCACTACATACATTTACAACAATGAAATATATTCAAAAATAAATCATGCATATGAGATGATAGAAATGTCATCAATTTAGAACGTACAGTGACGGATTGGTTAGGGTTCGATCTCATCTTCAATAAGATCCATCCTTGCCAAACGATCAACATCAATATCCATTTGATCAATTTGTAAGGCTACGATTAAATTTATTCCACTATCGATATTCTGTACTCCATTGATAATGGTATCGATGTCCTGATCATCCTCATCAACATCACCATCATCCTCAATGGTAGGGTCATTCTCATGATCATGAGAAATGGCATGCTCATCCTCACATTATCATGATCATCTCTTATTTCTTGATCATCGATCACAACATCTTCAATGGCATGTTCAACATCATCTTCATTGCGGCTTGTTACATCCTCCATATACTCCATATCAGTGAATGTATTATACATCACTTTGGAACGTGGTGCAATAGGGATGACGTACCACCATTTGATGTCATGCACCATTGGTAGATAGATAACCTACTCAAATACACATAGTACAGTAATTAATTAGCATATCAAAAGTCAAGGGGTACGCGAGCTTAGATATATATGTACATGAAACACATTAGTAAAAAAATGCATACCTGCTCACATTGTTGTGGCAATACGAGCCTATCTTTCTTTGTTTGCCAGAACTTTGTAGAGTCAATAGTTACATATCCACTTGCATGGCGTTTTATCGTTGCATCAGGCCCTTTTTCCACCACGTTCATTTGTCTTTTAAGGTCTTCATGAAGCGCTCTAGGAAGAACATCCAACGTGCATGCACAGTACCACATAAAGCGATTTCGTCCACTAAATGCACAATGAGATGTAGTTGACTTGTGAGAATGGTTCGCGAAAAAGTCTCCTCTACCAAACAAACCACCTCCATTGCCATAACACGCGCATCATCCAACGTGGCTGGATCAATTGCTTTGGAACTAACATATCTGAAAAATAAATAAATAGTACGTTATACCTCCATGCACGTTCATTTTGCAAGGTATAATGAAGGGTGATCTGACATGGGTTTTACTTACCTCACAAGCTCGCCCATCTTATAAATACATTTTTTCAAGCTCTTATTTGCACAATGGTCGATGCTAGTAGGTAGTATGAACTGCGCACATAAGAGCACATGTATGTATGGTTTATGGCATTACAAAATTTAATTTCAACGTACGTACAAGACTTGGAAAACACTTACTTGAAGCATCTTGTGCCAATCGTGGGACTTCAACCCATATAGTTGCTCAACGCCTCTTTTCTTAGTGGTTGTAAAGGCTCCCTTCAATGATCTCATGCATCCAGTGGGAGTACGCAAAGTGGTGATGGCCTGCTTTACCTGCTTCTCCTCTTTCTTTGATATAATCCATGGTGCAGGCGGAAGACGAACATGCCCACCCACCTCTCGTGGCCAAGCTTGACGCATACGTCCTGTGACCCGCAAGTCCTCACGTACGCTAACATTGTCTCGTTTACCAATAATATGTTCCCAAATACCAGATCCCACATTCTTGAAGATGTGCATGGGATCAAGAAGATGGTTGATCTTAAGATGGGTCCAATATGGCAGCCGAAAGAAAATGGAGTACCTACATAAGGGATTGCTCTATGTGACCTTTAATCCAATTAGAGACTACACAAAACAAGATTGAAAAAACATTACTATACCTGTTCATGCCATCTGGAGGAAGAATAGTTGTAGACTCCCAAATACGCTTCCAATCTTTTGCACGAAGTGTTTGTGGAGGAATGTTACTCTTACTAGCAACATATTTAGGATGATCTGAGGGGAGAAATCGATGATGATTATCGAATATAGTCTTACACAAACCGTCAGCATACTCATGTACTAACAAAGGGCCACAAACAGGACATGCATGTTTACCTGATGTTTTCAAACCTGTTAAAATATAAATAAAAGTTAGAATAATAAAGTCAATATGTATAATTAATATATATAGCCAATAGTAATAGAGTAGGGAGGTAATTAGAATTCTTACCAGAACAATCGCTGTATCCTGGAAAGTCATGCATTGTCCACATCAACACTGCTTTTAAGTCGAAGTGTCGAGAGGAGGGAGGCCTACTAATGTCCACCACCGCAACACCTCTCCATAGTTCCTCCAACTCATCAATCAATGGTTCAAGATAAACATCCATATGCTTGACTTTATGTTTCCCTGGAATTAGAAGGGATAACATAAGATGTCCCTTCTTGATCGCCATTGATGGTGGAAGGTTGTAATTCACCAACACAACTGGCCACACGCTGTATGCGGTGCTTTTGAAACCAAATGGATTCACTCCATCCATACCCAGGCCAAGTCTCAAGTTTCTGGGCTCTGTTTTAAAGCTGGGCCACTCATCTTCAATATGCTTCCAAGCAGGAGTGTCTGCGGGAATTCTCCACATGCCATCATCCGATCGATGTGAGGAATGCCATGACATGAGCTCTGCTATGGATTTGCACTTGAACATGTGTTTGATGCGAGGAATTATAGGAAAGTGTCGCAAGACTTTACGAGGTACATCAAAACTCTTCATATCTATTCTGTACCTTGCTTCACCACAAGTGGGACAATGTAGAGCCTCCTTATGCGTCCCACGAAAGAGAATGCAATCATTGACGCATGCATGTATGCGATCATAATCCAGTCCTCCAAGAGATGTCACATAGCGCCTCACTATGTCTCTTGAGGTGGGTAGTCTATTTTCCTTTGGAAGCATGTTTGATAATAGCCTGCATCCAATATCATCAATTATAATTAGTCTTAAATCCTAAACC
The DNA here is from genome assembly GCF_041138505.1 of Cibotium barometz. Lineage (NCBI taxonomy): Eukaryota > Viridiplantae > Streptophyta > Polypodiopsida > Cyatheales > Cibotiaceae > Cibotium > Cibotium barometz. The sequence goes on along the minus strand of NC_141095.1, from coordinate 45,402,427 downwards.
TTAAACCACTAATTCAAATTTGTAAGTTAGAATGCTTACTTCAATAATGCGTCAAGACTTGCATTGCTCCATCCATAAACTGTTTGTATATTGAGTAGTTCAAGTGAAGCACGTAAAACAGAGAATGTGCACCCTTCAAACACCGGTGTCGATGAAGCCTTGTAAAGATGCTCTTGTTCCATATCATCGTCGTCCATACCTTTGGGATCATCCTTAAAAAGATTCTGCACCATATCATCAAGCACCTCCTCTTCCACAACTTCGTGGGGTGCAAGGCTATTGTCATCCCTTTCCCACTCATCTCTGACAATAGATCCCGAAGCTCCAGCATCATCTCGTCGACGCTTTGCGTGCTCTCGTCGCGCGTAGGGTACCATGTTAGGGTGTGGTACTGCATCCTGCTTCAATTAGAGTTTATATATTACAACTCTATTAATTTAATTTGGATACCATGAGTCATTTGAATACCATCAATTTACATCTACTCACCTCTAAACCTGTTTGATTCCATTCTCCATACATGGAGATGTGATTCAAGGTAATTCGACATGCTCGTACAATGCATCCTTGACATCGATTACACATACATTTGATCCGTTGTCCCAACCACACATCGCGATTACGATGACGCATTGTCTCATCTTCCCCAGAACTGCTTGAAGAGGTTGATGACATCCTATGTACAAACCAGAAAACACAAAATCATAATATGTTTTTAATGAAGGTATAAAAATCGTGTGTATTGACGCGGCTATTTCCTAAAAATTACGTGTATTAACGCGGCTATTTCCTAAAAATCGCGTGTATTAACGCGGATAATTCCTGCAAAACGCGTGTATAAATGCAGCTAAAATATCATACACGCGAACATACACGCGTTTATAAACGCGACGGTCTGTTTAAACTAAAAATAGCCTGCCTTCCCCAAATATAGATTTTGAACTAACATATCAACACTGCTTTCGTTTTCACCTCTTCCAACAGTAACGAAACCTAAGTGCAAGGAGGGAGCAGAGAAGGAGCACACACGGGAGGAAATCGAGCAAGAAAGAAGACTCACTTTTTCAGAGGTGAGTCAGTTTGTCCTGTGCCTTGTCTCTTTCCTCAGATTTGTTTATGCTATTTGCTCTTTGCTTTTTGGGTTTGTCTCCGTCCTTTTGCTTCTGTGCACACGATTGGGTGAATGATTCTGACAGGGGCGACAATGGTCCTTTTATAAGGACACTTTGTCTTTGTCGGAGGTCGGTCCTTTTAAAAAAAAATTTTCGCAGGTCGCGTGTAGAAACGCGTGTAAAAGCACGTGTACTCTGTCTGCAGAGTCTGTTCACGCGAATATACACGCGTTTCTGGACGGGTTTATACACGCATTTTCTGACGGGTGTATACACGCATTTTTGCACGGGTGTATACACGAGACTGCGTTTCAGAATTCATGATTTGCAGGCAACACAACTGACTTGAATGATGATATTTGTGTGAGTCAAGAGACAGCCCATGATGTACATGAAGATGTTTGTTGCAGGTTCTTTATGGATATTCCAGGTTCTTCATCCGATCCATTTGCGTACAGCAATTGGCTGATGGAGATGCTGAATCATTTTGGGCACCATCCTGGTCCGGTTGAGCTTACAGAGTATATGTATGCCCATCCCCCTCCTTCCCTGCCTGGTGTCTATACCCCTACCGCGAGTATCCAGGGCACTCTAGTGCCGTCTATTCCTCCGAGTCTGACGAGACGGCATGCAGCTTCTCCTCTTCCACGTCCACCGCCGAGGAGACATACCTCGTCCCAGACACACTCACGTACACCCTCACAGCCACCATCACGTGTTCCCTCAGAGCCACCATCACGTCAGGGCTCACAGCCACCGTCACGTAGACAATCCCCCAGTCGTGACTCCACCCGCAGCAGTAGGAAGAGTGGGAGTGGAGGATGCGGCGGGTGCTTTGGTGGGGGAGGTGGGGGAGGTAGTAGGGCACGCGGTGAGAGAGGAGATAGAGGGAGAAGAGTTAGAGGAGACAGTTCAGAAGAGGAGGAGATGAGAGAGATGGAGAGAGTGGTCTGCTATGATGTGACGGATAGGGGCGGGATAGTGATGGATGCGAGGGGGAGGGAGGTAATGGAGTACATGCGTGGGGTAGTATCAAACTCATATAGAAATTGTTTTATTAAATTTAAAGATCAAAATAGCCGATTAGTTGGGGAGGTGATAGAGGCTGTACATAGTCGGTACCCCAATCCCCCACATGCTACATTCTCGGATGTATGGGGAAGGACGCGAATAAGGGAGATCTTAAGTAATAAAAGATCTCACCTTAAAAAACTCGCGTACGATGACCGGCTAAATGTAGCTGCGGGTGGCTATCTTGCCGAGAAACCTGCCACTGCGCACAAACGCGAGTGGAAGGAGGCAAAGAAACGAGCAGAGGGTGGCGTGAAGAGCAGGGAGCATGTGGAGGCACGACGGATCCAGATGGAGACCAGTGGATCTTCGCATTTCGGATCTGGCGGCGTCGAGTCATGGGAGGTAGAGTTCGTAAGTATCTTGCCACTTTATTTGATTGTTTACTTAATTCATTGATTCTATGATTGTTTTAATCTTACAAATTGTGTTGATTATGATACAGCGACGGGTTACGGGGAGGAAGCCCACAACCCACGATACTGCGTATGCTCGCCGGCATAGCAGACGTGACACGTGGGCCATCTTCAGAGCCGAGGGACGTATTACGGATGCGCTGTTTGAGATGGCCATGAGACCATACGGTCGACAGGTACTTGAAAATTCTAAACGAATGATTTTGGTTTATTGAATTACATATATATATACTTATATACTATATATTACTTGAACAGGCACAAGCTGCTGATGATCCACCCGCCGCCACTGCAGAGGGTGGACGTGAGCACTACTCATCGGACATTCCGACCAATGTGAGCTCATCTGAGCATGGAGGGAGCACCGAGTCATCATCTGGGTCTGAGTAGTACTCAGACTTATAGTATCACATTCCATATTGAGGATGTGGTTGTATATATTTTTTTGTAAACTGAAGCCATGGGCTACTTCGAGATATGGACTCCCTTGTATACATGTATGAAATTTTGATAGTAATATTGAATCGTGAATCGATAGTATTACATTCATGTCTGTCTTGAATCGTGTATTGACAATGTATGCATTCATGTCGTTCTTGTCTTAATCTCCCTCGTGCATATGTTCTTCGTGGATGGTCTAATGCACAAAAAAAAAAAATCCAGAGAGTGTTATTGGGTGCTGGAATGCTGGAACAGTATTCAGGCACCAAATAGCACTCTCTGGATTTTTTTTTTTGCTCTCTGTTCGCGTGTATAAACGCGTCAGAACTGCTAAAACTCGCGTGTATATACGCGAATAATCTGTAAAATACGCGTGTATTTATGCGTCAAAACTAACAATTACGCGTGTATAAGCGCATCTAAATTAAAGAAACGCGTGTATAGACGCAGGTATCAACGCGTCTGAGTACATTTGAACTGAACAGAACGCGGCTATACACCCGTGTATAAGTGCGTCTAAATTAAAGAAAGGCGTGTATAGCCGCATATATCAACGCGTCTGTGAAAAGAACACGGCTATACACCCGTGTATAAGCGCGTCTGAGAGGTCCTATACACGCGCTTTTACACGCATGTCTGTGGCCGCGATCATACACGCGCTGGTACACGGGCCCGCTACTTTTTTTCACAAGTCATTTTTAGCGGCTAGGAGCGCGGGTATGAGCCCGATCCCTTGTAGTGATACCTCAATTAGTATCAAATGTTGAAGATAATTAAGTTTAATCAGTCTTGGATTATGGTCAAGTTCAATACATATCAAACGACATCAATCGAAATCAATTGGTTAATTAATTTTCATCTGTTACATTACCTAATCCAAAGAATTCTCATAACTTAATATTTAGGTTCATCACTACTTACGTCTATACATGGTGTCCCTACCACGTGTATGGATCACGTACACTTGAAAAAAGTACAAATGAATTTGCAATAAAATTGCAAGAAAAGAGCTCATTTTTCACACGATATTAAACATGGGGCATTTCTATTGGTTTTCAAGTATTTTTTGTTACTTCTTTATTATTTTGTTGACGTTTAAGGAATTTTTTAAGTGAAAAAATGTTGGTATTAGTCTCGCCTTGTGTGGCACTACACACTACACCATAAAATCTTAACGCTGTCTCCCACCAAAACCTTGGAAATTAGGCTCACAAGGAAGATATCCTCTTGCACTGAACCAATTTCTTCATGAAACAAAGTGAGTGAATGTAGTATAATTTAATTGTGTATAGCTTAGCAAATTGTACAAGCTCAACAATGTCCTCTCAATACTCTACTTGACTAAACTTGGAAAATCCACTGTTCAATCATGGTCAATTGTGCGTCTCTCTTTTGCGGGTGACATCATCATCATCTCTCAAAATCATGCTTGTCTCCTTTAAACATTGTATATCATAAAGTGCTTCATGCAATACAATAGTCTTGAAAAAGTTTTATTTTAAGTAGTAAATGAGTTCTATGTTATTCACTCTTTTGTCTACTACCACATTTCTCACATTTTAAGGTTTTACTTGGGAATCTAATGTGATTTAAGATCTTGTAACTTGTGATGAATTAGAACAATACTCTGTGGGTAGGTGGGCCGGTGGGTAAAATCCCGTACTACTCACTTCAATTTTGATCTTTTAGAAACTAGGGGCAACTAGAGTAGGGCCCTCTATCCATCATTCATACCCACACATCAATGAAAACTTGGAATTTTGGTTCACTTTGCAGTGTGCACACATGCTCAAGCTACCGTCCAAAGTCTGTACATGTTTTTATTTATTTTTGGGTGGTAGATGTCAACATGGAGTTTGCAAACTGTGAATAGTAGTTTTCTAGCCGTGGCCTATTGCATTCACGAACAAGGAAATATCGCCAATGACAGCCATGGATGGTAAAGTGTCCCGTGTGACATGTCCAAGGTTGAATTTTGATGCCCGTCTTAGATATTCTTGGACTTTTTGGATGTTGAAAAAAGTACAACAACTCCATGTTCAAAACGTTAAAAAAAATCAACCCTAATCCTGTCCACTCCCTCCCAGGTAATAAAAGGACGCTAAAGCAGGCCCATGATCCATCGGGTGACCGTAGCCCGTGGGGCAACTGCAAGTTGCCATTGGCCAAACAACATTGGGAGTCTTGCGACATCACGACAAGAATCCAAATGCAATGCATCTAGATTCTGCTTGTAGAAAAGCTAGGAAAACGCGGGAAGGACGAATCAAAAAGATCCATAGCAGGTGCACCGTTCGGCCTCTCTACAGGTGGCTGGGGGGGACTAATTAAGTGAGAGAGGAGGGAGAGGGACTCAGGGGGCGCCGAGAGAGAGAGAGCACATCCGAGCATCGGCAAGCCTTTGATATGATTAATTTCTCAGGAAAACTCAGGTAAAATGCGTACATTTTAGCCAGGCTTGCCGGAGGCAATACCTACTCTTTGCGCGAAGTATACGAGCAGAGAGAGAGAGAGAGAAGGGGGGGGGCATGCCTGCCGTCACTTGAAAGTTGACACTGAGAACAACTTCTACGGTGTACCCTAGGCAATACCTACTCTTTGCGTAAAGTATACGAGCAGAGAGAGAGAGAGACAGAGACAGAGAGAGAGAGAGGGGGGGGCCACGCCTGCCGTCACTTGAAAGTTGACACAGAGAACAACTTCTACGGTGACTACCCTACTGTAACCCACATTCACCCTAACCAGCTACTTCAGAAAAAGATTTCGCAACAGCTGGGAACTTGGAAGAAGACGCAAAATGCACGCAGCCTCCAGAGTCCAGATGTAAATTGTTTGTCTCACATGCTCAAGGGAATAGAGACGTATGCTGCAGGCTTGCAAGTTGCAACTTGCGTCGTGCGAGACCAGAATCCGTGAGATCCACGACGCCATGACCTGCAACTTGCATTACAGTGGGACTTTTGGAGCCATGATATTGGCGTGCAATTGCAGTCCCAACAACAACAGGTTGTCAATGTGGGATCGCCCCACGGCACCAGGGCCCCAACACTGTCACATCCCGATGCCAGCTACACCGTGCCGCACGTGACACGTCCACAATGTGGGTCGTGACCGTTGACATGACCGGATAAGGTGAGTACAAATTACAGTCCTCTCAGCTCTGTTCAGGTTCTGGATACGGCCGCCCCCTCGGTGCCCCTCCGCCCGTCCGCTATCGTCATCACTACCGACAGGATCCGTGACCTTACCTGCGCAAGCGTCATATGCGACATTCAAGTTGTTTCACGTTGGGCGGGTTCCTTCATTTTCGTCTCTACCTTACCAATGAAAAAAGCCGCATTTTTTTCCTTTTGTAAGAGAGCGAAAAACACTAACCTCATTACCTTAACGTTAACTTGGAATAAATTGGATTCTCATGCCCGGGCCCAGACATGTTGGAGTACCCTCATCGTATGTTAAGTCACCAACGAGATGCTCTCTAATCTGGGGATGGGAAATTGGGATACCCTCAATAGCTTGTCTTTCACCCAAGCCCTCACAAAAGGGGAAATTTGATTAAAACCTAACTAAAAGAAAAAGGAAAGCAACATAACACTCACACCATCTAACCACACTCTCACTCCATACTCACCTCTCTCTCTCTCTCACAAGCCTAAACTTAAGCAAATGATAAGCACATGGCAATGACAAGATAGACAACACACACACACACACACACACACACAATCTCTCAACAAGCCACTCACACATGGGGAGTGCTCAAGAGTGAGTAAGCCATGCCCAAACACACTACAACCTATGCTCAACTCCTAAGAGAACAAGGAGGAAATAAACTCACTCAACTCACTAATCTAGGAAGGAACACAAGGATAGAATCCACAACTTGGGCTAGAGGGAAATGTGATCTCCCTCACCCATGCTCTCTATAGATAGTAGAATATAGGGTCATCCCCACATACACGTGTCATATTCGGCCCATATCAACATTCCACTTATGTCATAAGTCTCAATGAGTTGGGTGGGTTCGAGCCTAGGCCACCCACCCTCCCGAGTCCCTACGAAAAATTGCCACCAATAAATAAGGGGCCTATTTCAACTTTAGGAAAGTTTCTGCTGTGTCATCCCGCCTATAACAATGGGGTTTTGAGGTGTATAATTTTTACTTATTTTGGGTGTTCCTGGCTGGTTCTATGAAGCCTCATAAAAATAGGCTAAACTTTTCAAAACTCAAGGTCATGAGCTATGTTTACTTGGAACATTATGGCTCCTTCATTTTCATCTCTCTCTTACCAATGGAAAAAACTACATTTTTTCCTTTTTTCAGCAACCAACACTAACCTCATTATCTTACCAATGTAAAAGGTTGCATTTTTTCTTTTTGTCAACCACCACAAAAGGTAGCCGAGAAATAGTGAGAGAAAGTAATGAGAGAGTGGTGCAAGTAGTGATATCCATGGCATCGACCATGATAGCTATTTCTCAGCTATACGTGTGGCCACACCAACCTGAGGTTGTTCCACATGTATAGGTGTATAGCCATGCTAATAGCTACATAAATAGCCACATTAACTACGAAAAAAATAGATTCTGTTGCTTGAGCTACGACGTGTTGTAGTACTCTCATTGCATGTTAAGCCACTGGCAAGGTGCTCTCTAATCCAGGCATTCGTTGGTCGATGAAATACCCATGGGAGGCACCCAATAGCTTATCTTTCAACAAAGCCCTCAAGCAGGGAAACAATGTGCTAATCTCAGTTTATAGTCTAGATGAATAGATAATGAATAAGCTAATCGAAGAGGGGAATAAGAAGAAGAGGCTAACAAAAGGAGAATGAACCTAACTAAAATGAAAAGTAAAGCAACACAACACTCACACCATCTCACCAATCTCTCACTCCATACTCGCCTCTCAAGCAGGGATTTAATTGACGTAAACGAAAACATGTGAACATGTTAATAACATATGTTAATAACACAAAAAATCTTGTGATCACATGTTATATTCACAAAGCTTTCACAAGGGCCTAAAAAATTTATCTTTGTCGGGCATAAAAAATCTTCTTAGGTGGCCACCACTGACCTGCTATTATGTGACGATGGTAACATGAGAACATGTGAATAGCTTATTCCCATGTGTAGCCAAGCTTTTAAGGGGTTCCCAAATGGCAAGTGACCTGTTATTTTGTGAACGGTAACATGAGAACATGTGAATAACTTGTTCACATGTGTTATTATCACAAAAAATCTTGTGATCACGTGAATATTAAATCCCTGCTCTCAAGCAAATGACAAGCATATGGCAATGAGAAGATGGAAAACCCACACATAAGCTCTCAACTACAAGCCACTCATACATGAGGAGTTCTCAAGAGTGAGAGCAAGCTATGCCCAAACACACCACATCCTAAGCCCAACTCCTAAGAGAAAAAGGAGGAGATATACTCACTCAACTCACTAATCCAAGAAGAAACACAAGGATATAATCCACAACTTGGGCTAGAGGGAAATGCGATCTCTCTCACCCATGCTCTCTATAAATAGTAAAATATAGGGCTATCCGACATGCACAAGTGCCACATGGAAAGCATACGTGAGTCCAACAAAAGATACACATAAAGCTCAATGTTACCCAAATATCCTATGGCAAAATATAGGATATGTGCACCAAAGTGATATGCACGTACATGTGTGTGTACAACATCATACGAAGAGGGCAGTAGGTAGTGCTAAGTTATGGTGTACAGAAAGGGCTTAACATCCCCCCACCTCTAATACACATCCAGTCACACAAATGTGAGTGGATGACATGGCAAAATGAGTACAAAAATGGAGGGAGGAAGAGAAAAAAAGGGATAGAGTGGATGTCGATGAAACCTATAAGAAGGGTGGATCATGCCAAAGATGTGTTGATGTAGAGCATGACCCAAGCTCAAGGATCCATAAGATTTGTCGATGAAGAGGATTTTACATGCACCAAAAAGAGAAGCGAGGGAAACTCCCCCATGTCAAGAGTGTTAACCATGGAAGTGAGGGGTGCTCCCCCACCTCGAAAGTTCATCCTAGCCACTAGGATCCCAAATGTAAACATGGAACTCGAGGGGCTCCCACAGGTGTATGCTAGGATTCCAAGTGTATGGGGCTAGAGTCGGTGCTCTAGCAAACGCCAAGAAAAGGTATGCCAATGGAGAAAAAGAAAAGAAATACAAGGAGAGGGTGGGTTTTAACAAATAGAAGGGTAAGAATGTTAAAAGATATATATTTTTTGTTTAGTTTTATTATTTTTTTAAAAAATATAAGGGAGGGGGTTAGTATATATTTTTGTTCTGGGATATGTTTTGAAAAATAAAAAGAAAAGGGGTTAGTTAAAAACATAGAAAAGAGGAAAATTTCAAAAATAGAAAGGGAGGGGGTATTAGTTATATATATAGATGATATATTTTTTGACAGGTGAAATGAGGGTGGGGAGAGGTTAATGAGGGTGTAAGAAGAATAAGGATGGGGAGGTGGATTAAGTGCATGTAAGGAGGGATGGAAGGGGTTAATGGGTGTGTAAGTGGGATGGGGACTCGAGAGTAGTTTAAATTGATTTAACTTTTAATGGGTGTGTAAGTGCGATGGGGAGTGATTTAATGAAGGGAGGAAGTCACTGTAGGTCCAAGTGTGTGAGAGAGGGGGGAAAATAACTAGCTTTAATGGCTTAGTGGATAGTTTTTGAATGTTTTTTTGGGGAGATTTTTAATAAAAAATAAAAAATGCTTTAATGCTTTGGCCAAATGCATTCAGAGGCATTCAGAGTTGGAATGGATACACATTAGGCTGGAAAAACCTCATACTAGGAGAAAGCATTGGGTGCACCATGGAATTTTGGGTTGTCTTGAGAACTGAAATGCTAGGGTGTCTTTGGTTACATAGACTTCAGTTCATTTTTAACAACAACCCTACTAAACACATCTAGCTGAAAGAAAACTTGATTCATGCAAGTGAAAGATGCATACAAAGGAGGTTGAAAGATCTGGACACCAAATTAGATAAACTTCATAGAAAAGCTAAAGATAGGCAAGTGGATCAACTGTGTCATGCAATTTAGGAGCTGATGATGATGAGAGAGATAGTCATTTCCAAGGATATTTTGCTTATTAAATTTCTCTATATGTTGTAACTTCTTCTTCTAATTTCTTAATATAAGCTGCCCTTATTTGAAAAAAAAGAAAAAAACTGGCACATCTTAATGGTGACAGTTGGTGGTCGCTTACGTCTTCCTACGATGCAGGTATAGTGAGTTGCCTTGTCCAAGCACTTGCAGATCCACCAGTTGAAGTTACCTCCTCAACTCTCCGAGGCTTTGCGACATTATCCGCCCCACTTTCTTTACTTGTTGCTCTTCCAAACTACCTTGTCTCCTTGCCACAACGCCACTGGGCCACATCACAATTGTCTTCTCATCTTTGGCTCACTATAGAATTTTTTATTTTTCGAGCCAGGGTCAGAGATAAGCATGCTCATCTCTGAGACTCGAGCAGAGAAACGCTTTTGTCATTAGCTTCACCGTCTCAATCGTGAGAACGGTTTCGCTACTTCCTCAAGGCATGGCCTCGGAAGACCCAATAACTGGGCACGATAGCGACCAAGAACTCCTGAAGGAGCCCAAGTACTATGGGACTTGCCATTGGGCTCACCCACTAAAAACTCTGCAAACCCAGCGGGTTTCAGGAGAGGAATTGCCCTACCCATAGTTGGGCATCGGCTCGAATCACTATAGAATTGTGCCACCAATAGACACCTACAATGCTCATTTATGGCTGTCATCTCCTTGCTCTACTTAGATGTGTCACTTTGCAGTAGCACTTTTTCTTTGATGTAATAGCCGCCGCTGCTCCAAGATCTCATTGACAATTTCCTCTCCAAGCTTTGCCATGATAGCCATCTCCACGTTCCCATTGTGCTAAGCTACACCATGTCAAACAAGGTTTGCCTACTCTCCTCGCTTAGCCTGACACCACCCCCACGTCAACAGCACCCACTTGGCAAACCAAGGGTCATTTGTGCTATCGAAAGGCCCTCTTGTTCCCCTTCCCCAAGATAGGCCTTGTGTGTGCCCAAATTTTTGGGTGACAAAATAGACTCGATGAGGCCCCCTTCACACCAACACCTGGCCATGAGCCGTGCCGGCCTTCTTTTTTCCCACATTAATAGAGCCACTTCAAAAATAAATTTTCTTCTTCCTTGATTCCTTGCACCCCTTAAAGAAGATAAGAAATTAATCAGCATAAAAATGCAACAAAAAAAACCATAACTTTCAATTAATCTTGGCCTCAAATGATCATTATGTTATTCATGTAGCAAAGTCAATTGTTGTGATGTCAATGATCCCAACTTTGATGAGATGCCTCCTTCTTACAAACTCATCCTAGCAATGGAACCATTGTTAAGCCACTTCTAATGAGGTGCTATCTAATTTGGGCATTTGTGGATCAATGGAATACCCATAGAAGGGCACTCAAGAGCTTGTGTCTCACCCAAGACCTCAAGCCCTCATCTCAACCAAGCCCTCAAGCAAAGAATATTGAATGAAAGAATGTGTCAATCTCTGTTTCTAGTCTAGATGAATAGATAATGAATAAGCTAGTCTAAGGAAAATGAGAAGAAGTGACTAACAAAAGGGGAATGAACCTAACTAAAAGGAAAAGGAAAGCAACACAACACTCACCACACTCTCATTCCATACTCACCTCTCACTCACAAGCCTAATCTCAAGTAAATGACAAGCACATGGCAATGCGAAGATGGCAACCCACACACAATCGCTCAACCACAAGCCTCTCACACATGGGGAGTGCTCAAGAGTGATCAAGCCATGCCTAAACGCACAACATCCTAAGCTCAACTTCTAAGAGAACAAGGAGGAGATAAACTCACTCAACTCACTAATCTAAGAAGGAGCATAAGGATGGAATCCACAACTTGGGCTAGAGGGAAATGAGATCTTCATCACCTATGCTCTATAAATAGTAAAATATAGGCCCACATGCACAAGTGCCACATGGAAAGCATAGGTGAGTCCACAAAAGATACACATGAAGCTCAATGCTACCCAAATATCCTATGGCAAAATATAGTATATGTGCACCAAAGTGACAACAAAGTAATATGCATATACATGTATGTGTGCACCACCATGTGGAGAGGGTAGGTAGTGTTAAGCTATGGTGTACGGAAAGGGGTTAACATTGCATTACCTACCCACCTTCTCTTTGACCTTTATCTCATCCAAGTTCTTCCTTCCTTGCTCTTCCACAAGCATAGTTCTCCCTTCCACAAGCATAATGCTCTCTAGCATAAGGTTTGTGTCTCCTTTCTTCAACATTTTTTAATCAAAATGTTTGTACTTTCTATGTTCTTCTCAATCACTCCCCTTGAATCCCTCTTTATCTATTTATTTAGTATTCTTTCTTGTGTGTTTAGTTTAATGTTAAAGTAAAGACTCTTTAGGGCATGCTCTCTTTGGTTAACTCTTAAGCTCCAACCCTAGACCCCAATATGATAAGCTCCAACCCTAGACCCCAATATGATAAGCTCTAAACCCATTACTCTTTTATTTAATGTTGTACCCCCCGGCTGCTATGACCCCAAATACTTTTTTTTTACATGCATAAGAGCTCTCTATGGGATCTATGCATGCATAGAGAGCTCTACAAATTTTTGACAGCTAAATGCATAAGGTAGAGCTCTTTTCATAAGGGCTCTACCTGAGCTCTATGAATACGCCGTAGAGCTCTTTGCATAAGGACTCTACCATATGCATAAGCTCTATGAATAAGGTAGAGTCCTTATGCAAATACATAGAGGTCTCTAAAACAAATGCATGAGAGGTCTATGCATTTGCATAAGGGCTCTTACCTTATGCATAGATCTCTATTTGAGCTCTATGCATAAGGTGAAGCCCTTATACATTTGCATAGAGGGATATATCTTAGGCATGAGAGATCTCTATGCATTTGCATAAGGGCTCTTACCTTATGCATAGATCTCTATGCGTAAGGTAGATCCCTGATCCCTTATACATAGAGCTCCATGCATAAACTAGAGCCCTTATGCATAGATCTCGCTTTGAGCTCTATGCATAAGGTAGAGCCTTTATGTAAATGCATAGAGAACTCTACCAAATGCATGAGAGCTCTCTATGCATTTACATAAGGGCTTTCACCTTATTTATAGAGATCTTTAAGCTCTATGCATGAGGTATATCCCTTATGTAAATGCATGAAAGGGCTCTACTAAATGCATGAGATCTCTATGTATAAGGGCTCTTACCTTATGCATAGAGCTCCTTTTTCTCTATGTATAAGGGCTCTTACCTTATTGCATAGAGCTCTTGTTAGATTATCGTAACACCACTACGGGCATTACCACAAGAGGGGACGGCCTCTGGCTCACCAGGAAGAATGAGGATTTTCCCTCATCTCCCAGGCTATATAGTGTGTGGCCTGCCGTCCACACTAGCCTGACCGCCCATGACTCCGCATGGGCGTCCTCTCCCACTGAAACCCGGATGGCCATGTCTTCGGCGCTCTGGCCGAGGCGTTGACGCTAAAGCCCCGTCTGGCCATCCACCAGTCTGCCGTCGCACAGGCGTTATACCCTACGTGACATTACCCCCCCCTTAAGAAGAGTTTTCGTCCTCGAAAACAAACTGGGGAAACCTCTTGGAAATTGCACTACGGCGTTCCCAAGTAGCTGCCTCCTCATCCCTGTTTGTCCATTTAACAAGTACCTCCTGGTACACTTTATGTCGGGTTTGTCTGTCACGATACTCTAGAATCTTTTCAAGTTCATGTGGTATCTTTGGTGGCTCTATCAAGTCCACCAAAATCTCTGGAGAAACTGCGTTCTCTAACCCGTGAACTGATTTCTTTAGTTTACTGACATGGAAGACAGGATGGACTTGAGAACTCTCCGGTAAATCGAGTTTATATGCTACGTCCCCAATATTCTTAAGGATTTTAAAAGGACCACAATATCTCGGAGAAAGTTTATCACACTTTCCCGTTTTCATGGTTTCTGACTGCGCAGGAACCTTAAGGAATACAAAGTCACCTTCTGCAAAGGTCACCTTTCTACGTCCTTTATCCACATAAGTTTTAGCACGATCCTGAGCGCTACGAATGCTCTCACGTGCGGCTCTGATCATATCATTCATATCTTCAAGGAAATCTTTGACAGATTGAATCTTCTCCTTTTCTAGGCCTACAGCCGTCGGAGGTCTCGGCTAGAATCCATACATTAATATGAATGGTGTAAATCCAGTCGCTGAGTGTTTGGAGTTGTTATAAGCAAACTCCAATAAAGGCAAGTACTCTTCCCAATCAGATTGCTTCTTACTAACATAAGAATGCAACATATCCTCTAGAATTTGGTTAACTCTTTCAGTTTGACCATCAGACTCCAGATGATCTGCTATACTCATACTCAGAGTAGTATCCAACTTTTTGAAGACTTCCCTCCAAAAATGACTGTTGAACTTTCTATCTCTATCCGACACTATATCTGCGGGCAGGCCATATAGCTTGTAGAGATGTTCAATAAAGAGTTCTGCCAACTCTAGCATTTTAACAGTTTTCTTCGTGGCGATAAACTTTGCCATTTTAGTTAACCTGTCCACTACCGCCCAGACCGAATCATTCACTCGACTCGTCTTGGGTAAACCGATAATGAAATCCATGGAAATGCTTTCCCATTTCCCTTGAGGAATCTCCAATGGATGGAGTAGTCCTCCAACCTTAAGACGTTCGTGTTTATTGACCTGGCACTTATTGCATTTCAGCACATAAGTCTGGACGTCCTTAAACAAACTAGGCTAATAAAACTGTCTTTTTACTAGTGCATAGGTCTTCTGACCCGAGATGACCCGCACTTGGACTATCATGACTTTCTTTAAGAATTTGGGCCCGAAAGTCACCAATAGTTGGTACACATACTCTACCCTTGTAGAGTAAGTACCCGTCGTCAATGGAGTAATTAGCATATTTCTCCCCCCGACGAAGTTTATCACTCCCCTTTGAAGCCGTGGCAGTCAAAGGTGATGAAGGGCCTACGTCAGAGCTCTCCGCTCCAAACTATACCTAGAAGACACTGCTAGTCTCTCCGGACTAACTCTCGCTTCCCTTCCCATTGCACCTTCGGCCAGTCTCTCCGGAGACTAGCAATCCATGCCAACGAGGGAGGTGGTCGCGTCTGTGAAGAAGTGCGTACGCATATAGCGTGCCAGACCTCTGTAAAAGATGGATCGTGCTCACATAAACCACGTAGTGACTCCAAGAAATCATTCTTGAAGACTGTGAAACTAAGTTCATTAATCTGTTGCATGCAACTAAGTGCATCTGCCACCACGTTATACTTACCTTTCCGGTAACGTATCTGAAGGTCAAACTCCTGTAGAATCTCTGCCCGCTGAGCTTTTCTACCCTTCAGTTCACTTTGACTTGAAAGCCATTTCAGACTTTCATGGTCCGTCCGGACCTCAAAAGAAGCACCATATAAATAGTGTCTCCACTTTTTCAGTGCATGAACTATCGCTAGTAACTCTCGCTCGTAAGCCGAGTAGTTACACTACGCACGATCTAACTTTTTACTCTCAAATGCAATTGGGCGCCCTCTTTGCATAAGCACGGCTCCAATGGCCTCATTACTAGCATCTGTTTCCAAGATAAACGGCTCATTTGGATCGACAATAGTCAAAACAGGTGCAGCTGCTACGGTCACCTTGAGCTTATCAAAGCTCTTCTATTGGGCTTCCCCCCAACTAGTGTTTTTAGTTTTTGACCGTAATTGGTCAGTCTCAACGGGACTGGGATCTTCGCGTAGTCCTTCACATACTGTCGGCAGAACCCCGACATGCCAAGAAAAATCTACAGTTCCTCGAGATTCTTCGGCGCTGGCCATTTAAGAATAGCCTCTACTTTTTCTGGCTCCATCCGCGTACCATCGGCAAATATAATATGGCCAAGGTAGTGAATTTCTGTTTCAAAAAATTCACATTTGCTCTTCTTTGCAAATAGTTTGTGCTCTCGCAACAACTCGAACACTAGACGCACGCAAATGCTCTATGTGTTCTTTTTGTGTCTTATTGTACACAAGAATATCATCCAAGAAAACTACTACGAATTTTTCCAGATATGGACGTAAAATGCTATCCATCAGCGTCATAAACGTCGCTGGAGCATTGGATAGCCCAAATGGCATAACCAAAAACTCAAAATGCCCGAAACAGGTCCTAAATGCTGTCTTCGCAACATCTTCTGCTTTAATTCTAGTAACCTGATGATACCCTGATCTCAGGTCTACTTTTGTAAAGTATCTCGATCCATAGAGTTGATCAAACAACTCATCCATGCGTGGCATCGGATACTTGTTCTTAATCGTTATCTGATTAAGAGACCTATAGTCTATGCACATCCGCATAGATCCGTCTTTCTTCTTTACCAGAAGAATAGGCAATGCCCACGGACTTGAACTAGGCCGAATGAAGCCTTTGTTCAAATATTTCGTCAATTGTTTTTCCACCTCCTGTGCCTCGGAGTGGCTTAATCTATAAGCAGGTTTGCTTATAGGTTTTGATCCTGGCATAACTTCGATGCCATGGTCTACTTCTCTAGATGGTGGTAAGCCATCTGGCAAATCATCAGGAAAAACATCCTGAAATTCCTCTTATAAATCATTAAAGTGTCTACGTACTTTTTCTTTAATGTCTCTTTCACCTTGGATTTTTTCTTGTTCGAATCGCATGCATGCCAAACAGGGTTTTCAAACAGTGGGTCTCGTCCAAGGCTATTTTGTTTTCCTTGCTTGTCTATGCAAACATCATTTACAGTTTCATCTACGGAAACAGAATTTAAAAGAGGTTAACAAGCATATACCTCTGCTATCTGGTCTCTGCGGACCACTGTGCACACCTCCATGGAGGAAATAAGTGGTGTGGTGGGGACAGTATGGTCGCCCTGCAGGGTAATGACTCTACCGCCATGCTCAAAACATAGCGTATTATGTAGGTAACTCCGAGCTAGACTAGGGCCCAAGCCATACAGCCACTCCCTGCCTAGATATACGTCTGCTCTGTGGCTAAGTGCATGACCTGAAAGTCAAGCGGAGCCTCGTAGTCCTGCATAGATAATGGGACCCCCAATACTACGATATTCCATACCGTTTTGTCATACCCGTTAGCTAGGCCAACAGTATACTCATGATCACTCTGGGTCTCAGTCAACCCTAACTTCTTGACTAACGAGTAGTTCAAGAAGTTGTGGCTAGCTCCATCATCGATAAAAACTGTGACTCTACGGCCACCTATGGTGCCATACATGCGCACCATGTCATGCAGACCTACAGTAGGCTGCCACATCGCTGGTGTCACCGAACAAGCGTGATGCTCATCACAATGACACACTGTCACCTCTCTGAACTCTACGGAACTGAGAGGGAGTCTCTGCACTGTATGCAACTACCTAGTGGATTTACCATCTTTTTTGGGCTCGTTGCCACTCGTGCTGGCTTTAGGCTTTGGACACTCAGCCTTTGTGTGCCCTACATCGTTGCAATTAAAGCAGCGATTTTTCTTTCGCGCTTTAATATACTGCTCTTTCTTTTGGATTTCTCTGTCTCTTTTCTTCCTGGATGGTCGCGATTTTTTAGACCAATGACCACCCTATCCTTCCTAGTCCATCCTATCCCCCTGCTTATCACTGCGGAACCCTTTTCTTTTAAGGCGCCTGACCTCCTCTTCTCACTACCCTCGGCCCTGCTCGAACCACCACGCGCACTATGGCGCTTGATGTCATCAAATATCTGCGCATACTTAATTGCCTCTGCTAAGTCTTTAGGCTGTAAGGGCTCGATGTACTCAAGGTAATCATCTTTGAGGCCTCTTTTAAAGCCTTGGAATGTCTGGAATGCATCGATCCCCTTTAGCTTGAGTACTATCTCCCTATAGTCTGAGATGTACTGAGTCAGGGATTTGTTCTCCATCGAGCACTTGTCCCATAACTCCCAGCTTCTCTCCACCTCATTAACAGGCAAAAACTCGTTTTGAAACATCGTTTCAAACTCCGTCCAAGTGGGAGGACAAGTTGTCAAACTCATCCACCACTTGTACGCTTTGCCGGTTAATGAGAGGCTAGCCTCTACGGGCTGTATCGGGCTAGGCTGCTGTCGCAGCGCGTGTAAATCTGACCACTTCGCTAGAAACATGTTGACCGAGTCCTTGTTTCTCTCCTTCTCCTCGCCACCAAAATTAGGCGGCTTTAAGTCTTTTAATAACGACGAAGCTGTCTCTACGGATGGCCCTGCAGGCACATCGGCCTATACTCTTGCAACCACTGGCAAGGCTATGCTCACTCGTGCCGCAGGAGCTCGGCTACCACGAGGAGTCGGAGTACTAGCCGAGGCGGCTGTCAGTGCATCTAACCGTGTGGAGATGCTCTGTAGCATTGTGACTAAGTCAGCCTATATTGTTCAGTTTTGCATTAACATATTTAAAAAGTCCACTAGAGAGCTCCGTCTCTGTCAGGACGTCGGCAGGGTCCAATAGGTCATAATCGTCGTCGTCATTTTCCAAGAGGTCCTCCTCAGTCCCCTTGGCGACGTCGGTGTTCATGTCATGTGGCTCATCGGCCAAAAAGCTACTGCAGCTGCGGGCTCGCTGGGTCCTAAGGCGGGGTCAACATACGAGGAGGGCGCTAGCGGATCACGCGTGATCGACGAATTGTCAGGCCTCTTGTGGGTTGGCCGCCGGCAGCACCAGGCAGGCCTCCCACTGGGATGAGCAGGTTGTCAGTTCCCTCCACACACCAGACATGACCAGACAGCCGTTCTCTCTCTTTGTAGTCGACCTCTCTCTCTACACAGCTGACCTCTCTCTCTACACCAGACGAAAAACTCTTCTTTCGCAGACAAGCTCCAAAGCAAAAAAACAAAATTACTTACCTGCAATGGAGTGCTTGGGTGTGTGCAATGGAGAGAGAGAGAGAGAGAGAGAGAGAGAGAGAGAGAGAGAGAGAGAGAGAGAATTCTTCCTTCCAGCTATGGCCGCCTCCCTCCACCCAATCGATTGTGGAGATAAGGATAAGATTTTATTGAATGGTCGAAAACCATTGAGTGGGCTCTGGTCCCCGGTCACGCACGGACCCTAACCTAATGAAACTGACGCTCTGATACCAATGTTAGATTATCGTAACACCACTACGGGCGTTACCACAGGAGGGGACGGCCTCGGCTCACCACCCAGCCACAAAAGGAAGAATGAGGATTGCCCCTCATCCCCCAAGCTATATAGTGTGTGGCCTACTGTCCACACTAGCCTGGCCATCCATGACTCTGCATGGGTGTCCTCTCCCACTGAACCCCGGATGGCCACGTCCTCGACGCTCTGGCCGAGGCGTTGATGCTAAAGCCCCGTCTAGCCATCCGGTCTGCCGCCGTCAATCACAGGCGTTACAGCCTACCGTGACATCTCTCTTTGGGCCCCTATGCATAAGGTAGATCCCTTATGTAAATGAATAGAGAGGCCCTTATCTAAATGCATAGAGAGGGATCTACCAAATGCATGAGAACTCTAATAATACAAATTTTGCATAAGGGCTTTTACCTTACGCATAAAACTCTTTTTGAGCTCTATGCATAAGGTATAACCTTTATGCACCGAGTATAGAGGACTCTAGTAAATGCGTGAGCTCTCTATATATTTGGTAGGCTCTTACCTTATGTATAGATCTCTCTTATGCATATTTTTTTCCATATAGCTCATGATTGTTTATGTGTAGATCCTTCATCTATCTTGCACGACCTCTATTCTCCCTCTCCATTCTCTTATAGTAAGCTCTAAACCCATTGCTCTTTTCCTTAATGCCGCACCTTTGTGCTATGGAAGGACCTTTTTTCCCACATGCATGAGATCTCTCTATGAGATCTATGCATGCATAGAATTCTCTCTATGCAGAGGACCCTCTATGCATGCATAAAGGAATCTACCTTATGGATATAGCTCTCTATGTCTGCAGAGAGTGCTCTATGCATGTATAGAGCTCTCTATGAACTTTATACATGCATATAGAGCTCTACCAAATTCATGAGATCTCTATTCATAAGGTAAATATCTATTCATAAGGACTCTACAAAATGTAGGAGCTCTGTTCATAAGTTATAGCCCTTAAACAAATGCATAAAGGGCTCTACTAAATGCATGAGAACTCCACACATTTGCATAAGGGATCTTACCTTATGTATAAGGATCTCATTGATCTCTATCCATAAGGTAGGGCCCTTATACATTTATATAGAGGGCTCTACCAAATGCATGAGAGCTCAATATAAGTGTTGTGACTGACGCATATACAAAGGCACGTAACTTTTTTGTCCAAGAATCCATATTTGGTCCTCAAAATCTAGGTGATCATGATAATGGTCCACTATAAAGGGTAGCCACTAATCATTAAATAAAATATACTAAAATGGAGAAGGCTAGTAGTTCTTTCTCATCATCCCAATGGAGAACATGTGTGTTGGAGTTAAACTTGGTTAAGGGATAGGATCCTTGCCCTTGTTCATGATGGAAGTACTCCATTAGGAGATTACATAAAATTGTACACAATTATAAATTGTTTGATATGACATTATTAGATTAACTCAAACACTATGATGATGTTATGTTCTAAATGAAATATATTTTTTGTGTTTGACTAATACAAGTACTATTTTTGTCAAATATATATATATATTGTGTTTAACCAGTACACGTACTATTTTTTATCAAACATATATCTTGTTTTTATAAGTAAAGAATTCCATCATGTATATTTTTTTCATACGTTGAAGACCCAGCTAGAATTGAAGAATATTTGGAAGTGCAATCAAATGATCCTAGGAAATATGGAAGGTGATGCCAAAATTCACAAGCAATGGAGAGAGCACAATCTGGTCTAGACTATGTGGAAGTGCAAATTGAGGAAGAGTTTCCCATCCTCAATCAAGTATCTCACAAGAGAAGGCAAGGATAAGAAGTAAAGCATCAGTCTTATTGTATCAAGGAGTAAAAACCTCTAAATTAAGAGCTTAGACAATGTACGAATGGTCCCACAATATCGTCTCTGCACTTTTCAAGTATATGAGTGGTATTTGATTTTTTTATGTGTTACAAAAATGTGAAATCAATATATTTTTCTATAGCACTTTTGATTGATTATAATGGACCTTAGTGACCGAAGGTAATGCCATGCACAAGACATGAGATGTAGCACACAGAAGACATTGAGTACTATAGGAATGGACTATAATTTAATTCATTCATTCCGATTGTGTTCCACAACATGGTCTACATGGGCAACAATTGTAGTGAATTATAATATTCCACCATGGATGAGTATCAATGAGGGACATTTAACGCTTGCTCTTCATACCATGGAAATAATAATTTATGAACATGGATGTATAAATGGAACCACTGAAAGGCAAGATTTAAGCTTTGTGGCAAGGAATTCCATTGCAAGATTTGTAAATATCTCATAGAAATCAATGAGATGTGAACATCAAGGCTATATTGATGTGGACCATGCATGACTATCCACATCTTAGCAAAGTGACTAGGTAAAATGTTACAAGTGTTCAGGTAAAATGTTGCAAGTATGTGGACCATGCATGATATCCAAGTCTTAGCAACAAGCGATCAGGTAAAATGTTACAAATATGGTAAAGCAACTTAATATGCATTTCAATTGGTTTTATCGCCTTCACCTACATCAGTTTTCTATATAAGCCTATTAAGTAGCGCTTATCATGCATTTCCAATATGTGGACAATGTTTGGATTCACGCTACTCTAAACATCTTTTAAAAATGATGTATCAAGTTTATACTTATTACCTTCCAGAAGGCCATGTCGTACGAGTGATGACATTGGTTAAAAACCACCATATTTGAATGCAAGTGATTAGATAGAGTCATGATGATCAAATGGAAACCAATTTCCATGATACTCTAAAAATCTTTTAAAAATGGTATACTAGGGCCATACTTATTACTTTCTAGAAGGCCATCCCTTACGAGGTGATGATATTGGTCAAAAACCACCATCTTTGAATGCAAGTGATTAGCTAGAGTCATGGCAATCAAATGGAAACCAATTTACACATGGAATGAAAAGGCTCTCCATCTTCTGTAAACTCCCCTATTGGTACTTCTTGCTTTTAAAGCATCTCCAAGATCAAATATTCAAAAATGTGGCAAATGCCATTTGGAATCACTTCATCGGTCGTGCTGATAGTAAAGGTGAAGGAATGAACCTTTGTGGTTGAAGGCAATATTCTCTTACGCAAATCTCCTTGGATTTTGCATAAGGGAGAAAAGAAAAGAGTAAAGAAAGATATCATATCAAACACCAGTAGGTCACATACATTGCCCCTATAAGATCACATTTACGAAAGACAATAAGTTTAATGGACTGAAGACCCATCATTGGCATAAGTTTCTAAAGGTTTTACCCTAAGAATTAAACCCTAAACTTTAAACCCTAGATCTTAAATCCTAAACCCTAGACCCCAAACCCTAAATCCTAAATCCCAAGCCCCAAACCCTAAATGCTAAGTCCTAAACTTAGGCCCCAAACCGTAAACCCTGAATTCCAAATCTCAAATCTTAAACCCTAAACCTCAAATTTTAAACCCTAAATCCCAAATTCTAAACCCTGAACCCCAAATCCCAAACCCTAACCCCCGAATCCCAAACCCTAAATCTTTAACAATAGCTTAGAACCCATAATCCTAAATCTAGAACTCGAAACTCAAAACCCTTAATCCTAAACTCAAAAGCATTCAGCCTAAACTCAAAAGCCTTAATCCTAAATCCTAAATCATGAACCCTAAACCAAATCTCAAATCGTTAACTCTAAACCCTAAAACCTAGAGAAGCCACAGGTGGAGTTATGAGTGGAATGTGCTTGATTAAGAAGTACTTTCCTAGAAGTATTCGTAGACATCCAAACACACCTCCTTGTACACCTAGTAACTTAGATACAAATTGCAAGCGTTGTTCATAGTGGTGGTGGATGGATGTTTTCCTTAGATAGGTTTATGTGAAGATGTTCAAGGAATTTGTAAGACAAAGAGAAAGGCCTAAGGGGAGCATGGCATAAGGGTGGCTAGTCCAAAAAATAAATGGTCTATATCTACAAGTTTCTTAGTGAAATGGATCTTGAAATGCAACTCCATTGGAATAATAAGGATGTTGATTGGTTGATTGTTCAAGGAAAAGAGATCACGTGTAAAATGAGTGAAGATTTACGATAGAAGTAAACAAGTTTTGTATTCACTATGTTCATTATTGATGTTCGAAGCTTCAAGAGGTGATCCATAATGGTCCTAATGTTTTACAATTGACACCACAAAATTGATGTCGAATGGTTTAAGGTGATCCATAATGGTCCCAATGTAGCAATGAGAAGAGATAGTAGTGGGTTCACTACTATCGAGGTAACAATGGGAAGAGATAATAGTGGGTTCACGACTATCACAATCCCAATGCAACAGTGTGTTCACTATGTTCATTCTTGATGTTGATGTCTAATGGTTTAAGGTGATCTATAATGGTCCCCATGCAACAGTGAGAATAGATAGTAGTGAGCTTTGTGCAATTCATAGATTGATCTCTCGTGCATGAAGTCTCTCTCTAACATAGTGATAATGCACTTCAATGTGCTTTTTCCTAGCATTAAAGACAGGATTCTCTGCAAACAACTGCCATTGCGTTTTGACTGTTATAGTAAGAAAAGAGTTGGGGTGTTGGAAGGGACATAAATATCTTTCCATCAATCTTTTCAACCATACACATTCAACTATCATATCCGTGAAGTCCGGTTCACAACGTGAAACACTAAGCATCTCTTGACCCAAAAACAAAAAAAAAATCTCACTAGTAAATAAAATATTATAGTGAATAATTTGGAATAAATTGAAGTGCTAAAAAAACATGAAAACGGATATACAATATCCATTAAAAAAACATTTCAGCATCCGAATATCTAATTTTATATTCAAAATCAATACCCAGTATGTATTTTTCTCAATATGTAGTTCTATATTTAAAAGCAATAACAAAAACCAATACCCAATATATATTTTTTATTGAACTTAAAATATTTATATATATTAACCATATTTGAAATCAATAGCCATTATCTATATATCATCTTTAATATTTTTACAATGTTAACTATTAAAAACTAAAAAAAGATATATATATATATATATATATATATATATATATATGTATGTATGTATGTATGTATGTATGTATGTATGTATGTATGTATGTATATATAATCAAAAGCTAAAATAAAATGTTTCTTATTTTATTTTTATTTCATATTTTTTAACAAAATAATAAATTGAATCAATGTAAGTCTAAAAGAAAACCAAAATAATTTATTTATTTATTTTTTAAGCATAGAGAAATTTTATATCACTTCATTATCCTTGACTAAATTAAGAAGTGTGTCTACTTTTTAAATGTAGAGGACTTAAAAATAAACTATCATGAAAAAGTTGATGAATTTTTCGTAAGCATTTGTCATGGGATTATTTTGTATATAACTCAAATCCATTTATTGTATTAGAAATATGTACTTTTAAAAAAAAGACCAAAATAAGCAAAATCTTTCGTCTTATTTTGGAAAATGGATACTAAATATCTACATTGTGTAATTTGGATACCAAGTATGCAAAGTGTGTTGAAAACACATAATTTGGATACTCAATTGTATTAAAAACACACAAATCTAGGTACTTGATATCCATTTTCTAAAACAAACAAAGAGCTTCTAAAAACAAGTAAAAGTTGTCTGTTTTGGAAAATGGATACCAATTTGAAAACCTTGTGTGTTTGCAACATGAATTGTGTTAAAAATGGACAGATAGCTTTTAAAACATACCTATTTTTGACAATTGATACCAAGTTGAAAGGCTTGTGTGTTTTCAACAAGAATTGTGTTAAAACAGCTAGAAATCTTTTTCAAGAAGTAAAAACTACCTATTTTGGATAATTGATACCAAGTTGAAAGGCTTGTGTGTTTTCAACAAGAATTGTGTTAAAAACACACAAGCCTTTCAACTTGGTATTCATATTTTTTAACAACAATGATATTCTACCTGTTTATATATAAATATATATATAAAGCTTATATTATGTTAAGCTTATTTAAAAATCTTATTATATAAGGGTTGTTAAGTTTTTAAATAATAACCTTATATAATAAGGTTATTAAATATTTTATTTCTCAGCCTAAAACTAGCTAGCGCAAATTTAGAGAAGAGGGGATATATATATATATGGCCTTTTTTTTAAATTTCAAAGCTTTGTATAAAGCTTTTAATATTAAGCTTATTAAAAAGCTTATCAAAGCTTTACAACAAAGCCTGTAACCCCTCCAAGCCAACGCGCAACGATGCTAGAGCGCGAATTTGCGGCCAAATTTGAGGGAGAAGGGAGAAGAGGTCGTCGCCTACTTGAAGGGAGATGAGAAAGAGGATATATATATATATATATATATATATATATATATATATATATATATATATATATATATGGCTTTTGCTTCTTACAATTTAGCGCTTTTATTAATTGAAAGAAAATAAGAAAAATTCATCACCTCCCACCCTTGATTATGCAATCCGGTTGTGGGTTCTAATGCTCCTCCTCTTGCTGATTCCATCCGTAGGGTTGGATTAGGAAAAGGATTTGAGTTGAGAAAGGTGGTTTTGGGAGAAGAAGGGTGGTTTTCCCCAAAAGGGTGGCTTTCTTCCTAGCCCTTAATCAATAATCAAAATCTTGATCTAATGGTCTACAAAATTCAAATAACCATACCTTCTTTTGCCCAAAGGCTTTCCATACCTTCTCTTCTTTACCTCTTGGAGTTTTGGATGAATTGTGTCCTTGTCCAAAGCCTTGTACTCTTGCTCTGCAGATTTTACTCTTCCCGTGCAAGTATTTTTAAATTTGTTGAAAAGCCTTCAAATTTGCTCTCCAAGCCAATAGCATTTGAGAAGAAATCAATTTCTTGATTTTTCTTCAACTCTCCATGACCCAAATTCAATTCTTGAATTTGCCGTGCTCTGATACCACTGTTACAGGACCATGTTACATGGAGATTATTCCACAAATTAGATAATAAAAGAAATTAACCATAACATCATAGCATAAATCAAGAGCATAAATCAAAGAATATAAAAATCAAACAACACAAGACTGGGTGCAATCTCCCCCTGACTTGTGTGGCTCCACTCCCACACGCGGTATTTAAATCATATTAATAAATTTATCCCTTGCAGCCATAAATAGCATAGCTTTTCCAAAATTGGGCTTTTTACAAAATTGAGCCTTAGTCCAATGCTTTTTAAGAATTTCATTAAAAAAAATCGTTTCCCAACATATGTACAATGGGCCAAACCATACAAACTTAAATATTTAGGACACATGTGCTTAGCTAGATAATCTCGTCTAGTGTCCACCTGGGGTGTCTCGAACTCATGATCTATACTCAACATAATCCACAATGTTAGATCACAATTACTTTGGAATCACTCACAAAAATAATTATAACAAATGGAAATCATTCATTACCATGCTTCACACATGTGATTCTCCATTTTCTTATGTCTCTCTGTGCAGATATTTTTCCCTCTAATTATGTTGAGGAACAACCAATCCAAAGCCTCACTGGAGTTCTCTATGCTATGCATGCATCCATTGGAGAGGCAATGTTTGTATCTCAAATCCCAACTGATCTTGTACAGAACAATATCTTTTTCTTTTCTCACTCATATTTTGTAGATAAAAAACGAGGTTTATTTGGCAAGCTAGAAGAGATCCCCAACCCCCCTCTTAACAATCCCGAATGGCCCAAACCTGATGCTTGGACCATCTTATGCTTAAAGTTTAAGATGGTAAGTGATATCAAGACATCACTCAAGTTTTCAAAGGCATCTAGGTCAGTAAGGCTAAATTGGTTTTGTCCTTTACATGTTTTTGTGCACATGTTCAATTCCATGCCAATGCACCAAACAAAAACAATGTATATTTGTAAGGAGGAGGTACGGTCTGACCTCATTCAAGGATTACTAGGAGAGGGTTGGGAGGTTAATGAGGGGTCACATCAAGGTGATGTGTACAAGTGCAATGTAGTAGATTCTACAGTGTCTTTCAGGTTCTTGAAGGCACGCCCTATTTTGTACATGCGTCTGCACTACCCAAAGATGGATGAAAAAGCAGAGGACATGGATCCCACTTCAAGCCTCAGAAGAAGAAATTATGCCTATTGAGGTAGCTATGATGATGCAAAATGGATGGATTGAGCGAGTGGCAACAAGCAAGCATTGGAGCCTAGCAGACCTGCGTCAACACTTTAGCATCATGGGCTTTGACAATGTGGAAGAGTCAAGTTTCAAGTTGATGAGAAGAAAGGTATATCTGATTCCACTACATGTCTAGAATTAACCCTTACACTTTCTGGTTATTGTGCCACTTTCTATATTTTTACAGATTGGGAAGCGTAAGGAGTAGACAACCATGGTCTCAGAATCATGGCAAATGGGGGACCTTGAATTTTCAGCAGCAAGGTGCATAGCCCTACCCACACATAGCAGGCATGTGGAAGAGCTTGAAGATGAACTGAGTATATGGGAAAATAGCCTCTGTTTTTTGATGCACGTGAGGGGCAAGAGTTTCAGGATCGAGGTGAAGGCAATGACAAGCTTTCAAGTCAACAAGGAGATGGAGATCAACATGAAGTAAATGTCACAAGAGGGGCAAAAAATGAAGACAATATAACAATTTTAGATTAGATGACATGCTTGTAATTTTGTAGCAGGCTCTTTTTTAACCAATCTTTATTTAATTGAAATCTTAATATTTTTGCAAACTGTAATTTTTTTGTCTAGCGGTCTAGTGTGAAAAGGACAAACTTTAAATTTTAACTATAAGTAGCCAAAGGTGCCTTCTTTCTCATTTTCACACGCGATAGAAACCAAGCACGAGCTCACACTATCTCTTTGCATTCACATGGCTACCCACTTTGACAACTTCTATGAGTTCCTCTCTCCACCACCCCGTGGGCATGCAAGAGCGAGCTCTTTGTCATGTTCTCTCATGAAGTCGACTTTGAAAAGTCGCTCGCCCTCGCGTCCCAACATTATGAGATGCAGATTGCATACATGGAGCAATACTTGGCTCCCCACTCCATCCCCTTTCCCCATTGCCCCCAATGATCGATGGGTGCCTGTTGAGCTGCTTAAGTACATTGCTTAAGTACATTCAACAATATGCCCGCCCCTACATCCAGCACCTTGAACGCTTCATTGACATCTGCAACGCCGCAAGAGCTTACTGTACCTTCAATAAGTAGGAGGTGAAGAGGTTGGGGAAGGGCAATTTAGGAACTAGGTTCCTCTCGTGGCTCACCACTTTTGCGTTCCTCATCAGCACGATGAGGATTCAAATGAGGAGGTAGAGATGCCTGCATTGCAGTTGGCAGGGTATTTGAGGGATGACAAGGAAGTGAAGGCAGTAGGAACGAGTGCTGGTGTAGAAGAGCAGCTTGCACACTTTCCAGAGGGTGCACAATCTACAGCTGAACAACCCACACTGTAGTAGAAGATGCGGGGCCATCTTCCCCACACACAAGGAGAGCAAGGTGCTGCCAGAGCTTGAGATCAATCTCTTGAGCACCATTGTGGTGGAAGGTGAAGAATACTTATTTCTTCATGACCTTGAAAAGGCAGCTGGCTTAAGAATGGATGAATGCTTGGGCATTATATGCACGCGATGTGAGGTGGACCCCCTTGATACGTCCAACCTCGGTCCTCACCTAGATAGTACTATATTACCCCTTGGAGAATCTATCGTAGAGACAGTTGCTTTGGTCAAGGAAACTGTGGTTGAGACCGCAAAACAAGCCCTAGTTCCAGAGGAGGAATTCACAACCTTACAAGACAAGCTAGAGGGAGGATACCCTTGCTGCTGGAGTGATGGAGGAGACCAAAGCACCAAAAAGGGATGAGGCTAAGTCCTCGATTGACCTCTCCGCCCCCCACCAGTACTTTGGCAAAAGAAGACATTGAGCAAGAGGTAATAATCGACCTTTTACAACCTAGAAACATTTGTAATTATGTATAGGAAAATATTTTGATTTTTCCTTTGATTACAGAGGGTGGTTGAAATTGACGCATTTGCTCTGGGAGAGGCGGCGACAGCAGAGACCAGGCCAAGGTCCATGGACATGATGCTGCATTGGTGCACTATCTTGGTCGACTTCTTGTGGATGGCATCGCCATTATCCATAGGGACTACACCCCTCAATCTGCCTTCACTCTCTTCTTTTTGAAAGCCCTCTCTAAGGTGCTCTGTGTAGCCTCTATGGCACAGAGCACCAAATGTATAGTTCTGATTAAAAAATCCCTTGCCTTCGACGTTTTTGGTTCTAGATTTAGGGGTAAGCTTCTTGCTCGTATAGGTATAGCCAAAAGCATAGGCATAGAGGCTCCTCAAGAAATAGCCCAATCACTCCTTGAGCACACTCTGCCCAATAACAAGAGAAGGAAGCTCAATATTATAAGAAAGCTTTTGTAAAGATGATGTATCACTTCTTATTATGAATACAATACAATTTTTGCAAACTTATTTTCATCAAGTATATCATTGTTTTTTCTAGTTTATACCATCAATGTTTTTGTGAATGCATCAGAAATGACCCTGGGAGCTTGGGGGAGCAGTGCCAGAACAGTGCGAATTTTGAGCCTGCACCGCTACTGTAGAGCCCAAATTTGCACTGTTTTGGCACAGCTTCCCTAGCCCTTCAGGAGTAATTCTGATGTATTGGATGACAAATAATGTATTTTTACACATGATCAAAGGTATTTTTATCTTGTAAATTACTGTTTCTCATAATCAATGTACTCAACTTGATTATAAATGCATTAAAAATGATTCTGAGTGGCTAGGGGAGCAGTGCCAGAATAGTGTGAATTTTAAGCATGCACCGCTACTGTAGAGCCCAAATTTGCACTGTTCCCTAGCATAGCTTCCCCAGCCCTCTAGGAGCAATTCTGATGCATTGGATGATAAATAATGTATTTTTATACATGATTAAAGGTATTTTTATTTTGTAAATTACTGTTTTTATAATTAATGTACTCAACTTCATTATAAATGCATCAGAAATAATCCTGAGTGGCTGGGGGAGCAGTGCCAGAACAGTGCGAATTTTGAGCCTGCACCGCCGCTGCAGAGCCTAAATTCACACTGTTCTAGCATAGCTTCCCCAGTCCTCCAAGCACAATTCTGATGCATTGGATGACAAACAATGTAATTTTACACATGATTAAAGCTGTTTTTATCTTATAAACTATTGTTTCTCACAATTAGTGTACTTAACTTCATTTTTATAAATGCATCAAAAATGATCCTGAGTGGCTGGGGGAGCAGAGAACAGTGTGAATTTTGAGCCTGCACTGCTGCTGCAGAGCCTAAATTTGCACTGTTCTGGCATAACTTCCCCAGTCCTCCAGGAGCAATTCTGTTGCATTGGATGACAAACAATGTAATTTTACACATAATTAAAGCTGTTTTTATCTTATAAACTATTGTTTCTCACAATTAGTGTACTCAACTTCATTATGCATCAGAAATGATCCTAAGTGGCTAGGGGAGCAGTACCAGAACATTGCAAATTTTGAGCCTGCACCGCCGCTGCAGAGCCTAAATTCGCACTGTTCTGGCATAGCTTCCCCAATCCTCCAGGAGCAATTATGATGCATTGGATGATAAACACTATATTTTTCACACATGATTAAAGGCATTTTTATCTTATAAACTACTGTTTCTCACAATTAGTGTGCTCAACTTCATTATAAATGCATCCGAAATGATCCTGAGTGGCTAGGGGAGAAGTGCCAGAACAGTGCAAATTTTATCGCCTTTCTTGTAGAGGCCAAATTTGCATTGTTCTGGCACAGTTTCCTCAGTCCTCCAGGAGCATTTCTGATGCCTTGGGTGACAAACTGACACATGATAGACACTCCATGTTAAACAAACATGATGACACCGAGACATTGTAAGAGAAACTTAAAATTTTAATTATCAGAAGGTTACAAATGAAAGCCAGCTAGGCTTGTTACAAAGGGGGGTTTGAAACAAAAGAGTTGCTTCAAAAAAAAGGTTAACATCTAAGATCTCTAGATCGTGTCTCGCTCGCCTCAAAATGCGCTGAGCTAGTTGCATGTCCTTGGCAAATTGCAAGGAGGTTGGTGTCTTCAAAAAGCCCAACAAGGTAAGCCTCAGAGCCTTCTTGCAATGCTTCAAGGGCAATCCCTTGCACACGGAACTTTATTCTATACCATTGGAGAATCTCCTTCACTGTGCGAGCGAAAGGGACTCTTCTTATCAAAAACTCAGTGTTCCTCTAATAAAACTTGATTTCTTGTAGAGCCCTATGCCCTTGGCCCATCCTTCTCCTTGGAGCTCTCTGTGTTGTGTTAGTGCATTGGCGAGGTTGGGACTTCCTTGGCTTGAAGAGCTTGACCTTTCTACGCTTGCGCGCACTTGCAGGAACCTCCTCTTGGTCTCTCTCATAGTCTGAATCCTCATCCTCCTGTTTTTGCTGTGGTACCTGTGTGTATCAAGTTCCTCCCAAGTAGGTAGGGGACCCTGTCCTGGTAGTAGGGTCTTGCCACCTATGGTGCTGCGCAGTGTAGGAATGTTTTCACCAACCCAGTCGAGCTGCTCATCATCGGCTTCTCTGTCTTAATCTCTGGGGTGGCTGCATCATGGGGTCTTCTTCACACGCTTGCTCCCACTAGAAGGGCTTGCATGTGTGTGCGATGGTGTTGCTGTGGGAGGAGGGTTGGACTCTGGTGATCCCATTGGGCGTGTCTTAGAATCCAAGGGGTCACTCTCTTCCGTGGTGTCACCAATATGTGGTCGTTGGGTGCCTTGCACTGTGTTTTGTGAAGGCATGGTAACACGTACGGTGTTCTTGGTGCGTGCCATATCCATGTACGACTATGCTCACGTGGTGATGTGCTGGTGTCCTTACGTGGGTGTCTACGTAGATCTTGAGCTTAAGCTCTCTAAAAAAGTGAAATGAAAATGAAGTGAGAGAAGGAACTATTAATAGTTTTTTTTAAGGGAAAAAAAAAACCTAGCTAAACTTATTTTGTTAGCCTTATTACATCTAGATTTATGCTGGTGCGTGCACAACCCAATGCCTCCCTTGTCTCCTCATTCGTGCATGCCAAGCACCATGCCTATGGAGAGCATTGGTCTGCAACCATTCAAGCCGAGCATGACTTTTTGTAGCCTTGCGTGCCTCTTACAAAAGCTTAGATTGTTGGGCCCGCTCCCCCTAACCAATACCCTTCCAAAGGTTGTGCAAAAAAACCAATTGAACATCTCTTGTAGATAGTTTGTACGTGTTCCTCCTGCAGAAGCTCCACCTCCATGTCTTGTATTTTTGAAATAAACCCCTCTTGCTTTATAATGTGATTTCTCTATCCCTTAGGTACTCCACATGTCGAGCGATCCATACTTGTTCATGGAATACGCACCATGCGCATAAACTATGTGCTATACACATGACAATAGAATTCAATTAGAAAAAGTCAACGTTAAAGCACCAGTTTATTTTTTTACTGTACAACTTACCATATAGTGTGTTACTTTACTCTCTCCCCAAGCACCTAGCACACTTTTGGTGAATTCTATGATATGTTGTTGGAATGATGCTCGTTCTTGGGCAGTTGTGCTACTTTGATTCATAATGCGAACCATGTTATTGAAATTTATCCAAAGCTGTTTACGCATATTTACAAGAGCTGGCATTCGGACAATCTACATTTGTGGTGATTGCACACAAGTCTCTCCAGAGTCCCCAAGTCTTCTTTGAATTCTCTATTTTTACTGGCTTCTCCAAAAATCTCCTTGCCTTTGATCCAGCCATGGAGACCTTTTGAGCAACCGCGTATGACATACCAAAGGCCTGTTTATTCACATCAATTTTCACGTTTTCACCATGGCAGCCCAGAGAATTCAAAAGATGCTCTAATTTACCAAGGGCTGCAACTTTCCTCTCTTTTGTGTAGGCATTGTGAATGCATAATCGATATGGCACTTAAGCAATCGATCAAAGATTCTCACAAATGCATGAAGTGTGCAAAACTGAATATTCTTAAGTGGAAAATTAATGATGGGGCTCCAATTTGAATTCCTGTTTGGTTCTCCTAGCATATCACGAGACATGACACCTTCCACCCATCTTGCATTTGGTTGTTCCTCATCTTCATCATCAGTTGACTCGGTTGGATCTACTGCATCTTCTTATTGCTTCTTCCCTTTCTTGGGACCTTTCAAGGCATCCTTCCCAATAGAACCAACCTTCTGTATACCTTTTCCATTTATATTTTTCTGCCTAGGAATATCAATCTGAGCATTGCAGTATGAACAAGGCCATCTTGATGTCGTGTGCCTTGAGCACAACCCACCATCATGCATTTAATTGTCTTCAAATCTCCCCCAAGATGCCAATCCACCTTGAACTTTCCTATGTTTTCTACATCTAAAAGTTGACCATCAATTTGCTTTTTGATTACATCTCTTATCCAGGGAGTCCTTTCAAACATCCATGTCAATACCTCATGTGTCTCCTTCGATACATCGAATTCACCAAGCCACCAGACCTCTTTCTCAGATTGCACACTAAAACTTGGTTTGGTAGTCTTTTCCCATGCACAGATCATGGCCTCATTCATGAGCGTAATGCTCATACGTTCCAACTTCCGACCTTTCACAATTTAGCACTCATCTAGCTTGAGCACAAATGAAAGTGTGCTCCCCAAAACGGCAAATAAACGGTAATTTACAATATTCAAAACAAAATAATCATCTTCATTTTCTATTGAAAAACATGAATAGTAGCAATTGCAAGTTCTCACCTTCTGGTGAAAGACCATAGAACTTCACCATAGCTTGTTGTAGTCTCTCAATATGAACAAAGATGTTAATGTAAACATCATAGTGAAATTCTGTACTTGTTGTCTTGATTTTCTTTCTGCTCGACCCTGTGTCTAATGTTAGTGTGCCCTCAACATGATAAATCTATCCTATAGCTCGCTGCACATCATCATTATTGATACACTTGACATTGTGAATCACCTTGAGTGTGGGAAATAAAGTGCCAGTGATTCCTTGTCTTAGAAATGCATCTTTTACAACGTGACGGATTGCTTGGTACCCTTTCATGCTGATTCCAGCCACATCACAAGAATGTTAAATTAATGAAGAATCGATGGAGGTGGTAATCTCGCTCACTACATTGCTGACAATAGCTTGGCGTATTTTAGGATGATGAGGGTCAGTAATAATTGAGAGAATATCCTTGGTATTCAGAATGGCTTTGACCAAATCCTTCCATCCCTCTTCATTAGAACCACACACCTCTTACAGAAAATTCCTGGCAGAACACAAATCATGACTATTTTGTTTAAATCACTGAGTGCATTTCTTACTTTGTTGTACGAATCCTTTTCTTCCATGCTCCACCTTTAAACGCAAGAGATTCTATACCAGCCAATGTCTTTTTGCGTTCACGAGCACCATTTGGCGTTGCTTTGAGTCGTTTGATAAGTTCCTCTAGCCTTTGAATCTTTGCATCCTTCTCCACATTCTCTGCGAGGATCTCTTTCATTTTATCTGATGATGTTTTAAGTCCTTCTTGACATTATAAAAGGCTGAATTGTGATGCTTGCAATTGAGATTGGAGAATATGGGTTTGCCAAGCTCCACTTGTAGTCAATCTTTTGCAGTATCCTAACAAGCCAAGCTCTCCTACTAAATGCGGGGGAGAAACGAAAGGTGGAGAAAGATATGGCAATGATGGTGATGAGTAGCCACCTTTAGTCCACATTCCCTTTTTATAGTTTTGTTTTGCATAGATACCCTGGTTTTGGAATTGTTGTAAATGCTACATTTATCAATTAAATGATAATTTTATTCCTATACCTTTCTCTCCATTCTCGTACTTTTGTGATGTTCTTTATGGTGGTTTGAATTTATGGTTAAATGTTGTGCCCATATGCGATTGCCTACTTTTGCAACCTCCATAAGCTTGCCTTATAAATGGAGCAATCTTGTGCCAATGTACTCATTTCTTTTACTTTGACTACATGGGTAGTCAAAGCAAGATGTAATGGGACAAGCTAGAGCAAGATTGCTCCATTCTACCAAAAAATAGAAAAATATCATCTTATACTTTTTAGAGTAACCCTCGGTATTTCCATAAAAAATGTGTAATAAAGCATCGATCTCACTGAAAAAAATACTAACGCTCTTGGAGGAGGGTAGCTAGTCAATAATCATCAAAACATCAGTGTAGCTGCAACAATTATCCTAATGATTTATTTTTGACACTTTTACCAAGGCTTAGCAAAAAAATATAAGTATAAAGCCTCGATATTAGCCTTGATATTGGGTCATTCAGTTAGTAACTCCATGTAACATGGTCGGCCCTGCATGCATGTGGCTATATCTTGTGCAAGATTTTTATTATCTTGACATGTGTGTTATATAGGCTTTTGTGAAAAAAAAAACTTATTATCACTCGGCAACTAGGAGTTGCATCATTCATTATCTTAACTATTACAAATAAATGGATTATAGAGTGGGGACCACAAATTGATTTACAACCATGTCTTCTCAGGAATCCATAAAGAGGTTAACAAAAACCATCCATTTTCAAACAAGGATAACCTCTAATTTGAATTCTTTTTCTTTGCTAGGTAGACGCTCGAATGAGTGGATTGACTTATGAGGAACTCCATTTTACTTTTGTGAAAATCAAAGAAAAAAATATTCATGTAACATCAAAAGTTGACTACCGTTTCACAAGTGATCATATATATTAAATGAGGCATGAAGAGAACACGTTAAGTGATGCATCAACATGAAAATAAAGCATGGCTAATATATAACAAGATACCTTTTAATAGTGTGTAGTGTTGGGGAGACTGATTATTTTGCAATGCATATTTCATCCCCTATATATATAAACCTACAAAGAGGGCTGTTATATGCCTCTAATTAGTAATTACACATTTCACCCACAAAAACCCCAATGTTTGTATAAATATTGTGAATCCACCTTATACAATAACATCTAGCTTGAATGCACATGTAAGGTTACATGAATCATAGTGAGAGCCCCAAGGTAGAAATTACATACATTCATTGAGTGTGAGTGTGAGTGTGACTTGAAGGGTATCTTTGACATCGAAGAATGGGTCATCAATCATTAAAAAAAAGCAGGCAAGTGCACGTTGTGGATGCCATTGATTTGTTGTTTAACCCTAGGCATGAAGGTTTACTAGCATGGAGTTAAGAGCTTGAAAGTTTTGGCACACCTTATTTTATGGACATACAAAGAGATAGAATGATTTTATAGATGTATCTATCATCCTCATTTAGTAGGAGAGGTAGTGTTGTCAAAGAATATACATATGAATATGTAAAATGTCACATGGGTCCAACAATAGGAAGTTTTAATTTGTTTTCACTAAGTCACAAAAAAAATACATGCAAAAGGGATTTGTAAATAGCTTGAGAAGGTTAGTAGAGGTATATGTGTTAGCCTCACTTCTAAGATTACCTAAAAGAAAAGTATATTTAAAAATGGTTTGAGTATGCCATAATGTATTATGGGTATATTACATGTATAATAAAATGGCACTAAAACTCAACCATTTTTAGCTTTAATATGTTTTAGTAAACATTATGAAATCTTTTTACAAATTAACTATTACATGCATACTTATGAGCTAGCATTATTACATTGATATATCCATAGTGACGCTAGGTTGATCAACTTTACATGAGAATAATCAATTATTCTAGAGGAACTTTGTTGTTTCGAAAGTTTGAACCTTTGAGGGACTATAAGCAGTGTTTATTTTTGAAGGTTGTAGAGCCCTTCTAAGGGCAATTTGACCTACTAAAGAACTATGAAAAAGAATCAAGTATTGCTCTTGAAGTGCTATTAAAAAAAATTGCCTTTCACATGGAAGGGTGAAAAAAATTGAACCTTGCACATGAAGGGCATGTAGGTATTAGTTTGTTGCTTCTTTAGATACACATTACACATTAATTAGTTCTTTTTTAAAAGACATTTGTTGATAGCTTATTGAGAAAACTGATGAAGCTTTATAGCAGAACCATGGTGATCAAGAAAAACAAACTTCATAAGTAAAGAGATTGTAATACAGTGGGTCAATGGATATATTGTTACCATAATGGGTCAATGACTTAACAATTTCATTTCATTTGTAAATGTTTTACGAAGGAACTTTAAAGATAACCTTTATGTTGGCCGTCTTTTGAAGGGCAAAGAAAAAAATATGCCCTTCACATTGAAAGACAAATTTGAAAGAGCCTTCTTAAGAAAAAGCATACCCTACTTGCAAAAATAAACACTGACTATAAGAAGCCGATATATCAGATCTTTTATTTTTTGAAAAGTTGGTAGCATTACACTTGGCGCAATTAATAATATGATTAGATAATTTTTGCAACAATAGTTTGACGTTGATCAGTAGAGCTAGTTGATGTAGGATGGGCCGCTCTTGGATTAGCGAGATTGTCCAGGGCGGGCGGGTCACGGGTGTAGGATACCCTCTGCCAAGTTACGGATGGTTTCATGCCGTGGGACATGGCAAACATGGTTCCGGATTCCGGAAAAGTGACTATATATTCCACTAGATTCTACTTCTGACTTGACCCGCAACCTATGTTTACATATACATGTACATACATACATACATACATATATATATATATATGTATGTACATACATATATATGTATGTACATACATATATATGTATGTACATATATATATGTACATGTACATATATATATGTATGTACATGTACATATATATATATATGTACATATACATATATGTACATACATATA
This sequence comes from Cibotium barometz, assembly GCF_041138505.1. Lineage (NCBI taxonomy): Eukaryota > Viridiplantae > Streptophyta > Polypodiopsida > Cyatheales > Cibotiaceae > Cibotium > Cibotium barometz. Next base: position 45,364,343 of record NC_141095.1, on the reverse strand, counting down.
TATATATATATATGTACATATACATATATGTACATACATATATATATATATATGTATGTACATATAGATATATATATGTACATATATATATGTATGTACATATATATGTACATACATATATATATATATATGTATGTACATATATATACATACATACATATATATATATATATACATATATATATGTATATATATATATATACATACATATGTAATATATATACATATATGTATATATGTATATATATATATATATGTATGTACATATATATGTACATACATATATATATGTATATATACATATATGTATATATGTATATATATATATATATGTATGTACATATATATGTACATACATATATATATGTATATATACATATATACATACATATGTAATATATATACATATATGTATATATGTATGTACATATATATGTACATACATATATATATGTATATATACATATATGTATATATGTACATATATATATATACATATATATATGTACATATATATATGTATGTACATATATATGTACATATATATATGTATACATATATATATGTATGTACATATATATGTACATACATATATATGTACATATATATATGTATACATATATATATGTATGTACATATATATGTACATACATATATATGTACATATATATATGTATACATATATATATGTATGTACATATATATGTACATACATACATACATATATATATATATATATATATATATATATATATATATATATATATACATGCATATGTAATATATATACATATATGTATATACCTACATATATATATATATATATTACATATATATGTATATATATATACATATATATATGTATATGTAGGTATATACATATATATGTATATATATATATATATATACATATATATGTATGTATGTATATATACATAGGTATATACATATATATGTATATACCTATGTATATATACATACATACATATATATATATATATATATATATATATATATATACATATATATACAAATATATATGTATATATATATATATGTATATATATATATATGTATATGTAGGTATATACATATATATGTATGTATATATGTATGTATGTATACATACATATATACATACATATATATGTATGTATATATGTATGTATACATACATACATATATACATACATATATATGTATATACCTATGTATGTATACATACATACATATATACATACATATATATGTATATATATATATATATACATAGGTATATACATATATATATATATATATATATATATATATATATATATATACATATACATATATATATATATATGTATATATATACATATGTATATACATATACATATATATATATATATGTATATATATATATATATATATATATATATATATGTATATATATATATATATATATATATATATGTATATACATATACATATATATGTATATACATACATATATATACATACATACATATACATACACACACACACACACACACACACACATATATATATATATAATACATACAACCAACCCACAAGTAAAGCAGAGAAAAAAAAATCCTAGATTTCAAAAAAATAAGAGGAAAAAATCTCTTCGATTTGACCTATTGTATTCCGACTTTCATTCCTGATTTGACCCTTTGTATTCCGGCTTGCATTCATGTGTTTTGTTTCTTAATGTCTTTTACATACTGCAGCAACGCACAGGTTGAATACTAGTATATATATATATATATATATATATATATATATATATATATACTAGTATTCAACCTGTGCGTTGCTGCAGTAAGGGATCTCCCTTGTTCTCAATTGCATTGGGGCGACCCTTAGTGGCTCTCCCAATTTGTTCCCCTCACATTCAATCTCTTCCTTAATCAAATAATGTTCCATATTTTAGTAATACGCAAGGTCTAGTGCAGACTATCGACATGTAGGATGATTGGTTTCATCAACCCTAACAATCCACTGGAAGAGGCCAACAACAACAACTTGAATCAAGAAGTCAACTATTTTTTGGATCAAAAAGCTCTCATATCTGAAAGTAGTTGTTTTCCAACTGGTAGCAACTATTGTAATGACCTCGTCTCCTAGTGCATAGTGAACAATGATCTCTAGGTTGGAATTAGTGTGGGCTATGGAGGATGGAGTGGTGTCATAAATCCCAACAATCCAATGGAAGAGGCCAACATTAACAAACTTGAATTAGTTGGCCGACTATAGCAGATCTAACAAAGTGGATATCCTTAAGAGCTAAAGATCTAAAGGGCACTAAAGTATGGATCACCTATCAACACATCTAAAGCAAAAATGTGCCAAACTTGCAAAAGATCGAGTGACACATCAAGAAGTCAAATGGGCCTTTTTTTGGAATAAAATATCTCTCATCCAAAAATTTCCCACGCCAAAACCAATTGTTTTCCAAGTGGTTCGGTTGCCATCTACAATAACTAACTCGTCTCCTAGTGGCAATTTTTGTTTCTTCTTTAGTTGTGTTAGCATTTAGGATTGCAAATTTGGCTTAGAACATTATGGTCTCTCTCTTATGTATTGGTTCTTGTAGGGCATTTTTGGCATTGCATAGACATTAATAAAACTTTATTTTGTATATGTGTGTATGTGAAAGGGGAAAGAGAGGCACTAATCTCTCTCTCTCTCTCTCTCTCTCTCTCTCTCTCAGTGCAACCCACATATGGGATGAGTATATATCTCTTTCTCTACAACATACTCAAATGGGGAGGACAGAAGCAAGGTGACGAGGGGGGACTAGGAGCAACATATTCACCTAAGATTGACTAAGGTGCACTAATTGAATTGATTGAGTTTAGTGATCGATCTAATTAATGCGCTTGCTATAACTTTTAGGTGAATGTGTGCCTACTATAACTCTTATGTTCCCACTACAACTATCAAATAGTTTTAACAGCCCCTCAACCCTCATAAAAGGTAGTTTTGCTTAATGTGAGTACTACCTTAAAATTTGATTTTCACAAAGAATCTACTAGTCCCAAATACCTAGTCTCTGTTCTTTCATATGCCGTACAAGAGATTCTAGAGCACAAAGAAGGTTTGGGTTCTTTCTTATTTTATTTTATTTTATTTGGGCGAGGACCTCCTCGACCTCTTTCTATGGGGAGGGCCTCTTAGAATGTGTGCAAGTGTATGCCTCTAGAGCAGGCTTGAATCTTGAAGGCTACAATGGGCAATCAAAGCCATTTTAGCTTTCAGGTGAAGGCTACCACTCAAAGGAACTTGCAAATAAAGGTCATAAAAGCAAAATTTCCTTAATAGTGGCCTTCAAATGAAGGCCAAGATAGCACCTAGGCCTTCAATTTTGAAAATTTTGAAGTCTAGGGGAGGGTTACAGATTTAAGCCTGGTCTCTAGTGTAGGCAACTACATTCAGTTGGGAGGCACCATCGTGTGCATGCAGTTGGAGACATGGGGCTCGAGTTGTTATGCCTCGTGTGTTTTCATGTCCCTATAGAGATAGCGGGAAGCCTTGAAATCCTCCAAAATTGCTTGAAATTGGAATGTTTCAAGCTTTGAATGTAACAAACAGATAACTAAAGTTTTTTAAAACTTTTCGATTCCAAACCATGCATATGTGATGTTCTTTGGCTTGAGCTTGGTCAGTTTTGCCTCAGGGAGCTCCAAGCTACCGCGTGAACAAAACCTTAGCCATGGAAAATGTTCCCAATATGCTCTTGAGAAGACGACAAGGGGCATGTAAAAGTGCATCATTTTTATTTAGTGTATGAACCGAAGTGGTAGTAGAACATTGATAAAATTTCACACCCACACCCGACTTTCTCACAACCTCTAATACCCCACAACCACACTACTCTACTCCTTTTTGATCTCGTTCAGAATTTTCAAAAGAAATCCCATCTATCATCTTCACATTAAAAAACTGGATTGATCCCAAGAAATCTGAGAAAGTCGAGTGTGGGTGTGGGTGTGATATATGTTGTTGGTAGGACTTTCAATAGTTAATATATATACTTTATTGTTCAAAAAAAACATTGATAAAATTTATCAAAAGGTTGCTTGGGTAATATCCATATCCATAAACATGAAGGACGTCACCATTCCATTAAGGGGATCTACCGATGATTTGTTGTAGTGCCATGTGGGCGGATCAACTTGGCTTTAGCGGGCCCAGAGCAGCAGAGATATGATTCAACAGAAAGCTAGATGGACTAGGACTCTCATCAGCAAAGCAAGTTGGGGGAAGGCGACTCTTTTCCCTTACTTTTCTGCAGGGACTGCTCCACACCCTTCAACGAGCACACGCTTTTTGCTACATCAATGGTGGTAAGATCTCATTTGCATCTTGCATGCATGCATCTCGACTATATTTCAAGCTAAGTTGGGCTCTTACGGGCATTCCCGCAGCGCTGCATTTGGTAGTCTGCTGTACAATTGTCTGCACGAGAGAGAGAGAGAGAGAGAGAGCCTTCAATGAGTTTTGACCTTTATCGTGTTTTAGATTGCTCCCACGAAGATGAACGAGAGATTAAGGAAGAGGAGGATGAGGCGCTCTTCGCCTCTCATCAGACCCACAAGTTTGGGATTCTGCACAGAGCAAACCATTTCACCGCTTCCATCAAAGGGGAGAAGCCTCTGAAAGCTGCATTCAAAGAGAATTGCAGATATTCTTTGCCCTCACAATCGGCACAATGGCCAGTTGCAGTCGATGGATTGGAGAGGATTGGAAGTAGTCTAAATGGCATTTTTGGATGTGCATTAGAAAGGCTTGGAACTGGATTAAGTACCCTCCCTGTGGGATGCTCCCAAACAGAAGCAGATGTTGGCGGGGACCTTCAAGGCAGCAGAAGAACTGCATTGGTGGAAACTTCAAAGCTCTCTCCCTCACAGTTCAAAGGAGTAGTCCCTCAGCCCAATGGTAGATGGGGTGCACAAATCTACATGAAGCATCAAAGAGTGTGGTTGGGCACCTTCAACAAAGAGGAAGAAGCAGCCAAAGCCTATGATAGGGCAGCATTGAAGTATAGGGGCAAAGATGCCATGACAAATTTCAAGCCGATGAGGGATGGTGATCCGGAGTTGTCCTTCTTGGATAGTCATACAAAGGAGCAAGTGGTGGATATGTTGAGGAGGCATACGTATGAGGAGGAGTTCGAGCAAAGCCGGACATGTAGTGTGGCACGGTTAGAGAAGGAGTGGAAGGCAGAGGATCATACAGAAAGAGGAGGAATGCTTATGGCCGGAGCTGTCAGGGAAGAAACCACTACAGCTGTGGTTCCTTCTCCTCCTCCAGGAAGAAGTGGCAGAAAGGGTGAAGGTTTAGGAAGATCTCTTTCAGCACCAATTAGCACCTCCCCATCGACGGTACAACTCCGTGAGCACTTGTTTGACAAGAGCCTTACTCCTAGTGATGTGGGCAAGCTGAACCGTCTTGTTATTCCTAAGCAGCACGCTGAGCGCTGCTTCCCATTAGACAGTAGCACCCATCAGAAAGGCCTCTTCCTCAGCTTTGAGGAATATGCTTCTGGCAAGATGTGGCGTTTCCGCTACTCTTACTGGAGTAGCAGCCAGAGCTATGTGTTCACCAAAGGTTGGAGTGGATTTGTAAAGGAGAAGAAGCTGGGTGCAGGTGATATTGTCTCCTTTGATCGAGGGGCCAACGGTCTCGAGCACCTCTTCATCAACTGCAGACGTTGTCCAATCAATTTTTCAGCAACATGCATGTCCACTGGTGCTGCTAGTACAGCCACCACTGGTCCCACCACTGATCACCTCATCTTCATGCATCGACAATCGCAGCTGCTTCCACCAACATCATCATCATCAGTAAAATTGAAGCAACACCACCTGCAACAGCAAGCTATACTGATTGATAGTTTCATTGCATCTCAGTTTGCAGCTGCCTGTGGTTATACGGCGAGTGCTGGCATGAACCTGCCACCACCACCATCTACTTGCAAAGACTTGAACACCTCCTCCTTTAAAAAAAGTGCAAGCTCTGGGTTAAGAGGGGTTTCTGGGCTGTCGAATGCAATTCGATCAGCTCCCTTCCCTGGCTTGCGAAATGCTCACAGTAAGGAAGAATCCCACAAGGAAGAAGCCTCCACTTGTATGCAGTTGCCAGAGAAGTGTGCCGTTGAGACAGAGTCATTTGGGATTAATTCCTTCACAAAGCCAACATTTGATGAGGAATATCATCATGCTGATGAAGAGTCTGCCTCCCAACCGACATCTTCGACTTCTCGTGAGGAAGTCGGCTCTTTCCTTCAACATGGCAAGAATGGGTCTCTTTCTTTTAGGGGAGTACACCGAGGACTGAGGCTCTTTGGTGTTGATATAAGAGATTCTGGGCAAGAGCCCACAGGGGGTTCTATGCCACCAGCAAGCTGTGTGATGAAGAGGGACCTTGATGATGTGACTTCACAAAATCAGATTGAAAGCTGCAGCTCCAAACGGTGTAAGTTGCATCACACTTCCACTCTCCACCAGGAAAGCATATAACAACCCAGCTACAGGCTCCTCGGCCTTCTTAATCCGTTTTCACTTGACACTGGGGGTTCAATTCTGATCATGGAACCCCATGCCTTTGCCTCAAAAAGAAGGGGTTTGAATGTTTAGTAGTACCTTTTCAAATATGAATAATTCATGTAATTTGTACACAAGGGAGATGCCCATTGGTTTGGTGAATTGCATCTTAATACGTATCATGCCAAGTTCAATTTAATTTGTTGCATGATTTTGGAAGGTCCTACCAAGTTGCTGGATATGAGCTAATTTTCTGGTTGCGCTCAGATGGGGTGTCATTGTAAGGGCGCAGGGGGAGGGCCCACGGGTGAGTAGGAAATCTCTCTCAGGATACATTTGGCAGAGGCTTGTCCCACATAGATGGCCTTTTAAAGTTTGGCTCAATGGGTTTGTTGAAGTTGGAGGCTACTGGCACAAGTGATGCTGTTAGTGTATTCCTTGCTATAGCTGAGATTGTGTTCCTCATTGGTCAAGCTTACAGCGGATCTTATCCTCGCAGGATAAGAGTTAGTGAGCACCATTTTGGAGGAGTTAAGTGCAACAGTGCTATTACCATTGCCATATTGTGGCGCGTGACGCTGCAACCATCAACTTGATTCTGCTAACGCCTAAGGCCCCGGCTATGTGAAGTGTTGGAATTCGGTTTGCAGCTAAGCGCACGAGGGGGGCCTTATGCACCCTGGTTGCGGGCAGGGCCTTTTAATTGGAACAGGGAACGCAAAAATAAATGGCACCAAAATGTTTTTTTTTGGCATTTATATTATCCATACGCCCCCCCCCCCCCCCCCCCTATATTCGGGCTACCATATAAATTAATGGTGTTATTATCAATACCCCTCCCCTCTATTCGGGCTACCATATTAATTAATTAATGGGGCCATGAATTACGAGCCCCGTTAATTAATTAATATATTAAGGTTCAAACTAAGGTTTGAACCTTAATACATCGGCCCACCAACCTCCACGTAGGAGTCAGGCGAGATGGAGACGAGACGTGTGGAGGCACGTCGCAAAAAAAGAAGCCACGCGCACGAGAACCAAAGGGATAAGCGGAGCAAATACGCGAGAGAGAGAGAGAGAGAGAGTGTGTGTGAGTGAAGAGCCCGGTCTTAAGCGAGAGAGAGGCGGCGAAACGAAATCTCGGGAAAACTCCCGTACCAGCCTCCACATGTCAAAACCACAAAAAAAAAACATTCTAAGGTTTTCACCTTACACCTATACTAAGGTTCAAGTCTCCTCTCACTCTCTCTCACTAATTAATTAATAGGAAAACAAAATTTTGGTCCCATATTATGTGAGATTTTTAAGAATAAGAGTGTTTTGGTTTCATGAACATATTCGCTCCTAAGTATAAGTATCCATAGACCACACCCTTAAAAATTTGAAGGTTTTTCTTGAAAATTTACAGATTTTAAAGATGAAATATAACTATGTTTAAAATTTCAAAATTGAGAAAATAAAATGCATATGTGAAATTGTAAATGTTGCATGTTGTTGACTCCATTATATTTATATATAGCGTGCAGGTTTTGTGCAGTCCAAACTCTTAGTCGTTAAAGCGCTCTGGTATATTTTCAACTCTAAAAAAATTCATTTACAAATGATACCCATCCGCTCCTCCCGCATGCCTAAATGGCGTGTGGTCTGTCGCCTAAATGGCATTTTGTCTGTCCATTTCCTTACTAATAAATAAATAAAAAAATCTCTCCCAATTAAAAAAATGATGGTCGAAGATTTAAATTTTTATGATTTTGTTTGACATATCTATCACTTTCTTTCTTTTTTAAACAAAGTTTGTCACCGTTTGGTTTAAATATTTTTAAGCAAATTAAACACCGTTAAAGGGTGAAAGCATGATAAGGTGGTACTATTTTTACCAGTTGCATTGGTTGCTATCACACTTGAAGACAACCAATATTAGTGGACTTAATATCATCATAAGATGTATTTAGCAATTTATCTAGTGCCTTTTAGATATAATAAATATGAAACAAGATTAAACAACCATGTTTTAATTCTCTAACTCTGTATAAAAGCATTTCACAACTAGTTGTAAACCATTGTCCAAGATACAGGTTTTCAGTCCACCTTATCGTGCTTTCACCTTAAAATATTTTTAGCAAATTAAAAAGTTCCAAACCATTTTGGAGGCATAGGTGCTACTACTAGGCTATAGCCTGGGAGTAGTCCACAATGTAGTTATCAAAGCTCAACATTAGCAACAAGGACAAAACCTTGTTCTCACATTTTTATTAGTGAAAATCCAATGCCACAACCCTATTCTCACAATTTCTCCAAGAAGGAACCATTGTCAACCATGTGTCTCATGTTTTTGCTAGAGAGGAGCCCTTGCCAATGCTTTTTAGAAGTTTGTACCAACTATCTAGCCAATGCTTTGAGAACAACATTAGAGGGAATTCACTGGCAAGTTGGCAAGGAGGCCATACTCTACCTAGTTTTCATATGAAGAGTTTATAAGCTCCAAATTTGAGAGTTAAGTATAACAATGCCATTAAAGAGTTTATAAGCCCCACGATTGAGAGTTAAGTACAACGATGTCATTGCATTGTGTTGTGCCTTACCTCCATCATTTCGGAGGCATAGGTGCTACTACTAGGCTACATCCTTGGAGTTCAACAACAATTAGTTGGAGTTCATAATGTAGTTGTCAAAACTCATCATTTGCATGGACACAAATGAGTGAGAAGTCAAAACTCAACATTCGCATGGACGAAAATGAGTGGTCATTGCAAACCCTATTCTCACAATTTTGTCAAGAAGAAGCCATTATCAACCATGTGGTGTCTCATATTTTTGCTAGAGAGGAGCCCTTTCCAACCCTCTTTGGGAAGTTTGAATCCCAACTATCTAGCCAATGCTTTGAGAACAACATTGAAAAGCAACATTTGGAAAGCGCTATCTTGACAAGTTGGGGAAGGCCACATTACTTCAAGACTGGTGGTGGGATTCATTGATAACATGAAGTTGGGATCTCATGTTTTTTATTTTGAAAGTGTTTTTGGGGTTTCTATTTTTATTTGGTTTGACAACTATGCCTCATAGCCAATGTTTTGGTCATGGGATGTGAGCTTTTACACGGAATCAAGTTTGTACAAAGAGCCTTCAAATTTGCATTTCGTCTTCTTGAGGAATGTTGTGAAGAAGATCCACTTGCTTTCTTTTCTGTTTCTCCTTAAGCCCTTAAACATGCTTCCTCCTTGGTGGTTTGCTTTGAAATAGTGTAAGATCAATCCTATTTAAACCTCTTCTATTGTTCTCCTTAAGCCCTTAACCATGCTTCCTCTTTGGTGGCTTGTTGATTTGAAATAGTGTAAGACCAATCCTGTCTAAACTTTTACTATTGTTCTTTCATTTCATTGTCAATTTTTCCTAATGAATCAATGTAAAAGATATATCTTTGCAACCTGTGTCTAAGCCACACATGACCCTTCCCCACAACCCCCCTTTCTTTATTTCCTTGGTGGTGTGATGTAAGAGGGAAAATACCACTTCCTACTTGGACACGGATTCAAAACCTATAGTCAACCATTTTTAGATTCCATCATTCTTTAGTCCACAATTTTTAACTTTAATTGTGAATTATCTTGCTTTAGAAAAACATTTTTCAACTTCAATTGTGAAGTATCCTATTTTTTTGGCATTTTTCACGCTGATGTGTATGATAATTAAACTCTTGACAATAATGTAAGTTTTTTTAAAAATAAGGAATTTCAGTAGAAGAGTCAAGTAACACCACCAATATATACAATTGTGGACTTGGGCCTAGTAGGTTTATTTTTAAACAAGTTTTTTTTTACAATTTTGTAAAATTTACGAGCTTTTTATGCACCATTCAATTATTTCTCTCTCATGAGGGAACATCCATTATGCAATTTTTTCTCTAAACTTACCATTAAGGAATCATTTTTTTATTTACTTAGAAAACATGTAAACTTCTCATTGATTATATACTATTTACCAAATAATACAGATTGAATATATGCATTAGATCAATATAAAAAATTTAAGTGAATAATTTCAAGACTAAGGCAAGGTATTTAGATTACACGACTCCATTTTGACTACAAACATGGCCATATCTCGATAAATAACCAGGAAAACGCAAATCATAAACATGCTCCACTTCAAATGGCATGTTTATGATCTGTGTTAGTCATGACGTTTTTAATAACATGAAAGTTATGACCAACACATATCATAAACATGCTCTCCAATTCAAATGGCATGTTTATGATATGCATTAGTCATGATGGTTTTCATGTCATGACCACCAACGCATCAGAAACATGCATAAAAATGTCATGATGGTTTTCATGTCATGACCACTAACGCATCAGAAACATGCTCGACTTAAAATGGCATGTCTATGATCTGCATTAGTCATGATGGTTTTCATGTCATGACCACCAATGCATCAGAAACAAATGTCATGACCAATGTATATCATAAACATGCCATTTCAAGTCGAGCGTGTTTATGATATGTGTGGTCATAACTTCACGTTATTTATTGAAATACGGCAGCCAAAACGATCAAATGAGACAAATAATGTAAATACCAAGGTAGAGACTTATTTTTTAAAAAATATTTTTCATATTCATGCATACATATATACATTTAACTTTCTAAATGACCAAAATAAGATGGATAATCCAAATGTGATGCCAAAACTTTGAAATTGAATTTTCTTCAAAAATATAAGAAAAATATTGACTCTATATTTGATTTTTAGTCTTCAACAACATTTGCATATACAAGCAATATCATGATCAAGTGGGATATTAAAAACAACCCATTGACAATGCTAGTCAAAACATGCCTAAAAATCAAGCTACACACACATAACACATATGGAGAGGCCATGAGAGTTAAGTATGAGATTGTATTTGTTTCATACGTGTCCCTAAAAAAAGTTTTCAAAAATGCAAAAGCTACCAAAAAAAGCTTGCAATAATCCCCCCGTAGACCTAACCAGTAGGATACACTGCATAAGGACATGCATAGTTACTCCTAATAACCATAACCTTAAATATAACATTGCCCTTGAAAACCACAAAATAATATAGACCACTAGCAAATGGACATTACTCTTATTAGCAAGTCAATTAAAAACCATAAGATAATAGAGACCACATGCACAACAAACATCCTTATTAACAAGCCAGATAAAAGACCATAATAGGAAATCCATGAAATTTGAGACTCTCCAAATGTTAAACCATAAAGATTAGTAATCTTAATCATTTAGTGATCTTAATCGTTTAGTGATTAACTATACAAGTCACAAAGGTAAATAAAACAAGATATGAAATCATCCATTAATTTTGGGACTCATGATTAGTAATATTAATTATGCATTTAGTAACCAATCATGACTAATTAATCTAATCACTAAAAACCATATATTGTTGATAGATTGAGGTACAAAACACCATTTTAAACAATGAAGAAAAAGTTCAGGGATCTAGATTTTTAATTTAAGATTGCCAAAGAAATAATCACTTAAGTTCAATTGTTCTTTATCCACAAATTTTATTTTTAACGAAAAAGATCAACAATATCTACATCATTGCTCCCGTTAGCTTGTACTACCTTAAGATTCATCTATGCCTTCTCACATTCTACCATTCGAATCTTTAACTTTTGCTTATTCATTGGTGGCTTTATAGATGTCGAACCCCATACAATTGTATCAATGTGATCCCATTGAGGTGGATCACTTTTCCAATACTTGTCCCAACAACCTTTATACCTAGTTACATCATCACATCATCCCTTACAACACAAGAGGCCCATAGTTATTGGATTGGGAATCAATTTCAACATTACATAATGCAATAACCAACCATATTGGATAGATATCATCACTTTCACTTTGGATCACCTTCAAAGTTTTTTGTAGCAAAAAACAGTCACTTTTTCACTAAAATTGGATAATCTCACCCACTTGGTAAAGGAATTTGACATTAAACTTCTAATGAAATATCACACTATTAGTTGTATGCTTAAACATATGGTGTGATAAAAATTTTAGAAATTTCAAACGCCAAATTTCTTGCGTCACAAATATAGTGTATATGGCATGTCCCAAACTTAAACAGGTAGACAGTATGATCATAAAATGTTAATAACTTCCTTGTTTTTTTAATCCAATTCCATCCCCACTTTACACACAAGGAAGGCTTTTTTTGATGGAGATCTTAAGTTGATTTATTGAGTAATTTTTACATGTAATTTCTATTTTAAATTAATTATATTATGTTTTGAAAGTATACAAAAAGAGTAGTTTTGTTGTACTACACATCTTTATAACAAAAAATATGTATTTTTACTTGATTAATGATCCAAGGATAGATAATCATGAGGATAATGTGACCATATTAGAAATTTTCTTCAAAGTCTTAGAGCAACTGAACATACTTAGTAAATTAATTGTAAAAAATCATTTCTATGTGATTATCAAATAATTTTACGTGATAAAATAGTGCTAATCATGGTGAATCTATTTAAAAAATGGTTTAATTTGAGTAAGAAAAGGTCTATTTTCATTCATTTTATGTGAAAATAGCTCTACTCGAGTAGTTTCTTTCCTTCCAAGCCTAAAACCAAGTCTAACAATCTATGCTAGTGTTCAAGAAAGCATTGTGCAAAAAAGAGTCTCAAAGGGTGTGTTCATTGAACATGGGGCTTGCTTTCTTGGGGTGAGTCAAACTGAGTTATATACTCAGTTTGTGGAGGCACACCCTCACCTCAAGATTGGCCAAATATATTTTGAGCGATTCAAGCCATGGTTTGTGTGTTACTCCCATCAGCGTAGCATGTTGTTGATACCATGTGAAGTTTCAACTCTACTATGATGTGTTTCATTCCCTTAGTGGTTGGGAACAATAGGAGGCCTACTAGCCCACAATATTTCATACACTCTCTTTTGTGTCCATGCGAGTTGAGGGGACATGTGGTGCATGTGGGGGGTTGGTAGCACTACCTATACTTGAGGGGGATGTTAATGACATTGAGGTAATGCATTGCTAGTGGCAATTTGAGTATACAGTGTGCCATCTTGATGGTGGGGGGAAATCTAGGAGGTTGCAGCTCATGGAGAAACATATTCCATGTGCATTGTTCACTACTACTTTTAAAGAGAACATCTACCCTTATATACAACACACCCATTTTGCCAATTGGTAGGACCATCACTTTCAAGTGTGTATGGGAGCAGTTTTTGATTGGTGTGGTTATCTCATAATGGTGGAATTTTCTAAGAACTATAAATTCTCTCCCTACCAGGAGATACAATCTAACTACTACTTTTCAGAGTAGGTATAATATCTTAGATTGCTTTGTGATGTAATAGATCACTTTTGACCATTGCATTAAGATAAAATTGTATTACATTTTAGGTGGCTATTTTGGTGCATATTAGCTATCGTCATGCAAAGATACACTTGAATGGAGTTGCTAGCACTCTCAAGGCTTGCATCATTATCAGGGAGTAGTACCATTTTTACATTAGTGATGATCGCTTGCATGTGTTACACATTTTTACATCATTATTTCTTCTTTCATGATACATTTATGATGGATTGTAGAGTCACATAGCAAGAGTAGTGGATTTGGTCTGACAGACATAGTGGTGGTCAATTCAAGTCTTTGAGGCAGTTCTATTCGCATTACAAGTGACACTTGGTGACTGGCAGACAGGTCATTTGGAGATTTTTTGCAACTGGCCATGGAAAGGAGGATCATGACAGTGCTGGTGCATGTGTGAAGCGCACTTTATGACATCACTAGCTTTCGCACAATGTAGAGATGTTTAGAGATGCCAACAGGTGGTGGAGTGGTGTACAAGGCACTTGAGTGGTAGCGCGACCTCTTCTTATCCCTCATGTGATGAAATATGGTCATGAGATATTTTTGTGTGTGCTATTTTAGTGGGTTATCACCACGTTCATGTAATACGACGCGGATATTTCTAGGGGTTCCAAATTCAATGGCCTGCCCCCACATACCAAATATCAATACTACAAAAAATAAAATTTTGAAATTTAGGCTCCTCCCAAAATGAGTTGTACATTTGAGTAAATGCATTTCAAATTTCCTAGTCTACCACAGTTGCACCTCTTTCTCATCGTTTTTTTTGCATCGTCCTCTTCTCTATTTATCATCAAACAATGTCGAGACAACATTCTAACCCAAGGCGCAGTCCTAATGACATTTCATTATATTGTCCCTGCAAGACCAAAAGCTTATGGAAGACTGGAGAATTTAGTTATATACCAAGCCTAAATTCATTAGATTGGGATTTTTGAGACAAAGGTACTCTACTAGTATTAAATCAAAGATTGTCTTGGATATTCAAAAGTCTATGAAATCAGGAAGGATTTCTAGTAGGATTAAACTATCATGGTTTATACCTCTCCATGTATTTGTGGCATGTTTTAGAGAAGCAAACATGAAGAGGACAAAAGCAATGTGGCTATCTACATATACACTCGAGGGGTTCACTATATGTAAACCCTCTGTATCATGTGTGTTCAAGGCCTACTTTAAAAACCTCTTATCTATGAATTTTTCATGAATAAAACACACCCTTTCTCTATTAAACCTGTGAATGTCCCTTTTAATGGGTACCCTTCTGTATGTAAAAAATGTGTTAAAAAAGAATTTTAGAAATCCCTTCTATTGAACCCACGTGCTACACTTACATATTTATGAGTGACCCCTCTCCGCCCCCCCTTCCCCCCCCGAGCACATACATCTGAGTCTGACTTGGGTAATGCAATTGGAGTAGAATGGAAAGTGATTAAAGTCATCCATAGGGGTGATTTTATAAAATTTAATGATTGCATTGATTCTGTGGTGATAGAATACAACATCTCTCGACAAACCTTGTACATCAACTTAGAGTATAGACGATGGAAAAAGACTAGAGGGAGTTGGATGCCATTGAATTCAGAGGAGAAATTTTTGCAGTACGACTTAACAATTAACTTAAGTGATGATGACAACAGAGTTGTCCTTGTGAATGCAAAATGGACATTAAGGGATGTGCGCACATCCTTTTAATTTCTATTAGATGCCATATGAGCAAACTTCAAATTTAAGGTAGATAGTATTACGGTGGGATGAAGATCCAAAATACTTTTAGTTGTATGAAATGTCTATCCCCTGTAATCTTGAAGTTTTCTTAATACAAGATAATTTTGCACCCATTAATCTTGTCTTGTGGATTCATTTTGTAAAATAGTTATTCAATATTATTAATAATATTTAGGATGTATTAGGCAAGCTGACCAATGTTAAATGAGAAAATGAACTCAATATTAATTTCATATATTTATTTATTGCAATGGTATCTATACAAATTGGTTGGATACAAAGTGTGTGAACAAAAATCCTTTCTACTCCTACGGCTCTTGCTTTGGTTGGTAGGTGTCCATAGAAGCTTTGTCCTTTTTGGATTCCTTGGTCAACTGGGACTCTGACTTCTTACATTTAGTTTTCTTTGACTTGGCCTTTTTTCCCTTAGATTATTTTTTATTTTTGAGAAGCCTTCTCCTTCTTCTCTGTCTGTCATTTTCTTCTTTGAAGATGACCCAAGTTTCAATGGAGGTACTGTGAGAAGTCCTTCCTTTTTCAATGTCTTCTTTGTCATCTTAGGTGGGATTGCTAGTGGTGGTGAATATGGATCTACGGCAAGATATACATGATTGGTGAGCATTAATCTAATTGCCTTTACTCTCATCCACCATATGTATATGTTTGTATAACATGAAGTAAACAACAAAGAATTATGACAAATCTTAGTATATATTAGTATGATATGAAAGTTTAAGAAAAATGTATAAATTTCTCACAACTACTCTTTTTGATGCGTCTATTGAAAATATTGATTGCATGTATACTCACAGCTGCTCTGTTTGATATGTCTATTAGAAATTTTGACTGCATGTATCTCCATGTATTTGCGACCACTGTCCATCTACATGAGCTTCCATTAGTTTTTAATGAAACCTATAGTGATTGCAGTTCTTGTTAAAACTCTCAACAAAAGCTTTATTATAAATTTTAAAATTGTTATTGATACTCTGATAACATACATGCAAAATGAAAAACTGATGTGGATTTTTATTATCAATGAGTGGAGGATAGAAGGTTTCTAATGTCCCTACAAAATAATAAACTACATAGATTATTCAATCTAATACCATTTGAATAATTAAATACAACCACCATATTAATTAAAAACTTACAATTTTTCTTCTCCATGCATACTAAGCATTGAATTCAAGAAACATGTCTTTCTTTTCTTTAGATCAATTATAAATACACTCCAATGGCTCCTACACAACAAAAAGAGAAGCAAATAATCATTGATAGAGAAATATACTAAGAAATTAAAAACAAAATAAGATATATTTAAAACAAAATACTTCTCACTATAAGGCACAATTACATATTGCACCTTTTCAAAGTTGCATATCCTCAACCATTCCTCGAGCCTGTTAAAATTAGTATTTTTGTCTCTTACGTAAAGAATAATAGGCCTCTGGGGGTAGGGTGGCCAGAAGAAGCCTACAAAAAATAAATCATTGGATAAATTAGTTTATTATTTTCAAAAAAGACTACAATAATAAAATTTGCAAAAAGATATCTTGCATACTTGAGAGATATAAGGGGATAAGTGCTTTTTTGTTAGTTCAGTGTGGTGGATAACTGCTTATTTTTCCAGTTCAGTGTTGTGGAAAGACAACATGAAATAATGTCCTTGTATTCACCATATCGCGCTCTCCTTCCAGCCCCTATTAAGGTATTCATGGCGATATCTAAAAGCGTGGCTAGATATCTTCCTAGTTTGTTCAAATGGGTTCAAGTAATGAGGGGATACCTGTGGTAGAGGAAACACCTGCAATGGATCTCTTTGATTTTTTGCACAATTAGAAGGTGCACAAGATATGTTTGTATCCTATAGGGAATGTTTCAATGTGGGTTTTGACTTGTGTGCTCTCATTAATCATTTCAAAGAGTACTAGGAAGAGTAAATGGAAGCTCTCCTTGCTTTGATAGATGATGGAAGGTACAAGGTTTGATCATCTTAGTAGTTTGGCAAAGACTCCTTTAGAAAAGGCCAGGTTGTAAATGAATTATGATGCACTTCCTGAGCATGTGAAAATCACTATTGAACTAGTGTAGGTTACATAATAGAAAATGTAGGCTTCTTCAACATCATGTAGCCTTGCTTTTCTATCTGAGCATGTGAAAATCACTATTGAACTAGTGCAGGTTACATAATAGAAAATGTAGGCTTCTTCAACATCATGTAGCCTTGCTTTTCTATCTGCATCACAAGAAGGCATTGAGTAAGAAGGAGTTGAGGATGCTGGAAAAAAGTAGTCCTGACACCTTTTGTTGTGAAGTTTGTAGATTTTTTAGGGGATATTGAAAATCAAGAAAAAATGAATCATGTAGAAATGGTCTTGCATAAGGCACAAGAAGAAATATTGAGCAAGGATTTTGATGCTCTTGTCGATTTAAGGCAAGATTTGCCAGAGGAAAAGGATGTCTCTATAGAGGTTTCAGAGAATGAGATCACTCTGCCATGTCTACCATTCTTTCCACTCAAGGAAAATAAAACTTTTTTACTACTCACAGAATCTAGAAGCTCTTAAATTTAAGAGAAGGCCATTGCCTTGGATTAATAGCAAATGGATGTCAAGTTGCTTCAGACTTTGTAGATCCCAATGAGGTTAATAAGCAAGGAACAATTTCATTGATGCACCCAAGGTTTTAGAAATGTGCATTAAAAAGATTTAAGAACAAGAAAAAAACTCTTCCCATAATGGAAGAATTTCTAGCTATTCAAGAAAGCATGAGAATCTCTAATATAAGAGGAGATCTACCAAAGACACCATGCTCAGAAGGGGAAATCCCTCCAAAAGATTCAATTTACTTGTGAGAGGATACACGACTTGTTGAAGATGAGAACAAAAAGATATTTATAAGAATAAATTGAGAATCTATTTATTTAAGCTTTATTTTTGTAAAATAAATTATCTTTCATCTATTTGCAGCTTGAGATGAAGACGGATTCCTTGGCCGAGGTGGAGGTAAACGTACTTATGTTGGCAGAGATTCAACCCTCGAACACTATATTTCAAAGATACCTCTCTAAATGTGTTGATCATTTACCATTCAAAGTATTCAGATGATCCACACATTCCATTAATGTTATTAAAGGTTTTGTCAACATACTTAGGATATTCTAACATATAGCATATAATGCAGAAAAGATCATGTTGATGGAGAAGAAAGAAGATATATGTATATTTAGATATGGACTAAGGTTGTGGGAATCGAGAGCAGGGTATTTTTTATGTTATACAACTTATGCTAAGGCAATTCCTAATTTGAATACCCATTCTCTTTGATGCTCCCAATGTCAAAAGTTATTAAGATATAGAGGCAAGCTTCCCGAAGAAGATGAGGGAAAATAATTATGCAAAGAGGACTACCCTAAAAAGGAGGGTGAACAACTGCCTTAAGAAAACCCAAAAAGGAGGGCAAACTCTCTGAGAGGAAGAGAAACATAGGAAGAAGGGGAAAAGAAGAAGAATTTTTAAAATAAGACTTTCCCTCTTGTATTGAAAAAAATTTCTGTTACATAGTATTTATCTTAATGCAGTATATAGCGTGGGCTACTCATTTAAAAGTGAACACTTCCTTCAAAATTTTATAAGATTTGCATCACCATGACTTTTTCTCCATCTTAATCTCCATCCTACATAAAGATACACTTTATTGAGCATGATGAATGTTTACAATTTATTAATGTTAATAATAGTGGCTATATTTTTGTGTGGTATAAACTAACCTAGCTTATAACTGTTACATTGTATCGATGCATTTTTCTTTGGTAGAATGTGTTGAAGAGCTCTCGTAATACATTTGTTTTTTGTTTTTTCACCACATTGGCGAGTTGTACGAAGTGATTTTTCCATGCCTTGAGTACACCATATTGCAAGAGGCCCTTGGTTCTTCACAAAGTATGGGCGATGTGCAAACAGAATATGCTTCACATAGAAAAAACCCATTAACACATCTACCACCAGAGCCAAGGAAAAAATTAGGGGCCAAATTTACCCGAAAGGCTAATTTTCAAGGGCCTTCCAAAAGTTGTGGGCTATTTTAGAACAAAAAAATGGTCTCTTTTAATATATTAGCCCAAGGTAGCATTTTTAAAGGAAAAATCACCCAATTTGCATTAAATGTGAGCATATTTCTTGAAATTTTTCAAACATTCACCAAAGTTTCCTATAGACTCTACCTTCTATCAAAGAAAGATTCGCGAACCCATCTCTACTTTGACTCCATAGAATATGCTCCTTATTTTTTACCCTGACCAGAACACCACCAGTGGTACCTAATTGTTATCCTTTTTAAGTTACACATGTCCACCACCATGAAAGCCCGTGTTAGAAATTAATATATCTTATTGCTCTAAACATGCATCCAATAACTCTGATGAAAAAATGAAATGAGCATACTCAAGATGAAGCTTTAATAGCTTTAATAGCATACTCAAGATGAAGCTTTAATAGCTTATCCAATATTCTAATTTCTGCATGGAATGTATAAATGTGAACTCTCTTTAGCTTTATAGGAAGTATGGCATCCCAATTGGGATCCTCAAGAACAATACATGGTTCATCCTTGACTTTGGCTTTGTTTTGTTGAATTTCCCTTGCTCCCGGTCTATAATTTCCCTTTAGCCTTGGTTTGGTCTTCATTACTAGTTACTTCCTTTGGCTTGTCTCTGGATGGAGGCTTTGCACAATCCATATTGTAGGGTTGTACCATTACGGATTGTTCATGCCTACCATGCAATAGAGGCATGGGTTTGCTGATCTAGGACCACCACACACCCCATACATGCACTTGAGGCATGGGTTTGCTTTCAAGTCAGCACTCATGTGCCACTTTACTATAAAGTTTCCTACCCCATCCACCACAAGATTATCACCTTTATTTTGAGCATCAATGATGCTTGGAATTTTTGTGTGCTAGAACAATGATTTGAGGGTATCATGACTCTGATCTGGCACTACAACTTTCCCTAGGTACCATAGTTCCATCTTTGATTATGCACTATGTAATGGCTACTCTCCCTTACCTCGGGCATAATTTAAAGCTTTGTTCAGCAGTTCTATACTTACTCTTTCCATTCTTTAATGTTTGAGGATTTGTGACTCATCAAGCTTGATAACAAAAATAAGATTACCCTCACAATCCTCTATTGTGTATTGATAGAACTTCACCATGGTTGATTAAAACCTTCTAATATGTTATTATGCATGTCATACATAAAAGTTGATTTGTTTTTTTTTTGGCTTCTCTATAGTCATTAAACCGTCAATGTGTTTGTATTCATCTATGAACCTTGGAATAGCCAAATTGTATTGGTGTCATGCCATTGCTACGGTATGTGGTTAGGGTAAGTCAAACACATGAAGACGATGAGGCTTCATACCTTGGATTAGTAGCTTTGATATCGCTCTTTATCCCTTCCTGCTTATTGAAAGCTTGTTACAAGCCTCCACCACCTCATCAGGCTTAACCAAGGCACGAAATTCATTGCAAACTTCCTTTTGACAACCCTACTTCAAAGCCCTGCACACTCCAAAAGCTTCAGCATTTCAATCAAGTCATTGTTTTTGATTAGCAGACTTGATTATAACAATTCTATCTATGGGA
This sequence comes from Cibotium barometz, assembly GCF_041138505.1. Classification (NCBI taxonomy): domain Eukaryota; kingdom Viridiplantae; phylum Streptophyta; class Polypodiopsida; order Cyatheales; family Cibotiaceae; genus Cibotium; species Cibotium barometz. Next base: position 45,343,017 of record NC_141095.1, on the reverse strand, counting down.
TTATCCAAGTAGAAACCTCCCACACTATTCATGTACCTCCACGAAAGCCTCATACATTTCTTATTAGCATCCACATGTGTTGCTAGGCATGTAACACTCTTAAATTGTCTAAATCTTGCTCTTAATCTAAAAGGAGTGCTTTTTAGTTGGGTTTTTTGGAGTGCATGTTCCTCCAATTTTTGTTAGTTTGTCTAAGCTCTGTTATCTCTTCCTGAGATGATTGAAATAGTCTTTCTAACTCATTTACACATAGATTTTGGAAGACCACAATGTCTTCTAACCCTTTAACAGATTTCTTATACACACCAAGCATAGTTTCAGTCGTGTGTGTGTGTTGATAATGGAAAATAGTAGCTTGATTATTTAATCTTGAGCAATATCCAAATAAACTTTATCTACCATCCCCAATGAATTGAAAAAGATCATGCAAGGTGCTAAATAATGGAGGCTTACCAGCCGATGTATTAAGAGGATATAGACCTCCTTGAACCCACAAATCTTCATGCTCCTTCCTTTTTGCACATAGTCTTTTGAGTTTTAAAATCATCATATAGAGATTTATGATGAATACTTCTCCATGTGCAATAGTCTTTGTCAAGTACCAAGTTGATATGGTGTCTTTTCTTTGAGTGTGGGTCAACCCTTCGATTTGCCATAACAAGATGAGGAAAGAAAGTATTATTGAACACAAAATAATGAAGATTCAAAGACAAAGCAAGAGATGGCAAGGAGAGAAAAAAAGACAATAAAAAGAAAAGAGAGGAAAAAACTCACGTCATGCCCTATGGAAGAGAGAGTATGCTATGGATTCAAATACTTGAAATAAGCTTATTTTAGAAAACATTCAAGAGTGTACTAAAGTAGGTAAGACATCCGCCAAGTATAGGTGAATTAAAGACACTATAGATACATGATGGATGGCATATTAAAGACACTCTCCTCTAAATATAGGTAAAAGGGACACATTTAATATAGCTATTTGTCTCTACTATTTTAGTTAAATCACTTTGATTAAGAAAGTTAATCCAATCTTACATGACCCTTTTTTTTCATTTTCGGCCCTAATGGTTATACTTTGCATTTTTTCATTATACTTTGCATTTTCGGCCCTAATGGTTATACTTTGCATTTTTTCATTATATTATTGGTGTCTCACTTTTTCTCATTGTAATTTGTATCTTTTGATATTTGTTTTGGTGTTCAAATGTGGTCCGATACCAAACTTTGTAAGAGTGTCTATGTGGGCACCACCCTTACTCTTGCAAATTTTTGTCACCATCAGATCACATTTGGTTGCAATGTGCGTGGCAAAGGCCCAATTTCGAGGGGGCTCTCTAAGGCCGTACTACATTAAAAATTGGGCCTTCGGCACGTATATTGCAACCAAATGTGCTCTTATGGTGACCAAACGTATATGTGAAAACCACCCTCACTCACAAAGTTTGGTCTCACCATCGAACCACATTTGGTTGTAATGTATGTGGAAAAGTCCCAATTTTAAGGGAACTCTCTAAGGCCAAAACACATTGAAAATTGGGCCTTTCGCATGCAAATTGCAACCAAATGTGCAACGATGATGACCAAATTTGTAATAGTGTATATATAGATCCCACTCTCATTCTTGCAAAATTTGGTCACCATCGGAGCTCATTTGGTGTAATGTACATGGCAAAGGCCGAATTTTGAGGGGGCTCTCTAAGGCCACACTCCAATTTCAAGGGGACTCTCTAAGGCTATAACACATTGAAAATTGGGCTTTTGCCACACACATTGCAACCAAATGTGCTTTGATGGTGACCAAACTTTGCAAGAATGTAAATGTGGACCCACCCTCACTCTTACAAAGTTTGGTCACCATCGGAGCACATTTGGTTACAATGTGTATGGCAAAGGTCCAGTTTCAAGAGGACCTTTTAAGGCCACAACACATTGAAAATTGACACTTTGGTACGCAAATTTCAACCAAATGTGCTCCGATGGGCGACCAAACTTTATAAGAGTATATATGTCCTTTGCCATGCACATTGCAACCATATGTACTCAGATGGAGAACAAAATTTGCAAGAGTGAGGGTGGGGTCCACACCTTGCTGTTACAAAGTTTGGTACCATCAAAGCATATTTGGGTGCAATGTGCATGCCAAAGAACCACTTTTGAATCTGTTGTGGACTTCGATTTTGCATTCTCATCTTCACCTTAAAGTATTGATGGAGTTTAATATATATTTCTCTTTCCAACCCCTTTGACCTTATTATGTTAATTCAATGCATCTTGTAGTAAATATACCGTGAGACCTTTTCATTGATGAAGAATGCAAAAGACCTTCAAATCTTGGTATATTTCAATTTTCCAAGTGACGAAGGCACATTACAATAGAGCTAATGGTAAAATATGGGCCACCAACCCAAATGGTAAAATATGAGCCACCAACTCAAAATGGTAAAATATGAGCCACTAACTCAAAATGGTAAAGAAAACTATCTTTATACTCCTTTCCCATGTCCAAGTGTCAACACAACAGGTAGGGATAGTGGAGGTCATACCATACAACCAAAATACTTTGCTATATTAGGAACCCTTAGAATGTAAGATTTAAGTTGGTCCATCTTATCATGAATGATACATAGATTTTTGTTTGGGATCAAGCTTCCATGCATAATAAAGGTTTTTGCATGACACTTGTTTCAGCATGTGTTCGTAGTGTTGTAGTAATAATATTTCCCTCTTGAAGAACTTTTATTGTAGCAAGTTTCAACTTTATTTGTGAGAAAAAGGTACATTTAGAGAACCTACTTGAATTGAAAAGTGTGAGTTATTTAAAAATGTTGTTCCAAATCTTTTTGACTGATGATTTGGATATAACTTTATATCTAAGACTTTCAAGCTATTCATCAACCTCTTTGCAAGATGTCCAATTGGTTGTATACACCACTAATCAACATTTCTGTATATCACATTCACATTCATTATGGTACAAATTCTAGAAGCATTCTCTCAGCATTGTTTGATACAAATTCAAGAGTTATTACCTTTTCCATCTCAACATGTTGTTGATGGGCTCAAAAAATGAAGTATGTCCATGCATAGCCTTCTTAGAGTCCTAAATCATGTTGTTACTTATACTAGTAAAATGTACTCTTCATAGTACCATGTATTTTGTACCATGCCTTTGCACACACACTAGAATTTGCAAACCTAAACAAGATCTTTCCTTCCATTTCCAAATTAATGTACGAGCCATTAAAATATCACAAAGGATTCTCGACCACCACTGTATTCTTGTCTCCAATATTTTTGGAGGGCACGCATCATTTTTTGATGCTTTGATTTTGATAGAATTGATCTTTACAATAGTCTATGCCTGTAGCTTGTTGAATAGATAATGTTGAGCATATGTTTGATTTATTGTCCTTGTGATTTCTTTTGACTATTCCAATAGGGTCTTTTATCCTTTGAGCACAATGAGAACACAATGCATGATTCTTGTTATTTCTTTCTACAGAATCAATTAGCTCAACAGTTTCATCCATGAAATCATCATTATAATCATTATACTACTCTTGTAAAGTTAACTTTGTTACATCCTCAAGATCAATACACCACTTTTTCAAGCATACCTCGACGTTGTGACATTGATAATATTTTGGTAAACCAAATCCATATTTAACATTACTATTTGTGGCTATTCCAATATTTTATCACATTGTAGGAATGCACTAGAAAGATTTGCCTTTATTTCCATGCTCATTGATGACTAGAAAAATATTTCAACACTACTCATTTGCAAGAAGAAGAAAAGAGCCTAAGGTAGCATGATGTGGTTCATACAAAAAGAAGGGGAAGAGAGATAGGTTTGTACAACAAGAAGGGGAAGAGAGAGAGAGATTCACATAGCAAGAAGGGGAAGAGAGAGAGGAGCCAGGAGAGGCAATATGAGCTAGAAGAAGAAAAATGCTTTAAGTAATAATGAGTAACAATGGCCATGTTCTAGCTTTGCCAAAAGGCACGAATGCCCAGCTATACAATTGCAACACAATGGCCATGTCACCTAGCTTTAGTAAAATGCATAGATGTCTAGTCACTCACCTGCTGAAAGATGACTACAAAAACTCTAAGCCATTGCAAGAAACTAGCGCTGGCCACTCAAATAATGGAGTGACAACATGGGTGTGGGTCACCATCCTAAGGCAATACCCAAGAAGGCCATGAAAGCTTAGGCATGAGCAATAACCAAGAAGGCCATGAAAGCTTAGGCATGAGCACCAAGAAGACATAGACATCTATAGAGTGAATATGATCAAAAAAGGTACAATGCCTATGAGCCCTATGGCTAATATAGCCCAAGGCCCCCCAAAAGTACACATGTAAATGACCCTAAGCCCAAGTGCCTAGGCCCCATTCCCCATGTGCATGTGCAACCAAATCTACTTCATTATTTCAAACCATCCCCTCCTACAATGATTTTGTCCTCAAAATCAAAGGGTGGTCGTGCACAAAACAAATATAAAGGCTATATACAATGAACCGAATACATGACCAAATGTCACCATCGCAGAGCACCAATGAATCTCATGAACCTTGGGGTCAAATGGAAAAGATAAAGGACTCCTGTTGATTATGAGGCTAGTCGGGCATCCTCCAAAGGTAAATGGAAAAGATACAAATGTCACCCAAAGAGGAAGTAATCCATATAACTACATCCGTCTAGATAAAAGAGAAACCCAAGCCATGTAGACTCCAAAGCAATGACCCTCAAACCAACTGGATCAAATAGAAAATGTAAAGAGCCAATTTCAATGACGCAATTGGTCAACCCTCCTGGATCAAACAGATAGATATGGTGCACATCATGGATCTCCAATGTTGATGTAGTAGCTCCTAGCTTGTAAGGAAAACTCGTAAGTCTATCCTCATGACCATAATGTAAATCTAACATCTGTGGAGTCCACCAAATGTAACGAGGTGTGTTACAGGTGCATCTGAGTGTCGTGCCACATAATCATCCACCATACATCTCAAGTGGCATAGAATGCACCTAAAGATGAATATCCTAGCTCCAAAGATCATAGGATCATGTAGACACCCATGGGAGCCAAATGAACTCATCTCGAGGTCGGCCTCATGTAGAATCAAATGGAAACCCATGCCATCTCCAAATCCCATAGCTCTACTCAAAAAGTCGAAGGCATGATCCACTGCATATATATGTGCATGAGTGTGTTCTAACCCATAAACTATATCCTCATGTGCAAGATCCTCTATGTGTATATGATAATCAAAAGTATCAACATAATCATCAACATCATCATAGTCATCACTAAAAAATGAAGAGGTACCCTCACATGAAAGGTAAATGGAATCATCTCTCCTAAATCATCATCTATGGCATCCCCAAGCCCTCAAAGGTCATCCTAAATGGTCATCCTCAATGTATCTCCTTCAATGATGGCCCTATGTGACCTAAATCCCATGATAAATCTATCACCAATAGTATAGGATCTAAGGAGATGTCTAGATCAAATGCAAATCTCTCAAGATCTATACAATATGATCTACTATGGATATGATCATCATCCATCAAATCACTAACCATGTCAAATGTTGCCATCAAGCTAAATCAAGAAATGTTTGACATTATTTCTATATGTTTCATCTCACCTCACTAGTTTGCTCTTACAATTTCAACACTACTTATTTGTAGGTAGAAGAAAAGGGCCGAAGGAAAATGGTGGGAAGGGGAAGACCTTGTTCCTAATTCAATCCTCTTTGCAAGTTATAACCAACTAATCTTGACATGCACATGATCACACAACCAATCTTGCACATGCACACATGATCACTTGTGAATGAAAAACCATGTCAATACATTACTTAAAATGTATATGCTAACCCAGATATTTAAAATAGCACCACTATCAAATTCTTAAGGTTTCAACTCTCTCCATATAAAATTGAAATCTCTCTCTCTCTCTTTCTCTCTCTCTCTCTCTCTCTCTCTTGCACATGTGCACACACACGCACACATACACACACACTACTTAACAATGTTAATTTGATCCCTCAAGCACTAGGATGCAATTGGGGTGTCTTGAAATATTTGATTTAGGTCCCCAAGCATTAGAACCAAACATTGTTTGATTTGAGCCCTCAAGAATTGAAATGCCATTGGGGTGTGTCATCTAATTGAATATTGTTTGAGTTCTCAAGCATTGAAATGCCATTGGGTTGTGTCCTCTAATTAGATATTGTTTGAGTCCTCAAGCATTGGGATTCCATGGGGTGTCCTCAAACCAAGAAGTGCTCAACTTGATCCCTTAATCATCGAGATGCCATTGGGATTTCCTCAAACCAAACAATGTTGGACTTGATCCCTCAAGCATAAAGATACCATTGGGGTGTCCTAAAATCAAACATTGTTCAATTTGAGCCCTCAATCATTAGGAGAATATTCAAACATTATTTGAATAAATTGAATAACGTTCAACTTGAGCCCTCAAGCATTGGGATGCCATGGGGTGTCCTTAAACTAAACAATGTTCGAGTTGATCCTTCAAGCATCAAGATGCCATTGGGGAGTCCTGAAATCGTCGGCTTGGGTCCCTCAACAAGCACTATGATGCCATTCAAGTGTCATGAAATTGATTTTTTTTAAATTTGAGTCCTTAAGCATTGGGATTCAATTTGGGTGTCCTCAAACCTGACAATATTCAATTCGAGTCATTGGGGTGTCTTCAAATCAAATACATTAGCCCTCAAGAATTGGTATATTCCATTTGGGTGCCCTTAAACCAGATCTTGTTTGATTCAGGCTCTCAAGAATTGGGATGACATTGGGGTTTTCTCTAATAAAACATTGTTCAATTTTACCCCTCAAGCACTTGGATGCCATTAGGGTGTCCTCAAACCAAAAAAAATGATTCGAGCCCTCAAGCATTGGGATGCCATTGGGGTGTCCCCTTAGGGGGTTCACTTAAAAATATGTAAGTCTACTCTATGGTGATCATTAGGAGGGGTTTTTTAAACCAAGATTTCTTCTATAAGGGGGTTTTAAATGGAATTTTGAAATGTAAGTTTATAAAGAAAAAGGGTCATTTTATTAAGTCAAAATTCAAAAAAAGATATTTTTAGTATCTTTTGAACACATGTCGTATGTAGGTCTTCCTAAATGTACACCTCCCAAGGGTGTCCCAAACCAAACAATGTTGACTTAAGCCGTCAAGCATTGGCATGCCATTGGGGTGTCCTAAAGCAAAGAGTGTCGACTTGAGCCCTCAAGGATTGGGATGCCATTAGGGTTTTCTCCTCAAGAATTGGGATGCCCTTTAGGTGTCCTAAAATTGCCCTCGTTTTCGACTCCGAGTGGATGACCATGAGAGCATTCTAGAGCATTTGAGAGCTATAGAGGGTGCTACTAACTAGATCTCTATCTTGATAGTAGTGAATAAACTCAGACTAGCTGGGTTCACTTACATTACACTTAGATTTATTGGCAGTGACTAACCTCAGAATAGATAGGGTAGCTCATTTTCATTATGCCTTGATCTTTTGAGTTAGTGGCTAAACCCAAAGTGGCTGGGTCAGCTCACATTCTGATGTACTTAGTTGATATTTTATCATTATGAGTTTTTTCATTATTGAGGATCATTGCATTTTACTCATGGATTTTGGATTTTTTAACACTTTGGCTATCATATTATTTGTTGAAAATCCCCATGCCATCATACCCAAACATGCTCCAATGGTGACCAAACTTTGTGAGCATGTGGAGGAGACCCATCCCCATATGCTTACAAAGTTTGGTCCCCATCAAAGCATGTTTAGGTTAGCAATTAGCACCTAGTGCGGATTTTTTAAGTCTCTTGGTGCTTGAGAGGCCAAGGAAAATCTCACTCTTCCCCATGCCATCATACCCAAACATGCTCCGATGGGGACCAAACTTTGCAAGAACATAGGGGTGGGTCCCCTCTATATGCTCACAAATTTTGGTCACCATCAAAGCATGTTTGGGTACAATGGTATGGGGAAGAGTTGGTTTTTCCATGGCCTCTCAAGCACCGAGAGACTTGAAAAATCCGTACTCGGCACTAATTGCTAACCTCCACATGATCGGATGGAACAAACTTTGCAAACATGTGGGGGTGGGTCCCCCCACATGCTTGCAAAGTTTGGTCACCATCAGAGCATGTTTGGTCACCATCAGAGCATGTTTGGGTACGATGGTATGGGGAAGAGTAGGATTTTCCATGACCTCTCAAGCACCAAGAGACTTGAAAGATCCGCACTGGGTGCTAATTGCTAACCCCCACATGCTTTGATGGTGACCAAACTTTGCAAGCATGTGGGGGTGGTCTCCCCCACATGCTTGCAAAGTTTTGTCACCCACCATCAAAGCATGTTTAGGTATGATGGTATGGGGAAGACCAGATTTTCCATAGCCTCTCAAGCACCAAGAGGCTTGAAAAATCCACACAAGGAGCTAATTGCTAACCCAAACATGATCCGATGGTGGTGACCAAACTTTGCAAGCATGTGGAGGTGGGTCCCCCCCACATTCTTGCAAAGTTTGGTCACCATATCGGAGCATGTTTAGGTATGATGGTATGGGGAAGACCAGATTTTCCATAGCCTCTCAAGCACCAAGAGGCTTGAAAAATCCACACAAGGCGTTAATTGCTAACCCAAACATGATCCGATGGTGACCAAACTTTGCAAGCATGTGGAGGTGGGTCCCCCCCACATTCTTGCAAAGTTTGGTCACCATATCAGAGCATGTTTAGGTACGATGCTATGGGGAAGAATGTGGGTCCCCCCCACATTCTTGCAAAGTTTGGTCACCATATCGGAGCATGTTTAGGTACGATGCTATGGGGAAGAGCAGGATTTTCCATAGCCTCTCAAGCACCAAGAGACTTGAAAAATCCACACTGGGCACTAATTACTAACCCCCACATGCTCCGATATGGTGACCAAAATTTTCAAGCATGTGGGGGTGGGTCCCCCCCACATGCTTGCAAAGTTTGGTTACCATCAAAGCATGTTTGGGTGTATGATGGTATGGGGAAGAGTGGGATTTTCCATAGCCTCTCAAGCACCAAGAGACTTGAAAAATCTGCACACTGGGCACTGAGAGGCCATGGAAAATCCCGCTCTTCCCCATACCATCGCACCCAAACATGCTTTGATGGTGACCAAACTTTGCAAGCATGTGGGGGGGGGGACTCCAAACTTTGCAAGCATGTGGGGGGGGGGGGGGGGGGGAGTCCCCCACCCCCCTCCCCAACATGCTTGCAAAGTTTGGTCACCATCAGAGCATGTTTGGGTACGATGGTATAGGGAAGAGCGAGATTTTCCATGGCCTCTCAAGCACCAAGAGACTTGAAAAATCCACACTGGGCGCTAATTACTAACCCAAACATGCTTCAATTGACCAACTTTAAAAACATATGGGGATGGGTCCCCCCCACATGCTTGCAAAGTTTGGTCACCATCGGAGCATGTTTGGGTACGATAGTATGGGGAAGAGCGGGATTTTCCATAGCCTCTCAAGCACCAAGAGACGTGAAAATCCGCACTAGGCTCTAATTGCTAAACCAAACATGCTTTGATGGGGATCAAAATTTTGCAAGCATGTGGGGGTGGGTCCCCTCCACATTCTTACAAAGTTTAGTCACCATCGGAGCATGTTTGGGTATGATGGTACGAGGAAGAGCGGGATTTTTCATGGCCTCTCAAGCACCAAGAGACTTGAAAAATCTGCACCACTGGGCACTAATTGCTAACCCAAACATGCTCCGATGGTGACCAAACTCTACAAGCATGTGGGGTTGGGTCCCCCCCACATGCCTGCAAAGTTTGGTCACCATCAGAGCATGTTTGGGTACGATGGTATGGGGAAGAGCAGGATTTTCCATAGCCTCTCAAGCACTAAGAGACTTGCAAAATCTTCACTGGGCACTAATTACTAACCCAAACATGCTCCGATGGTGACCAAACTTTGTAAGCATGTGGGAAGGACCCACCCTCACATGCTCGTAAAGTTTTGTCCCCATCAAAGCATGTTTGGGTACGATGGCATGTGGATTTTCAACAAACAATATGATAGCCAAAGTGTTAAAAAAATAAAAAAACCATGAACATCAACTAAAATGTAATGATCCTCACAATCATGAAACAACTCATAATGATATAAACATCAATTAAGTACATCAGAATGTGTGCTAACCCAACTACTATGGGTTTAGCCACTAACTCAATAGATCAAGGCATAATGAAAATGAGCTACCCGGCTTGTCTGTCATTGCCAATAAATCTAAGTACAATGTAAGTCAGCTAACCTAGCTAGTCTGGTTTAGTCACTATCAACAGGAACCCAATCAATATCATCATCTCTAAAACTGGTTATCGACGTGCACGTCGAGGTGCATGTCGAGGCTGCTGTGCATGTCAAGGAGGCTCTACTGCTACAGGGGTCATCGAATATCTGTGGGGAGGTCTACCTCAAAGGCAGGATCATATGCTGTGCTAGTGTGTACTCGCGAGCTCACGAGTCCCATAAGCTGCTATAGCCCTCTCCCTCTCTCTACATCATGCTACTGCAAGACGTCTCTATCTATAAACCCAAAATCTGTAATCAACAATGGTATGTGCCTACCACTCTGCACGTGTAAGCTCCTCTTCTGTAAGGACGCGCTGCTCAGAGAAGAATCTCTGGTATTCATCAAACTCGTGTGCACTCCACTCAATCTCTAGCGGGCAAGGTAAAATCAAGTGGCCTGCTAGTCCTAACATCTACTCAAGCGAAGCCTGGGTGAAGATCGTCAATGCCCAAAACTCTGTATGTCACTAGGTCAACGCGTGTTCGACAAGAGGGACATGCCAAGAAGCGTTCTAGCTCCTGGACGATGCAAGACAAATGGAAAAAATGTCCACATCCTAGAGCATATCCACCAGTACTATCAATGTCCTCGAGGCATAGAGCACAACATGCATCATGGAGGAATGGTGGTGCATCCTGAGGGAGAGGTCATCAAAAAAACCTCTGTAAGTAACAGGCTGTGGATATAGAGGCAAGTAAGGCACTGTCACGTCTGAAGATCCACAGAACTCCCGAACATACAGCATCAACTACTCTACCCTATGTTGTGCAATCCACTCTATAATCATGTGCTGCTCTCCTGCCTCAGCTCTAGAACTCTCTACCACAGTCCGAGCCTCAAAAAGTAAAGCATATAAATAATTGATTAGTCACTCTCATTAGGTATTACTTAAAGAAATTTATAACTTTAGAGCTTAATTATAACTCTTGTACCTACAAGAGAAACCTACCTACTGGATTTCAGACTCTGTGGTAACATATAGACTATAGATATGTGCGGCCATACGAGGATGTAAACACTGCAAAATAGTAAGGGGCTTCCCCACCCCAGGCTACATCCACGACTATCAAGGAAAAGGTCTAAGTAGGATCCATCCCTAATCGGACCAAGATCACGGACCTGATGATATGTCAGGCCATGTGACACAGGAGCAGTGCGATGGTGGGCTATCAACTCATCTACATAAATAATATTGTGAAGGCTATGAAGGGACGATAGCATCACCTCCAAGTCGGACACAATATGTAATGTAGACGATATGTCTCTAGCAGTTGTACGGATAGCCACTAACTCGCGGTCTAATCTCCGCGATGAGGTCCACAATAGAGACGAGTGGCCCTCCTTGTGGCCCTCCTCACATGACTCCATGCTAGAACCTAAGCCTAACACAATGGATAGGTCAATGTGAAAGGTCCAATGCTTAGTGCTAAGTCGCACTAATGAAGCTATAAAACAATACTAATAAGCCCACTAATTGCTAATCCAAATCAAGAGAGCAAGGAGAGTGAAAATGACGTGTGAGAATGAGGCAAAAAAAAACTTTTTGGTTTTATAACCTCGATCGAGGTTCGGTGTGGCATGCATTTTAGAGTTTGCAAGATATACGCTCCAGATGTACGTGTAGTTTTAGGGTTAGTGAGACAAACGGACAAGATATGCATTTGATTTTAGGGTTGGTGAGGGATTAACAACTACAATTTGAATTAAGTACCTCATTTGAGGTACATGGACGGCTTAGATTTTGGGTGATTACCACGATCGATGTATGTTTGACGGTCGAGATTCACTTCATACCTCGATTGAGATATATAAGCAGCTGGGATCACATCTTCAAATGTGTGTGAATGGATGGGTCAGATTGTGTAAATGTATCTCGTTCGAGGTTTTTCAATGGCTTTGATTTCATCTTAGTATCTCGAACGAGATATGTGGACGGATGAGATCACATCTCTATACCTCAAATGAGATTTTTCAATGGTCGAGATGATATTTCTTTATCTCGTTCGAGATATGTGGATGGTGGAGACAACATCATTGAATATGCTGAATGTACATCTGAGCGGGCATGTCGAGAGGGATCCACCATGGCATTGACGTGGATCCGAGTGGCATGCATATCTCGATCAATATAATGTGGTGGCGGTGACATGTATTAGTGATGGTGACTTGAAACCCGAACCTACTGGCGTGGCATTAGTTGGTATCTCATTTGAGATATGGTGCTTTAGGCTCACGAGGCACGTGTCGTGTTTTAATTGATGGCGATATCACGATCGAGGTACTCCCCTGAGTTGCATTGATGTCCCAATTTTAGAGAGAGTGCACGAAAGTGAGTACCCTCATCTTGCAACCACCCCAATATGCCATGGCCTAGCTCACAAATGCAAAATTGGTGTGTGTCACTCAAACTTAAAATTAGCCCAACCTCTGTTAGTATTCTTAACAACTACTAAGTCCATAAACTTTCAATATTTAACATTAAGCCTATGGTAAGGCTGCTTTATATGTTTGACCCACTATCTTATAGAATTTAAGTAGCCCTTCATATGGGTAAGATGGAAAAGCACCTTAGGATGGGTTGAGAAAGTGAAACCATGTTAGCCTATGGAGTGGTTAACATACCTCCCTTCCTAATGGTGATCTTATCCTTGCATCACCCAAGTTAGTGGTGGTTGGTGAAGTTGTTTCCCCATGAAGTGGATGGTGTTGATGGTCTAGGATGCACCATAGAGTTGGTAGCTATAGGTGATGTAGAGTTTATTCATACCAACCCGTTGTTGGTAGTGAAAGTGGTTGGGCCCTTAACAATGAGGTGGTTGGTAGAAGCGGTATGTACCATATGAATGAGCATCAAGACCCTAATGAATGAGTGGCATAAATAGATGGTAGTTTGGGACATCTTGTGTAATAGGGTATTATGATTAGATCTCACAGTGTGATGCTTAGATATTGGGATTCTTTGGTAAATATGTCAGCTAGGGTAAGGCGTTGTTGGTGTTCAGTTGGAGACAAAGTAAAGTTTATACAAATTGAAGCACTTTGGAGGTACTTTCAAGGTTGAGGGTTCTCCAAGAAATGGGTCATACAATGGGCCAGGCTTACCCATGCTTCCCCCATAAAGAGATATACATGGAGGGTTGGTGTGGATGAGGTTAGTTGCAGGTGCATATGTGTGTCGGAAGTGAGATACAAGAAGTGAAAAAATTATGATGCCCATAGTGAAATATACATGTGACGTGCATGGAGAATTAGAAAAAGGTGTGCACATGTGTATACACTTCTCCAAAACAAAGACTCTATTTGACTCTCTTTGTTGCTTTCTGTGACATTGAATAGACATCCTTTTCTTGGGGAGCCAAGATCATGGCATTGTTTGAGGGAGGGTGATGCACTTACACATGCTACACCCATAGCTATAAATAGAGCTGGTTGGCCTCTATGGCTTGAAGGATTTGGCATAGTCAAGCACTTAGGATAGAGGTGGTATGGGGAAAATGAGTGGTGTAGTCAAAGATCAGGTGATAATGGGTTCCTACCATTGTAAGAAGGTCCAACAACATCTCCCTCTGTGAAACGACAGTAGCCACTTCCTATTGACGATAGATAAAATTCGTCATTTGGTGATTAACTCCCTGGACATGTGTGAAAATCCTAAGGCAAAAGTTTGCATGTCACCATGGGCTGCATGGATGCTCTCAGCGTAGGCCTGGCTGAACGAAAGCTACCTAATCATTCCCAGCGGAGATTGTGTACCATATTCTACTAGTAGGAAGCATTGGGGGAGGATGGACCAGCCTCTGTGAAAGATGGAAACTTTGTAAAGTGGTCCGAGGGTGGTGTCTCATAGAGGTTTTGCTGGAAGCAATCTTGCTTCTGCTTCTCCTCCTCCCCCACGGCCTTTTTGTTTGCTTTTGCCTGCTAGCTCTTCCTATGTAGGGCCTGGACTGGTACCTGCTCTCTGTGCCCGTGGGGGTGGGATCCTGGTGGTGTCTCTTTGCTAGTGTGGGGAGGGGGGAGAGGTTTGTGGTGGGGGCAGAGACGCGATAACCATGTCTGGGCCACTTAGTTGAATGGCACAGGGTAATTCTTCCCACTTGGCCGCATGATAAATGACTTTGGTAAGTAAAGTAGCAGGTTCAAACAGAATGCATGAAGATATTTGAAAAGGTACTCAACCCAATTCACCATCTGGCCTTGGTGCTTGCACACAGGCTAATGTGGTCATGCTGCACCTACTAAACCTGTCCGTCCAACGAGTGATGAGTAAAAACTATAGAGCACATGCTGGCATAATCAAATCCTCTTTGGTGATGTTTACCCGCTCTGCCCCATCTTTGTTTGGGTTGCCTCTGTATACACCCCTGGTCAGCTTGGGTGTTGAGATATCGAGCTCATCTAGTGAGGTGGTGGACACTGATAACCCGCCTGGGGGATAGGCCCCACACTTACACCCTTGGCATGGTTGGTGAGATCATGGGTGATATGCGGCCAGTGGGATGACAGGCTGTGTGAGACAGCCATTCTAGAGACTGGCATAGTTATAGCGCCAGCTCATGTTCACACTATAGAGAACCCTAGTATGTATTTGGTTGAGTATCTTTTCATATGGTGTGTACTCTTATCTTTGTATATGGTGTGTGAGTGTTGTGTGAAGAAGAAGAAGTTTTTCAGCCTCTCACCTAGTGTGTTCTCTTTTAGGGTTTTGTGAGTGTGTGTGTGCTTGCAAGAGCTCAAGCTCTCTTCTCCCCTGCATCTTTTCACCTAGTGTGTTCTCTTTAGGGTTTTGTGAGTGTGTGTGTGCTTGCAAGAGCTCAAGCTCTCTTCTCCCCTGCATCTTTTCATGGTATCAGATCCTGGTTCATGCTAAGGGCTGAGCTGCAAGCAAGAGAAGCACAGGAAGCGGTACGAGGGTAAGAGCTTCATTTACTCTTCCCTATTTGGGTTGGCGAGACTACACCCTTGTTGTCGAGAGCTCTACGGGAGGCACCAACAAACGATCTCTGATTGAGGAGCTTTCTTCGCAGGAGTAATGCTACAGGGCAATTATGTTGTCCTATTGGACCCAGTTTTTTGTGCCAACGTTTCGGGCACGTTAGGAGCTCCATTTTTCAGAAAGCAGGTGATTTCGAGCACTGGGGGTAAGTCATCGTTTCTATGCAGAACTCTGTTTTAAGAACTGCAGGAAGATAGATTGGTTGTGCAGACATTGTGTGTGCTGCAAGGAGGTCAACAGTTGCCATTGGGTGTATGTATGCACATTGAGGTCACTGGTTGTGACATTTGAGTGTAGTACAGTACCGCCGCAGAAAATATAGCAGTTTGTGCAAGACAAACCAGAGTGCTGTTTCAGGTAAATTTGTGTGTTTGGCAAGATGTCAAATGATGGCATAAACCAGATTGTTGCTGAGAAGCTTGACAAGAACAACTTCCATGCTTGGAGGTTCAGGTTGACAAATTTCCTGATGGGAAAGGGTTACTGGGACTACATAGAAGGTGAGCATGAAGAGGCACCAGAGATCAATCCGACTGCTGCAGATGTGAAAGAGTTCAAGGATTGGAACCAAGGAGCCAGAAAAGTTATGTATTTGCTCTCTATCAGTATACAGGACACCATGATTGGGCACATACAAGATGCCAAGTCTCCCAAGGAGGCATGGGACACCTTGGTAAAACTCTATGAAACGAATACCAAGGCATGAAAGATACAGTTGAAGAATGAACTTCATACTATGGAGAAAAAGAGTATGTCTGTAAATGACTATGCATTGAAGATCAAGGGTATTGTGGAATCCCTTGCATCTATTGGTGTTTTAGTAGATGATGATGATAAGGTGGAAGTTTGTCTACGTGGTCTCGGGCCACAATACAAGGCGTTCAAGACGTCTATTCAGACTCGGGGAAACATTCCCAATTTCACAGATTTGGTGTCTATGTTGATTATAGAAGAGAAGAGCTTGGGTGAAGACCAACAGTCTTCACAAAACAAAAACAGTTCAGAGGAACATGCCTTCTACACAAGTTCAAGAAGAGGACGAGGTAGAGGAGGCCGTGGACACGGCCAAGGAGGTGGCCGAACAGGTAACCAGAATTATGGCCCAGCAACAACAACAACAACAGTCCCAGAATTCACAACAACAACAACACGCAGGTGGAAGAGGCCAATTCAGAGGCAGGGGGAGTCAAAGAGGTCGTGGAAATTGGCAAAGGTAGTATAATGATACACGTTGTCGTGACGTGGGCGGTGTCGCTGGGAACACACTGGGTGTCTGGCTGTGAGAGTTACATCCAAAATCCCTAGCATTAAATGTCTTCTCAGCTTCTCATGGAACAAGGTATAGCATGGTATTATCACAATCTCTTGACTCAGGCATACATTCAATGGGATGTCTTCAACAACTCATAGAAGAAACACTCATCATCATTTCCATAGATCATCATCAAAGATTCATCATCATACAAGATATTCACATAACATATGCTATATGTGTGTAGAACATGATTGATGATGCAACAATACCCATGAGAAAAAAAACAACAAACTCACAAGACACGCGGCACTCTGTCAGTTGCGAGTCCAACTGTTGGATCTGTGTCTTTTTAGAAGCCGGCAGAGCATAATTCAGAACATCTAATGATTGGGCATTTGAAAGAACTGTGGAAGTATTCTGCAGTCGGATGACCACATCTTTTGATTGTTGAACCACATAGTCTAATGTAGCTGAGAGCTGATCTTGGGACTTGTTTTGGCCAATGTACACAAATACGCAACCTGCCACTGCAGCACCCGTGAAGAGAAGCAAGAACAGTAGAGGGAAGAAATTTCCGCCTTCATGGGACCCCTTCAGTCTGCGTCTGCAGCAGCAGCAGCAGAGAACCAACACGTAGGCCAACCCTATTACCAGCCACACAGCTGCTAGAACAAAACCAGGGCCACCAGTATACCCTTTTTCTATGGTGCAGCCGCTTCAGTCCACCGGTGCCTTTCTGACCTCTGCAGCCCGTCAGTCTTTCGACGAACAGCAGCTTCCTTGCATACCCATCACTCTGCGCAGCAGTTCAGTGATGTCCTCTCCACTGCTACTTATATCACCTGCCTCCCCCTTGTAGACGACCCTCCTCTGCAGCGCCTGTTACACTGCCTCGATCACCCTCGCCAGCCACCTCGACCAGCTACTCCAGTCACCAGCCTACTGGTGTCCTCTCCAAGTCGCCGTCAGCTTTTCACCAGCAGCCTTGCGCCTTCATCCCTTTTTTGCTTGTCAGACACGCGCCACATCTTCCCCCCCCTTCCCCATCGTCTGCAGCGGCCACCCTTTGTAATTGCACCAGAGAGTTTCCCTTATTCCTCCCGCTGCCCAGTCAGCTGCGCCTCCTTGCGTTTGTCTTTTACAGCAGCCGCCTTATTCCAGGAACCCCCCCCTCTATACACACAAGGCGGTTCCTCTTTTTCTCTGCAGCACCTCACTCCAAAACACACCCGGGGGCCTCCACGGTGTCTGCCTCTGCGTTTCTTTTTACACACACTCTTGGCTATTCCCCACCACACATCACCTCGGCGGCGGCTCTCTCCATTTCCAGCTGCCGACCAGCTTCTAGAATGGTGCGTTGGCAGCCACCTAAAGCCCCATGTGGCCTTTGCTTTTGCAAGCCACGTTTTTTATCTTTTATTTTATTTTCTTCTTATGAGGCCTACAAGATGGCCACCTCCTTTTCACACCCAAATGCCCAATACCTTCCAAATGCAACCCACGATCCTTGGGGACGCGTACACACTTCAAGACGACCAAGCGGCTGATACCATCTCCATGGACCCTGTTTCAGACAGGCCTGCACAAGCCTCAAAACAAAATCCGTCCACCCTGTACACCTGAAGACGCATTTCAAAGCAAAACCTTACACACGCCATACATCCCGTATGTACATAGACACTTAATCCCATGCATCTGGATTTGTATTTAACGGCCTCACATGCATGGTTTCACAACATAGACGTGCCACGGCACGACATCCACCCCCTCTAAACCTGCACATCCTCTGGTATGTGCCACACAGGTCCTGTATCTTAGCAATCACATCTGAATGGTTCTTCTTTCCCACCTGGATCAAATACCAATCGCTTTTGGCATATGTGGCATATCCTTTGCTCATATGAAGCCCTATCCTCATTTAGATTCCCCGCATATGCGTAATTACCCTCATCATTCAAAGTGGGATGCTCTTCAAAATGATTTGCTTCAAAAATTTCCTCAGGCCATGTTTGAAGCCTTTGCACCACATATTGTATGGCCACACCAAATAGCAACTGCATTAACAGCATGGAACACACATTTGGTAACATCCCATCCAAATCTACCCTGCCTGGATCCAGCTCACCCACTGACAAGCATTCATTCTTCTCATCCAAAGACGGAAAAGCATCAACACATACAAAATCCAACAAGGCATCATCGAGAATAGCCTCCAGATCTGAATCAATCTCATCACAATCATTTGGCTCACATAACACCTGCACATCCTCACTTGCAACCAACAGTTGACTAGCATCAAGCATAGAAGAGCCCAAAGCTGATGGGGATCTATTATATACCATGAAATCATCCAATGCATCATCTAAGATTGCATCCAATCCAGGATCAATCGCATTGAAGCCATTATCATCTTGCAATCCCACATGTTGATTATCATGAACATTCATACCCCCATAGCTATATCCATTTGGTTGCTCATATGCAGCCTCTTGAGGCTCTGTGACCACACTTTGCATATCCTGCATGTTATCTTGATACCTGTCTGCAGATGGGCTTAGATTTATGGGTCCCTCACTCAAGTACCCTTGAATCTGTATATCATTGAACCCTGCATGATTCAAAAAGACAGATTCAATTTCCCTCTCCAAATCATCATCATAAACAGGCTTCCAAGCTCGAGATTGTTGCTCACAAATGTGGTTGCAAGGTAACCCTGACACTGATGACATAGCATCACCCTGTTTATTGTTGGAACACCCTGTTAGCATTCCAGAATAACCCAAATCCAAAGAACCTTGGCAACCAGCCTCAGAAGCAACATCACTGTTGGAATCACCCATATCACTCACCCCCTCTAAATCAATCACACATATTTGTGGCCCGTCTGCATATTCATGTACATCATCCTGCATATAAGCATCATAACCAGATAAGAATGCAGTAATGATAGCATCTTCTTCTTGTCTTAGATCTTCAAACTCTGCAATCATACTTTCAGCAAGAAGCATTGGTTCCTGCTCTTCTTCACACATATGATACGACACCTGAGGAATACCCTTCGAAACACCTGTCCTGAAGCTCTCTGAATCAAGTGTCTCCTCAAGCATAGGCATACATACATCATGTGGTATGATCATAGGACCCTGTATGTCTGCACCCTCAGAAAACAGATTATACTTGCACAGTTCACCCATTGCATCTTTATGAGGCTGTAGCAAAGCATCCCTTTTTGCACTGTGAAGGCCTTGTTGCTCACTAATGGCTTTTTGCAATCCCAATTTAGCATAAACAGCCTCCACAATCTCTGTATCAGCCTTGAATAGCAATTGATTGTCCTCCATAAGACATGCATCAACAACTGCTTCTAAATTGGCTCGGATTGTTGCTGGAATACTATCACAGCTCACATTATACCTGGAACTCGCATAAACAAGTGCATCTGCAAAATCATTCCATCGTTTGGAGTGATACTCTGCTAGTTCCAGCACTTCATCCTTTAAATCAGGACTTACAAGGTATGCAAAAGATGCAATCATCATGTTTTCTGAAACCCCTTGATTCTTCATCTCTGTCTCGTAACACCTTAGATAGCTTTCTGGATCATAACCATCAAATATATTGACCCTGTCATATACCAATTGCACAGCATTTTCCACTGCTTCTTCCTGAATTTGCTTTTCTTCTTCAATCTTCCTGAACCGCTCTTCAAGCTCTTTCATTTCTGCATATAAATGCTCCATTTTGTACTCTCACCCCAGCGGTTTCACGTCGGGTTCACCAAAGCTGTCGTGACGTGGGCGGTGTCGCTGGGAACACACTGGGTGTCTGGCTGTGAGAGTTACATCCAAAATCCCTAGCATTAAATGTCTTCTCAGCTTCTCATGGAACAAGGTATAGCATGGTATTATCACAATCTCTTGACTCAGGCATACATTCAATGGGATGTCTTCAACAACTCATAGAAGAAACACTCATCATCATTTCCATAGATCATCATCAAAGATTCATCATCATACAAGATATTCACATAACATATGCTATATGTGTGTAGAACATGATTGATGATGCAACAATACCCATGAGAAAAAAAACAACAAACTCACAAGACACGCGGCACTCTGTCAGTTGCGAGTCCAACTGTTGGATCTGTGTCTTTTTAGAAGCCGGCAGAGCATAATTCAGAACATCTAATGATTGGGCATTTGAAAGAACTGTGGAAGTATTCTGCAGTCGGATGACCACATCTTTTGATTGTTGAACCACATAGTCTAATGTAGCTGAGAGCTGATCTTGGGACTTGTTTTGGCCAATGTACACAAATACGCAACCTGCCACTGCAGCACCCGTGAAGAGAAGCAAGAACAGTAGAGGGAAGAAATTTCCGCCTTCATGGGACCCCTTCAGTCTGCGTCTGCAGCAGCAGCAGCAGAGAACCAACACGTAGGCCAACCCTATTACCAGCCACACAGCTGCTAGAACAAAACCAGGGCCACCAGTATACCCTTTTTCTATGGTGCAGCCGCTTCAGTCCACCGGTGCCTTTCTGACCTCTGCAGCCCGTCAGTCTTTCGACGAACAGCAGCTTCCTTGCATACCCATCACTCTGCGCAGCAGTTCAGTGATGTCCTCTCCACTGCTACTTATATCACCTGCCTCCCCCTTGTAGACGACCCTCCTCTGCAGCGCCTGTTACACTGCCTCGATCACCCTCGCCAGCCACCTCGACCAGCTACTCCAGTCACCAGCCTACTGGTGTCCTCTCCAAGTCGCCGTCAGCTTTTCACCAGCAGCCTTGCGCCTTCATCCCTTTTTTGCTTGTCAGACACGCGCCACATCTTCCCCCCCCTTCCCCATCGTCTGCAGCGGCCACCCTTTGTAATTGCACCAGAGAGTTTCCCTTATTCCTCCCGCTGCCCAGTCAGCTGCGCCTCCTTGCGTTTGTCTTTTACAGCAGCCGCCTTATTCCAGGAACCCCCCCCTCTATACACACAAGGCGGTTCCTCTTTTTCTCTGCAGCACCTCACTCCAAAACACACCCGGGGGCCTCCACGGCGTCTGCCTCTGCGTTTCTTTTTACACACACTCTTGGCTATTCCCCACCACACATCACCTCGGCGGCGGCTCTCTCCATTTCCAGCTGCCGACCAGCTTCTAGAATGGTGCGTTGGCAGCCACCTAAAGCCCCATGTGGCCTTTGCTTTTGCAAGCCACGTTTTTTATCTTTTATTTTATTTTCTTCTTATGAGGCCTACAAGATGGCCACCTCCTTTTCACACCCAAATGCCCAATACCTTCCAAATGCAACCCACGATCCTTGGGGACGCGTACACACTTCAAGACGACCAAGCGGCTGATACCATCTCCATGGACCCTGTTTCAGACAGGCCTGCACAAGCCTCAAAACAAAATCCGTCCACCCTGTACACCTGAAGACGCATTTCAAAGCAAAACCTTACACACGCCATACATCCCGTATGTACATAGACACTTAATCCCATGCATCTGGATTTGTATTTAACGGCCTCACATGCATGGTTTCACAACATAGACGTGCCACGGCACGACAACGTGGATGCTTTTATTGTGGTAAGCCTGGACATGTGCAGGCAGATTGTCATAAGAAGCAGGCGGACATGCAAAATGGGAAATTGCAGCAAAACAACTATGCATCCTCGAGCAGAAATAATGAGGATAATGAAAGGTTGTTTGTTATGCAGCATGTCGTTAATGCCATGTCTGAAAATGTTGAAGTAGCACATAAAGATGATGTATGGTACGTTAATTCAGGTGCTTCGAACCACATGATGACAAGTCATGGGGAGTGGTTCAAGGAGATGAAAAACCTTGAAAGACTAGGTTTTGTGGAAACAGGGGATGATACTGCTCATCCAATTTCTCATGTTGGAGATGTGCCATTGTCTATGCAGGATGGCAAAGTGAAGTACCTTGCAGATGTACTTCATGTTCCAAACATAACAAAGAATCTGGCTTCAGTTGGCCAGATGATTGAGCAGAGTTTACAGGTTCGATTTAACCCTGATGGTTGTTATGTTGAAGACTTTAAAGACAAGTGCAGGTTGGTTACAAAAGGCAACATAACGGGCAGAATGTTTACATTGAATGTAAACATGCTTGAAGTGAGTGCTGTGATGTTTGCAAATGGTTCAAGAATTGTTGTAGATACAGACATTTGGCATAAAAGAATTGGACATGTGAATGTGCAGAGAATGAAGTCTATGTAGACTAAAGGAATTGTGACAGGACTGCCAAACTTTAAAGTTGAAGGTATGCAAAAAATATGTGAAGCATGCCAATTTGGAAAGCAAACAAAGCATGTATTTCCACGTGACAGAAATGTGAGCAGAAATGCACTAGATGTTGTGCATTCAGATGTATGGGGTCCTACGAAGACCATGTCTATGGAAGGCTGCAGGTATTATGTGACATTTATTGATGACCATACAAGGAAAGTGTGGGCATGCTTCATGAAGGAGAAGAGTGGGTATACTTCATGAAGGAGAAGAGTGAGGTGTTCACTCATTTTCAGAATTTCAGAGTTATGGCTGAAAAGCAAACAGGGAAACATGTAAAGTGCCTAAGGTCTCATACTCATTCACATCCATTCTTCTCATACACATCCTTATCCATTCTTTCACATACTCATTCACATCCATTCTTCTCATACACATTCACATCCATTATCATCACATACATTCACTCATATCCCATATCATTCATTTACATTATGATTCACATGACATGACATCTTATCCATTCATTCACATTTATTTGATTCACATCGCATCTCATCACATCTCATCTCATCACATCTATCCACATCACATTCTCATCACTTCTATTCATATCACATCCATCCATCCATTCATTCACATCTATCTGATTCTCATCACATCTCATCATATCTATTCTTATCACATTCGTTTAAACATAGAATTTAAGAGAATTTCTAATTTTTGATATAAAGATTCTTTATGCATCTATTTATGCATAAAATCAACTTCAGTGGGAATAACACTTTTAACAAAATCCTTTTATGCATAAATTCAATTTTACAAAAAATAACACTTTTAAAACAAAAATAAATCCTTTATGCATCTTTCTATGCATAAAATCAATTTTAATGAAATTAACACTTTTAGAATAAAAATAAATTTCCTTATGCATCTTTCTATGCATAAAATCAAAATTTATGAGAATAACTATTTTGAAATAAAAATAAATTTCCCTTATGCATCTTTCTATGCATAAAGTCAAAATTAATGAGAATAACTCTTTTGAAATTAAAAAAAAATTTCCCTTATGCATCTTTCTATGCATAAAATCAAAATTAATGAGAATACTCTTTTGAAATAAAAATAAACTTTTTTATGCATCTTTCTATGCATAAAGTCAAAATTAATGAGAATAACTAATAAAAATAAATTCCCTTATGCATCTTTCTATGCATAAAATCAAAATTAATGAGAATAACTCTTTTGAAATAAAAATAAATTCCCTTATGCATCTTTCTATGCATAAAATCAAAATTAATGAGAATAACTCTTTTGAAATAAAAATAAATTCCTTTATGCATCTTTCTATGTATAAAGTCAAAATTAATGAGAATAATTCTTTTGAAATAAAAATAAATTCCTTTATGCATCTTTCTATGCATAAAGTCAAAATTAATGAGAATAACTCTTTTGAAATAAAAATAAATTCTCTTATGCATCTTTCTATGCATAAAATCAAAATTAATGAGAATAACTCTTTTGAAATAAAAATAAATTCCTTTAATGCATCTTTCTATGCATAAATTCAATTTTAATGGGAATGACACTTTTGAAATAAAAACAAATCTTTTAGAATGCACAAACGGAAGGAATTACTCTTTTAGAATAACCTAATGATAAACTTTAGCTCCACAAAATTTAAGAAAATTTTGCCATAACCTCCTTTGTATGGCTGACCATTTCTCAATTTTAAGATTCAATTTATGACGAATTAATCCAATTTGAAATCTAATATCTCTAATCTACTCGATTTTCCAAAAATCAAGAGAGTAAACAATGAAAAGAGTTTAATCAATCATTTAATTAAACTTTCTAGGATTAAAAAGGGCTGAATTGTAAAGAAGAGAAGGGGGTGGCCTTTCCATCAAGGCATAGCATCATATTTTAATTCAAATATTTACAAAGCATAAAATTTAAGAAAACCATAATTTAAAATTCACAACAATAAGTAAGAATTAAGCTTACATGGAACTTGTGAGCTTTCCTTTAGCTTGAGGGATTGAGGGTTCTACTCTTGTTTGCAACAAGAGTGGCCACCAGTTCTTTTGGAGAGGATTTACTCTATTGGAGCTTCAGCGAGCCTATGCACTGTTACTCTACTCCTCCCCAGATTCAAAAACAATTGAATTCAATGTATTTGACTCCAATGTATTTGACTCTGGGGAGGAGTAGAGTAACAGTGCATAGGCTCGCTGAAGCTCCCGCCCCCCTCCCTGCTCGCGCTTCCTGCACACCTGCGCCTCCCGCCTACCTGCCTGCTCTCTCCTCGCGCCCCCCTCATTCCTCACGCCTCCCCTTGTCCCCCCCGCCTGCCTTCGCTACTGCGCCCCCTCCATCGCTGCACTGCCCGTCGCCTTTCTTTTTGCCCCCCTGTCTGCCTTCGCTGCTGCGCCCCCTCCTTCGCTGCATTGCCCGCCGCCCCTCCTCGCCTTCGCGCCCCCCCTTTCTTTCATGCCCACCTCCACTCTGCAGCGCCCCCCCCCCCCCCCCCCCTGCCAGCTTTTCTCCACCCCTCCCCTCTTGCGCGCATCTCCCGCTCCCCCTAGGGTTTCTCTTTTGCCGCTTCACCCCCCCTCCTTTTTCTTGCTGACTTCTGCCCCCAGGGGGTTTTTTCCTTTTTCTTCGGCCTTCGTCTTCCGCCTCTCTGTGTGCAGCTCGGTTCTTGCAGGATCTCCGCTTTCGCCTCGCCTTCGCCATAGCGTCAGACTCTGATGGAGGCTCCTCCCGCCCTGCCTTAGAGGGACTCATCCGCAGCCCCCTCGCCCGCCTGAGGACACCCCCATCAGGCTTTCTCTTTCGCTAGAAGAGGAAGCGAGCCTCACCGCAGAGGTGGAACGCCTCCAGGATCATTCCACCATCTGCTGTATAGTCGGCACTCGCCCCAGCAGAGGGGAGATCCGAGATCTTCTCCAGGCTCGCCTTCTTGCAGATGTGGACAAGATCCTGGACGTACAGCTCCTGGGCCATGGACATTACCAGATCGAGTTCGAGACCGCCCAGAGCATGGCCAAGGTCCTTGCCATGAGTCCCCTTGACATCAGGGGTGCTCAGGCTTTCTTCAGACCTTGGCAGCATGGCTTTGACCCAGCAGCGGTGGCTGAGCAAGGAGAGCGCCTTTTTCATGTTACAGTTTGCTTCCCTGGACTCCGCCGGGAGTATCTTCCGCTCCTCTCTAGGCTAGGAGCATGGGTGGGCTCGGTACTAGAGACTGGCCCCACAGCAGCTTTAGTGGTGGCCAGAGCAGTTGGGCTACCTTCGGTCAGAGTTTTGGTGTCTGACATCTCCTCCCTTCCTAAGGTCATTCAGCTACCTAGGATAGGGGAGGGATGGATTGATCAGAGAGGAGTTCTCGGGGCTCCCGAACCAGTGCTTCATTTGCAGGCAGGTCGGTCATCTGGCCAAGACCTGCCCTCGCAGGAGACCCTGACCCTCACCACAGCAGCAGGCCCCTGATGGCCTGCCCACAGATGTGGCTCGGCAGGCTGCCTCTCCGGGACACCTGCTCAGGCCACAGAGACCTCGAAGTGGCAGCCTGGACAGGGGCGCCGCCGAGGGAGACAGCCGCAGCAGCACGCTCAGAGACCGCTGCAGCAACAGCCACAGTCTCAGCCTCACTGGGTTCCCGTGGGGAACAGCTTTGCTCCCCTCCAGGAGGAGACCCCTGTGGTGACGGTTGAGGACCAGGAAATGCCAGTACCCCCTCCTTCACCCCCCCACCCCCGTCCCCTCCCACCGCCTCGCTTCCACCTTCGCCTCCTCCCGTCCCCGCTCCGGTTTCGGCAGCGGCTCCCTCTCCACCCCCCTCGCCCCCCCTCCTCCCCCCCGCCTGCCTCACCTTCCCGGGAGGCCCTGGCAATCCCCTGGCGTTCACCTGTAGTCCAGAGGGCGCTGAGCACCGACCTCACTCGAGCACCACAGAGGAGACCTACCATGCCGATTCGGGCTTCACGGATATCATCTATCCGCAGTCGGCTAAGTCGCCTCGGCATTAGACAGCGCTCGGAGGCTTTTGATTACGCCTTCACATGGCTTTTTGGAGCAAAGGGCCCTCGTGAGCCGGCACCCATCCGAGTTCATGTAGTGATACCTCTGGCCCGCGGGGAGGAGGCACTTGATTCAGCGGTGGCCTTCTCGTTCCCTCTATGTGGCCCTTGCGACCAGGAGTGGACTCTAGAGCTCGCTCTTAGCACTTTGAAGACTCAGGCAGTTGAGTTTTCTCATCATGTGAGCGATCTGGAGGTGACAGATGTGATAGGCCGACTATGGGAGTTGGCTCATTTTTTCTTGGATCCCGGGAGTGTGGATGCCTCAGGGATTTGTCATTTGGTCGTTCGCATAGTGGCAGACTTAGCACGCGACCCTGGATATGTATGTACACATGAGGTTGCTCTGTTGGAGCGGGAGGCAGTCGCCATGGGCCATAGCCCACTGGCGCCTGATCCGTGATTCTTGCAGTACACCGGGTGGGCAGATTCGCAGCCGCTCGGATGGGGACTACTCTCCATCCAAGCCGCTTGCAAAGGCCCGCCGTACAGCTGAGACAGCATCCACCTGAGCAGGTCATCCATGAGGATCATCTCATGGAATATACAGGGCCTTGGCGGAGCACATTTTATACGCTATCGTGGTTGCTTGAGGCAGGAGCTTCAGAGATGCCTGGTTGGTGGCAGCATTGATATTTTAATGATGCAGGAGCACCACTTGGGTGAGAGCAGGATCCGGAGATATGGTTCAGTGATGCGTGGTAGATGGGACACCTTTTGGTCTACAGGGTTTGGTCCTTTGGGTGGACAGGGAGGAGTATGCATGGTCATTGCAGATGTATGGCGGCAGGCCATTGTGGATCGAGGGATCATTGTGCCTGGTAGAGCACAGTATGTCATTCTGAGGATGCATGATGAGCTATTGGGCATGCTCAACGTCTATGCACCCAATCATGCTAGTGCCAGAGCAGAGTTCTGGACCCAGGTTACGGATGCATTGCCAGAGGCCGCACATTGGTGTGTCGGGGGAGACTTCAACATGCTTGAGGACCCGACTGATAGGGTGGGAGGCAGTCATGTTACAGTGCATGGCACGGAGCTTGCAGCTTGGGACCGGTTTTGCATGTCACTGAGGATCACTGATGCATGGCAGCATGGGGCCTTCTCCCGCTCTCAGGACAGTCTTAGTTTCTCTCGGTCGGATCGCTGGCAGGGAGGGACTAATCTATCACAGATTGATCGCTTTTATGTGGGCGACTGGTTAGGGGAGCGAGGGGGCTCCGTCGGCATTCTCGCTGGCACCTCATTTTCAGATCATTCGCCAGTTATCTTGACATTGGAGGAGAGGACACGGGAGCCCAGCTTGTAGTTGAGGATCCCAGAGAGGGTACTTATAGATTCTAGTCTCGTTGACATTGAGAGGATCTGGCATGATAGTCAGTGCTCTGACCAGGATGCAGCAGGCCAGTGTGCCCAGGGACTCATCGAGCTTAGCTCTTTTTTGCACGCTGCAGCTTTGACACGGCTGGGAGAGATTCGCGAGCGGGAGCATCGACTGAGACGCAGCCTTGCTTCGCTACAGCGCCTTCAGGAGCAGCAGCCTGCATGTGAGTGGGTGGCGTTATAGCTGAGCCAGGCACGCCAGGAGGTTAGAGGCAGAGGAGCAGAGACATGAGTTTTACTATCGTCGTCAGGCCTCTCAGTGGGGACGCAGCTTGGTGATAGCGTGACTGGGGAGTTTTTTGAGATCACTGGACCCCGCCATGCTCGAGCAGGAGTCCGTCAGCTTGGTAGACCGGATGGATCGGTAGCTACTGAGCCGGGGGAGATCAGAGCCATTGCCACTGCATAATATAGAGACCTACTTTCAGCGAAGCCAGCCACCACTGAGGATCGAGATGCTTGCAGCAGATAGACTGTGTGGGCCCATGTGCAGAGGAGGGTCACAGATCGTATGCGTACAGTTCTTGGTGCGCCTCTCTCAGAGATTGAGCTTGCCGAGGCCTTGAGGGCTATTGGGACCTTTTGGGGCTAGGCCTCCGCAGGGGCTTTCAGTATGTTTTGGACACTGGGGTGATGCTACAGAGCTTTTCAGAGGGCTTGATCTTTCTCATCCCCAAGGGGGAGGGAGTATCAGATGATATTCGGCATTGGAGGCCTATTACGATCCTCAATACTGTTTACAAGGTCTTAGCAAAGGCCTTGAGTTTGAGGATCCAGCCCTTCCTGGGGGAGTTGATTCATGCTACCCAGACAGGATTCGTCAAGGAGCGCAGTATCCTTGACAACATCTTTACTTTCTGGGAGGCGACGGCCCGAGCTAGATTTCTTGGGCGAGGACTTGGTCGTGATGCTTCTCGATTTTGAGAAGGCATACGATAGAGTTGATTGGGGTTTCTTAGAGGGCACTATGCTTCGCCTGGGCTTTGAGCCAGGATGGATCAGAGGGGTGGCGGCTTTGTATTCCACAGCTCATAGCCAGGTGTTGATTGCAGGAAGACGGGGGCCGAGTTTTGAGCTGACCAGATCAGTCCGTCATCAGGGGTGTCCCCGCGCCCCTTTTCTTTTTCTCTTCTTTGCGGAGGCTATGAGCATGTATTTGACGGCAGAGGAGGTTGGATTGAGAGGACTCCAGCTCCCAATCCGGGGGGAGGACCTGCTCGATGCTGAGTTTGCAGACGACACGGGCTTATTTTTGCATGGCCAAGAGGCCAATCTTCTTCGGGCAGAGCAGTCGCTCTAGGTTTTTAGTGCAGCTTCGGGAGCATTGATCAATTGGCGCAAGACAGTGCCTTTTGGATCAGTAGTGCTCCCACTCCGGCATGGAGCCCGGACCCCGGTTTTAGATGGATTCCTCCTGGCACAACAGTGTGGTATTTGGGATGCCAGATTGGACTAGATTTGTCACCTGAGCAGCAGATTGCCCCGCTTCTTCTGAGCATTCGGAAGAAGCTTTTGTATTGGAGTACAGCTCGACTATCCTTGGCTGGGAGGGTGGTGGTGGCAAATCAGGTGCTGTTAGCAACCATGTGGTACATTACATCTTGCTGGATATTCTCGAGCTCTTGCATCAGCCAGGTACAGAGGTTGATCAGGAACTTTCTTTGGTCTGGGCGGGACGGTCAGCCAGCCCGGGCAAAGGTTGCATGGGCAGTTATTACACTTCTGCTGGCTCAGGGAGGCTTGGGCATTATAGATCCAGTCGATCAGGGTAGAGCCTTATTGGGGAAGCTTATTGTTGGGGGGCTGCTTCCAGGCGCTGAGCCTTGGAAAGAGCTTCTCTTGCAGCGGGCTGCAGGCTCGAGCTCCCCCAGCAGGGGGCACTTGGGCACCAGAGATTCGCTGTATCTTCATAGAGATGAGGAGGACAGGCCTCAGTAGAGGATGGGAGGACAGATTTGCTTTGAGCATCCTGAGAGCTTGGGAGCTACTGAGACCGGGGCTCTCTCAGTGAACTCCTTCTTGTGTTGAGGAGTGGGCCAGACAGCCGCTCATCGGGAGCCCAGCGGTTCACACAGAGCAGGGTCATATGCTGGGTTCTCAGCCTCGTCTAGCCTGGGGACCTTTAGCGGCAGGCCCAACACGTAGCTTTGAAGACTGGCAGACCTTCTGCAGTCTCCCAGAGGAGATCCAGGTGGAGAGGCTGAGTCACTTCAGAGGGGGGTTGATTATGAGGGATGATATTCAGGAGGCACTCCTCACAGAGGAGTGGTTCACGCCTTTCGAGCCAGTGGCCCCACGGTGGATGGGAGCCTTTACATAGTTGGAGATCCTGATTGCTGTCAGAGCTTGCACTGAGGATGGCAGATGCCTCTACTATGAGATTCAGGATGAGGGCAGACTTCAGAGAGTGGAGGTGGAGTCGCCTTTGGTTGCAGAGTGCACCTTTCAGAGGATACAGGTAGTGACCGCCGCTTCTCGAAAGTGGCATATTGACCCCGACCCTGCAGATGTGCTCTCGGATTTGGCGCATATGGGCATATGCAGCGCGCCCCTTGGCCCGGCTACAGTGGGACCCTGGGGAGTACGAGTGGCATGATCCTTATGCATCCCTTGAGGCCACAGAGATCACCTTTTTCTAGTATACAGTTCCGTTGGGGCGACATATTTTGACGGCGAGGAGGATGGTCTCTCCAGCTGCAGCGGAGCATTGGCGACTACAGGGACTCTCACAGGAGTTCCTGGAGGATTTTTGGGCTCAGCTCTAGGCTAGTCGACAGGCCCGCAGGATCTCGAATTTCCAGTGGGGCTGGTCGCCCACCACAGGGGCTCAGCAGTTGGCACCTCGCTTGTTTACAGCGGTCTTCCGGTGGCCTGCGTCCGATGCGGCCACCCTATGGAGACACAGAGACATTGCCTTTGGGATGGCCCTCAAGCGCAGCAGATTTGGCTGCGGATGCTGCGTATTCTGGCCCCCCTCTTGAGAGGGTATGTTTACGTGGGGTGCCGCTGCTTGGTCGACTTCGTCAGGGCCTGCTATGGGCTATGAGATGGAGCAGGACAGTCAGGCCATCAGATTCATTAGGAGCCAGCCTTGCTTGGTTTCGGCACCGGATTTCTCGTCCGCTAGCTAGACACAGGAGAGGGATTTACGATGGGAGATCATCAGCAGCCTCACCATCTGGTTCACCTGGAGGGCCCGGTGTTTCACGGCCTTTGAGGGGAGACTGGAGCCACCAGCAAAGACTGTACGGGGGATTTGGCAGGAGTTAATCCACACCCTGCGAGGAGAGTATGACCGCATCCGGGGCGACTCGAATGAGGCGATCTTGCGGCACCAGGCCTTCCACACCACCTGGCGCAGCGGCCCCTTCTATACCTTACACACGGGATCCCCCCGTTGGCATTACAGGCCACCTGTTTGGCTTTCCCCCCCCTATTGTATGATTTAGCCCCTCAGTCCTTTGTACTGATGCTTGTATTTTGCAGCACCTAGGGAGAGTCTCCCGGGCTGCCTTGCTGTATTCACTGCTCTGTTTCTCTTATGAGCAGGAGAGATCTTTTGTAGCCCTACGGGTGTTTTTATATAACTAATGAAAGGATATTTTCTCGGGAAAAAAAGAGAGTAATAATGCATAAACACTATTAACCTTTTACAAAGGGGGAGGCTTCTATTTAAAGGAAAAAATGAGCCTCTAACCAAGCAAACTGATTCTAGAATTTTCCAGATTAGTTTGGTCAATTTTTGACCATTTTTGGGTCAGTTTAGCTCACTTTTTGGATCTAGTTGAAATAGGAGAGAGGAGAGATGAAAATATCTCATTATTTGTGAGTTTAAAACTCATTCACACATGTGAAATAGGCGCCTCCTTCATGAGGGGAATTCCCACACTGAGGTGTCAAAAATGCATCATTTTCTCCAAATATCTCTTCTTTTTTACTTATTAACCTTGTCCTTAGTCAACTCTTCATCTTATGTGAGTATTTACTCATTTTTGGGAGATTTTTCTTTTATTCTTCAATTTATCTCCTCCCTACATTTGGATTAATCTTATTGGTCCATAGGAACCTTAATTCAAAATTTTCAGAAAATCTAGACCCTTAGGCTAAGGTCCTTTTTACCTATTTTCAATTTATTCCAACTGCATACTGGAAAGTTCTTTTTGAATTTCTGTTTCAGAGGAAATCATTTTAATAATAAGGGATATTTTTCCATCCAAAGATATCTAGAAACTGAATTACCTCTCTCTTGAACATTTTCTCTCTCTAGGCTAAAACAGAGAGAAAAAAGATCTGTTATTATTCTGAAAAGGGGATTGATTACAGGGAGAGAAACTGGACATCTTTAGGGACTGGGGGAGGAATCTTACATCCTACCCTACTTAAAAAACGCAATATGTCCTCATCTAGAGTATGATCTCTTTCATCTTCTTCTTCTTCTTCAATCACTTCCAGCATTACTGCCTTGGAAGTGGACGGCCGATTTGGGAACAACTCTCTTTGACTTCCCCTATTCTAAGGCAGAGGTCTTGCATTACTTTGGTTTGAAACTACGGGTTGGTTAGAGGGTCTATCTTTGGGATTTCCCTGATTTTGGTGGATAGAAACTTGATTACTCTGGAAGGAAGGAGCTGGAGTTTGGAATCTTGTTCCCTGATTTCCCTGCCGCCCTGAAAACCTTGATCCAAAAGGAGTTGGACAATCCATACTGCGATGTCCAAATCCTTGACAGTTATAGCATTTCACTCCCTTGTTCAAGGGTGGAATTTCTGAAGTTGAATTCCAGGGGATTGAGTTTCGGGAAAAGGACATTTCTTCCATTTTGAAACTTCCCATATCCTGAGCTTGACCCTGATATCTCTTAGGGGGTGGAAGGTTGGAATCACCTTCAAGGACTAAAAACCTTTTGAAAGGTGATGGTGATGGCTTTGGTGGGACCTTGACATCAAAGGCCTTGGAGAAATCCTTCACCATCCGCACTGCTTCGGCCATGGAAACTAGCTTGGCGTTCTTCACTCACCAAAATATTCAAAGGTTTGTTCAGTCCTCGAATAGACCTGGCCATCAGCTGTTCTTCATTCAGCGATGGCGAGTACTATTTGAGAAGGAGAGCGAACGCTTGGTGATATACTTCAATAGTTCTGCTCCCTTGGGTTAACTCTAAGAATTCGTTCATCTTTGTTTCCAAAAAGCCGAGAGGACCGAACCTCGTCCTTAGGTAAATTTTGAGATCATTCTATGTCTGGGTATTCCGATCCGGACGGTTTGTCTCGCAGTGGTTTCTCCATGCCACTCTGGCTGTTTCTACTATCTTCAGCCTTGTAAGAGCCATTTTGCTCTTTTCATTGTACCCGGTGACATCAAAGTACTCTTCCATTGCTTCGATCCACTTCTCAAGTATTTCCCTTCACCCTTGAAAGGCCCAAGCTGCAAACTATGAAGAGTTTTATGAACATCCAAGTTGAGCTCTTCCTCAGCCAGTTGGAGGTTAGCTTTTCACCACGAGACGACCTCGATCCATGTTCCTATCAATACGAAAAATCTTGTTAAGTCCCTTTATTTATGACTCAAATCCGAGTTTTGATTCATTTGATTCTGGGGTTCTTTAGATAGGTCGGCTCCCCACAGAATCGTGGGATAAAGATACTTGCATTATCAGATAACAATTCATTCAGAACATATCATTCATATCTTTAACACAATAATGGTCTATTAGACCAAAATTTCCATTTGAACAGTACTCCATGGGGGATTTCAATTTTATAGATTTTTAATTTGTCATCCCTTAACTTGATCCACTAGGTCAAGAGTTAACAGTAGCAATCTGTCAGCACAATCCACTAATCTCATAGTGATTTGCTGAAGTCATTATCGTCATTCTAGTTACGAACATCAATACAGGGACTCGTCCCATTCATCCTCATTGTGGTTTTGCTCAGTTTATCGCTTTTCAACCAAAAATTTAGGAATCATCATTTTTCAATCAGAATCTAATTCAACTCATCAGTTCTCAATCAAAATTTTAAAATCATATCAACCACATTTGAATTCATCATCTGGATATCATTTTAGCTTATAATTTCTTAGATTTACTCGTATATACTGCCAGTAAAGAGCTGCAGTTATACCCTCGGTATATACGGGTAGTCACGGTCCTTGGAACTATAAGGTAAATACCATCATGTCTAGGCCTCAAGCAAGTCAGGGATTCCATACAATTGCAATACTTCCATCTAAAGACCCAATTATCAAATTAAGAATTTCATTTTAAATATCAATTTGTATCAGTTTCATCACACAATTCCAACCTTTTACTGCTACTTCATAAATTTATGACATTTTTGGCTTCTCGATTAATCCACTTTAGCCAATTTGCTCTGATACCAGCTGCTGTGAGATTCTTGTCTCCACCGCACAACCAATTCAGGGATGCTAGTAGCCAAAGTAGCACTTCTTGCATGGGGCAGGGTCCCACACTCAGAGCCTCGCCCACGGAATCCAGACAAGAGACTAATCCATCGGTTTATCCAAAACCGAACCCGAAAAAACTTCCCTTGCTCGAAAAGCACGGGCAATTCCTCCTAGATAACTTTTCTCTAACGTGGTCAAAGCCTTATCTAACAGAACTGATCTGACCGGAACCCGTAAGTCCCATAGTCAGATTAGGGAAAAGATTGCACTTGGATCATAGAGACCAACGCTTTTTTCCTCATTGAGAGGCACATCCGTTGATTCTTTTCCACAGAACAATTTGTCTAGGATTTACTTCATCTATCGTACCATAACAGAATTGAGTCTCAAATTAGGGATCCATGAGTCTAGCCTAACCCCATCCAGAGTCTCATGTAGTGATGGGATCCAATTAAGAATTTGGTTAGGTTTTGTCTCGGTTACCAGGGAAAAGAGTTCCCAGGCCCCCTAGCCGGATATTCATGCAAACTTAAAACTAGTCACACCACTTATACACCTAATATGAAATTGCCTTTTTCTCAGCATCATCTATCTTTAAAAACAATCATTTAATGAAACCATTGTCTCACTGATCATAATCCTCAAAATCTCTGCTTGAATCCTTATTTCCAATCATTCCTTCATCAATGTATCTATGGCATCATTGGCAACCAGAACGCTCACCACCTGACCGCTTAGGGGCCTTTTCGATAGTTCCTAGCTCATAGTAACCGGCAATATATTCACATATCAAAATGGAAACTTCGTTGAAGATCAGCAAGATCAACCAACGGATCCATATAAAAGGACGATGGACTCATCCATTGAGGACCAGTAAGGTTAATCAACCACATCCATACCCGAATTCAGAAAACAACTCTTACTCCTTGTTCCAATATCTTCCACGATGCACGTGTGGGTATCGTAGGGGCGCGACCCAAAGCCAGAGCACCGTATGGTCAGCACCCTCTAGGATCCTTCGTAGGTGACCTAGCGATTCACTCATAGGCCGCTTCCTTGGTCCCACCGTACCGGAATCACACCATTTTAATCGAGGCTGGTCAAGACCTCGGTCGACCTTGCTACACGAGACGTCCTCCATTGACTCTCCGTCAGCTGTTGCAACTTTATCAGCTAGGTCTCCACGACCTTAATCACAAGACGGTCAAAACGCTTTCCCAGAATTCTTGACATAAAATAGTCATTTAAAAATAGGCCATAAATAGAGTTTCTATAACAAACTCTCGTCTTTCCACAATAATCAACATTACTTAATCCACATTGATTTCATATAAATTCCCATTCTCATTCAATCGCATCATCTTCCATCTCATCACTTCTTTCCTCAAATATCCTCATCAAATCTCATCCACTCGCATTTACCCATATCCACATCAAATCTCATCCACTCGCATTTACCCATATCCACATCAAATCTCATCAAATCTCATCCACTCGCATTTACCCATATCCATATCTCATCACATCATATTCATTCACATCTCATCCATTCATATTTACCCGATTTGCATCACATCACATCACATTCATCACATCTCGATTCACCTGACATCACATCTATTCTCATCCCATATCATTCATTCACATCCCGATTCACATGACATCTCATCCATTCACATCCCATATCATTCATTCACATCCCGATTCACATGACATCACATCCATTCACATCTCATATCATTCATTCACATCCCGATGCACATGACATCACTTTCATTCACATCCCATATCATTCATTCACATCCCGATTCCCATGATATCACATCCATTCACATCTCATATCATTCATTCACATCCCGATTCACATGACATCACTTCCATTCACATCCCATATCATTTATTCACATCCCGATTCACATGACATCACATCCATTCACATCTCATATCATTCATTCACATCCCGATTCACATGATATCACTTCCATTCACACCCTATATCATTCATTCACATCCCGATTCACATGGCATCACATCCATTCACATCTATCCATTTTACATCACATCACCTCCATCCATTCACATCCATCACGTCACATTCAATTAATATCCATCACATTCATATCCACATATATTCTTTCACATACACATCTATATCTGTTCTTTCACATACATCCACATCCATTCTTTCACATACTCATTCACATCCATTCTTCACATACACATTCACATCCATTCTTCTCTTACACATCCTAATCCATTCTTTCACATAGTACTCATTCACATCCATTCTTCTCATACACATTCACATCCATTATCATCACATACATTCACTCATAACCCATATCATTCATTTACATTTTGACTCACATGACATCACATCTCATCCATTCATTCACAGACTCATTCACATCCATTCTTCTCATACACATTCACATCCATTATCATCACATGCATTCACTCATATCCCATTTACATTTTGATTCACATGACATCACATCTCATCCATTCATTCACATTTATCTGATTCACATCGCATCTCATCACATCTATTCACATCACATTCTCATCACTTCTATTCATATCACATCCATCCATCCATTCATTCACACCTATCTGACTCTCATCACATCTCATCACATCTATTCTCATCACATTCGTTTAAACATAGAATTTAAGAGAATTTTTAATTTTTGATATAAAGATTCTTTACGCATCTATTTATGCATAAAATCAACTTCAGTGGGAATAACACTTTTAACAAAATCCTTTTATGCATCTATTTATGCATAAATTTAATTTTAAG